>NC_134137.1:282062500-282687500 GCF_033958435.1 Carettochelys insculpta | reverse complement strand
AGGTAATGAGCCTTCATGGTTCAGACCCACTTCTTCAAATTCTGGAGCAGAAATAAGCAAACAGGGTTCTGTTAACATGCTAACTAGCCAGCCAAGAAACAGTTAGGGAGGTGATGGAGTCGCTGTTTCTGGCATTCTTCAGTCAAGACTGGTTTTCTAAAATATATATTCTGGCCCAACCACAGGATAGGAACCGGATGCAGGAATTGCAGGGTGATGTTCTGGGGCCTATGCCATACCGGAGGCCGTAGACCAGAATGGTTCCTCTGCCCTTAATGCCCATAAATCTATTATATATTCTAGAGGAACAAACGTTCCCTCTGCCACATTCAATACCTGCGTCACTGACCCTTGGGTTCTTCCACCCAGTGCAGCACTCGGCACATGCTCAGAGGTCTTCCAGGGGTTACATCAGCTTACCGAGATATTTGCCAAGTTTTACAACAGGCTACATAAAAATCACTTGGGAAGCCAGTACAAATTAACATGTCATCTGATTTGTTTATACTGCTCTATATACTACACACTGAAATCTAAGTACGCTTCTATTACAATCTATTTATTTTATAAGGCAAAACTGAGAACCTCAAGCCAAGTGTCAGTAACGCCGTGACTGTGACACTTTTGTATTTATATGCCTAATTCTGTAAGCATGTTGTTTTTAAGTGCGGTGAAACTTGGGGGCAGGGGGTACGCAACACAAATCTGATTCCTGAAAGGAGTACAGTAGCTGGCAAGGTTGAGAAGCGCTGACACAGAGAATGCAGCCTCCTCCTGCCCTTTCCAGGGGGCTCAACTCGTTCAAACCCAGTTTTCCCCTTTCCAGCGTAAGCCATGCAATGAGACGCCTTCGCAGGCCGTGACCCAGAATTTTCTCATCTCTGGCCACTCCTTTTCTTCTTCTCCTCTGTAGCCGTGGCAGCTGGCTCCCAAAATTAGTGCCCAGCTGTGTGTGCTCTCCAGCCAGAAAACCCCTGCCTGTGCTCCCTTTCTGCAACGTGTGCAGTTAAAGCAAGTTGTTGGTTCTGTCCCTCCTCTGGCACTCTTGGCCAAGCTGATGGGGGACTTCCTGTCAAGTGGATGGGCACAATTACCTATCACAGTTGGCCACCTTGGAATAGGAATCCCAATGTTTTGACAGAAGGTTTGAAAGGCCGTTGAGTTTCACTGCATCTGCAGCGTACTGGGGCCTCAGCAGTAGTAGGCATCCTTCAGTCTGCATAGACTATGGATTGCGCCCTTTCTAGTTTCAATTGAGGACTTCATTTACAGCATCTACTGTGACTGTGAAGACCCGCACGAGAGTGACAGTCCTTGCTGCTTCTCTTGCAGATGTGGTGGGTGTCTGGAAAGTCCTTAGTGTGCTTTCTGTGCGCTCGCTTCTCCTCTGCTAGCTGTCTGATCCTCATCTCGCCCTTCTGAAGGCCCTTGTGTAACCCCTGCCTCCATCTGCTGCAGTCGTCTGCTAGTTCTTCCCAGTTGTCCAGCTCGATGTCTACCTCTCTGAGGTCTCTCTTGCAGACATCTTTGTAGCGCAACTGGGGGCGTCCGGGAGGTCTTTTGCCAGAGGCTAGCTCACTTTTGGAATCCTTCCATCATTCATCCTGTGGACGTGGCCAAGACAGCGGAGCCGACGCTGCCTGAGGAGGGTGTGCATGGTTGGGATTCCAGCTTGCTCGAGGACGGCGGTGTTGGTCACTCTGTCCTTCCATGATATTCCAAGGATATGCCTGAGGCAGCACAAGTGGAAGACGTTCAGCCTCTTTTCCTGGCGGGCATACAGGGTCCAAGTCTCGCTGCCATAAAGGAGTGTGCTGAGGATACAGGCTCTGTAGACTTGCATTTTGGTGTGAGTGTACAGCTTGTTGTTATTCCACACTTTCTTGCTGAGTCTGGATAGAGTTGTGGCCGCTCTTCCAATCCTTCTATTTAGCTCAGTGTCCAACGACAGCGTGTCAGTGATGGTGGACCCGAGGTAAACGAACTCATGGACGACCTCTAACGTATAGTTGTCAATGCTGATTGATGGGGATTCAGCAACATCCTGACCGAATACATTTGTCTTCTTTAGGCTGATGGTAAGCCCAAAGTCCTTGCATGCTTTGGAGAACTGATCCAGCAGTTTTTGAAGCTGGTCTTCTGTGTGAGACACTACAGCAGCATCGTCTGCTAACAGCATGTCTCTGATGAGGACTTCCCGCACCTTAGACTTAGCTTTCAGCCTTGCAAGATTAAACAGTTTCCCATCAGATATTGTGTGCAGCAAGATGCCCTCTGTTGAAGATCCAAACGCGTGCTTCAGGAGGAGCGCGAAGAAGATCCCAATGTCGGAGCAAGCACACATCCTTGTTTGACGCTGCTCCTGATTCTGAAAGCATCTGATAATGCGCCATCATATTGGATGGTTCATAAGAACATAAGAATGGCCATACTGGGTCAGACCAAAGGTCCATCAAGCCCAGCATCCCATCTGCCGACGGTGGCCAATGCCAGGTGCCCCAGAGAAGGAGAACAGAAGACAAGTGATTTATCTCCTGCCATCCATCTCCTGCCCTTGTTATGAAGGCTAGGGCACCATACTTTATCCCTGGCTAATAGCCATTTATGGACCTGACCTGCAAAAATTTATCAAGCTCTTTTTTAAACCCTAATAGAGTCCTGGCCTTCACAGCCTCCTCGGGCAAGGAGTTCCACAGGTTGACTGTGCGCTGTGTGAAGAAAAATTTCCTTTTATTAGTTTTGAACCTACTACCCATCAATTTCATTTGGTGTCCCCTAGTTCTTGTATTATGGGAAAAGGTAAATAATTTTTCTATATTCACTTTCTCCACACCATTTATGATTTTATATACCTCTATCATATCGCCCCTCAATCGCCTCTTTTCCAAACTGAAAAGTCCCAGTCTCTCTAGCCTCTCCCCATATGGGACCCTTTCCAAGCCCCTAATCATCTTAGTCGCCCTTTTCTGAACCTTTTCTAATGCCAATATATCTTTTTTGAGGTGAGGAGACCACATCTGCACGCAGTACTCGAGATGTGGGCGTACCATAGTTTTATATAGGGGAAGTATGATATCTTTTGTCTTATTATCGATCCCTTTTTTAATAATTCCTAACATCCTATTTGCCTTACTAACTGCCGCTGCACACTGCGTGGATGTCTTCAGAGAACTATCCACTATAACTCCAAGATCCCTTTCCTGATCTGTCGTAGCTAAATTTGACCCCATCATGTAGTACGTGTAATTTGGGTTATTTTTTCCAACATGCATTACCTTACACTTACCCACATTAAATTTCATTTGCCATTTTGCTGCCCAATCACTCAGTTTGCTGAGATCTTTTTGTAGTTCTTCACAATCCCTTTTGCTTTTGACTGTCCTGAACAACTTGGTGTCATCTGCAAACTTTGCCACCTCACTGCTTACCTCATTTTCTAGATCATTGATGAACAAGTTGAACAGGATCGGTCCCAGGACTGAGCCCTGGGGAACACCACTAGTTACCCCCCTCCATTGTGAAAATTTACCATTTATTCCCACCCTTTGTTTTCTGTCTTTTAACCAATTCCCGATCCATGAAAGGACCTTTCCTCCTATCCCATGACCACCTAATTTACATAAAAGCCTTTGGTGTGGGACCGTGTCAAAGGCTTTCTGGAAATCTAGGTATATTATGTCCACTGGGTGCCCCTTGTCCGCATGTTTATTAACCCCTTCAAAGAATTCTAATAGATTAGACAGACACGACTTCCCTCTGCAGAAACCATGCTGACTTTTGCCCAACAATTCGTGCTCTTCTATGTGCCTTGCAATTTTACTCTTTACTAGTGTTTCTACTAATTTACCTGGTACTGATGTTAAACTTATCGGTCTATAATTGCCAGGATCTCCTCTAGAGCCTTTTTTAAATATTGGTGTTATATTGGCCGTCTTCCAGTCATTCCTCTCATGTCTTCGTGGAATGACTGGATCATCTTGAGTAACCATGGAGGACAGCCTATCTTGTGGAGCAGTTTGAACAGACCATCCCTGCTGACCAAGTCAAAGACCTTGGTCAGGTCGATGAAGGCTATGTAGAGTGGCTTCCTCTGCTCCCTGCACTTCTCCTGCAGCTGCCTTAGAGAGAAGACCATGTCAACGGTAGACCTCTCTGCGCGGAATCCGCACTGCGATTCGGAGTACACCCTCTCAGCAATCTTCTGGAGTCTGCCAAGGATGACGCGAGCAAACAGTTTACCAGTGACGCTTAGGAAGGAGATTCCACGGTAGTTGTTGCAGTCGCCTCTGTCTCCTTTGTTCTTATACAACATTACAATGTTAGCGTCGCGCATATCCTGTGGAACCTCACCCTCTTTCCAGCACAGGCACAGTAGCTCATGTAGGGGTTCCAGGAGTGTGTCCGCGGCACACTTGATTACCTCTGGTGGTATACCATCCTAGCCAGGGGCCTTTCCTGCTGCAATGCTGTCGATGGCTCTCTTCAGTTCATCCACAGTCGGTTCCTGATCCAGTTCGTCCATTACTGGTAGGAGCTCGACGGCATCGAGGGCTGCGTCAACCACAATGTTCTCGCGTGAGTACAGCTTGGAGTAGTGCTCAACCCAGCGCTCCATCTGTTTGGCTTTGTCAGCGATGATTTCATCAGATTTGGATTTCAGAGGTGCCATCTTGTTCTGGGTGGGTCCTAATGCCTTCCTTGTACATTCCTCTGAGATTACCAAAGTCAGCACAGGTCTGGATTCTGCTGCATAGCTGGAGCCAGTGGTTGTTGGCACAGCGCCTGGCTGTCTGCTGTACTGTTCTTCTGGCTGCTCTAAGTGCTTGCTGGGTACTCTGGCTCGGTGAGCGTTTGTACTCCAGGAGTGCAGCGTGCTTCTTTTCAATGACTGGAATCATCTCATCGGAGTTAGCTTTGAACCAGTCGTTCGTGTTTCTAGCTCTTCTTCCAAACACCGACAAGGCCATGTTGTAAACTGTATCAATGAGCTCTACTTTCTGAGTTCATTCTATTTCTATTTCCCTCTGCATCACATTGCTGAAAAGATACAGTGCTACTTACCACAGCTCCATGTACTGCAACAGCTGTCCCCACCACTCCTGCAGCAACAATGCACCAGTGAAACACCCCTTCCCCACCACCCCATGTGTGGCAAAGTTACACTGGGTCACAGACTCTGCTGGACAGGGCTCCAGCATTTTAGGGCTCGCTTTCTAAGAGGGCCAGTTAAAGCAAAAACCTGGAGTTAGGAAGGGGCTGAGAACTGGAGCCATCACAGAGAGTAGAAGGGAGATCTTGCCACGCGCTGTGCCACAGGGATAGAGTGGCCCCAAAAAGGGGGTGCAGGCAGTCCTACCTTCCTTATCCACTCGGAAGCCAAACTCATCGTACCGGAATTCTGGCTGTTCCACCAACTCTTCTTTCTGGGGGAGGAGAGAGAGGGCTATTCCATCATTTGGCCACAAGGTGGGCACCTGCTTAGGACACCACGCTCAGCAAGACTGACTGCCACTGTGGGCACCAGGGCAAGGTGGGAGGGGCCCTCTCTGCACCCCAGGAGGGGCAGGGCCGAGAGCGGTCAGCCCTTAGTGCCACTCAGACTGTGGCACTGACCACCTCACCCTCCTGAGCCACATGGCACAGTGCTGCCACAGCATTTTAAAGGGGCCCTGTGCAACTGCTCACTTTGCTTCCACCCCCACCAGGGGGCTTGGCCAGGCCATGTCACACCGCCTGGGCCCCAGGAAGGGAGGAGCATTCCCAGGCATTCATCCCACTCGTGGTGCACACTGCATTGTTCAACAGGCAAAGTATAATTGCCAGCCCTGCTACACCTGCGCAAAGGGCTTTGACTTCCCTTCAACAGATTTTGCCCCGATTCCCCACCCAAACTTCTCTAATTGCATGCCCACTACCAGGTCTCTCCCCTGCACGCATGCCCCTACCCACCTCATCACCGACATGTCTTGTGCCTTCTTCTCAACGCTCCCTGTCTTTAGCCAACTGCCCAGATTTCACTGTTACATTCAGATGTAGGTATAGTGTGACACATACAACCAAAACACACACCCTCAGTTCTGAGCTTAGTTACACCGGACAATTGCTGAGCAACTGAACTGGCGCTGAGTTCTCATGGTGCACACTGAAGTACATTAACTACTGTATTTTACATAATGAAGTCCCAGAATTTTAAAGCTTCCTGCGAGTAGCCTACTTTGACAATGCAATAATTAAAACGAATAGACAAAAGCCACCACTGCACCGTTTCTCTTGCGTATCCCCAGGGGTGCCTCTCATGTCCCCCAGGATACGATTTGCACACTTGGGGAATCCCATTCCAGGGTTGGCACAAGCGTAGCTACACAGGTGGCTGGAATCAGGACTAATCCTACATGTAGGCAAAGCCCAACCCGATCCAACAAACTCCTAACAGCTGCCTGCATTTGCACTCCTAACAGCGCGACCGTTGCATCCTCCCACAGCACAAACTGGCATTAGCCAGTCGGTGCACCCGTAACAAAACATACATGTAGTCCCACAGATACAGATCCTCTTTCATTGCAGGTGTCTCTGACAAACAGGCTCAGGGGGCCAGCCCATTAGGCTCTGTGACACGCTTGCCTTTAACACTCTACTGGCAGGTTACAAAGCTCTACGCTCATTCCCTTAAACCCCCACTCTTCAGGTGCCATGCTCTGGTTTAGCTTCTCCTCGGATGCATTGGCTCACACGAGGCTGTGGAAACTTCGACTGACTGGTGGATGGTTAGAAAGACTCTTCTCTGTCTTGTAAAATGCCACCACTTTTCCACCTGTGTGATAGCTGCAAAAGAGCAGGGAAAGGCTCCACACAGGTTTCTTCAAGTGCTGGGTGCTCTCTTTGCTCTGTGCAGCAAAGGCTGCACTCACTACCAAAAACTTAGTTCAACCAGCAAGTCCCAGGCGTTTGCAGCTGCAAAGACACAGAGTTTAAAAGGCACCTCATTGCTTAGAACAGCTTTTGGTGAACGGAGGAAGTCTGCACCTTCCCTGCAGCATTAACTGTCCAGTACACCGGCAGCTGCACTTCACGTTTACTCTACCAATGAAGATTAAAAAGAAGTGCACTGCGTTCCATCCCTCTTCCCCACATTGTACCTGGGTGTATTTTGCCAGGATCTCCTGCGGCCAGATGCTGGGGGTGAGAGCTGAGAAGGGGCCCCCAGCACAGGGGGTGTAGTTTCCTAAATACAAAGGGAGCAACACACAGAGTAATTAAGAACAAGGAACAGTTTAGTGGATATTAACTAGCACATAACACTGCAGACAAATTCAGGGAGATGGCAGCTGGCTACAGCATCCACAGAATCTAGGTATTTATACAATTAGAGTGCATTTATATACTTTAGTATCTCTGCCACTATGCCCAACGATGCAACCAGGATCAACTTGGGTTTCTGTGGCATCTTTCATCCCTTGGGAACTCCAAGTACTAAGTGTCACTCCTGCTCAAAGGAAGCCACCTCTAGGATGGAACTTCTGGTAAACTGGTTATACCACGCAGTGGGGTTGGGGGCTGGGGGCCATGCCAGAGCTGGCAGTTGTGGGGCTGGGAGCCAGCTGCCTGGCTAACAGCAATTGCAGTAGTGCTGGTGGAGCATGACCACTGGCTGTTGCACTCTCCAGCACGTTGATTATCTGGCACCCCCAGGTCCCCAGGGGTGCTGGATAACAGCACTTCTACTGTAAAGCGTCATGCTTGCAGTGGCGACCTAGGGCTCTTCTGAAGCAATGTGCAAGGCACTTCCTGTTTGTTTGAGAGATGAGCAGATCCCTGGGTGGAGTCTTCCAGAGCAAAAATATTGTGCAGTACTAAGTCATGGACTCCCAGCTGTGGCCATCTACAGAATGTCGACTGAGGGAGTCTGCAAGCACATTTTGTTTCCATGGAAGGTGGGCTCCTAACAGGGCTAGTCGACTGCTGAGACACCAAGATCCACAGGCTGACCACATCTGCACACAGAAGGATGGATCTTGTTCTTCCTTGCCTGTTGATGTACAAGAAAGCTGCAACATTGTCTGACATTATAAGGACACTGACTCTGAAGGAATAAAAGAAAGACCTCATGAATTCTGGATTGCTCACAATTTTCAAGATACTGATCTGCATCCTGGACTTGCAAAATGTCCAGGTACCTTGTGCTGTGCATGTTTGTACAGGTTCCCCAAAGTAATAGGGATGCACCTGTAGTAATGGTCCTGTCCAGTGAAGAAGGGAGAAAGAAGATGCCCATTCCAGGTGTTGAAAGAGTGCCAGACGATTCCCAAATGGTGGTGATGGGGAGGGTGGATAAGAGGTTTGCTTCATGTTCTGGAGCTCTGGAGCATCCGTCAAAAAAAAAAAAACAAAACATTTAGCTGGAGACTGAGATAGAGAGGCAGAGCTTGTTGCAGAACGTGTGGGGAAGCAAGTCTTTTGAAACCTCTGCCTCTTACATGGTGGTTTGTAGTGTCTTTTGGTTAAAAAAAAAATGGTTGAGCCATAGGCCTAGATATAGATGATGGAGAGTAAAATTTCCAGGTAGGGGCAAGCATGTATATCCCCAGGGAGTGACAGGTACCTCTAAAATTCAAGGTATGGAGGGATTAGTCCATCTTTTGAAGAGCTGCAATACATCACAGGAGTGGTTCTTGACAGTATTCTGGACCAGCCTAGGTAATCCTGATGCATGGACCCATGACTCCCTGTGCATGACAGCAGCGGTGACCCGTAGCTCTAGAAGAGATGCTGGCTGTATTAACTGCAGATTTGAGAGTGGTCTCAACTATCAGTTTGCCTTTGCCTGTCAGAGTCTGGAATTAGCTCTGCTCTGTTGTGAAAGACTGTTAGCAAATTCTGCAAGACTGGAAGTAGTTCAAAAAGTTGTAACTAGCCATTGGTGCCTGGTAACTGGTTACCCTGAATGGGAGGCTAGATAATGAAAAAGCTTTCTTCTCAGCAATTCCAGCTCCTGGCCCTCTTTATCCACAGGAATTGACAAGTGGCGCTGCAGTTTATCCTGTTCAGACATAGCCGGAACAATCAGTGCATTGGTAATGGGGTGAGAAAACAAAAGCTCCACTCCTTTGGCTGGTGTGTAACAACACTTCTCTGACTCTCTGGGTGGGTATGGGCCAAGCCATCTTAGGTGGCTCCAGTATGGCTTCATTAACAGGAGTGCTGCTCTGTTGGATCCGGATGAGTGGAGGACGTCTAGGAGTTGGTAGTGCGAGTCTTTGCCCTCAAGAGGAGTCTGTAATTCTGCAGCAACACTGCAGTGAAGGTCCTGGAACTGTATGGAGTCAATGTGGGCAGAAAAGACAGTGTTCTCTGCTTTATCCGACCATGGAGATGGCAGACTTACTGGTTGCAGCCGAACCACCAGCTCTGGCATGTGGTGCTCCTCTTCCTCAGGAGGATCCAGGGCAGATGTGAGGGCCCTCTTGGAGGGGAAGCAAGGGGTGACTTCCTAGCACAGGGTGGGCGCTTTTTGCACACAGGCCACTCTGAGAATTTTGGTAAGTAGTCACAGGTTGCAGTTTTCTATTACATTAATGGAGCGGGGGTGAGGTCTGGGACAGAGTGAGTACAGGAGTGAGCTCTGGGGAGCGACTGGGATGCAGGAGGGGATTTTGACTTGGGGCAGGGATGTGCGGGGGAGCAGAGACCAGGAGGGGGTTTGGGTGCAGAAGAAGGCTGTGACCTGTGGCAGAGGTTGGGATTCAGGAGGGGTTGCTAGGTGCAGGCTCTGGCCAGGAGACACTGACCAGCATACGCATCTCCCTGGCAGAGAGCAGTGGGGCACTCAGGCAGGAGGCTGCCTGCATGCCATAGTGGCCCCATGAGGCTCAAAGCTGTCAGAACTGCTGACGAGTGTGTCTGTGTGCATCTCTTGGGGGACAGCAGGTCTCTGCCTGCTGCTCACAAGCACTGCCCCCACAGCTCCTATGGGCTGGTTTCTGGTGCTGGAGACAGAGGCAGTGAGTGGAGATCCACTACCCCTTCCCCCAGTGAAGCGCACAGACACACACCTGCCAGCAGCCTCCGGCTGTGGTACCTTTGGGAATGGCATGGTTGGGACCATGGCAGGCAATCAGCCTACCTGAATTCCCGCCCCCCAGGCCATAGATGTTCTCCTCTTGCCCCAGACCAAAAGGTCATAGAGGGCTGGAGGAAAAATGTGTGGTGGGCTGGATCCCGACCCATGGGCCGTATTTGCCCATAGCTGCCCTAGCAGGAGTATCCTGGTCTCAAGACCTCCAATATGGTCTGTAAGAGGTGTTGATGGGGGTTACGGAGGCCCTGTCACACAGGGTACTAAGAAGCTCTGAGTTAGATGAGGTGGAAGTTGGTTCCAAAATGATATGAGTCTTTGGCATGCATAGGATACGTAGGACGGAGGAACAAAGGTTCATTAGGATGTTTGGGATCGCCCATTGACAAGATGGTCAATTCTGTTTCCAGTGCCACTGGAGGGGAGATGTATCCCAAATATGAAGTGGGTGACACACTCTTCTCAGTGGTCAACTCTCCGTGCGGTATCTCTCTGGAGATGAATGAGCCCACTGGAGTAAGGGACTCTGCATCCCAGAGAGTGAAAGCATCCTGTGGAGCAGCACAGAATACAATTCCCCTCAGGTTCTATCTGTCTGAGCTGCTGGAGCCAGAGCAGATTGTTTTACTGTTGAGGAAGATGGTGACATGGCTCGGCAAAGTTGGCAGCGATCAGCCTTTGTCAGTGCCAGCAATTTCTGGGGCTTTGGAAGTGCCAAGGATGATGGTACTGACTGATCACAGTCCAGTACTGATATAGCACAATGTATGTGGACTTTTTTTTTATGCCTCTGGAACTGAGGACACACTAAGTTATCTTGGGCCAAGCCCACCTTCTCTAAAGGGATTTAGAGGAAGACTTAGTCTTACCTCTATGCAAGTGCTTTATTGATTCCTGATAAGCTTCTACCAGAGCTGGACTTTGCAGCAGGAAGTACACTCTTTGCTAAATAAGGCTGATGACTGGGAGGGTTCCTGGCCTTCACTTTGAGGGCATGGTCTTCTCCATGAGGTGTTTCTGAAGACAAAGTTCCCACTCTTTTCAGGTCTGGCTGGGGAATGGTTGGCAGATACTGCAATGTGGTACAAGGTGAGCTTCCCCAAAGGAGTGCTGGCAATTACTCTGACTGAGAAGGATCAAAGACAGGAAGGACAAGTTTGAAGCTCAGAGTCTTGGGTGCTGTCAGGGTGGTGGACATTTCATCCCAAAAGAGATTAACTCCAAACACTAAGAGCTATAAAAACAAAACTGTAAAACTGCACATGCTTCTAAAAACTATGAATAACGCTAGATCTACGTCTTTTATAGGCTAAAGACAAAGCCATGGACACAGGGAGGTTCTGATCCAGACCATGTGGTGGTGAGAAGGAATAGGAGATGTGGGCAGTCTGCCACAAGGTCAGCCAGGGCGCATGCAGGGACCAATGAACACAAATTTCAAATTATCAGACTTCAGCACATGCATAAGCCTACAATGGAATACAATAGGGACCATCACTCAAAGGACAAATAGTTCCTTGAGAGAGTAACTTACCAGCAGCAGTTTATGTGAAAAGAACAAACGGGTTATTTCAATAGAGCTTTACAGCTGCCAACCCCACCCTCAGATACAGTAAAATATGCCCCCAAGGTCTGGCATTCTCTGCTTACCTGACATGGTGTGGGAGCAGTGTGCGTGATGGAGGACAACGTGTATCTCAAGACGAACTGTTCTCTAAATGTCTTAGGTCACTGCTGTGCTACAAGAACAAAAAGGTGGAAAACTTGAAGCAATTATGAGATTATTCACTGAACTCCTGGGATCAACTGTGTCCTAGCTGGCTTCTAATGAACAGCCCCCACCAATTTTCCACAGGAAGATGAAATATCCTCAGTTCAGAACCTGCTCATGTGCCTGGGAGAAATACCTTTTCTGAGCTGAGTGATAAAGAAACACAACCCAGGAAAAATGTTCTCTTTGCAAAAAGGCCACTACCCTTGCGGTCCTCAAATCAGGTCAAATTTCAAAGGGGAAAAAACGTCAAAAATCAAGTTGCCTCTCACCACAGAAGCTGTTTGTTTACTTTGACATCCTGCATTTGATTGTGGAAACTAGAAAATACAACCTGGAAGGAATTTAGAACATGGATTCAAAATATGAGGGAATGTTACTAACAACACACCAGGAATTACAGGGGTAGCCTTAGAATAGCTACACCCTTGGTATCCAACCAGTTCTGAAGCAGTAACCACTACAGTGGCTACTGCTACAGAGAACTAGCCTTATTATTTTGAAAATATATTCATTGTTCGAGCTAATTATCCACACTCAACAGGCCAAATAGCCGCACGCGGCTAGTGGCTAACATATTGGACACCACTGAGCTACACGATACAAAGGGTGTAAATCCTGAGGCTGTAGAGGAATTGCTCCGAGAAGTACAAGGGGACATAACTAGGAGTAATAAGAAAAAAAAATATTTCACAACAGAGAGGTCTATTAAGCTGTGGAATAATCTCCTGAAGGATGCAGGGGGAGCCTTACCACTTAGCATAGCCTGAGGCCCGGTCTACACTACAAAGCTAAGTCATTGTAAGCTGCCTTCTGTTGACCTAGTCATGTACATTTCTACACTTAAATTTGTCCCCCACCTATCTAAGGGCTTGTATCTACCACAGGGTGTATCCATGCTGCAGCGACTGATCCAGCAGGGGTCAATTTAACAGACCTAATGAAGACCCACTAAATCAAGCACTGATCACTCTCCCATATGCTCCAGTACCCTGACTTTGACTCTGCCACAACCAGTTCTTGCAGTCAAGCACAGGTGAGCAGCATTGCAGGAGGAAACCATCTTGGGTGAGTGTGGAACTAAATTTTCCATTACACTGAGGGCCCTCTCAACTCAGCAGGACTCGGCCATCAACTTCTCACTAATTTATCTGTACTAAAAGAGGCAGTGGAATAACACAGTGGTAGAGTTACTAGAGGCTTTTCATTCCTCTCTACAGTTACATGGGCAGAGGGGCATGTGCAGCATTTTTTTAAATGTTGATAGGGATGTCCCTTGATTCCTTCCAGGAGATCCTGATGAAAGATTGTCTGCAACCCTCTCCCACCTCTTTCGAGAGATTGCAGCCTTGTGTCTTCCTCTGCAGCATGACACTTTCCCACACCAGTCAGTGACAACCTCAACACGCACCGCTGCTCTAAACTAGCCAATGGCATACAGGCAAAAGCAACTTTGGGACACCGGCGGCTGCTGCGCTCTTTCTGCCTTTGTTACCTTCACAGGTGAAGTATCAGCTAAAAACACCATTATATGCGCAAAGTGGTGTCAACAGCCAAGGCCAAGGCCTATACTCATTTTCATGCAAGCAAGGTATTCCCTTCTTGTTTGCCTCACCCCTAGCAGGTCAAACCTCACCATGCCTTGAGCTGAGAGGGGCACCAGACACAAACACTCCAAAGCAGAAGTGTCAATAATTATGTCTCATTTAACATTTTAGGGGGCGATGAAAGGGGGAACTTCTGAACCTTGTTTTGCTTTCCATTCCCCCTACGTGAGAATGGTATCAGTGTGTTCTATCTGTAGCAGTGGCTGTGGCGCCCTGGAAGGTTCTCCTCCACAGCAGCAGAATAAGTGACCCAAATAAGGAAGAGAAAGAAGAGACAAGGGCCGCGTCTACACTAGCCCCATCTGCACATAGGAATAAGGGGACTTCGAAGTAGGTGGGGTCCTTTCGAACAGGAGCCCGGTCTGGACGAGCCGCGCGGCGGCGAGGCACGTCAATTTTGAAGTGCCGCGGCCGCCCGCATGCTAATGAAGCACTGAATATGCATTTCAGCACTTCATTAGTAAACTTTGAAATGGCCATTTGCATGGCCATTTCAAAGTCTGGGGCTAGTGTAGACACGGCCAAGGTGGGAAGCTATGTTCTGCAAGATCCTGCAAGCCAGGAGGGAGAATATGGCAGATTGCTTGGAGAAAGAAAGAACAGACAGGAGAAAGGAACAGGGAGATGCACCAGGATGTACAGAATTTTCCATCAAACTCAGATGATCCAGACTCTTGTAGACCTCCAGATTAACAACAATCCTGAGCTTGACTCCTGCTGCGGCCTGTGGAAAATTGCAGAACCGCACTGCACCTCTCTACACCCTATTCAGAATGCCACATGGCTCAGGGCCTGCATGCCTACCCCTACCATCTCCATCAGGGAAAAACATGGACAACCACATACACACATACATTCATAACCTGTGAGAGCCACGGTTGGTGTATGTTCAGCTATAAAAGGACAGCAGTGTTCCTTCCCCTTGTTTGTTTATTAAGGTTTGTATGACAAGTTGTGCGTACCACCTGCTGGCTGTGCGAATAGTGGTCTTGTGCACTTGCAACCCCTAACAAAAAAAAATCAACTAGTGTTTGCATAACCATGGAAAAGTAGCCCTTCCTATCTGTGTGCTCTGCAGCAAGGTGCTCTGGGGCCAAAATAGGGTGTCCATGCCATTTATCATTCCACCACAGTTCAAAAACCCCACAGCTGCAAAGCCCTCCATGGTCTCTTGCTCATTACCAAGAGCCACTGTCCTGCATAGCAGAAGACTATTTTTGATAGCTCTGCACACTTACACGATAACAAGACCCACAGTAGATTTTTCCCACTGACTCATAGTAATCTGGCATTGCAAGATTCCACAGGTGATTGCCACTTGCTTATCTACTATCAGTGCAACTCTCAGTTTGGTACCCCAGTGTAGGATGGCTGGAGTGAGTGCAGCACATAGGTCCAGAAATGTTGCCTTGAATGTCCACAAGTCCTGCATGAACTGCTCATATCCCAAACCTGCGTTATGATGCAATCCCACAGGGTGCAGGAAAGGAGTTGGGGGGGGGGTGTCTATTTTTTTTAGTTTCAGAATTAATTGTTTCATGAATCCTACCAAACTGGTTCTCTTTATGTCCCACATGAAACTGACCATGAGGAAATCATCATGTTCCCACAGTGGGTCTTCTAAGCTGCGTCTACACGTGCACGCTACTTCAAAGTAGCGGCACCAACTTCGACGTTAGGCGGCGAGACGTCGAAGTCGCTAACCTCATGAGGAGATAGGAATAGCGCCCTACTTCGATGTTCAACGTCGAAGTAGGGACCGTGTAGACGATCCGCGTCCCGCAACGTCGAAATTGCCAGGTCCTCCATGGCGGCCATCAGCTGGGGGGTTGAGAGATGCTCTCTCTCCAGCCCCTGCGGGGCTCTATGGTCACCGTGGGCAGCAGCCCTTAGCCCAGGGCTTCTGGCTGCTTCTGCGGCAGCTGGGGATCTATGCTGCAGGCACAGGGTCTGCAACCAGTTGTCAGCTCTGTGTATCTTGTGTTGTTTAGTGCAACTGTGTCTGGGAGGGGCCCTTTAAGGGAGCGGCTTGCTGTTGAGTCTGCCCTGTGACCCTGTCTGCAGCTGTGCCTGGCATCCCTATTTCGATGCGTGCTACTTTGACATGTAGACGTTCCCTCGCTGCGCCTATTTCGATGTTGGGCTGAGCAACGTCGAAGTTGAACATTGACGTTGCTGGCCCTGGAGGACGTGTAGACGTTATTCATCGAAATAGACTATTTCGATGTCGCAACATCAAAATAAGCTATTTCAATGTTGGCTGCACGTGTAGACGTAGCCCTAGGTCTGCAAATACAGGAGGATTGTGCATCTTGTGCTTGCAATACTCAGGACAATAGTACAGAGCTTTGCAGGCTCTGTGCTTTTGTCACAGACAGTGGACAGTGACAAGTCCTGCATTGGTTCATGAGAAATTTAAAATAGGTGTGAACATTATGAGATATAGACAATGGGATGGAGAACATCGTATTATGGGAAAACTGATCCCTTGCTGACAGTGACCCCTGTGCAACTTACTTCTGCCAAAACAACCCAACAGATAGTATGAATGGTGGCAGGATGCATGCTGGGATGTCTACCACTGGTGCACAGCACAGAGACACCACCTTTCCTGGAGCATACAAGTAGCACTGGTGCATGAAGCCAGGTATTCACGTGCACAAGTACTAACTGCACGATCTGGTGCCAATGAACTTTCATCAGCAAAACTTTGTAATGTAGACATGGCCTAAGACGTTCTTAGGTGACTGGACCCTGCACAGGAGAAATGCGGGGAACAATCCCGACTGTCTGGAAGATGGCCTCTTCTATTGCTTGTGATTCAGCTCAGACAGCAAAGTCAAACTGTTTGGCATCACTTCTTAGCTCTCTAGCATGTGTAGGATTGTAGAGTTTGCCAGGATGGGAGGGAAGATTTCAATCCACAAATAGACTTGTGCTGAATTTAAGAAAAAAAGTCATGCCATTAGTGCAAGAATGGGCAACCCTGAATAGTGTGGGGGCCGCATGAATGTTCCTCCTTGGCTTCAGTGGGCTGTAGGAGCCCACAGCTCACAGGCACTCCATCTGTGGCCAGAACACCCCCTGTCCACTCTCCATGTGCCTCTCATGCATCAGGGCACTTACTGCTCTTTTCCCTCATTCCCAGCATTTTTGGAGAGCACAAATTGCCTGATTCACACTTCATCCCTTCTCCAGCCTCCCCCTCCCAACTCTGGGGGGAAGGTGGAGGAGCAAGGACAGAGCGCAAATCAGGGAATTCACATCTCTGAAAGCCCTGGCAGGGAGAGGGAGGTGTAAGAAATGCAGGGCTCCGGTGCATGAGAGGTACATGGGGCAGGGGGGCAGCTAGGTTTCTGCAAGCTGCAGTTGGAACCCCCGCAGGCCTCATGCAACCTATGGGCCACAGGTTCCCCACCACTGAGTTCGTGGTAGGTTTTATAAAAATAACAATAAAAAAACCACTAACATCTAGATTTGGGACCCTAAATCGTTTAAAAACATCCCAGGTTATCCCAGAGTCCCAAACACAGAGTTGGTCCACCAAGACCCAGGGCTTCAGCACCTGCTAAACTCCAACGGCAAGTGATGACATCACAGGAAGTATAGCCGCTCAGGCTCCCTAGCTGGGCAGCTTGTAGGCCATTGCTGTGGAGTGGAAAGCAGCTGTTTGAAAATTTCCTCCCTTATATGAATAACTGTCTAACTAGGATCAGATGGCATGACCAGTAGTGGCTAAAAATCAAATTTAGCCGCAGAGTTTCACCTCCTGAACTTTACCTATATTGGTTATTTCCAACAGCTGCAGTGAGAAAAACCTATAAAGTTCTCCCTTCTTCCTCGTTTGGAAATTACGGACAGCACTTCCCTATGCTGTCCTCTACTGCTTCCCACAAGTAATTCTGTCAATCCCCTCCGAGTTCTGCCTTGCATCCCTCTTCTCCTTTCAGTGCTAGGTTAAGGAAAACTACATAGGAATTGTGCAATGTGAATAAGTCACCACGAAAAACTGAGCTTAGAACCTCCAAATTCAGTTTACTTATGAGCTTTAGTAGCATCCGAATCTGGGAGATGGGTTTGGTTAGGAGCTTTCCATAGGAGCTACTTCTACCCCCCCACACTTCATTCTGACTGGCCACCTGCATTTTGACACTCCGTTTTAAAGGTACTACCACCAATCATATTCTTAGGTGATTGGGCCCAGGGTGTAGAACTCTTCTCTATCTTAGAATCAGACTCAACCCAGCCTGTCCTGTTTCAGACAAGACTTTATTACAGGGGTGTGGAAGTTTTTTTGGGTTGGGGCCACAGATGTGAGAAACAAACAAAAAGACCCCTCTCTGATGTGGTTCCTGACTCAGGGCTATGGGGGCTTGGCAGGAGGGAAGGTGCCAGAGCAGGCTGGGAATTGTGGGGTCTGTGGGTGAAGGGGTGGGCTGGAGTCAAGTGGTCTGGACTAGAGAGGGGTGCAGGAATGGGCAGTGGGTGGGGGATCTGAGCAGGGGAGGGGTATAGGAGAAGGGTGGGGGTCTGGGCAGGAGAGGATGTAGGAGTGGGCTGGGGATGCGGGTCTAGATGAGAGGAAGTATGCAGGAGTGTTTGGGGTCTGGGAGGGAAAGTGCAGAAGCCGAGTGTGGGTGAGGTGTTTGGGCGGGGGGGGGGGGGTGAAGGAGGGTGTGTGGGGTCTGGATGGGAGGGGGATGCAAGGTGTGCGATGGAGGGTGCAGGAAGGGAGTGGGAGGTTTGGATGGAAGAGTAGCACAGGAGCAGTCAAGGGGCACAGGCTCTGAGTGAAAGGAGTGCAATTTACCTTTGCAGCACTCCCAGGCACACAGCTCTGCACCCCACCACCTGCTTCCAGGCACCGCCCTCCAGTGCTCTGATTGGCTAGAATTCCTGCCAATCAGAGCAGCAGTACAAAGCCTCTGGGCAGGCTCCCATGGCCACTGCTGCTCCCCCTTCCTCTTCCCCACCCTTGGCTGGGAGAAGAGCAGAGACCAGCAGCAGAGCCTGGTATCGCTTCCTGCAACACTGAGCTCGCAGGTTGGATCCAGACCATGGATTGCTTGATCCAGCCTGCGAGGCTCGGGGCTCCAAATCTGCCACCCCACCGTGGGCTGGATGCCCTGGACGGGAGCCCCAGCCTTGGAGTCCAGATCCAGACAAGCAGCAGTCCCCATCCGGACCAGTCTGGGGCTTCCCCACCCCGCTTTATTAGGATGAATACAGTCATCCATGTAGGGTGCTCGAGCCATATCCTGCCCTTTGTTAGGGTGACCATATTTCTCAAAGAGAAACATGATGCTCCCTGCTGTTCACCCAAGGGCCCCCCGCTCAATGCTACCACCTGGTTGCTAGAATCCTACAAGGGTCACATGCTGGAAGGCTGCTCTGCCTGCCCCTGCGTCCTACCTCCTCCCTGCAAGGGGATGGCATCTCCACTCACCCCTTCTGCGCTCTGGCCAACCTTTTCTAACTGTCCCATTTCCTCTTGCCCACTGATGAAGTCAGCAAGAGCAAGTGGGACAAGAGCCTACCTTTTTTTGGAGGGGGGACGGGGAGACAAGTGTCAAGACAGCTGGGAGAGGGCTTAAAAAAGGAACTTCCCCAGCCACAGACAGACATGTGATCACCCCATCTTTTACCCAGGCAGCTTCACAGAAGTCAGTTACAGTCGTAAGGGGATTAAGTCAGGGTGGAATGTGGCTCCTCATCCTACTTGTTTTTCTTGGCGCCCCCTTAGGTTTCTTTAGACGCCCTGATATTTCATTGTGGTTTACATTATATTCACTCAGAATTACTGGCCAACACCTTGAACACCTGAGTGGAGAGCACCTGAGTGTTGCTGTTTTCCGTCACAGAATCTGCACACAGTCCATCGTCACCTGCCTTCAGTTAATGAGGAGCCAGCCCCATAGATTGGGCACACCTGCGGAGAAGAAGGTGAACTGAAGCGCAGTTAATTATCCAGCCTGCTAGGGAATGAAGAGGGAGAGTCCTGCTTCCATGGACCATTTCCTCATCACAGGACAGTTGCACAGGAACACAGTAACTTTCCTTGCACACTTGGTCACATACAGCCCTTTCTAACTGTGTCTTCTCCCCTCAGCAATTGCCTGATCTCCTCACCTGTTCCTGTTGCTTGTACCTCTCTCTAAACAAGGGCCGGATATTAAGGCACTTGAACTCGGTAGGCAGGTTTTTCCTGCTTTCAGTTGTTATGGAAACCTTCCTGAAAACAATTGTATAGGACCTGGCTCAGCCCTGCTGCTGGCCTGTCAGCACCAGGGGCATGAGGTATTAGGGTGGAGGTGGCTGAATCATTCCAGGAAGGTGCTGTGAGCTGCTGCATGGGGAGTAAGTGAATTGGAACCTGTTCAAGGGTCTGAGAGTCCCACTGTGAAGATGCCAATGCCACACCATGATAGCCCTCTGGTGCCCCTGGGGGTGGGGGGGGAAGAAAAGGTGTATTTAATAGAAATACCACATTCAAGAATCACAGAGGTGAACTAGTCAGAAAGACCAAATATATTTAAGTTACAGCACAAAGACACAATTTCAGGCTTTTTGCTTTTGATTTAAATAAAACACCTTTTTCTAATGCAAGTTACCTATTGCCTCTGACTTGTTTCCCAGGCTACTCCATCACGGAGAGGATCTACCATTTCATGGACAGCAGCTGCCAAGGGACTAGAATCAGAGAAGCAGCCATGTTAGTCTGTATCTTCAAGAACAACAAGAAGTCTTGTGGCACCTTATAGACTAGCAGATATTTTGGAGCATAAGCTTTCGTGGGCAAAGACCCCACTTCATTTGATGAAGCAGCCTTTGCCCATGAAAGCTTATGCTCCAAAATATCTGCTAGTCTATAAGGTGCCACAGGACTTCTTGTTGTTCTGCCAAGTGACTGGCTCTCACTTCAAATCTCTTCACTCATTAAGAAGTTCTCAAGTTTCTTTTCTTCTTCAGTCCCTATAAATATTCATAGTGTGGAAAACTCCCTCATTTTAGTTTTCCGAAACTGGTGATTTTTTTTGCAGTTTTGAGATTTTTTCCTCTGTTTCTAATAACTTTAACTTTCCCATAATTTGTCTTTTTCAGATTGTAGTACAATTCTAGGTGCCTGGGAAGCTGGTCTTGTCTGGTTGTGGACGCAGTTCCTCCCCTGCCTGACAAGCCATCACTCCCCCATGGTGCTACTGTTGCAACACAAAATAGGAGCTCAGTTTTGTGTGTGCGCATGCGCGTGCACGTGTGTAAATATAAATAAAAATAACCATCAAGTCCAGAACACTGCAAGTTTTCATAAAAGACCTTAGTAAACATATTCTTACAGCAGAATTACACTGTATACAATCTGCTTATTCAACTGATTATTCTGGGATGGGATTTAAGCCCATGGTTTCCTTGTGGGGTGTTCAGATCCTGAATGTCTCTGTCCCGCATCACCCAGTCACTTGAAAACAGTTGAACTCCCTTCTCAAACTTACAGACACAAAAAAATGTATCTGTGTGGAGAAAATTTCAACCTTGCACATGGAAGTATGGACAGTTGTACTTGACAAACAAAGTTGTAACTGCAAACAGACACCCTCAGCTACAGCTGACTGCAGTGTTCCAGTTACAGGACCCATATCAAGTGTGTAACTTCACTATACAAGGATAAATACTGTATTTTTAAATAGTGAAGTTTTCCTTTAAAATGAAAGTGGGGGAAAAGACAGCTGAAAATTCACTTGCACTTCTGCTTCACATTGCTGAGCCATACTCCTGCCCTCCCTCTCTCACAGGGGCAAAAGAAAGCAGCTTTCAATTGCCTGGCACTAGCCACACACCCAGATAACAGTCTCTTATCGTATGTTTGTTTTACCTGGTCAGTCCCCTTTGCCATATGATCTCGAGTTTACTCTCACAGATACAGGCTGACATCAGGCAGCGGATGTGAAGCACACTGGTGGTCTAGCGTCAGCTCCTTGCCAGCCCAGGGTTTTTAGCATGAGAAGGGACATTACCACCTACAAGTGCCCTTTCTCAAGGGACTTTATACATATGACAATGAGAACAATAAGAAACCATTCAAAAGGAGTAGCAAAATAGCATCCCTTCTAGCATGCTTCCCCCCGCCCCACCAAACAAACCAAACCAACCAACCTACCTATGTTTTCAGTAACAATCCAAAAAGAGCAATGGAAATCATTAAAGCACACCACCTGCTAAAAAGTTACCCTTCTCACTGGAATAATTTTTTTACCTACTGGCGTTAAGAGTAATGCCTGCTATCTACCCAAAGAGTCTTTGAGAACTGTGACACCTATCCAAGACAAAGCTCCTTGTATACCGTGGAGTGATTGTTACAACACTACTATAAGCAGGTGAAACCCGGGTAACATACAAGTGTCATCTGAAGTCACTTAAACAATATCATCAATGCTGCATCAGAAGGATCCTAAATATCTCTTGGAAGGGTAGGTGTCTGAACACTAGAATCCTGGAAGAGTCGAACAACACCAGCATTGAAGCCATTATCAGTCATCAACAACTTTGTTGACTGGTCACGTGGTTTGGATGTCTGATCAGCGCCTCCCAAAATGGATTCTGTTTTCCGAATTGGAGAAAGGACAGATGAGTGTTGGGGGCCAGTGGACGCGATATAAGGACTTGCTGAAGGCACACATGAAAAAAATGCAGCATCAGTGTCAACACTCGGGAGAACCTAGCCCAACAGCATTCCCAGTGGAGAAAGGTAATCTGTGAGGGGGGGTGGCACACTCTGAGAGGTCCTGCTGCAATGCGGATGAGGAGAGGCGGAGAAGAAAAGAGCATCAAAAATTGCCCTGCACCCCTCTAACAGCTATTAATACCTGCCTCTTCTGCAGCTCCAGAATGGGGCTGATCAGCCATCAATTGACTCACGAAGAGGAGGGTGACATGAAGACGACCTATGCATTACTGAGTGACCACTGAGAGAGAGAGACTATCTCTACCACTGAAAAAGTTTGCATTTGACAGCAATTTGTTCTTTGGGAGTCTTTCATACAGCACTAGGAAAGAAAGAAACATTTTAGAAAATAGAAAAGTGTAACTGTAAAGACACAAACATTGGCCTGGGGACTTGATGACAAATGTGGGGCTGGAAAGTGCTCTCAAATCTGTATTTTAAAATTGCATATTGACAAGTGTCCCTTCCAACATTCCGACTGAATCTCACAGAAATGACAGATGAAAAATCTGTATCTGTTCTAATCCTTCTCTAGCCTTCACAAAAAGTTTTTGCTTTAGAGTTTGAATCAGGATTCACCAAATAAAAACTACTACAGCAACTCCCATCCTCATTCTTGTACATCCCCTTCCCAATCAGGTCAGGTGGTAGCATATCCTGGATCTGCAAGTACCATTTGCTCCTATAGTCAATATTTGCTGAGTGCTTGGGGAATGTGAGCTTTCCTCCCAACAATAATTAAGCTAGCAACTGAAGAAGGCAGAACGTGCATCTGGAAGGAAAAACAGTTTCTATTACACTTGTAGATAGGATTCATTCCAGTCAGTGTCTCTGGAAGCTTTATGATCTATCAGCCTAAGAGCGTCTTGGATTGCTGTAAATACAGAATAAGGACAGGAATGCAGCAATAACAGTGGATTAACTCTCTAACTTTATCTCTGGTGACCATGTGATTTAAAGCAACAGTTAAAGGAGTTTAAATGGCTTCATCCTCATTCCCCCTACACATCATATTAGACATTACAGAAGTTTGTGGATGATCTGCTAGTCATTACTCCATAGGGATCCTTGGATTGGAATAGCTGAAGGTAAGTCAGGTCGAAATTGGGGTTTCATTGCAGAGTTATGTGGGTGAGTGGGCACAGAGGAATGAAGGCTTGGTGATAATATTATGCCAGGATCCAGAGTGTACAGAGAACACTCCCGACTCCAATAGTCCCTAACCTTTGTGAATTAAGGGGACTGTATATTTACAGCAAGAGGAAAGAGAGAAGACAAGACCTCTCCTCTGCCACCTGCAGCACCTCCAAGCACTCAAGATCAATGAACAACCAAAGAAATGCAATCTGGAACTGCCTCCCTCCACCCAGCTTGTGTCTGCTACAGAAGTTTATGAGAAACTTTAACACACCTCTTCAAAAGTGTAATTATAGTCTGAAATGTAATCAGTTCAAAATGACATTTTATTCCCTAGATCTGTTCCCTACGTGCATCACTTGCCTCATTGTAACAGCAGGAAAAATAATGGTTTTATAAGCCCTGCAGAGTCATCACTCAGTCCATCCTGGCACATGCAAAACAATGGTATAATTAATGAACTTTCCAGTTGCAAGGCCACATTCAAAGGTCTGATTCACTTTGAAAATAACAATGTCAGAAAAGACAGAATCTCGTTCCCTGATCATAACGCAAAAGCCTGGAAGAATCCAGCTTGACTTTCAGACCACAGTTTGACATGGTAGGACTGGCACTTAGGAGAAAAATGATGACAATATTACACACTCTTGCACATCTCGTTATGGAGTCACTGAGATGCAACAAACGTGGAAGCCCAGGATGCTAACAATAATATTCCAGAGGAGAACCGCGCTTTAACATTTGTTTAAATGTACAGTAAGAGGTGTGATATTTATCTTCAGGCTCTAGAGTAGACAAATGACTCTGTGCAGGACAGACATACTGGCCAGACCAAATGATGAGAGGCTATAGCATCTACCTAAATCATTTATCACACCCTTAACTTGAAGATTGCAAAGCTCACCCATTCATCCCAATGATAGGTCTGTGAAAGGAATCCCCAGGTCAGGGATCTGCGCACTCTCTGGGATGCCAGTGGTAACTGCTCATCCTTTAAGCCCTTGGTGAAGCAGAGAACAGTTAAGCCTTTGAGGGTAGTTGGTATCCTACACAGAAAAACTAATGAGTTTTTAAGATATTACTGTACTGTTCTTGAAAATAAATAAACACAGTCCACCATTTTGCTGAGACTATTAATAAATGCAGGTGCTTTTCCCCTCTTGAATGCCCCATGCTGCTCTTCTCTTCACTGGGCTGGAGAGAGAATCTTTGGTGGGAGGAAAGAGAAGCATGCCCAGTGGTCTTCATATAAAGAATCAGAATAGGCAAAACACGCACAAATATCTAAGGTTTAAGACTGAAAGTGGCGGGTATGGGAGTGTGGAGAACATGGAAAAAATATGGCCTAACAAAGTATTTTCCATCTCTGATTTCTATGATTATATATTGAAACATCCTTTATTCCAAAGGTGGACAGTGATCACTTTAGGGCAGAGGCTGGCAACCTGCGGCTCTTTAAGGAGCTGCTTGTGGCTCTGCACGTGGCCACCACTGACTCCTCTTGCAGCTCCCTGCTCTGCCCCCGCTGAAATAATGGAACTAAATTAAATTGGCTTAACGGACAGTGTCAAACCAATTCAATCTAGTTCCATTATTTCAGCGGGGATGGCACAAGGAGCTGCCTGCACTGCATGTTGGGGAAGTGAGAAGGGGGAGGGGCAGTCATGCCTGCCCCTGCAGGAGCTGCTCAGCTGCACTGAGGAGGAAGGGACGAGGGGGGGAGGCCTCTGGCAAGCACAGTGTCCCTCCACATGGGGCCAGCACTTCCTCCTGGGCAGTGCAGCGCACCTCCAGCTCCTCCTCACTCCCTAGCAGCCGCTGGAGCCAAGTCCAGTGGTGCAAGATCAGCTCCCCCAGAATCCGGCCCAGCTCCCCGTCCAGCCCTGGAACCTGGATCGGAAAGTTGCAGGCCTTGCTTTAGGGGCTACTGCTAGCGGAGACACAATTTTGCCCAGATTCCCATGCATCTTGAAGCACAAGGCTGAAGGTTTCAAAGGTTTTCCTTATGAAATACCACTGCAAAAATATAACCAATTGTTTTGTAACTATTGGTTAAGGAGTCATCAAACCTCTCCTCCCTGGGGATGTTACACTTCACTTCAGCAAAGTCACTGAGCTTTTTCAGCCAATTAAACATAACTGTAGTAGTTGGCACTTCAGTATAACTTTTCATATCCATAGCAACCTACTGTTAATTAATCCTAACAGCTCCCTGTGACACTAAGCACCACTGCAGTCACACACAACACATGACTGCAATAGTGATTGCACAAAATATGTCTTGTGAGATATTTGAAAACTACCGCCACACTGATCACTACTGTTTCTGCACAGAGTATGTATATCCCACGTCGAGACACTACACTTAAAAGGCTGAACCACACACAGGTGGGCTCAGCTTCCATCCTCAATGCCCACCCCTGGTTCTCTGCGTTTAAAAGGCCGAGCCAGCACACAGGTTGGCTCAGCATCTGTCTCCACAGCAGGGACAGAAATCAGCATTTTAAATGCAGAGCAGCAGGGGAAGCGGGAGGGGGGAAGACCCCAATCCCCACAGCGGGGACAGAAGCTGAGCCAGCTTGTGCGCCAGCTTAGCCTGTAAATGCAGAGCAGCAAGGGTGAGGAGGAAGGACAGAAGCTGATCCAGCCTTCTTGCTGGCTCAGCCTTTTTAATGCAGAGCAGTGGGGCAGGGCGGCATGGGGTGGAAGATGATAATTAATCAAGTCTCAGACAGAAATTTTGGAAGTTACAGTAAACTCTTTCATATCCAGCATTCTATTATCCAGAACTCTCAAATAACCAGCATTTTAACCATAAGTAAATTTTAGTTATGTTTTCCATAAGCACAGTATAGTGAGAGTAAATACAAATAAATACAGCAAATACAGTAAACTCTCAGAATGCACCATTATGGATTGCACATAACTTGCATTAATGCAAGTTAAGCGGAACTCAAAATCCCGCTTCCCCCAGCTCTAGCTCAAACTCCTCCCCAGCCCTGGCTCACCACTTGCGCATAGCTCCGGCCCACCACCCCTCACATGTGGCTCCGGCTCTGGCTCACCACCCCCGCAGCTCAGCTCACTACCCAAGCACAGCTCTGGCTCAACCCCCATGCCCATTTCAACCCCTGTGGCCTGGCTCACCACCCTTACGTTCTAGCTTACCACCCCCATGCATGGCCCTGGTTCAACCCCTGCCCCAGTTCAACCCCCCTGTGCCTGGCTCTGGCTAAACTGCACCCCTGCTCCCCAACCCACCTCAGGCTTAATCCCCCTGCTTCCCTCCCACAGCCCCAACCCACCGCCAGGCTTAACCCAGCATATTCAGAGGTCTTGAATCAAGAGGCGGGGCCTTACAGTTTCAGCATAGCCAGGGAGGTGGTGGAGGCTGTCGCAGGAGCGACTGCCAAGTGTGTACAGAGCCAACAGCTGTTCATGTAGTGGTGCCCCCTTCCTGAATGCCCCCTTTCCCCCCCGACATCCCTTTCCGTTGTCCTCCCACAGACTTGGGGGAGAAGGGCCGATAATTGCAGGGCTGAAAAGGGGGGCATGATGTAAAAAGTTTGCTCACCCTCATCTATATTGTCCCTGCTAGTTATTTATGCAACCTGTTCTTAAATATTTCTAGTGATAGAGATTCTACAACTGCCCTAAGCAATTTAATCCAGTACTTAATAACCCTGATGGTTTGGAAATTCTTCCTCATGTCCAAACTAAACATCCCTTGCTGCAATTTAAGCCCATTGCTTCTTGCCCTATCATCAGAGGCTAAGGAAGATACTTTTTCTCTCTCCTCCTTGTAACAGTCTTTTAGGTACTTGAAATTTGCTATCACATCCCCTCTTTCAGCCTTCTTTTTTCAAAATTAACAATCCCAATTCTTGTAAACATCTCTCATAGGCCTTATTTTCAGACTTTTAATCATTTCAGTTGCTCTTCTCTGGAGACACTCCAATTTCTCCACATCTTTACTAAAAGGTGGGGCCCAGAACTGGACACAATATTGCAACTGAAGCTTAATTAGCACACAATAAAGCAGAATTACTTCTCATGTCTTACTCACAACACTCCTGTTAATGCATCTGAGAAAGATGTTTGCTTCTTTTTTATCAACAGCATCACCCTGTTGACTTATATTTAGCTTGAGGTTCCTAGATCCCTTTTTGCAGTACTCCATCCTAAGGAGTTACTTCCCATTTTGTATGCGTGAAATGGATAGTTACTCCTTAAGCAGAATACTTTTGCATTTGTCCTTATAGAAATTCATCCTATTTTGCTCAGACCGTTTGTCCAGATCATT
The DNA here is from genome assembly GCF_033958435.1 of Carettochelys insculpta. Taxonomy (NCBI): domain Eukaryota; kingdom Metazoa; phylum Chordata; order Testudines; family Carettochelyidae; genus Carettochelys; species Carettochelys insculpta. Next base: position 282,659,891 of record NC_134137.1, on the reverse strand, counting down.
TTGAATCCTGAGCCAATCCTCCAAAGAACCTATAACCCTTCCCAGTTTGGTATCATCTGCAAATTTGATAAGCATATGCTCTACGCTAGGGTTCAGCAACCTCTGGCTTGGTTGCTGAGTAGCATGCAAGCCAATTTTCATTGGCACATGAGGCAGGAGCTAAATCCCACTCCTTCTCCCCCATGCAGCCAGGACCTTGCTCAAAACCATGCCATTGTGTATTAAGAAAAGACCAGCTAACGCTACCAACAACCACTTAAACAGTAAAGCTCCGCATCTTTATTTATTTATTAATGAAGGGCCGTGTCTACACCAGCCCCAAACTTCGAAATGGCCATGCAAATAGCCATTTCGAAGTTTACTAATGAAGCGCTGAAATGCATATTCAGCACTTCCTTAGCATGCGGGCAGCCACGGCGCTTCGAAATTGATGCGGCTCGCTGCCGCGCGGCTCGTCCCAACAGGGCTCCTTTTCAAAAGGACCCTGCCTACTTCAAAGTCCCCTTATTCCCATGAGCAGATGGGAATAGTAGGCGGGGTCCTTTTGAAGTAGGCGGGGTCCTTTTGAAAAGGAGCCCCGTTGGGACGAGCCGCGCGGCGGCGAGCCGCGTCAGTTTCGAAGCGCCGCAGTCGCCCGCATGCTAACGAAGCGCTGAATATGCATTTCAGTGCTTCATTAGTAAACTTCGAAATGGCCATTTGCGTGGCCATTTCGAAGTTTGGGGCTAGTGTAGACGTAGCCATGGTGTTGTAAGTAGGACTAATAGCGACTTTTAAAAATATCACTGGCACTCAGACTGTACATAGAAGTCAAAAGGTCAAAGTTCGATACTCTGCCTTGGGTGGTTGCTGACACTTGCTCTATGTCATTATCTAAATCATTGATGAAGATATTGAATAGAACTGGCCCTGAATGCATTATGTAGCATATCTTTTTTTAAAAGACACAATCTGTTTAATGTGTATATTCTATTTTTGTGCATGTATCATTCTTCTATGCAAAATGAGAAATAGAAAATCTGTTTATAAATCTAGATGTGTTAATGAGGGCTATTAGTGATATTCCAAAACCATGATGTCTTGGTACTCAAACCAACAACCTGTGAACAGTCTTGTTTTTCCTGTGAGCCTGAACTGTGGTTGATCCTGCAATTACATGGGGCCAGGCCACCTGATGCTGGAACCCACTTTGGATCTTGTACTTTTCTACTTAAAGTAAGAAGAGCTTGAACTGAACACAAAGAATTCCAACCTGGGGCAAACTGGATATATAGGTAGGAAACCAAATAATAAGGGCAGTTGCCAGTGAACAAGAGACCCCCATCCCAATTACCACCCAAGATGCCTGCTAAAAACATCTAAGATCAAACAGAGGGATGGATTGGGCCCAAGTGAGGAGGCTGCCTAGTTTAATGAAAAAGATCATTAGAATTACTGTTTGTGTAAGAATTTGCACGTAACAAGTTCCTTAGCATATTAGGTTTAATTTGTTAATTGTGGGTTATGAACTCACATTGATCTTTCTATTTTCACTCACAATCACTTAAACTCCACTTGTCCTGCTTAACAAAAACACTTATTTATTATCAAGCCCATTGTAAATAATTGGTAACTGTAGTCTCTTTCATTGATGAAGAGTGAGCTTTATGAGCTTTCTCTGTGTTAAGAGTGATGTATTTGGGAGGTATGGTCCCTCTCAAAGGCTGTATTCCTGGACGCTGTCAAGATCCCACAGTTGAGCCCTCTCTGAACTGAGCTGATTCAGTGCCTGTGTTTCTCTGCTGGGGGACTGGTACACCAACTCTTTGCCTTTCTGGGAGAGATCAAAGCTTCTCCCAGCACATCAGGGTGACGGGGAAGCCAGAAGGCAAGCAGGCGCGCTCAGTGGTATGATCAGCTCACCAGGTGACAGCCCCAAAGGGACCTCTGTGATCCAGCCTGTCACAATCTGCTTACGCAAAGAGCTGCAAACTCACCCCAACACGTAAGTGTCAAACTGGACTTCATTTTGCTTACCCAAGATCACCACTAATAAAAAGCCTGACAGGTCAAATAATGGATTTAGTGACACTTTTACCTCCTCACATCTTCTGATGCATTTGCACAGTTTACACCTTTTAGAATTCTGCTTTTCTAAAATCCAAGAACATGACATCCCTTCACTACACAGCTACTCTCACCCAGATCCCTGTCCAGGGTCTGTTAGAAAAGCTCCTCTATAACACGTCACTAGTTTAACTACTTAGGCCTAGAACATGCAAACTAATAACTTTAGATGCAAATTTTCAAAGAACCTGAGCTATATTAGCACTATTAACAGCTAGAGTGGTATAAGATAAGAATGATATAAGAATAATCGGATTTCATACCTATGGGAATGAGGATGTATTTCTTTTTCTCTGCTACAACTTTGTACATTTGGCATGCTACAACTCTGGCTGTTTTTTCCACTCATTTCTCAAGACCAGGAAATAGACACTGCCAAAGGGAAGATTTGGAACTGACAGAGAGAGTAGTACTGTCACAGGAAGCCATGTACCAGATCAATTATACTTGTGGTCTGACGCAGGGTGGTATCTTCTTTGTAAGTCTCAGAGTCAACACTACTTTCATCGTTCTTAAGGGTACTGGAGGTAAACACTAATTTCTAAATAGTCAGATTGCTGCTTTAGCAAAAATGAACTGTTGAGTTTCCATTTAGAATGAGCAGATATACTACTTCATCAGAAACATACACATGGTAGAACCAACTCTCTCCCCCTACCCTGCCAGGTGCTGTCAAAAGCACTGATATGGAGATCTAAGGAATATGTATTTCCCTTCCTCTGGAGAGTCCCTCTTGGTTACTTTACATCAGGTTGGATAAAACTCAGTGATCTTTAAAAAATCAGATTTATTTAAATCAGACATTCTTGCTTTCTGAATCATCAATAAAATACCAAATTTGTCATTTAAAAATAAGAGCTACAAATTACGTCTCTTTACAAACTTGCTATACATACACTCAGTCTCTCAAAAATGAACTGTTGGCTCTAGTCTGTGCAGCCTAACTACTATCTCTTGCTTCTTGAAAATTCTGGGCTTCCAATTTCTGCTTCTCGGAAGACTAAAAATTAACACGTGCAAAGATAGACACAAGCTGGACAGGGTGTTTTTGTTCTGTGCTTATGTGGTGGTGAACCTAGGCCAAGAGTAGCAGAGGAATGAGTTAAGACATTGTCTTAAGACAGAGACACAATATGTAAGAAAGGACAGAGACAGCACAGAAAGGAACAGTTAAGTGAACTGGAAAGGGAAGACATTATTCAGACACACTCAGCTTCCTATATTCCCCAACAGTTTTGCCACAGAAAAAACATTATGGCTTCTAGGAGTAAGAGAGACCCTATCTGCGAATATGTTGGAGAAATTTGTTGCCTGGGTAAAAAGGGAAAATATGTCAAGTGTAAGAAGATGAGGCAGAGCCTAGTTGCAAGAATGGAACATCATAAGGAAAAAACTCTTTATTAGAGGAAAATAACGTGGATGAAGATGTGGATATGGCTGAGTGGATCAACTGATCAGTAACTTAAATCATACACTTTTCAATGCATCATTCTTGAAGGCCCTCTCTATGCCATTTAGTGTAAGTGTGATTTGACAAGTACCCAAGTTGTTTGCTGTGTTGGATGTTGCTAGGAATAACATTTAGTTTAGCTAATCCCTACGGCTTGTTTATGTAGTTAACCATGTTTAGAATCCATCACTCGAATATACAAAACAGAAAGGTGCAGTAAGAGAAATCTAGGCTGCCAGTTGCCACTGCCATTTTCTTATTTTATATTGCAGAATATATGTCCCTTATTTTGGAAAACCATGGACACAAACCGTAATGGTGATGCCATGAGTCTATTTTCTATTTTACTTCAGCATAACTCAGCTTTTCCAAGGGAACCCCACTCTGTACTTGTTTTCTCATAAAACAGATTGCCAGTAAGTTCTGTGAGGCTTACTCCAAAATTAAGTGCACTCTAAACACAGTTAGTCTTAGCTTTTTTGGTAACTCGATTTAAATCAATTATTTAAATTGTCTTGATTTAAATCAATCCACCCTGCTTTCCATGAGATGAACTTTCCATGAACTGCCTCATTTTTAGCAGTTCTGATGGAAGGCACAAAGGAAGGAGTCTCTTGTTTTATGCTAGGAGGAAGGCAGGTGTCTAAACAGAAAAAGAAAGTGATGTTAAGGACAGTTTCACAAATCCAGGGTTTGCTGCATTTGATCAGACCATTTGTCCACCTTGAAAGCTATCTTGTTTGAAATGGCCAATTCGCTATGCCTTCAAGGAGAGTGCAAAGTCTCCAAAATCCACCTGAACAATTGAGCAATACTGCACCATCTTCTTAAACACAACAAATCATTTAAAGCTGCAGGGAAGCTTGATGATCTACCACTTGTGACTGTTACTTTAGCTCTGTCACTGCATGCTTCTTCTCATCATTCAAAGAAATCTCAAATGTTTTTGAATATCAATTATTTTCCTTCCAATTTTTTGTGAGAGGTGCCCGATTAGCAGTCTTGGAGATGGAAACCCTTCATTCATTTGAGGAACATACAATTGAGAATGTGGAGTCCTGAGGGGATTACCTCTCTGGTGTTCTCACAAATGACAGCCTCTGAAAACACAGAACCCCACCCTCAGATCTGATGCCAACAGACAATGAATAATACATTCTTTTATTTTAAAAAGGGTGTTAATAAAACTTGTATGAGTAGGATATGGCCATTTCAGACCCTGACCACACTTCTTGTGTGTTGTATCCCTTCCTCCTACCTTTCTTCTCTGTATATCATTAGATTGTGAATTCCTAAGGCAGGAATCAAGCTTTCTTTCCTGAAAATGCTGCACACGCTGGAGACACTACAGGCAATATATAATGAAAAAAGTCCATAGGCTTATTCCTTCTAACACATCCCTTTAGTGTGTGGCAGCTCAAAGACTGTTCTTGAATCTAGATTATCCAGCAAAAAGCAATGTTACAATCTGTAGCAAATGACTGTGTAGGTGCCCCAAGTTATTCTAAGTTCTAGCCTACATACTGTGAAATGCCAGTTGTTCCACTTTCAACAATACCTTTTATTTTCTCTTGTTCATTAGCACTAAAAGATATTTGACTTCTTCATACACTTGGTGCTTTATTTCCCCTTCAGATACTGGAACAAGATGTTTGGAAGATGATTGTGATATGACAAAGAAAGATGCTAGGCCATCACTTAAAAATAAGCCAGGATGGAGCTGTGGAAGTCTAGGACAAGGAAATCCCTACTTAAATTCAAACAACCCTTAAATAATTAGAAAGAAAAATATGAACACAAGAGAAGATTTTTTTCAGTTTTCCTCATGAGGACTTAACAGTGCTTTATACTGATTCTGATGGGCCTCAGAAATGTTTCCTGAAAAAATATTAAGCCTCTTTCACCATAGTGGTTATTCCCTCTTCTGCATTTATATATTCTTGTATGAGAAACTATACAAGTTCCCTGTCTTCACTCTGATTTTGATGGGATGTGAAATTCAGAGGATTTGTATTACACCCATTCATGTCCATGTAGGCTATTGCCATTTTTCTGGTCATCTTGTGACTGTTCTTCTTCTTCTGTACCCCACCTTTACAACTCAGATAGAACAGGAGTCAGTCTCTCCTCTCAGCATATCTCAACCAAAACTAAAAACAAGGAGAAATAAGGCAGACACAGCCTGATTAGTGGAAAAAAAGGCCAAGAAATTGGTCCTGGGGATCTGCAACAATCAAGGAAAAGCAATAGAAGACTCCTAATTCATAAGTAGTCTCTAGACAAGTTTGAATAAAGAAAAATAGAAGAGGGACAAGGCAGAGAGAAGAAGCAAAAGAAGAATAAACTACCAAATGAAAAAGATGGACAGAAAGAAGGCAGAAGATGACCTTAATTAAATCCAGTCATGACTCTTTTGATAAAATGAGTCAGAAAATTGCACTGCTACCCCTGAGTCACCAAATCAGGCGAAATGGAAATCTTCCCAGAGGCTCTAGAAAAGGGCTCACCCCTAAATCACTGGATTAGTGAAGGAGAAGATATGAATATAAAGGAGGGACAGAAGTCTACCCTTCCAGTAGACTATGGTCCAGCTCTCCCCTTGCTGCAAAAATTGTAAGTATGGTTTTGGTCATTCAGAAACATAGCAGGGAAGCTCTTCTGTCATCAGCCCCTAGCAAAGTGGCTGTTTTCATCAAACAGAACCATTTGGTTTCCTGCTTGCCAGGATTTGTACCTTCTGGGCCCAATTCAACGGCAGAAGGAAACTGCAGGAGGCATATCAAAGTGGAATGCGGGTGTGCACAAAAGGAAATCGCCCATGTGTGTGAAGGGTGTCCATCTGAGCCAACACCCGCCCCCACTCCATGAATAAACCACCTCTGGAGAGGTGACCCCCCACATAAGCGGGTACTCCTGCCCGCTACCCAGCCTCAGGGTGAGGGACTTTAGCGGACACATTACACTCCACCTCAGCACCGGGAGTAGCGTAGACCGGGAGCTGACGGGCCGGTTGCCAGGGGACTCCCAACCGCGGCTGTGTCACCCATCGGGCCTCTAGGGCCGCCGTGTCCAACCCGTTGTGAAGCAGCAACCGCTCCAGTGGCGACTGCTGTAGCCAACCGGCCGCCCCAGTCTGAAAAGCTGTGCCCTCCTCAAGCCGGCAAGTCACTCGCCGCGGCCAAGGAGCCACAAGTGTGCCGGACGGCCGGGCTCTACCGCCAACAGCGCTATGAGCTGCCGCCCGTTCTCAGCCGAGCCCCTCACTGAGCCGGGCCGGGCCCAGCACTGGCGCACAGTCCCTCTGCAGACCCCGGCCGAGCCCGCCTCGGGGCCCCGCGCCGCCCGGCCCCAGTCAGTCTGTCCGTCCGGCCCTCTGGACCCCGCTTCTGGTACGTCTGTCCCGGTCAGTCTGCCCATCTGCCCCGACCCGCCCCCGCCCCACTCTCTCGAGCTGCAGCGGGCACCTGCCCGGCTCACCTGCTCCGCGTGCTGCTGCTGCTGCTCCCCCCGGCTGGGAGGGGGGCGCCCCCCAATCCGCCGCCGCTTCACCCCCCCTCTCCGTTGCGGCCACCTGAGACCGACCGCTTCTGTCACCGTCAGCAGCACCGTGCTGACCTCGCCGCGCATGCGCACCATCCGGGCGCCACCGCGAGGCGTTGTGGGCAATGTAGTCTTTGGCTGGCCGCAGCGCGCACGTCGGTGCCTCAGGCCTGCGTGGCGCAAGGCATCAGAGCCCTGGCTTGCCCGCCGCCGGTACCTGCGGAGCCTGTCCCTGCCGCGCGTAAGGCGCGCCCACCAGCTCGCCCGCAGGAGGCAGGGGAAGTCCATCTTGGTGCACTCGCCTGCACAGCCTCTCCCCAGCCCCAAAGGCAGCTCCAGGACGAGCGCAGGGCGCCGCGGCCTGAGTCGAAGTGGGCCCCTGGCTCTCCCGTGCAGCCCTTCCTGCTGCTCGACGGGCACCCTCACCCAGGTCAGTTACCAACGTGAACGTAAAAACCTCAGACTGCAGCCTGACCCGCTGCTCGCCGGATGTTTTGGGAGGCAGGTGGTCCCCTGGCCCACCCCCACTGTCCTTGTTCTCTTTCTCCCGATAGCTAAGAGAGAGATCTTGGAACCAGTGCATATAGGTATGCAAGCAAACCAGCCATTGCAAGGGGTAGAGACTGGTTGATGAAAGAGTGAAGAACAAGAAGGTAGAGACAAACCACGGAGCCACATAATTGCAGGAAAATTCTCCCACTTTCAGAAGTCAATGATGGTCATTTGCAGGTGGGGGTCAGAGGTCCATAGATAGCATAATAGTCGTACTCCAGATAACAAGTGAATGGAGTCAGCTGTGAACATCATATGGTGAACCAATGGTGACAACATGCACTGAGAACATTTTACATTTATATAGCACCTTCCATTGAAAAATCCTTTGAAACTGTGTTTAACACATACCAGTCACTTCACCCACTACTAGAAATACAGCCTTCACCTCCTCTCCACAACACTACCAAACACTTTGAAACTGAGCACAAGTCACAGTTTTAGGGCTGTAGCACATAATTTACACCACTGATAACTGAGGCTAAATATACCCCTTCCATCTACTCTTAGCTATTGTGAAAAGGGCTATGACTCCTTTAATGGCAGACACCATAACACAACTTAGCATTTTATATCTTCAGAGCCCCATAGAAATAGTAATTATATCTCATACTACTGGCAAGCTACATATAAACCCAATTTTTACAACGGGTAAACTGAGAAACAACATTGACAACACCTGGGCAGGGTCACACAAAGTGACAGAACCAGGATTAATACAGAGGAGTTCCTGGTATCTTGTCCCACATGCACTGCCTTGTCTCAAGATAATCAGGCTTTATGCTTCATCCCTAAAATCTATGATTTTGTGAAGTATCACAAAGAGTTGTCTCCGAACTGAAATACATTGACTTTCACACACTTGTACTATGGAACAGACATCAATTTTGTCCAAGCGCATAAAGACGTAACATGATTGTAATTATAACCATCTTATGTTTAGGTTCATCATTATTTAAACACGATCTACCTAAGTGAACAACGATATAGAGCATTTTCACAGTATGTAACTGCAAGGAGTCTGACTGTTGAAAATTGCTAATAGCTAAGTTTCCTAAACCTAATACGAATGAACTTTACTGAAAAGCTGGCCATGTATCAGCCTAGTCTTGCATATGGATGTTTTTTTTTTTCTGGCAGAACGCATTGGAACAGCATTCGACCACCTTTTCTTCTGTTACTTTAATGCTGTGGGGCCCCTCCAGCCCCGGCTCATGCACCACAGGGCCCCTCCAGCACTGGCTTGCATGCCGCAGGATGCTTCCAGCTGGCTCTCACACTATGGGGCACCTCCAGCTGTGGCTCACATGTCGCAGTGTGCCTCCAGTCATGGCTTGTGCACAGCGGGGTGCCTCAGGGCTGCAGGGTCCCTCTGTGTCTGGCCCTGGTTACCATGGCTGGGGCTGCCAGTGAGGCTCAGTCCCTAGCTGGCTCCCAACTGTGGGGTCCCCCATCCCCCACCATAGGATGAGTACTAGCACACCCCCCCCCCCTTTTTTTTTTTAAGGAAGGAAAGAAAGCACTGTGAGTAAGTATAAGAGGGAAGATTGTGGGTTCAGACAAGCAAAGGTGAATTGAAGGAATCTTGTAGTTTTGTCAATCACCTCCACCATGGGTAAGTGGTACAACTTCTAGTTTTATACTGGAAATACGGTATTTACTCTATAAGCCTCATACCCTTTTCCCCTTTCAACCCCAGGCATAAAGTGGCTTAATTTTGAATGGTAAATGAGCAAGGTTTGGAAGGCAGAATTAAGAGTGACAGAGCGGTCTGTCCCACGAAAGCTCATCACCTAATAAATCATTTTGTTAGTCTTTAAAGTGCTATTTGATGCTTCTTGTTTTAAGGCAGAATTAAATTTGTGTTAAGTTTTCAATTCCATAATTTCATTTTTGTTTCAAAGAGCAGAGCTCCAATAGACAAAGTGGGTCCTTGCTCCCAAAAGCTTATGCTCCAATAAATGTTAGTCTATAAGGTGCAACAGGACTTCTCACTGATAACGCAGAGGACTCTGTGAATTTACTTGGGTAGTGGAAAAAACAGACTCAAGTAGAAGCTCCAGATGAAACCCAGAAAAGTATTTGTTTATCACACAAAGCTCCCAGGGAGGGTGGTTTTGTTCCTTGTGTTGTATTTTTTCTGGGATTTAATCTGAGACCCATTCAAACATTCCACAGCTGGATTTCCCCAACTGGCATTGACTCTTGTTTCCAGATGAGGACAATTCTGTGTTCCATTTCTTCCTTTCCCCCCCGAGAGATCCTTTCCACTAACACTCTCCTTCTCATCTCTGGAGAAAATACATTTGAAACTTCAAATCTACATGTGCTCTTAGGCATCCATTTGACTTACAGTCTGCAAATTACTGATAAATTAAACTTCTTCTAAACAGATAGCCAGATAATGTTTAATATAGTAGAAGCAGGATAATATTTAACACCACAAAATCACAAGTGTGTAAGAAAGAAACTGCATGTTTCAGTCCATGGGCAAAGTAATTGCAAGAATGGTGGGGTCAGGGAGAGATTTCCAGTTTTCCAAAATACATAACATAGCAGTTATGTATTAAACACTCAATGTTACGTTGGCAAGTCTAGAAAATCCTTTACATCATGACCAACTTCAGGAGAACAGGTAGTTTCTTACAATATTCCTGCCTCCACCTCTCACATGAGATTGTCATGACACAATCAGATTCACAAATTAAAAAAAATAAAATACTGTGCTCTCCTGATCATATCTTTTGTGACGCTAAATGCATAGAGAAGGGAAGGCTTGCTTTCTGCTGCAAGATAAGACTAGAAATGAAGGGGTGGAGAAAGGAGAAGGCTGAAGAATGATATAATTAGGAATTGGTGGAGGTCAGACAGCTTTTCTGAAATCTAAGAGGGTTTGGCCTATGACCACGTGACCAGAAAAATACATGTTACAAACAAGAAAACATACAGAATCAGAAAAAATGAGCAAACCCTTGCAATTCTTTTGTATCTATGAACCCTGAGGCCCCATTCTCTCTCTCTGCTTACCATAAGGGAACACAATCTTGGTAGACAAATGATACTGTATTCTTGTATGTTTCCTTGGCCACATTTTAACAACAGCTCCTATCTATCTATTAACCAGTGAATCTGAGCAGCATTGTTCATCCTGAAAGCCAACAGCCACTGGGCCTGGAGGGTCACTTGGTGGGTACCACACTCCATATCTTTCGTATATGATTACTGTGCACTACAATTAAAGATTCTGCTATAGGGCAGATATATTAAGATGGGTTGTATCAGAAGTATTGTTGAGGACCACCCCTGTAATGGAAAATAATCAGACCCAGACTTTCTCCCTTCACCACACATAATCTGGCCAAAGCACACATTAAGTATGACTAAATAGTAGTCCTCCCGCAGCCACTTTCAGGGAAGCAGCTCCCAGCACCATGGCGCCATTACAGACACCAGTTTAGACAGCATACAAAGCTGGTTTGTCTTTGTCTCAGCCTTCAGCTGATGATCAATTCATAGAAGCCACTGGGTCCTTAATGTTGCCTATTTAATAGGCTTGAAACATACCATAAAAAGAGAGGTGAATGTGTGTGGAGTTGTCACTCTTGGTTGGTGATGGCAAAACCAGAACAAAGGGAGGCATTATGCGAACCTCTTCTCAGCAACCCCAACACAAAGGACAGGGAGGCTGGCTGGCAGATTCAAAATAAGGAATCCTACTGCACATCTGGGGAGTGAGAGCCCTGGGGTGGATGTGTCACACCCAAGTTACAGCCACACACAAGTATAGATACATTAAACAGATTTGGTTTATAAAGGCTTTCAATATTACACACTCCCGTACAGCCACAAGCCCAGCCTAAAGTGCCAGCTCCATTTTCACACCCATCTTGCTTTGGTACGGGATCAGCATTGGGCGAGCTTCTTCCTTCAGGAACCTTGCCACCTGCTCAAGAGGAAAGGAAAGTGAGAAAAAGAAATGGGTTCTTCTCTGTGCTTCAGTCAGCCCCACTTTGTGGCCCCCAGGATCTTAGTCTCACACATGCACCCAATCACCCAGCATATCAAAGACTATGTGGGCAATCAAAAATTATGGTGGAGACAGAAGGGAACTGAGATGGACAGAAAAGGGAAGGGATGCCTTACATGACTAAGAAAATATTAACTGCTCCCTCCTTTAGAGCAAGGTGGGAAGGAGAACAGATGCATGCAGACCAGATCTGGTCCCCTGATTAGTCTGATCTGGCCCAGAGCAGGCCAGTGCTTGAACTCCATCCTCTCAGCAAGTGTCCGAGCCTCAGTGCCTCCCTTCCACCTGGCAGGTCCCACGTACAAGAGCAGCCCTGGCGCCTCAAGTCGAGCGAGAGTCAGTGAGCGTCTCTTTTTCGGGCAATGGGGGGTTGGAGCTTTTCAGCTGAGTCAGTGAGGGCTTTTTAAGTGCTCCTCACTTGTGCGTGGTCCCCAACTGATTTTTCTGTGTGTTAGTGGACCCTGACCAAAGAAAGTTTTCCCCACCCTAACTTTAGAGGAGTGGGCAGAGACCGAAAACTGTAGTGGAAAGGGCACAAATACACAAAGTGGATCATCTCAGACGCAAAGGGATGTGGTTTGGATAATTTAGGGCATGACACTCCATAGGAATATGGGGATTTCGAAGTTGCCGGGGTCCTTTCGAAAAGGAGCCCCGTCTGGATGAGCCGTGCGGCACCAAGCTGCTGCAATTTCAAAGTGCCATGGCTGCTGGCATGCTAATGAGATGCTGAATATGTATTTCAGCGCTTCATTAGTAAAATTCGAAATGGCCATTTGCATGACCATTTTGAAGTTTTGGGCTAGTATAGACGTAGCCCATAACACCTTAATTCATTTTCTGCAACTTCACCTGCTGCGAAGCACGTCCAGTGAAGGAGGTAGGCTCCAAGAGGCTCTCCAGTTGTTCCTGGATAGGGCTGAAGTAGGGGTCAGCACGAATACGAGCAATGAGGTCATTATCCCCCCCTTCCTGTTTCACAACAGCAGCTGCTTGCTGGGAAAGAATGCGTATCTTCTCATGGCAATCCTGGGGGATGAGATCATCATCAAGTTACTGACCGCGTACCTGGAGCCAGCTGACTCAATGGTGCCTGGAGGGCAGAGGCTGTTGTATTACACAGCACAGGAGTGAAACAGCTGAAGTTTGTATCATAGCTATTTGAGGCCTATCACCATATCACTGCAGCACAGTATGAACATGCACGTGCTGCGCAGTGCATCCCTTAATTTCCCTGATGTAAAAAGCATGAATTACAAATATAGCCCTGGTTTAATTACACAACACTGACAAAGTAAGATGCTGGAACTATTTCCACTACCTCAAGGTCTTCCTTGGTGATGCACTTGGAGTTTGCTGTGTAATACTTTTTGTAACTCTAACCCATCCATGGTTTGTGACTGGCAAATCATGAGTCTTCCCAAAGCATTTTATAAGCTGGGCACACAATAATTCCTTATCCACCACTAATTGCCCCTGAGGTGCAGGGTACGTTGTCAGCATTTAACACACCAAACATTCACAAGTTTGGAAAGCGAAAGGGGGAAGGGGAACACCTGTCCATCTTAGTGAGCAGGGAGAACAAAGTCTGTTAAGATTTATTTGGAAAAAAGCAAGAGCCCCAAATAGCCATTCTCACCCCAAGGAAAAAAAAAAAAATCACACAGGACCAGGCATTGGAGAAGGTAATGTCCATAAGGATTCCCTTTAAGAGACTTCCCTGAACATAAAACAATAGGCCATCCAGTCTCCAAACCGAGGAAACCCAGTGTCAGGCTGTAGCGTCTGCAAAAAGAGCCTGTGCCTCCTGGGGGTTAGCCCAGAAGAAATCTGATGAGGTCTGACAAGGACAAATGCAGAGTCCTGCGCTTAGGACAGAAGAATCCCATGCACTGATACAGGCTGGGGAGTGCCTAGCTAAATGGCAGCTCTATGGAAAAGGACTGGAGATTACAATGGACAAGAAGCTGGATATGAGTTAACAGTTTGCCTTTGTTGCCAAGAAAGGTAACATCATATTGGACTGCACTAAGTAGTAGCATTGCCAGCAGATCAAGGAAAGTAATTGTTCCCCTCTATTTGGCATCCAGTTTTGGGGCCCCCACTGCACAAAGCATGTGGACAAACTAAAGAGAGTCCAGCAGAGGGCAACAAAAAAGACTAGGGAACTGTGGCACATGACTTATGAGGAGAGGCCTATTTAGTCTACAGAAAAGAAGGCAGGGGCAGGATTTGATAGCATCCCTTAACTGCCCGCAGGAAGGTTCTAAAGAGGAGGGAGCCAGGCTGTTCTCAGTGGTGGCAGCTAACAAAGGAGCAGTGGTCTCAAGTTGCAGAGCGGGAAGTATAGTTTGGACATGATAAAAACTATTTCACTAGGAGGGTGATGAATCACTGGAATGAGTTGCCTAGGGAGGTGGTGAAATCTCTACCCTGTTTTAAGCAGGAGTTGTACTAGACAGTGAGCATCAGACCCTCCCAACTATATACATACCTGGCGATTGCCCCCTGCTTTCACCATGGCCACAATGATATTTTCTGTGGCCATAAAGGGCAGCTCCTGCCGGATCCGCCTCTCAATCACCTAAAAAGCCAAAAAGAAACAGACACTACCTCACTGGAGTGGAGAGTCTGTAGATATGGTTAGGTATTTCCTGCCATATTCCTGCTGTAGGATACCCCAAATTTCATAACAGTGAAAAAACAAAACAAAGTAACACATTTTCCCAAGGCAATCCAGAAATAAACATAGTAAGATTGAAATGTTGAAATTTTATGCTAGCTAGTGTTACTGCAGGTGACAGTCACACCCATGTAATTGCCTACACTCTTGAATCTTAATAAGAGACCTGTGTCAACAATACACCATGGCAGCAAGTTCAAGTTAGTTCTTTTATCTATTTTAAGTTTGTTGCATTCTAATTTTTTCACAAGCCCTCTGGATTTTGTATCGCAAAGAAAAGTGCCATGGTGAGAAACTAGACAGGTTGCCTCAGCAGTTCTTAGGAATATACCCTGAGACAGCAGGTAACAATACAATGCTCTGAGTGGAATGGCTTCTTCTGCAGGGACAGCAGTGCTAATGGGGATGCAATGCTGCATGTAAGTCAGTTAACTTACCTTGGGGTACACCACAAGTCCTTCAGAGATATTCTGCAGTGTGCTCAGTATGATGTCAGCTGTGAGGAAAGCCTCTGCCAAACACACACGCCTGGAAATCAGATGTAAAAAAGGTGTTTGGGTTAGCAAAAAAAGGCTGTGGCAGCCTAACATCCCCTTGCACAGTGGTCTCCAACCTTTTTAATGCCAAAGATCACTTATTTTTTGAATTTGAGGGCAATCCAGGATCTACCCCACCCTTCTCCCAAGCCTTGTCCTGCTCTCTCCATCCCTCATTATTGCTCACTCTCCCCAACACCCCACACATTTTCACTGGTTTGGGGCACAGGGTTGATAGGGGTGTGGGCTCTGGGCTGGGGCCAAGGAGTTTGCAGTGTGGGACGGGACTCGGCTGAGCCTGGGGCAGGCAGTTGGGGTGCAGGAGTGGGTGTGGAATGCAAGCTGTAGGAGAGAGTTTGGGTGCAGGAGGGTGAACTGGGCTGGGGTACAGTGTTGGACTGCAGGAAGGAGTATGGGGTGCTGAATCCGTGAGGTGGCATTGGCTGTGGTCTCTCTTTGGGCAACACGTACTGTGGGCTGTTGCTGGTTGGTGGTGCAGTGAGGCTAAAGCAGGTTTCCTGCCTGCCCCAGCCCCACACCACTCCCAGAAGGGAGCAACACACCCTTCTGGCCCTGGGGGGAGGCAGGGGCGGGGCAGGGCATGTGGCGCCATGCCATGCACTGCCCCTCTGCTGGCACCACTCCTCAGCTCCCACTGGGCACAATTCCCTATTCTGGGCCAATTGGAGCTGTGGCAGCAGTGCTTACACAGACTCCTGCCATCCTGTCCCCCCTCTACACTTCTCCAGGCATAGATGTGGGGCCTTGCTGGCCACTTCTGGGAGCAGCATGGGGACAGAGCAGGCAGGGACTCCGAAGCCTGGCTTAGCAGCAGCCCTGTTGAATCACTAGACATCACAATCAACTGATAGGTGTGCAGATGCTAAGGTAGTGGTCACCAGTCTCTAGATGGCAACCTGCCTCCCAACAGCCTGAACTATTCCTTATAGGCACTTCCTGGTGCGATAGGCCAGAACTGGGGAAGCTAGAGCAGTCTGCAGCACCTGCTGCTGGGACAGGCCAGGACAAGACAACCGCTGTGTTACCTTTCCCCCGTACAGCTATTTTCTTTTTCAGAGGATTTTTACTGTGTAAAACATTGATTACTGTTTCACTCAAGGACAGAAACCAGTTTACAGTTACTTTTTGTAAAGTGGCGTCTACCAGAATGAGATTCAGAACTGAGGGGTAAAAACTGACAATTAGAATATACTATTTTTCAATGTGCTGTTCCCTACAAACACTTTTTTAGCTGTGCATTGAGTGAGAGCAGAATATGTACCCCAAACCAGTTTTAGTCCTCTAAAGTCAACCTCTCCCTTTATTTTATCATATAACTAGGGTTTCCTTGCTCTCCATCCTCTCCCTGGCTAGCTCTGGAGGACGTGGATGGACCTGTTAGCACTGTCGTCCAAAGTGCGTTCAAACCACTGCACAGAGGCTGTGTGGAGTGGATTCAGGACCAGAGTCATCAGGTGGCGAGCTAGGCTGCAGCAGCGCTCTGAACGCATTGGATTCCTCTTGTAAGGCATGGCGCTGGAACCTGATGGCAAGGAAAAAAAAAAAAAAATCAGAGAGGGGCATGGTAAAAGAGAGGATGATAAAAACAGAGCAGGACATAAAACACACAGAAGAGGAGAGATCAAAATACTGGCCTCCTCAAGAATAAAAAAAATCCACTGCTCATTTTTCAGTCTGATTCATACTATGCAAAGCGACAGGGTGGGTGAGGTAATATCTTTTATTGGACCAACTTCTGGTGGTGAGACACACAAGTTTTCAAGCTTAAACTGAGCTCTCCAAGCTTGTCTTGCTTGCCAACAGAAGTTGTTCCAATAGAAGATAGGACCGCACCTACCTTGTGGAGGAGGGCTAGCTTAGTGATTTGAGCAATGACCCACTAAACCCAGGGTTATGAGCTCAATCTTTGAGGAGGCCCTTTAGAGGTCTGGGGCAACTAGATTTAAAAAAAAACAAAAACATCTGTCAGGGATGGCGCTTGGCCCTACCAAAAGGGGCAGGGGACTGGACTCAATGACCTCCTGAGGTCCCTTTCAACTCTATGAGATGCATAGCTCCATATAATATTCTGGGTCCAATTTAGGTATAGTAACATGCATCATATATGCAGGTCTTTTGGAAACCATTCCCAAAACCAGAACTGCACCTGTACGTTCAAAGGAGAAAGTGGGGGCCTTAACGCCTAACTCTACAAGAACTTTTTATCTGTATAAAAGAAAGAAATGAGGCTGAGCTACTATAGTGTGCTATATGTTGCATGTCTGTTTGTCAATCTACCCATGAAAATCAGTAACCTGCAGCAACAGTGACTGGTAGTGTTGGGGTTTAATATTTTAAAAGCCTGTTGCTGCCCTATGGCTGAGGTAACTGAAGTGAGTGAGGATGAAAAATGCTGACTCATCCTCAGCACCAGCTTGTAACTCAGGAGGCCCAGTCACACAACTTCCGAACTCTGGAATTCTCTCGCCTTCCCTCTATATGTCAGAACTACATGAGGGACCTCTTTTGGTGCAAGGCTCCAGCCTGGTTTTACTCTTCAAATTTATTCATATAAACAGGACAGCAAGGCCAAGCCAATTAACTTTAATGGGTGCAGAGAGTACTCTGTATCTCTCAGAATCAGGCCCTTAGTGCTGGGGTGAGGAACCATGGCATTATTATTTCTGCACTTTGACTTATTTGGGCACAATGGCAATTCTGTTTATTAATATATCATTAAAACACCTAAGGACCTGCAGGCACAAACGGATTTAAAAAATTCAACTTTTAAATGAAAAGCAATTTATGCCACTGACATGACTACTGTTGCTCAGATGGAGCTCACCAAGGCAAATGAACAGATAAGCTAATTGGAACAGGCATCACTAAAAAATTAGAACCAAATAAGGACTTAGAATGGTTCTCTCAATACAAATGTAATTTTCCCTTTCTTGGTATTCATACCTCCTCATCAACTGCTGGGAGACACACTGACTGAACTGGCCCTGTTAATACTGGCCCTACACTTGATAAGTAACTCCCTTCTTTTAATATGCTGATACATATACGTATGTCCCTATCTCTGTGATTTGCACTCCATGCATCTGTTGAAGTATTTTTTATACATGGAATGCTTATGCTCAAATAAACCTATTAATTTTTAAGATGCCATAGGACTCCTCATTAGCACCAATTATGTCTGCTACCACATACCAATCTGTTCTCTCTCAAAGGGCTCTTCTATCTCCTTGAGGTTGGCCAGAAGGCGGATATCAGTACAGATCTAAGAAAAAGCAACAAGAGCAAATGAACACACAAAGCTGTTTTCACCAGTGCTAGGTACTTATGTCTGGGGACACCGCATGTCAATGTCCATGGAATCACTTGGGTGGCGGAGGAGCGTGGAAAGAGATTAATTCCCTTCAAAAAGTGAGTCACTCCAAAACTAAGGCTTTAACCTTCTGTGAGCAGTTCCCACTTGGCCTAGTGGCTAGGTCCCCAGCCAGGGCCTGTTGTGTGGGTCTTCAGCCAAACGCAAGAGTCTATGGGTTAAGTTTGGGGCGTGGCCCCAAGAATCTAGTTCCCCCCTTTAGCAGGAGAGGGGTTCCCTGGGGGGGGAGGGCTCCCCACTTCCCTCAGTGTCTGGGGAAGGGTCCTGGGCTGCGCCCTCCAGTGGCCGACCAGGTGGCAGCTCTGGCTTGTGGCCTGCTGCCTCAGAGCCAGCTCCTACCTCTAGGCTGGTCAGCACCAAACTGGGCTGGCTTCCCTCCCTTTATACTCCTCCAGGCCTGACACTGTTTGCAGGTGAACTGGGGTTGGGCTGATTGGGCTAATAGGCCCTGTTTAAACCCTGCACTGCCTGGCCTTGCTCTCACCCTCTCACACATCCCCCCCACCTCAAGACCCCCATAGGCATCTGCCACTTCCCCAACTGTGTTCCTTCTGCCCTGGAGAAAAAGTCTGCATTTGCACGATGCTGGATCTGGAAGGAGGAGGGTTGGAGGGAGAGGTACCACCTCATGACTCTGGGGTTTGTCTCCTTCATCACCTGTAGCCAGCGCAGGGGGCGTGGTCAGTGATGAGGGTAAAGTGTCTGCCCAGGAGGTAATATCAGAGTGAGTCCACAGCCCATTTTACTGCTAGTGTCTCCCTCTCTATTACCGAGTAGGCCTTCTCCCTTGGGAAGAGCTTCTGGCTGATATAAAGAATTGGGTGTTCCTCGCCTCCCACAACTTCGGAGAGTACAGCTACCGCTCCAACGTCCGAGGCATCAGTCTGTAGCAGGATCTCCTTTGAGAAGTCGGGGCTGTACAGGACAGGTTCTTGGCAGAGCTGGGTCTTTCGTGCTTGGAAAGCTTCCTCAAGCTGGAGTCCATGGGATGCAGTTAGGAACCTCCTTTTTGAGGAGGTTGGTAAGAGGGGCAGCAATGGAGGAGAAGCCTAGGACGAAGCGGCCGTAATACCCTGCTAATCCCAGGAACTGGCGTACCTGTCTTTTAAAAGATGGAGGGGCGTACTGCTGGAGGGCTTGGACCTTCCCCACTAGAACGCATGCCATGCCATTCCGCAAGGTGTAAATCGAGTAGGTGGTCTCATCCCTTCCAAGGTGACATTTTGCTGGGTTCGCTGTCAGGGCCGCTTCCTGGAGGGACTGCAATATGTCCGTCACATGTTGTAGTTGGGTTTGCCAATCGCGGCTATATCGTTCAAATATGCTGTGGTGTATTGGCTATGGGAACGCAGAATCCAGTCCATTAGGCACTGGAATGTAGCTGGAGCACCATGCAGCCCGAAGGGTATGGTCTGGAAATCGGAAGAGTCCAAAGGGAGTGAACAAAGCCGTCTTCTCCTTAGATTCAGGTGTGAGGGGGATTTGCCAGTAGCCCTTTGTGAAGTCAAGGGTAGTGATGTACTCTGCTTCCCCAAGCCGACTGAGCAGCTCATCTACCCGGGGCATTGGGTAAGCATCAAATTTGGACACCGCATTCAACTTCCAGAAGGCGATGCAAAACCAGGTGCTCCCATCTGACTTGGGGACTAGGACTATTGGGCTTTTCCATTCGCTGAAAGATTCCCCAATTACCCCCAGTGCCAGCACTGACTGCAGTTCTTGTTTCACCACCTCTCTCAGCTTCTGGAGAAGGGGCCGGGGCGTCTCCCTGATCTTAACCCCCGGTTTGATCTGAATGTGGTGGACAACCACGTGAGTTTGACCAGGTTTTGCTGAAAAGACTGAGGAGAACTTGGCAACCAGCTCCTGCGCCTGAAGCCTCTGTTTGGGGGTAAGGTTGGACCCAATCTGGACCTCCCCTGGGTTTTCCACCTCTGCTGCCTGGGGCCCCAGTTTTGGATCTGGTGGGCAGGGGGTAATTAGTAACCCTTCCTGGGCTTTAAGAGATTTATGTGGTAGGTCTGTTGCCCCTTATGCTTACCTGGTTGGTCCACCTCATAGTTCACTGGGCCCACTTGCTGAACAATCTCATAAGGCCCCTGCCAACAGGTGAGGAGTTTGGAGTCCATACTTAGTAGTAGTAGTACTAGATCCCCTAGTTGGAACTCACGGAGTCTTACTTGTTTGTTATAAGTTGCCTCCTGGGCCTGCTGTGCTTGGAGGAGGTTCTCTTGGGCAAATGTACCCAGAGATTCCAGCCTCTCTTGTAGGTTGAGCACATATTGCACAACATTACTGCTTTGGGGGGGCTGTTCCTCTCATATCTCCCTTACTAGGTCTAGAATCCCCTGTGGCTGCCTTCCATACAGGAGTTCAAAGGGTGAAAACCCTGTGGAGGCCTGGGGCACCTCCCGAACTGCAAACATGAGGGCTGGGAGGGGCTGGTCCCACTGACGTGCGTCTATCAGCACAAACTTGGAGAGCATTGCCTTCAACGTCCAACTGAAGCGCTCTACTAGTCCGTCGGTTTGGGGGTGGTAGATGGACGCCTGGAGTGTTTTGATTTTTAGCAGCCAGCACAGTTGTTACACTGTTTGGGACATAAAGTTTGTCCCTTGATCTGTTAGGATCCCCCTAGGGGATCCTGACCTGGACAAAGACACTCACAAGCTCCATTGCCACCCTCTTGGCACTCACAGAATCATAGAAGAGTAGGACTGGAAGGGACCTCGAGAGGCCATCGAGTCCAGCCCCCTGCCCTCATGGCAGGACCAAGCACTTTCTAGACCATCCCTGAAAGCCATCAATCTAACCTCTTCTTAAATATCTCCAGTGATGGAGATTCTACCACCTCCCTTGGCAATTTGTTCCAGTGTTTGATCACCCTGACAGTTAGGAACTTTTTCCTAATGTCCAACCTGAACCTCCCCTGCTGCAATTTAAGTCCATTGCCTCTTGTTCTATCCTCAGAGGCAAGGAAGAACAAATTCCCTCCCTCTGCCTTATGACACCCTTTTAGATACCTGAAAACTGCTATGATGTCCCCCCTCAATCTTCTCTTTTCCAAACTAAATAAGCCCAATTCTTTCAGCCTTTCTTCATAGGTCATGTTCTCTAGACCTTTGATCATTCTCGTTGCTCTCCTCTGGACCCTCTCCAATTTCTCCACATCCTTCCTGAACTGCAGTGCCCAAAACTGGACACAACACTCGAGCTGAGGCCTAACCAGCGCAGAGTAGAGCGGGAGAATGACTTCTTGTGTCTTGTTCACAACACACCTGTTAATGCATCCTAGAATCATGTTTGCTTTTTTTGCAACAGCATCACACTGTTGACTCATTTAGCTTGTGGTCCACTATAACCCCTACCTAGATCCCTTTCTGCTGTACTCATTCCTAGGCAGTCCTTTCCCATTCTGCATGTGTGACACTGATTGTTCCTTCCTAAGTGGAGCACTTTGCATTTGTCCTTATTAAGCTTCATCCTGTTTACCTCAGCCCATTTCTCCAGTTTATCCAGATCCTTTTGAATTATGACCCTATCCTCCAAAGAAGTTGCAACCCCTCCCAGCTTGGTATCATCTGCAAACTTAATAAGTGTACTTTCTATGTCAATATCTAAATCGTTAATGAAGATATTGAACAGAAGCAGTCCTAAAACAGACCCCTGTGGAACCCCACTAGTTATACTTTTCCAGCAGGATTGAAAACCATTAATAACTACTCTCTGGGTACGGTTATCCAGCCAGTTGTTCACCCACCTTATAGTAGCCCCATCTAAGTTGTATTTGTGTAGTTTATTGATAAGTGTATTATGTGAGACTGTGTCAAATGCTTTATTGAAGTCTAGGTATACCACATCCACCGCTCCTCCCTTATCCACAAGGCTCGTTATTCTATCAAAGAAAGCTATTAGATTGGTTTGACATGATCTGTTTTTAACAAAACCATGCTGGCTGTTCTCTATCACCTTACCACCTTCCAAATGCTTGCAGATGATTTCTTTAATTACCTGCTCCGTTATCTTTCCTGGCACAGAAGTTAAGCTGACTGGCCTGTAGTTTCCCGGGTTATTCTTGTTCCCCTTTTTATAAATGGGTACTATATTTGCCCTTTTCCAGTCTTCTGGAATCTCTCCTGTCTCCCACAATTTTCCAAAAATGATTGCTAAAGGCTCAGATACCTCTTCTATCAGCTCCTTGAGGATTCTAGGATGCATTTCATCAGGCCCTGGTGATTTGCAGACATCTAATTTTTCTAAGTAAATTTTAATTTGTTCTTTTCTTATTTCAACTTCTAAACCTACCCCTTTTTCACTAGCATTCTCTATGTCAGGCATTCCTTCAGATTTCTCTGTGAAGACCGAAACAAAGAAATCATTAAGTATCTCTGCCATTTCCAAATTCCCTGTTACGGTTTCTCCCTCCTCACTGACCAATGGCCCTACCCTCTCCTTGGTGTTCCTCTTGTTACCAATGTATTTGTAAAAAGCCTTCTTGTTTCCCTTTATGCTTGTAGCTAGTTTGAGCTCATTTTGTGCCTTAGCCTTTCTAATCTTGCTCCTGCATGCTCGTGTTGTTTGCCTATATTCGTCCTTTGTAATTTGTCCTAGTTTCCATTTCTTATACGATTCCTTTTTTATTTTGAGATCATGCAAGATCTCCTGGTTAAGCCAACGCAGTCTTTTGCCATGTTTTCTGTCTTTCCTACGCAGCAGGATAGCTTGCTTTTGGGCCCTTAATAATGTCCCTTTGAAAAACTGCCAACTCTCCTCAGCCGTTTTTCCCCTCAGTTTAGCTTCCCATGGGACCTTACCTACCAGCTGTCTGAGTTTACCAAAATCTGCCTTCCTGAAATCCATTATCTCTATTGTACTGTTTTCCCTTCTACCCTTCCTTAGAATTGTGAACTCTGTGATTTCATGATCACTTTCACCCAAGCATCCTTCCACTTTCAAATTCTCAATAATTTCCTCCCTATTTGTTAAAATTAAATCTAGAACAGCTTCCCCCCGGTAGCTTTTTCAACCTTTTGGAATAAAAAGTTGTCTGCAATGCAATCCAAGAATTTATTGGACAGTCTGTCCCCTGCTGTACTAGTTTCCCAACATATACCTGGATAGTTGAAGTTCCCCATCACCACCAAATTCTGGGCATTGGATGATTTTGTTAGCTGTTTAAAGAAAGCCTCATCCACCTCTTCCACCTGGCTAGGGGGCCTGTAGTAGACTCCTAGTAGGACCTCATCCTTGTTTTTTACTCCTCTGAGTCTAAGCCAGAGACTTTCAACCCGTCCATCTCCTACGTCCATCTCCACCTCTGTCCAAGTGTGTACATTTGTAATATACAAGGCAACACCTCCTCCCTTCTTTCCCTGTCTGTCCTTCCTAAGCAGGCTGCACCCTTCAATACCAACATTCCAATCATGAGTATTATCCCACCAAGTTTCTGTGATGCCAACGATATAGTTGTATTCATTCATTAGTACTTCCAATTATTCTTGTTTATTTCCCATACTTCTTGCATTTGTATATAGGCATCTCAGACATTGATTTGGTCTTGCCTCCCAGTTTTGCCCTGGCCCTCTTTTTACTCTCCCAGTGTACCCCATACTCTCTCCCCCATTTCAAGTTCATCTCCCAGGTATCCATGCTCTCCGCTTACCTGCAGGCTTTGCTCCCCTGCCCCCGTCGAACCTAGTGGAGCATAGTGGTACGGCTTCCAGGTACTGGGTTACATAATGAATGACAACGAGGATGAACTGGTATCCAGCTGCACTCTTCTCCAGGGGGCTGACTATATCAACACCAACCCGCTCAACGGGTACACTCACGAGCGGGAGGGGAACTAATGGGGCCTTCTCCACGGACCGGGTTGCTGTGAGCTGGCATTCTGGGCAAGAGGCACATAAGTCTGCAACCTCTCTGTGGATCCCGGGCCAAAAGAAGCAGGCCAGGATCCTAGCCAGAGTCTTGTCTCTTCCTACGGGTGCTGCCATGGGGATGGCATGGGCAAGCCACATGACCCCTCTCTGGTATGGTCAGGGAACCAGGAGCTGATGGTGCACTTCTCCCGTCTCTGGGTCCTTCTCTACGCAGTAGAGACAGTCTCCCTGGATTTCAAAATGGGGGAACAGTCCTGCTGGATGGGCTCCGGTCTCCCCATTCACTACTGTCACCTGATCGTATGGTCAGCTCAGCATCTCTTCCATCTGCTGTTCCCTCACAAAGTCCGAGGGTTGTGCGAGGACTGTGGATTCAGGCAGTGGGGGCAGCTCCCTCTCCAGCTGATGGGGATCCAGGCCCACCTGGGACGGTGCTGGCCCTTGGGAAGTCCCTTGCCCTGGGTCCACCACTTCCCCTACTCCAGCAAGAGTTGCGGTCCCTCTTTTACCGTGCTTAATGGATGGGGTTGCTGTTCCCAAGCTGAAGGCTTCCCAAATTCTGCTAGTAATTCTTGAAAATGTCCCCACTCTCTACACAGTATCACCAGATAGGCCAGGGCTGGGGCCCGGCCAACCATTACTGGTTCTTCGTGCCTTCCCACCCAAAAGGTTACATGGGTGCAGGGATAGGCCTTCACATCCCCATGGATGCACTACAGCCTGATGGTGTGTTGAGAGGACCCTAAGTCAGGCACGAGTGTTTGTCAAACCAGGGTCTGGGCACACCCTGAGTCAATCAACCCAACTGCCTGTCCCATTGACATACATGGGGATGGTCAGCTTGGCACAGCCTTGGGGGTGCACCCATGTCTGTGGGGACCAGAGCTTCCCAAAGTTGTATTCTAATGTATGGGCAGTCTTGGGACCAGTGCACAACGTCCCCGCATATGAAGCAGGAGTCCTGTTCTGGGGTGGCATTCAGGGGGCCTCCTCGAGGGGGCCCTGGCGGGGATGGATGGGGAACACAATCGCCAGGCTGGCATGTAAGTGGAGTCACTGGTACCTTGTCCAAGGAGCGGCTAGGTTCCCTATGGAGGAGCTGGTGGGCTGGTCCCCTTTCTTCACTTGCACTGACATGCATCTGCCTGACCTGGGGCCTAGAGAGGGAGTCATCCCTGGGGACTTTGCCACTAGATAATTCTCCATCAACTGGATGGTTGCAATCATATCTTCCAGATGGTTCTTTGTCACCCACTCCCTTCCCCCAGAGGACAGAATCTGCGTGAACTGTTCATGCAGGATCTGCTTGGCTACCTGCATCCCAGATTTTGTTTGGGGCTTCAGCCATCTCCAGCAGGCATCCCACAGCTTCTGAGCTATGGGGCAGGGTTGAGCTCTGGGTGGGCCATACTTTGCCACAGAAGTGCTGGCAAAAAGTCTCTTCTGAGATATCCAGAACATCCAGGATTGCGGCCTTGACCTGAGCATAGTCCTGAGCAGCTATAGTGTCCAGTGCCCGATATGCAGTCTGGGAAACCCCTGTCAAGTAAGGTGCCAAGATGGCTGCCCACTGCCCGCAGGCTCACTGGGCTACGGTGGCCACACGCTCAAACGTCTCCAAGAATGTCTCTGGGTCGTCCCCTGGGCCCATCTTTGCAAGCAGGATTGGCACCGGTGCAGGAGCTGGCGGCTCCTCAAGCGTTTGGGGTTGTAGCAGGGAAGTCATCTGCTGCATCAGCTGTTGCTGGTGCACTGCTAATTCCCCAACTAGCTGCTGGCTACTGCTGAGCCATCTTCAGCCCCACCCAAGAGCCTATGGGTTAAGTTTGGGGCGTGGCCCCAAAAAAGAGAAGTTACTCACTTGTAGTAACGATGGTTCTTTGAGATGTGTCCCCGTGGGTGCTCCACAATAGGTGTCGGGCTCGCCCGGTGCCACAGATCGGAACTCTTCTAGCAGTTTCCGTTGGATCGCGCATGCGCTGACACGCACCACTCCCCTGCACGCCCCCGGCCATGTGCGCGATCCGGTCCCTGCCAGTTCTTTGACCAACCACCTCAGATGCTCCTGAAAAACACCAGACAGAGATCCGAAGCGGGGAGGATGGGCAGGTGGTGGAGCACCCATGGGGACACATCTCAAAGAACCATCGTTACTACAGGTGAGTAACTTCTCTTTCTTCTTCAAGTGGTTCCCGTGGGTGCTCCGCAATAGGTGACTACCCAGCAGTAACCCAAGTAAGGAGGTGGGTAATCGATTCATGTGCAGCTTGCCCCCGAGAGGACTGCTGTCAACAGACGGGTATCCTCCTCGAATACCCGATGTAGGGCTTAATGCTTGGCGAAGGTGTCGTAGGATGACCAGGTCACCGCTCTACAGATGTCTTTTAACGCGATGCCCTTGAAGAAAGCTGTTGATGCTGCCACCGCCCTGATGGAGTGAGCCCTAGGCGGGGCCAGCAAAGGGGTCTTTCGAAGCTCGTAGCACATTTTTATACAGGACACAATGTGCTTTGAAATTCTCTGTGAAGAGAGGCCCTCCCCTTTTGGACCTGTGAGCGAGAAACACTAGGAGCCTGTCCGTTTTCTGGAAGGACTTAGTTCTGTCTATGTAAAAGGCCAACGCCCTTCTCACGCCTAGGAGATGTAGGCATGCCTCCTTGCTGGAGCTGTGAGGCGTCCAGCAAAACGATGGTAAAACTATTGGCTCGTTAAGATGGAACTCCGAGGAAACTTTTGGAACGAAGGCTGGGTGTAACCGTAAGGTTACCACCTCCTTTGAGAATACTGTGCAGGGCGGCGTTGCCATCACTGCTGCGAGCTCGCTCACCCTGCGTGCTGACGTCATTGCAAGGAGGAAGGGTGTTTTCATCGTAAGGAGTCGGAGGGGTACCGTGGCTAATGGTTCGAAGGGTGGTCCCGATAGCGTGCTGAGCACCAAGTACAAATTCCACGACAGCGGAAGCGGTTTTCGAGGGGGGTAAAGGTTTACCAGCCCCTTCAAGAACCTTGTGACGATATGGTGGGTGAATACAGTGGGCCCTTCCTCTGTATGCCGAAAAGCTGATATAGCAGCGAGGTGGACCTTTAGCAAGGATAGAAAAAGCCCGTCTCGTTTGAGGTCCAATAGGTATTCTAGTATTACGGTTATAGGAATGTCAAGGGGAGCTAACTGCTTGGTGGAACACCAGGCTGTAAATCGAGTCCATTTCTGTTCATAAGTCCTCCTGGTGGAGGTCCTTCAGCTACACTCCAGGACTTGTACTCCCTCCGTACACGTGCTCTCTAAGGCGCTGAGCCATGGATTAACCATGCTTGTAGGCGCAGACCCTGAGGGTGCGGGTGCACTATGGACCCCTGAGCCTGCGTGAGTAAGTCCGGCGCCACCGGTAGGGGAAGTGGTGGACGATCCGACATGTGCAGAAGCAAGGGAAACCATTGTTGCTGGTCCCAAGTTGGGACTATGAGTATCATGCAAGCTGTCCCTTCTGGCTTTCTGCAGAACCTTGTGGATAAGCGTTGTGGGGGGAAACACGTAGAGTAGAGGGCCCTTCCATGAAATCATGAATGCGTCCCCCAGGGACCCCCGCCCTATTCCTGCTCTGGAGCAGTACTGGGGACACTTTTTGTTGTACTGGGTGGCAAACAAATTGACTTGGGGAAACCCCCATGTACGAAATATGCGCCGTAGTAGGTCGGAGCGGATCTGCCATTCGTGCGTTGAGTGCGAAGCGCCTGCTCAGCTGATCTGCCTTCACATTGTGAGCACCCGGAAAGTATGAGGCTTTCAACGTTATGTTGTTGGCAATGCACCAGTTCCACAATCGGATTGCTTCCGCACATAACGCACGGGATCGTCCCCCTCCTTGTCGATTGATGTAGAACACAGTGGAGGTATTGTCGGTATTGATCCCGACTACTTTGCCATGCAGGTAATCTCGAAAATGTCTGCATGCATTGAACACTGCTCTGAGCTCCAGTATGTTTATGTGCAGTGTCTGTTCCGCAGGGAACCATAGCCCTTGTGTCACCTTGCTGCCAATGTGCGCTCCCCATCCTATGTGGGAGGTGTCGGTAGTAAGAAAGATAGAAATTTGTGGTTGGTGAAAAGGCACCCCCACTAGCAGATTCTTGGGATTTTCCCACCACGCTAGGGATCTGCACACCTCCGTCGTGGGCGACACTACCCTGTGGACAGTGTGGGATGCCGGTTTGTAAACACTCGCCAGCCAATGCTGCAGGCTTCGCATGTGTATCCTGGCATTCTGTACCACAAACGTCACTGCCGCCATGTGCCCCAACAGCTGCAGGCACGTTAGGACTGGCACCGTGGGGCTGTACGTCATGACTTGCACCACGGAGTTGATGGCGCGGAAGCGGGCGTTGGGCAGGTATACTCTTGCTGTGATAGAGTTTATGCGTGCCCCTATGAACTCTATATCTTGTGTGGGTTCGGTCTTTGACTTTGCAAGGTTGATAACTAGACCTAGCGAAGTAAACGTGCTTGCGTTGACGCGTATCATGTGTAAGACCTCTGCCTTTGAGGCCCCTTTCAGCAGACAGTCGTCCAGATATGGGAAAATAAACACCCCGTCTGTGCAGGTAGGCTGATATCACTGCCAGGGTTTTGGTAAAGACTCTGGGTGCCGAGGATAGGCCGAACAGAAGAACCCTGTACTGGAAATGTTCCCTGCCGACCGCGAAGCAGAGGAAGCGTCTGTGTGCCGGGTGGATTGTTATATGAAAGTAAGCATCTTGTAAGTCGAGGGCTGCAAACCAGTCTCCATCGTCCAGTGCTGTAAGTATGGAGGCAACTGTGATCATCCAAAAGCGTTGCTTGCGCAAGTAACGGTTGAGGCCCCGTAGATCCAAGATCGGCCTCCAGCCTCCTGTTTTCTTCTCTGTTAGGAAGTAGCGTGAATAAAAACCTTTCCCTTGGAATTGTTCCGGCGCTCTTTCCACCTCCCCTATGAACATGAGGTGATCTACCTCCTGCTTGAGCCTCGCGGGCAGCATCCCTGAGATGAGGCCTGGCGGGAGGCTTCATCGGTGGAAGTGACTGGAAAGGGATCGTGTAACCCGGGGCTATAATTTCTAGCACCCATTTGTCTGTGGTGATCTTTTGCCATTGGGAGTGGAACGGTTCGAGGCGATGATGGAACATGAGATGAGAGTGGCATTGAGCGATGGTGTTGATAGTGCAGACCCTGACATACCCGTCAAACTTGCTGTCTCTGGGCCTGCCCCGAGGGTGTACGGCTTTGTTGAGAACGTCGCCTGGAAGTCCTGTATTGCTGCTGCTGTTGATGGCGCCCTTGGTCATAGCCTCACTGATATTGAGCACGCTGTGGTTGGTAAGCATAGCGTCTTTGCTGAGGATAAAATTTCTTCTTCTTGTATGGGGGAGTATAAATACCCAAGGTCCTAAGTGTGGCCCTCGAGTCTTTGCTGGAGTGGAGGACCGAGTCGGTTGAGTCCGCAACCAGCTTTTGCTTATCAAAGGGAAGATCCACAATCTTCGCCTGCAGGTCCCTGGGGATACCAGACGTCTGGAGCCAGGATTCCCTATGCATTACCACTGCTGCAGCTGTTGAACATGCCGCTGTGTCCGCCACGTCCAGGGCAATCTGGACTCCCGTCCGCGACGCCACATAGCCCTCTTGGACAATCGCCTTTAACACCGGCTTCTTGTCCTCCGGGAGTGAATCCATGAGGGGAGTGAGTCTAGAGTAATTGTCAAAGTTGTGGTTTGATAGATGTGCCATGTAATTTGCCACTCTCAATAATAGGGTACAGGAGGAATATACCTTCCTGCCAAACAGCTGTAGCTTCTTAGCATCTTTATCCGACCCCCCCCCGACTTGTACTGAGACGTCTTAGACCTCTGCTGGGATGATTCGACCACCAAAGAATCAGGCTGCAAGTGACTAAAGAAGAACTCCATGCCCTTGGCTGGGACAAAGTACTTCTTATCCGCTCTCTTGTTTGTAGGTAGAACAGAGGCCGGGGTCTGCCATATGTTAGTGGCTGACTCCATAATGGCTTCGTCCAGCGGGATAGCGATTTTAGATGAAGCCGGGGGTCTCAAATTTTTCAGGAGTTTATGGTGCTTCTCCTGCACCTCTGCTATTTGAATGTCCTGTGTGAAAGCTACACTTTTGAACAGCTCCTGGAATTGTTTAAGGTCATCCGGAGGGGAGACATCCCTGGGGGCCATGGCCTCATCTGGGGAGGATGAGGAGGAACCACTGGGGTACACCTCCCTCAAATCCTCTGGCTCCCAAGTTCGGTGATATACGTGCTCCCTGGAGGACTGTGAAGGGAAGTCTCGGGATTCTGGACCTAATTCCCCCTGAGACAACTGTGTTCCCATCCCAGAGCGAGAGTGTACACGGGAGTATTGACGAGTAGCAGGGGAGGACCTGCCCTTGGATCTAGACCTGTGGTGTCTGTGTTCAGCATGATGAGGACGACCATAGCAGCATGGGCAAGGGCCTGGTGATGGGGACCTGGACCACGATCCGGGAGTGTACCCATGATGTCTGGGAGAGCGGGACCTCCACGACGACATAGATAGTGGTGAAGCTGTTTTGTGATAGTATTCAAGGGGATCCATGCCCAGAAATGGTGAAGGTGGCCTAAGCCACGGCGAAATGGGATGGAAGAATGGAGAGGGAGGCCCTAAATAAGCCAGTGGAGTTACAGCCCGTCGGTGCGGCATGTGTATCTCGGGGGCGGGGCTAGGAGATAAGGACAGCGCGGCCCTGCCTGGTGCTGAGTTTTTGTTTTTGCCTTGCCCCTTCCCGTGCCGGGGATCTCGGCCCCGTTGTCGGCGCCGCACTCGGCACAGTCAGCGGCAGTGCCGCGTGGGTAGCTTTCTCCGGCGCCAATAGGCTCTGTGCCGGGTGCCCCTGCGCCATCGGCGCCGCCGATTCCGGCGCTTGCCTCGCTGGCACTCGCGGCACCTTCTGTGTCGCCTGTTGTGTAATTGGAGGCTCAGCCTCTGCCCCGTGCGCTGCTGCGCTGCCGCTTTCATGAGCTCGCGGCTGGGGGCTTTGCGTTCCGCTCATCCTGCCCGCTGGGCCGGCCAGCAAGGATCGAGCCGGGGAGAATTTCCTCCTCTTCTGCACCAAGGGGGTCAAAGAAGCTGCCTTCCTTTTATGCAACCCAGAGGGCCCTTCTGCGTGAGGCTTCTCTGGCGGTTCCAGCTGGAGAGCCTTATCAAACAAGATCATTTTGAGCCTCATCTCTCTGTCTTTCCTGGCCCTGGCTGTAAGTTTAGCGCAGTGGGAACACTTCTGGGTAACGTGTGACTCTCCCAAGCAGCAAATGCTTGGAGGCCGGCATAGCCTCGCGGCATGACTCACACTTCTTAAACCCCGAGGAGGCCATCGTGGTGAGTCTTTACTGTTAATAGGGTACTTAGCCACTAATCAGTGCTTTCTAACCCAAAACAACATTCACCGGATTGCGGGGCAGCAGACGGCTTAACTAGCCTTCTTGTCCGCCCCTCTCTCCTTCATTCCTATTCTTTCTGCTCTCTAATATTTCTCTCTCTCTCCTTTTTTTTTTTTTTTTGATAGTGACAAAAACAAACAAACTACACGTAAAAACAACTCTCTTATCTGTCTCTGGCTTTAGCCGGAGCGGATTCCGTCTGCAGCCAATGGCGGTTGAGAAGGAACTGGCGGGGACCGGATTGCGCACACAGCTGGGGGCGCGAAGGGGAGCGGCGCGCATCGGCGCATGCACAATCCAATGGAAACTGCTGGAAGATTTCCGATCTGCGGCGCCGGGCGAGCCCGACACCTATTGTGGAGCACCCATGGGGACCACTCGAAGAAGAATCTAGTTCACCCTTCAGCAGGAGAGGGGTTCCCTGCGGGACAGGAGCTCCAACTCCCCTCAGTGCCTGGGGAAGGGTCCTGGGCTTCACCTTCTGGCAGCCAACCGGGTGGCAGCTCTGGCTTCAGGCCTGCTGCCTCAGAGTCAGCTCCTGCCTCTAGGCTGGTCAGCACCAAACTGGGCTGGCTTCTTTCCCTTTATACTCTTCCAGGCCTGACACTGTTTGCAGGTGAACCAGGGTTAGCCTGATGGGGCCGACAGGCCCTGTTAAACCCCTGCACTGCCTGGCCTTGCTCTCACCCTCTTACACCTTCTTATGAAAAAAGTAAAGCTCAATCTACATTATACATGAATCACATCTGTATCCACATTAGACAGCCACAAAACTGTGATCAAGTTTCCTGACAGAGTAGCACCTCATAAGAGATAGAGGCCAATTTCCACAGAGATTGCAAATTTTTTTTTTCTATTTCCTAATATATTAAAGAGCTCAAGTCAAAAAAATGGGAAGAGAGAAGGGAAGTTTCTCCTACTGAGATATGACAAGACTCCACTAACCCATCAAGATAGACAAAATAAATTGGTAAACACTGATCCACCATTTAATTCTACATGGTGCTTCAACACTGGTGTGTTCACTGAGCAGAGAACAAACCATCACAGGTGGGAAGTGTAGGCAAAGGAGGGTCTGGGGATAATCAAAGAGGTAAAATCCAACAAGGACTTATTTCTGTGAGGGACAATTAAAGAAGGAACATACTGGGGGAGGAAATCATGAGATTTTAAAACATGTTCCATTAGGGAGGGGATTTATTCTAACTGGATTAGCTTTAACACCAGTTTGTTTGCTAACTTGCTTGGGAGCTCTCCTCTTAGGGTTTTTCTAAACTAATTCATTTTACTTCCCTTTGCACCAGCCACAAATAAGAAAGAAATCAGGCATGGAATCTCTCTTGGTGCTCTGATATCCCAGACCAGGGATGAGGAGCCTATGGACTAGATCTGACCCACAGCTTCCCAAGATCCAGTCTGCGAGGCCTGGGGTTCCCCCCACTTACCCCTGTAACGGGGCAAGCTAGTGCTGGCATTGCAGCCATGCAGGGGGACACCAAGGCTGGAGTGTCAGCACTGGCTCCCCACTGAGGGGAGAGGAAGCCTTGAGGACTTGATCAAGGTAGCCCATGGTCTCTGCCTTTCAGGGGAAGGAAGCAGCTCTGCACGCTGTGGGGAAGTGCTCCTCTCATTCCCATTGGCCAGGAATAGCTGGTGTGTGTGCAAGTGAACCTGCAGGGAGCACTTCCTTGCAGCACGTAGAGCCACCTGAAGATACCTGTGGCTTCCCTCACCCACCAGGAGCTGCCCTAGATAAGCATCCCAATCCTGGCCCTTCCCACCTCAATCCTACCACCCGCCATTCCTACACCTCCTTCCCACCTAGACCACATACGCCCACTCCCAGCCCACTCTCTGGCAGTTCCTCCTGCACAATGAACCCTCATTTTTTGCCCCACCCCCGAACCTAGGAGGGGCCTCAGAAGAGTTAATCTGGCCTTGGAAGCCTTGAGCCTATGCACCTCCACACCTATGGGGCTGGAGCTTGAGGGTAGTGTCTTTTTTTCCATGCTTCTCAACTGGGGGGCCACATCTGTGAGGGTCTTTTTTTTAAATCCTCCTCTTCCTTACTTTGGAACCAGGTCAATTGTTTTTAAATGGCTTCTCACTTGTGTGTGTCACCCAGTTGATTTTTCTGTTGGTCAGTGGCCCAAAGAAAGTTCCCCACACCTGGCCTAGACAAAATATCCCGTGAAGAATGAGGCTGCATATATACTTACCCCAGAAGACCAAACACTTAGGTTTGATCTTCTGGGATTCCGTTTCACACATGCGTGAAACAGCACGTTCTCGGATCAATGTCAACCCCTTAACTCCTTAACAGCCACAAGGATTAAGGAATGTTGACGGGAAGCGCACTCCCGTTGACATTCTGCAGTGAAGACAGGGACCAACGTCAACATCTGCAAAATAAAACTGCGTAGCAGCCATTGACATTCCCATTAAGCGTAGATGTAGCCTGAGCCTGATAGAGCAAAAAACAGTTAGGACCTCAGCTCTACATCATGCTTCCCACAGAAAATTTCTGCACCAGACTCCTTCTCCAACCCCATCAGATTGTCAGTGTTTCTTTTCCCCTTGCATGCTGAGTTTGGAGACAGGGTCCTCACCTTGTGTATGGATGCCCCCAGGCTGGCTAGCACAGATAGGACTTCAACATCCACTTTGCGGCTGTAGGTCTGCCCTGTGACAAGATAAGCTCTGGAAACAAGAACAAAGATAAAGCCCTGCAGATGCAAGCACAATTAAAATAGGACTGAGTATGTGCTCAGCAGGAGCACACTGCTGCAGAGCTTTGCTTAGCTAACATCAGCAGGTGGTCTGACCTGAATACTTCATTTGCCTTCCAGGCTTCTCATTCACACTAGCAGAAAACTTTGACTCATGCTTCAAAAAAGCAGTCCTGTAGCACTTTAAAGACTAACAAAATAATTAATTAGGTGACAAGCTTTCATGGGACAGACCCACTTCTTCAGATCTGGAAATGCTGAGCTAGTCTGTTCCTTGGTCTGGCATGCAGAGATAGTAGAGCAGTGGTTCCAAACATTTTCCAGACAGGGACCCATTCTGACAATTCAGGAAGACTTGGTGACCCAAGACAATTCAAAAACAGGGAGCAGAGGCAGGAGAGCAGAGCTGTAACTAGCTAATTTTGCGCCTGAGGCAAGAATATAAAATTGTGCTCCCTCATGTTCATATATTCATAACAGTTATTTCATAGAAAAGGGGAAATGCATTAATAAGATAGCACTACATTTACTATAGTCAGAGCTGTGGTGGTGGAAAGACACTCATCCCCAAACTGCTTCCCCCAGCTTAAACCTCACAATCAGGGGCTCGTCGAGCTAGGAGAATCACACTCAGGGGCAAGGAGTCACTTGGGCTGCAGGGGGCCAGGGGAGTCACACTCAGGGGCTGGGAGTCACTTGGGCTGCAGGGGGCCAGGGGAGTCACACTCAGGCTGGAAGGGTCGAGAGAGAGTCACACTCAAAGGCTGGACAGGTCTAGAGGGCTAGGGGAGTCACACTCAGGGTCTAGGAGTCATTCAGGGGCAGAAGGGAGCTAGAGGAGACATACGCAAGGGCTAAGAGTCGCACTTGGACTGGAGAGGGTTAGAAGGGGCTAGGGGAGTCACACTCAGGGGCTGCAGGGGGCTAGAAGAGTCACACTAAGAGGCTAGGAGTCACTTGGGCTGAAGGGGGCTAAGGGTGTCTCACTCACAGGCTGGAGGGAGCTAGGGGAGGCACAGGGACCCCCATGGCTGGAAGCCAGCTGGAGTGCAGAGCCCCAGCTGGCAGCACCAGCTGTGGAAACCCTGTTGGGGTCTGTGGAGACCCCATCTCCTGCAGAGGCTGGAAGGCAGGAAGCTGATCAGCTCAGCCCTCCCTCCTTCCCAACCTTGGGCTCAGGCCCCCACCATATCTGCTGGGCGCTGCTCCTCAGGTATGCAGTTTTCTGCCCTGCAGTTGAAATCGTTCTCAATATAATTGATTGGCTTAACTGCCTGACAGCTCTTAATCCAATTAAGAAGTTGAAAACCATGTCAGGAGTGTGAAAGGCTCTTTAATAGCCACCTGTGGAGCTGCCCAGCCCAGCCCACCTTTTTGAAATGTAATCGACCCATAGGTTGGGAAACCTTGCAGAGGAAGCTCGTACTTGGACAAGGTGAAAAAAAGTAGGGGAGAGCAGTGGAAACAGGGAAGTCACTAGGAGGTGGCATTTCCTTCACAGAGCCGCAGTGTGGACTGGAAAGGAAAAGAGGCAGGTGAAAGTGCTCACTAAACCTGGTTAATTAGCTGGATATCAAAACCTGAGTTACTGTGGACAGTGGATGAAGCTGTCAGGCTATTAATTCTCCTCAGCATATGTTAGAGTACCAGGTAAGCAAGCTTTTTACATACCGCTTAAATCCTGCCTTCATAGTCACGAGCCTGTCCAGTTCCTCCACCTCAGGGGAAAAAGAGAGGAATCTCTGAGTGCAATGACTGAAAAGTGTCTAACATGCAGGGCTGAGGGATACTGACAGAATACAACAATGTAAAAGTCCCCCTCCACTTCCTTCTGAACCCACTAAGAGCTCTGCCAGCAGACCTCTACCCTGTCCTGAAGCACCCCACTATTACAAATCTGTTGTCCCCAAACAAGCTCTGCCAATGAACTATCATTGTGACCCACAGTCTCCACGCTTATTTGGCCCTACATCCTGACTTTGTGGGGGGGAAGGGAATATTCTCAATCGGCTTATTGGGCATTTTGATCACTGCATTGACTACTCACTTTATCATGATCTCCCTCAAACAGCTGCAAGAAGCTGGCTTGAGTGCCTGTGGTGCCTTTCACACCCCGGAATCGCAAGTCATCTCGAGCCCGCTCCAGGTTTCGCAGGTCCATGCACAGATCCTGCATCCACAGGCAGCAGCGTTTTCCAACTGTGGTTAGCTGTGCAGGCCTGAGAGTAAGCAGGAAAGATTGTCTTTATGTCACCACCTTCATACAAACTTAGCACAGCCTTGCTAGGCAAGAAGGTGCTCTGATACTGCTGTAATGAGAACCATCATGACAACTCACTGCCCTCCTTCCTTTTGCACGTGAAGGGTATGACAGAAGAGATAGCAACAAAGGAGCTGAATGGCCCAGTTCATGGAGAAAAGAGACTAAAAACCTCTATATAGACTTCTAGGATCCACTAAAGGGATGGTGACAGCATAGCTTCACAGCTCCTTTCCTCACCTCCTGTAATGAAAGATCAGCAGCAAGCAAATAGCTTCTTTCAATATAATATTTATCAGATTTTATTCCATAACTCTTTAAACGTAATGGATGCTGGCCTATCTCCAGACTTCCTGTGACATTAGGATTGTCAGATTTCAGAAGTCCTCTGAAACCTGCTTTTTAATTGGTATGTCTGGTCTAAAAGGGACCCTGGAGGCTCTGGTCAGTGCTTCAGACCAAGCCACTGAAAATCCAGTTGGTAGGACTAACAGGCTCCCTGCCTGGCTCCATGCAGTTCCTGGAAGTGGTGACATGTCCCAGTTGTTCCTAGGCGGAGTCCCCTTGGCCGTCCCCATTTCTAGTCCCCTTTCCATACCTCGCCTCCACACCTCCCACTAGCTAGGAACTGCAGCTAATGGGAGCTGCAGGGGTGGTGCCTGCACATGGAGGAAGTGCACACAGTGCAGAGCTGCCTGACCACTCATATGCGTAGGAGCTGAGGGACATATTGCTGCTTCCAGGGAGTGCCCTGAAGTAAGAGCTGCCCGGAGCCCACATCCTTCCCACACCCCAAGTGCATGCCCTAGCCTGGAGCCCCCTTCCACACCCAAACTCCCTCCTGCACGCCAAACTGGTTCCCACAACCCTGAATCCCCTCCTGCACCCAAACTTTCCTACACCCCAACCCCCTCCCATACCCTGAAACCAGATCTACATCCACCTCTTGAACCCCAGCTCACAGCCAGTAAATGAACAAATGACGGGGTGGGGAGGGGATTGAGGGGAGCCTGCACCTTGGAGAAGGAGTGGGGCAGCGATGTTTGGTTTTGTGGGATTAGAAAATTGGCAACCCTACACAAACACCCTAAAAAGCAGAAGCTGTCAAATAGTCCTCTTGCAGCCAAAATGCCTGACCAGTGAATGGCCACCTCCTGAGCAGATGACTTTATGGACTGGCAAAAAACAAAAACAAAAAACCCCTCAAAACGAACATATCAAAGCCTCTGATATAGCTTGAAACTCTGTTTAAAAGGCAACTCCATCAGGTAGGATTAGGAAAGGGATTTTTGGCCATCAATGATTTTATTAAACATGCATTCTTCCCTTTTACAATATTACAAGAAAGGTTTGGTCTACTAGAGACTAAAAAGGGGCAATACGGCCAATTTAAACATGCCATCTCCTACCTGTTTGGCCCCAATGCCTGAGCTACCCTGATGCACATGAATTACTATGCATTTCCCCAATTATTATTCAGATTCCCAAGACCTATGACGCTTAGGCTACATCTACACTAGCCCCAAACTTCGAAATGGCCACTTCGAAGTTTACTAATGAAGCGCTGAAATGCGTATTCAGCGCTTCATTCGCATGCAGGCAGCCGCGGCGCTTCGAAATTGATGCGGCTCGCCGCCGCGTGGCTCGTCCCCACAGGGCTCCTTTTCGAAAGGACCCTGCCTACTTCGAAGTTCCCTTATTCCCATGAGCAGATATGAATATGATCACTGCCAACAGGAATTTGAAGGGATCAGACAGCAAGAAAGAAAACCTGTGCTTAAAGTGAACCAAAGGATATAAATTGGATTAACTGAATTCAACTGAACAGAAGGAAATTCAGGATGGCTATAAGAAGACACTTCCTAACTGAAAGGCCTATTAGATCACTCTTTGGAAGTTACTTAAATGTCATTGTGATATTCAAAACAAGCCAGAGCAGTGGTCAGGAGAATAAAGTGTATGGAGAAATACTGCATTAGCTGAGGAAGAAGATAGACAAGATGCAACTTATTTTGTGATGATGGTGGTTTACGCATACTGAAGTCACCACCTACCCAATGAATTTTCTATTTCTTAAGAAAAAGCAGTCAAGTAGCACTTTAAAGACTAGCAAAATAGTTTATTAGGTGAGCTTTCGTGGGACAGACCCACTTCTTCAGACCACTGTTGGTCTGAAGACGTGGGTCTGTCCCACGAAAGCTCACCTAATAAACTATTTTGCTAGTTTTTAAAGTGCTACTTGACTGCTTTTTGTTTTGATAGTGTATAGACTAGCACTGCTTCCTCTCTGTTACTATTTCTTAAGTGGTAAATTCCAGAA
Source organism: Carettochelys insculpta (assembly GCF_033958435.1). Taxonomy (NCBI): domain Eukaryota; kingdom Metazoa; phylum Chordata; order Testudines; family Carettochelyidae; genus Carettochelys; species Carettochelys insculpta. The sequence continues at coordinate 282,620,960 of NC_134137.1, read as the reverse complement.
GATTAAAGAAGAGTGAGTGCTCCCCCTGCTGGATATGTGGCAATGGTTCAGTAACTCCTCCCAGGATTAGGCTTGGCATCAACCACACACACAATGTAAGATAGTAACTTGGTCTGAAGAAGTGGGTCTGTCCCACGAAAGCTCACCTAATAAACTATTTTGCTAGTCTTTAAAGTGCTACTTGACTGCTTTTTGTTTTGACAATGTAAGATGAGTAATATCAAGAGATTGGCAAGAGGGGGATGGGGTTGCACAGATGTCGTCTCTACTGGTCCTTTTCTAGTTCTGATGTTAAAAGACAGGTGACAAATAGGCTACTGCAGAGTTCAGAGAGCATCCAAACAAAACAATTTAGATTATTAGCTTCTTTTAATCAAGAAGGGTTAGGGTACATACACAAATGGGGTTAGAAAAGATTAGCACAATTAAAAGCTTGTTGAATTTTTATGTATCAGAGAGGTAGCCGTGTTAGTCTGGATCTGTAGCAGCAACGAAGGGTCCTGTGGCACCTTATAGACTAACAGAAAAGTTTAGAGCATGAGCTTTCGTGAGTTAACTCACTTCTTCAGATGCTGGTCCTGGAAATCTGCAAGGCCAGGTATAAATAGGCCAGAGCAAGGCTGGGGATAACGAGGTTAGCTCAGTCAGGCAGGCTGAGTTGTATTGTCATCAGTAGATCTGGAGGTGTGAACTCCAAGAGAGGGGAAGCTGCTTTTGTATTTAGCCAGCCATTCACAGTCTTTGTTTAATCCTGAGCTGAGGGTATTGAATTTGCAGATGAATTGTAGCTCAGCGATTTCTCTTTGGAGTCTGTTCTTGAAGTTTCTTTGCTGCAGGATAGCTACTTTTAAATCTGCTACTGTGTGTCCTGGGAGATTGAAGTGCTCTCCTACGGGTTTTTGTATATTGCCATTTCTGATGTCTGATTTGTGTGCATTTATTCTTTTACGTAGAGACTGTCCAGTTTGTCCGATGTATATGGCAGAGGGGCATTGCTGGCACATGATGGCATAAATTACATTGGTAGATGTGCAGCTGAAAGAGTTCCTAACAAGCAACTATACACTGCACCACAGTCACTCTATCTCAGGGACCCATCCATGCAACAAACCTCGTTGCCAGCTCTGCCCACATATACACACCAGCAACATCATTACAGGACCTAACCGGATCAGCCACACCATCGTGGGCTCATTCAGCTGCACATCTACCAATGTAATTTATGCCATCATGTGCCAGCAATGCCCCTCTGCCATATACATCGGACAAACTGGACAGTTTCTACGTAAAAGAATAAATGCACACAAGTCAGACATCAGAAATGGCAATATACAAAAACCCATAGGAGAGCACTTCAATCTCCCAGGACACACAGTAGCAAATTTAAAAGTAGCTATCCTGCAGCAAAGAAATTTCAAGAACAGACTCCAAAGAGAAATCGCTGAGCTACAATTCATCTGCAAATTCAATACCCTCAGCTCAGGATTAAACAAAGACTGTGAATGGCTGGCTAAATACAAAAGCAGCTTCCCCTCTCTTGGAGTTCACACCTCCAGATCTACTGATGACAATACAACTCAGCCTGCCTGACTGAGCTAACCTCGTTATCCCCAGCCTTGCTCTGGCCTATTTATACCTGGCCTTGCAGATTTCCAGGACCAGCATCTGAAGGAGTGAGTTAACTCACGAAAGCTCATGCTCTAAACTTTTCTGTTAGTCTATAAGGTGCCACAGGACCCTTCGTTGAATTTTTATATGAAACATACAGAGCCAGTTTCTAGGCACACACATAATACTTAAGTGACCCACATTTCTTGTTAAGAAATGCTAATGTTAAAACACCCATAAAATTACCTAATTATCTGCACCCTTTAGTCAGATTTTTTTTTTTCCAGGCAAGCACTCTTTCCCAAAGGCTCAAAAATCAGTTTCAGGTCTGTCATAATCAACAACAAAAACAGTGCTCGGTCTGCAACAATCACATTCCCTGTTGCAACCTCTGAGTTCTAGCTTCATTTACACATTTCCTCAACATCAGTAAAGAATACAGTTTTTGGTGCTCCTCTAACAATGCACCAGGCAGGCAGAAGGTGGCACTAGGATTTTAGTTAAATCCTGTTGACTGGACTCACTGAGACTTGGTGTACCCTATACATACACTGACTGAGACTTTGTGAGAGAAGCTCTTCTTGGAGCACTCAGAACAGTAAGCCATTGTGTTACTTTTTTACCTTAGCAAGGCAGAGTTTTGCTGGAGCTTAAACTGTGACCTTCTGCCCATACCAGCTTTCCCTCCTCACCAACAGACTTCAGGAGACCCTGCCAGTCTTAATCTCTCCTTGCAGGTAACACTCAGTGAATACCCGTTACCAAATTCCCCACTGTCTCTGCAATGTCCAGTCTGTTCTCACTAGACAAATATATGATTGCTGGCTTCCTTCAAAGACATCATTTACACACCAGAACTCACTAAAGACACTCTTTACCTTAATATGAAAGCACTGAGACAGTTTTTATTACAGTTTATAAAGAACAGATGAAGTAATACTAAGAGCAAACAAAGCAGTGGTTACAAACAAGACGGACTTTTCAATGTGCGAGACTCAATTTCAGCAAACTATAGTCTTTGTCTAAATGAGCTTTCTCACTTTCATCAAGCTACTAGCATCTCCAGCCCTTGTGGCAGGATGATCCAAAGTTAACAGAATCAGAGTGCTGTCCCCTTTGATTCCTATGTAATGGATAAACAGAATGTCTTTTTGCTCTCCATATACTTCCCAAAATTTACTGTTGTTGCCTGAAGAAGCAAGAAGCCTTCCTGGAGGCTGACTTCCATGTGTCCCTCCATGTGCTCACCATTTCCTCCAACACTTGTTAGGTTTGATCACTTTGTTTATCTTACATATAAATATATTTGGATTCTCATCTGCTTGTCATCCAGCCAGGCAGATCCCCATTCTTTTTTCTGAGGCAAGTTTATTTGCTGCCTCAAACATATTTCAAGAATTTATTTACAGCACACATACGTAACACTCCATGCACAACCCATACCTGCACTGTCTCTCACCAGTTTTGAACATGGTAATTTAAAATATACAACGGCTAACTATTCTGACTACATCTGATGAAGTGAGTCTGTGCTCATGAAAGCTCATGCTCAAAACTTTTCTTTTAGTCTATAAGGTGCCACAGGACCCTTTGTTGCTGTTACAGATCCAGACTAACAAGGCTACCCCTCCAATACTACTCTGACCACAGTGTACTGAGTGCGTGCCCTGTGCCTAAATGAGTACATAGGGGTCATACTTGAATTGATGCTTTTTCACTCTTCTTCAGGCTCAAGTTTCTATGCAACACTGACATTTGATCTGGAACGAAGTATTTTTCCCAGTCTCTGCTGTCTCATACCACTTCCACTAGTGAAAAATAAAATTTATTTCAAGACCCATAGCATAAAGTACTGATTGTAAACAACTGACATCCCTCCCTGGCAGCAGCAAAGTAATCCCTACCTCCAACAACGTTTTTGTTCAGGCCTTGATTCCGCCTCAATGAACCATATTCTCTAGAACAACAGAGAGAAACTCCCATTCTAGAAAAGTCCAGTATCCTGACAGTAGTCAATGTAGAGCTACAACAGAAAAGGTACAAGTCTTCCAACATACAGAATGTTGTGCAACCCTGTACCTTGGAAGAAATATTTCCTGACCCTTGCTAGTGATCCACTTACGCCCTAAAACAGAGTGCATTGATTTAAATGAGCAGCTTAAGGCACCAACTAGAAAGCCTCAATTTAAATCAAATTTTCCATTTGTCAGTTCTGTTATCTTCTAAAGAAAAGTGTGCTCTAGCTACTTAATAGAGCCATTAAAACATGTTGGTTTGCAACGAAGTAGAGTCTTTACACTATATTTGGTACGTCTATTTGCTACATAGGAGGGTATGCTATGTCTATATATGTTTATGTAAGCAATTATGTAGCATAATGATTACAGATTCTTATTGTATGTTAGAATGTTAGATATTAGTACATGATACACTGCTTATTTATTAGATGCTTAACTTTTTGTTCATGCTTCATGTCAAGCTGCATTAGGATGTTATCCAGATTAATTAAACAGCATATAACATGTAATTAAATAAAACTTTAAATATTTTGGAAACATGAACTTTTCTTACCAAAACATTTCACATTTAAAACCAAATGATTTATTAAAGGAATAGAAGGATTAAGTGTAGCCAGTGAATGAAAACTGAATATTTCAGGGCAGTCTGGGAAAGTTTTCAAATATACATACGTGAAAGTGACTGTTGCTTAAACTGCCTAAGGCCTTGTTTACATGGCACAGTTTTGTTGATGGAAGCCAGCTTTTGTTGATAAAACCAATGGAAGGTGGGTATTTCTTTCTTCAATGTCTTGAAGTTCTTTCCAAACGTCAACAGCATTAACAATACAGCAGCAATTCTTCTGTAGCTTGTCAAAGGGTATGAAAATAGGTTGCTGTGTATTAAGTAAATCTTTTACATTTCTTTTCAGTCCAACGTTGATTACTCTGGATGTGAAAGTTCCACCTATTTTGTCTCAATTTTCTTCACAAATCATCATTAGAATAGGCCAGTTCTTAATAAACTACTCAAAACAGTCAGCCATCGAATTCCATTTTGACGGAAAATTAGTTTAACATACTCCTATCCTCCTCAGTGAAGCTGAAGCCAAGTGGTTGTCACTGAAGCCTTTTTCACATTTAAACTACTTTTTTCCTTTATTCCTGCAGTTGTATTTAACTCTTAGCTAAAAATACGCCTCAAATGAACACTGCACACTAGGGATATTAAAGTTTAACCAGCTAATTGGCAAGCCCCACCCTGAACCGATGAGGCTTACCTGTTATGGTTAACCAGTATGGGCTGGAGCAACCACTTCGCTCCACAGGCAGGGGGTTGTTCCAGCTCTGCAGGGCCACCATGGGTGGGGGCACTTCAGCCAGGCCAGAGTAACCCTATCCAAGTGGCTGGGAACAGGTGGCTGGGGAGGCCGCTCCAGCCTACATGGGCTGCAGCAGCCCCGACTACTGTGGACAGGGCAGCTCCAGCTGGACTGGAGCGTCTCCTGCTCCCTGGCACACCTGGGACTGCAGGACACGGGTGCTGCTCTTGTTACACTGGAGAGACCCACCCATGACAGTGCTGCGGGAGAGCATGCTCCAGCCAAGCTGGAGCATTCCCAGTCCCCAGCTGGAGCAATCCCTGCTCGTGGCAGGGGGCTACTCCAGCATCCCCCCAGCATTTCACAGAATCATAGAACAACAGAGCTGGAAGAGACCTAAAAAAGCCATCAAGTCCAGCCCCCTGCCCTAGGCAGGACCAAACCCATCAGATCAGCCCAGCCAGGGCTTTGACGAGGTGAGATTTAAACACCTCCAGGGATGGAGACTCCACTACTCCCCTGGGTAGACCATTCCAATGCTTCACCACCCTCCTAGTGAAAAAGTTTTTCGTAATGTTCAACCTGGACCTTCCCAAATGCAACTTGAGACCATCGTTCCATGTTCTGCCATCCGTGACCACTGTGAACAGCCTCTCCAGCCTCCCTTCAGTAAGTTGAAGGCTGTTATCAAGTCCCCCCCTCAGTCTTCTCTTCTGCAGACTAAACAGTCCCAATTCCCTCAACCTTTCTTCACAGGTCATATGCTTCAGCCACCTAATTATTTTGGTCGCCCTCAGCTGGACCCTCTCCAGTGTATCCACACACTTCCTATAACTGGGGGCCCAGAACTAGACACACTACTCCAGATGCAGCCTCACCAAAGCCGAATAAAGAGGAATAATCACGTCTCTCGATCTACTGGCAACGCTCCTCTTGATGCAACCTAATATGCCATTAGTCTTCTTGGCTACAAAGGCACCCTGTTGACTCATGTCCAGCTTCTCATCCACTACAACTCCCAGGTCCTTTTCTGCAGAACTACTGCCGAGCCAGTCGGACCCCAGCCTGTAACAATGCTTCGGATTCGTCCGGCCCAACTGCAGCACTCTGCAATTGTCCTTATTGAACCTCAAATTTCTTGCAGCCCACTCTTCCAATTTGTCTAAGTCGCTCTGGACCCTATCCCTGTCCTCCAGCGTATCTACCTCTCCCCCCAGCTTAGTGTCATCCGCAAACTTGCTGAGGGTGCAATCCAACCCCTCATCCAGGTCATTCATAAATATGTTGAACAGAACAGGACCCAGAACCAAACCTTGGGGCACTGCACTAGAAACCGACCGCCATCCCAACATTGAGCCGTTGATCACTACCCGCTGGGCCCGACCTTCTAGCCAGCTTTCTATCCATCTTACCGTCCATTTATCCAATCCACATTCCTTTAACTTGCTGACAAAAATATTGTGGGAGACTGTATGAAAAGCTCTGCTGAAGTCAAGATAAATCACATCCATTGATTATCCCCTATCCACAGAGCCAGTTACCTCAGCATAGAAACTAACCGGATTGTTCAGGCACGACTTGCCCTTCATGAATCCATGCTGACTATTCCTGGTCACATTCCCCTGCTCCAAGTGCCTCAAAATGACCTCCTTGAGGAGCCAATCCATGATTTTCCCAAGGACTGATGTAAGACTGACCAGCCTATCGTACCCTGGATCATCCTTCTTCCCTTATTTAAAGATGGGCACTACATTTGCCTTTTTCCAGTCATCTGGGATCTCTCCTGATCTCCATGACTTTTCAAAGATAATGGCCAAGGGCTCATCAATGACATATGCCAACTCCCTCGGAACCCTTGGATAAATTAGGTCTGGGCCCATCGATTTATGCATGTTGAGCTTTTTTAGAGAGCTCCTGACCTGTTCTTTCCCCACAAAAAGCTGTACACCTTCATCCCACAGTGCATCACTTATCGCATTATTCTGGGAGCTGTCTTTGTCCGTGAAGACAGAGGCAAAGAAAGCATTAAATACTTCAGCTTTCCCTACATCATCTGTCACTGGGTTACGTCCCTCATCCAGTGGGGGCCACATACCCTCTCTGATCATCATCTTCTTGCTAACATGTCTGTAGAAACTTTTCTTGTTACCCTTCACGTTCCTCGTGAGTCGCAATTCCAGTTGCGCTTCGCCTTCCTGATAACTGCCCTACATTCTCGAGCTATACATTTATATCCCTCCCTAGACATCTGTCCAAGTTTCCACTTTGTGTGCCTAAGCTTTCCAAGGATTTCCCCAGTAAGCCAGTCAGGTCTCCTACCATATTTATTTCTCTTGCTGCACATCAGGATGGTTTGTTTCTGCGCCTTCAATAGGGCTTCCTTAAAATACTGTCAGTTGTCCTGGACTCCTTTTCCCTTCATTGTAGCATCCCAGGGGATTCTGCCCATCAGGTTCCTGAAGGAGTCAAAGTCTGCTTTTTGAAGTCCAAGGTGTGTAATTTACTACTCTTTCCTTCCTTTGGTTAGGCTCCTGAAGTCTGCCATCTCATCATCACTGCTTCCCAGGTTGTCACCCACCTCTACCTTCCCTATTAGTTCCTCCCTGTTTGTAAGCAGCAGGTCGAGTCGTGCACGACCTCTGGTCGGGTCCTTCAGCACGTCAAGCCTAGTGTTTAACTGGTTAACCCATTAATTGGGATTTTACAGCCCACATCCATACAAGTTTCAGGTTCCCATCACAATCTTCTAGATATCTTTTAATCTTTGCCATCCTTGTCTCATTGCCTCTGACAACGATATGTACTTGACCCTTGAATTTTTGTTGTTTGTTACGCTTTTTACTGCTATCTTTTAAGTATTCTGCTGCATGGGCATTTTCTGTTGTATCAACTATTTTTGTAAAAGACAATCTCATCTTCTGTTGACATATAAGCACATATTACTGCATCACTGTGTACACTGTTCCACACATCAGGACTCAGAATGCCAAATTTCCCCATCAATATTTTTTGTACACTATTCAATTTCCTTGTCACATCTGGTTTTCAACAACCTTTCCACAGTGTCTGCTGTGTCAGATGGAATGTAGCATACTCATAACAATTGAACCGTGTCAATTAAATATTGGTTCTGAACAACATGAAAGGGAGAACTGTGCCACATTTACATTTATGGTGTCTTCTGGACTATGCTGATCTTGATTGAAAACTCATGTACTTTTAACAGGATTATGATGAAGAAAACATGTTTTGATGCAATTAATTTACTGTCTGAAGTATGTTTAGTTCCAGTACTGCTGGAGTTATTAGTTGATGACTCTGAAGTTGTGGACATTGCAGATGGACATTCTCAATGCTTTATGTCTCAGCAGAGGCCCTAAAACAAAAAGGTAAAAAAAGTCATCCTCACTCACTCAGCGCACTGCTTACAAAGAAGCTTGTAAATGAAAGATATCCTCCCACTGCAGATGACTGTATCACTCTTTAACAGGGCAAACAATTAGTAAATTAGAAGGATAATCTAAATCTATTTGAACACTTCTCTCTAGTAACATACCAAAACTTAGGAAAAAACAGGATTTAAATGATAAAATTCATAAATTCCTAATTAAAAACTTTACTTTTAAAAGAGAAAATCTGCATCTAGGATATTTTATTTCAGGGAACAATAAAAATCATTTCAGGAGTACAGCCGTAATAGTTAAAATAACTAGTAAGTACTGACAAAACATACCAACTATACTTTGAACAAACATTCTGAAATTCATAAGCAGTCCACCAAAAATACAAATTTATGACCATCTCAGTTATCATTATTACTATAGTGAGATGTGGAAGGCAGCCCATAAAAATGGTGCAAAATAAAAGTTTACTAACCAGGTGATCCAGATTGCTCTGGCACATCATCTTCAAAGTCACTGCCTTCTGAGGAGCAATTTTCATAATGTTGTTTCATTCTGGTAATCAGGCCTTTCATCTCCGTTGCACCATTTACTGCTGCCATTAATTACATTTTTACCCAGAGGTACAGGAATTTCCTCACTGTATTCACAAATAGGTTCTTTTTTACACAACTTGCAGCCATGGCATTTTCTTCCCTCCAGGGCCTAGGTGTTGAAATCAATACTAGAAGCTACACTCTAAAGAATGCTGCCCATTTTTCCCAGTGGCCTGCTTTGATGAGCGTTGCACCTTTCTGCTTGCACACTCCGCACATTTGCTCTTGTTCCATAACTCTCTATCCTACCCCTTTCCCCTAAAAAAGAAGGAACCACAATTGAAAACTTCTAGTAACAACTTATGTGCCTACTGCACTGCAGTATTTTACTCCTTTAGAGACAGGAGGAAGGTAGGTGAAAAATTAATGGATTTCTGTTTGTATCTGCCTATGTGCATATGCCAGCAGACAGAGCAAGACTGTTTACCTTAAGTGCCCAGAACTCTCCAGAAGCATGGGCTGATAGTTAATGGGTAGGGCAGCGATCTCCCATGAGATGCTGGGTGGAGTATAAATATTATAATTTGAGAATTGAGACAGAGATCAGCTGGGGAGAAGCTATAAAGTAGAAGCATGAAACCACCTTCGTGGGTGAACAAGCCTGATGAGCTATATGATGGTGTCTGCTGGAATCAAAAAGACTGAATCCAATGCCTATGATAACTTTATCAGCTTCACATCCTGTAGCAAAGTCCATGGGTTGCCCACAGTATTAATCCCCTTAGTATGGTACATGACCTACTGTTGCATATTCATAAAGCTTAACCCCAAAGGTTGCATACCCACCAATTCTTTGTTTATATAGAGAAGTAGCCTTTAAGTTAAAGTATTTGATAGAGGCTCATGGATTCACTATATTTAACCTTTTTAAGCAACTATAATAAAATTAAGCATTGCCATATTTTATAGTAAATTGTTTTAAATTAAAAATAAAAAAATGTAAAAAAATAAAGAAATGTTGTTTAATGTTTTTAATCATTGATTTTTATCCACCCTTGAAACATGAGAATTGACAGGTCTCATAGTTATAACTGGAGAAGCAAGCATTCATATGAGGACCATTCCACAATAAGAAATCGATCAGCTGCCAGAACTAGGTTTTTCCTGAACTGCTGTTGAAAACAGATTAAATGCCAGTATAAACAAAGAGTCACAGGAACTTGGCATCCAAGCAAAAATTTGGTGTAAGTTCCCTAACCATGCTTTCTGTAACAGCGTTTTGGTACCATCTGCATTAGCAGTTAAATTGCTCTTAGCACAGGTTCAAAGGGAGCAATGGCTGACAGCTGTGGTTCGGCTGCCTAGTGTAAAGGGAGACTTAAGCATCAATCCCTCTTATTCCAGAGGGATTGATGCTTAAGTCTCCCTTTACACTAGGCAGCCGAACCACAGCTGTCCTCATATGAATGCTTGCTTCTCCAGTGCACTCTCCAACTCACTGCTGCTAGATCTTGATACAGTATATTAAGCAGAACAGACCAGGGAGAGAGAGGAGGGAGAAAACGTGCAACAGAACTGGTAGAAGCAGCACCCTCCATCTAAAGAGAAGACTAAGAATTCAAAGCAAAAGTTCTTGGGCTACTTACTGGTAGTGAGTGAAACCCAGGGTTGGTAAGTCGGCATACTGCTCAGCAAAATCGGCCAGCCGGCTAATCACTGTGGCAAGCTGTTGAGAGTAGGGACAGGAAAAAAGTCAAAAAAAGGAACTGCAGCATAGTGACAAGCTATAAGCTAACTTTGAATTGTCTTGATACAGTAGTGACAGATGCTTAACCATGACAGAAGTGGGGAAAACAGAGGAAAAAAAGCATAAGACAATTTAACTGGATCCATTTCTAAATGCAATAGGGGGCTTCATGTTTGTCACTTGAAGTTGTATGCACAAGCTTTGATCCCTACAAAACTTAGGCTTACAGTAGACCCCCGATTTAAGAAGGGGTTGCGTTCTTGCATCTCCAGTGTAAGTCAAATTTCAGGCAACTTGGGGGAGCCAGGAAACTGATCAGAGCAGCCGCCCTGGTCAGTTCTCCACTTCTGTCAGTGGCAGTAGCTGAGAGTCTGACTCTTGGCTGCTGCCACTGACAGGAGCAGCTGCCAACCCTGACAAGAGCAAGGAAACCGCTCTTGTCAGGTTGCTACCCCTCCTAAAAACCTCTCCTGTCAGTGGCAGCAGCTCAGTCACAGCAATGCTGGTCAGTTTCCCCATTCCTTTGAGTGGCATGGAGCTGGCACCAGCTCCTTCCCACACACAGTAACATTAATCCAAGATACAGGCAATTCGAGTGCACGTATCTCAGGGGTCTACTGTACAGAAATGGCCACAATAGATTGGCTCAACAGCCAGTCTAATCTGTTTATCACCTCCACCGGCACAATCAGGGTGAATGGTTAGCCATTTAGTCTGTCTTTTCAGGACTTAGACGAGGTTAATGAAGCCTATTCTGGCATAACAGAGCCTCCCACTTCCATACAATCCCTCAGGAAGGACGACGTTTGGGGGAGAGACAAGAGATCACGCTGAGGTAAGGACGAACTCCACAGTAGTCAGCCCTGTTTTCCTGAGCGTCCAACAAGTCTCACCACCAAGAACACCACCTCACCAACAGTCCAGACACCAACTAGGACATACATCATTCACCCAATGACCATCAGCTGTGCCCACCTGCAGGATGCTGCACACACCACCTGTCTCTCACCTTGGGCAGCAACAGGTTGAACCCATCACGGAGCACAATCAGATCCTGGAAGGAATGAATAAAGAAAGTTCAGTTCAGCTCTGCTTGAGAGTCACAGCTCACTTCCTTCTTTCATTTGTGGAAGAGCGAGGTTCTCGCTTCTCTGAATACACATCTGCCACAGATAATTATACTGCTTTTCCCTCACAAGGAATCACTGAGCAAGAGCCTTTCCATTTCTCATCCTAGAACTCACACTTTCTTGAATCAAAATGCTGCACCAGAGGGACCTTCTTTAAAACAAAGACTAGACATTTGTCAGGGCCCATCAATGTTGTTGCTTCTACAGCAGCCAGAAGGGGAGTACAAAGCAACATGATTCTTGTTCCAGTCCTCTTGGGTGGAAATCATGCTTTTGTATAAGGGAATGACACTACATCCTAATAGTCCGATATGGAATTGCAGGCACTACTTGCCACAGCTCTAAACGGGGCTGTTTCAAGACTTCATTTCAAAAAGAAATCTAGCCTGGTAAAGCTTCCTTTTACCCTTCTCTGGTGCAATCAAATACAGCTGAGTCCAAATATCATAGGAAAAGCAGCTGCCAAGCTGTTAAAGTCCAAACAAAATGCAGGACTACCTAAGGAGAAGCGTAAAAACGCAATGCCAGGTCCTGTCAAACAAAGGAATAACAGTGGTTGTGGTAAGTTTTGGAGGAGACAGGAAGGAGAGAAAAATGCTGGGGAATTTTGTATTAATTTTGTACAGGCCACAACCTAATCCTTCACAGAAGCAAATTCTGAACAGCAGTTCATTAAGTGGGGTATTTTAATTTAAAATTCTTATTCACTCTATTGACCCCCTGAACAACTTTTTTTCTACTGAAACAATCCAGACTTTTCATACAAATTGAAAGTTCATGTTCTGCATGTGTCAAAAATAGCCTTGATTTCTCTCATCAGTGAACTGGTGACTAATTAGCCTGATCAACAGGCCATGCAGACTTTTCTTCTTTGCACAACTCACAAGATTAAGAGCTTTCCTAATTTAAAGGAACAGATGACATATAAAAGAGGATTTTACGTGTTGTTTGAGGATGGATCTTGCTTCACACAAAAGAGTGCAGTGTTATAGTAGAGCTGTCAGTGTGTTTAGGAGAACTAGAACTCCAGCCAGCACAGACTAAAATAGCCTCAGGTGAAACTGGGAAACAGCTCCAGAAGTAAAAATAAATAAAATTTTCAAAAATTCTATTGGAGATTATGAAAAGTAAGTTTCTTTCAAAACTGCCAAGTGAGCAGCATTTGGTGGGTTCAGGGTAAGCTCTCTCAAGAACAAGCTCAGAGCATTGTTTTACCGTGTTATCGCCAACATAGCAGGAAGTGGCTCCAAGATGAATGATAGCAGCAGCTTTTGGACAGCAGTGGGCAAAGGTATGCACATGAGCCATCACATCATGACGCAACCTCTTCTCCTCCTCAGCTGCCATCTTGAAATCTATGTTATCCAGGTTTGCTTCCATCTCTTGGATTTGCTCATCTGTGATAGGCAGTCCCAGTGACTGAAGGAGGGGAAAAAAACAAGTTATCTCCCTCTGACAGAAAGGGCCCAAACCAGATGGAGACAGGTGCAATATACAGTTTGCCCCCATATAGCTCTTCTTGGATTACTGTCAGTTAGATATTCTTGTAGGTAAAGGGCCACATTATGGGACTGTGGTAGCAAATGATTTAGTTCAGGGTGTCCTCAAACATCAATAGGATAGCCTATATATTAGTATCCCTTGGTCACCATTCTCCTTTAAGCCACAGCTACATAATATCCTTGTGACAACAGCAACAATTATTTGCATGGAGAAGCACTTTCAGGAAAGTAATGTATTCTAGCTTCTCTTAACACAGTGTAGTGGCTGAAATGGCGAAGCACCATCATGTAAACCTGCCAGGAAAACACAGCAGACCAGCAATTGTCCACAGTTTGGGGACCCCATTTTCTGCTGAAATGTTTTCCTTCATAGATCTTACCTTAGTTCAAAACTAAAATGTCTCAGAAGTTTGGGTAAATCAGTTCAATAACCTAACTTAGGCGAGTAAGGTAAGCAGCACACATTTTCCATGTGAAAAAATACAACTCCACTTTCTTACACACCCACACTTAATTTACATAACACTGGAATAGCAGATTGTTCTTACCCCACACCAACCAGCTACTGCGTGTGATGCTTGGTAAAACCCAGAAGTCATTTTAGAGGCATGACTACTTAAAAAGTTACACTTGTATGAAGAGTTGTTTTATATGCTGTTTTACAAGTAATACCTTAGAATATTACAGTTTAAAGATGTATAATTAGGCAGTTAGAGTTCCATCCTGCTTGTGTGCATCCTTCCTACAGCAACAGAGGAAAATTAAGATGGAAAAATGTAATAAACCGCAGGAGTTAGCAAGAATCCACAGAACTGATTAACTGGCAAGTTGATAGCATTCATTTAAAAGTTAAAGGTTTAAAGCTAGGTATTTGCACATGCGTGTAAGTAACTATTTTTCAATTATGCAAAAGTACGTCTGGCAGTCTGAGCTCACGAATGGCATTTTGCTGCTTTCCTGTCTTGTCTGCACAATTATGTTTTTGGTGCCAATCTCACAAATATGGAATTGTGCAAGTTACTCAGGACAAGGAGACAGTTTCCCTTAACTAAACAGTACTTCCAAAGGGTTTCTTCCAGAGCTACAGTAAATATTGAATCTTTTTTGAATCTTCCCTAGTGCTCAATGTTGATGTTCTATGGCTAACTTTACACTGCCTGTAAGTATCTCCTTTCATAAATTTTTAACTTGCCATCTTTTCACTGTTATAGTAAAGGCTGTATAGAAAGTTCTCCTGTCCCTTCTCTACACCATTCACTAGTTTATACCCTTGGTATCTCTTCCTAAATAATACAGTGCATGTTTTTGTCTCTCCTCAGAAGAGGTTTTTCATGCTCCATCTCTCAATCCCTCTAATTCTGCTGTCTCCTTGAGGGCTGAGATGAACAGGACTGTGGAGAATTTTTGAAGTGAGTACATACAGATAGAAGTAGCTGTCCTGAGTTACTAACCTTAGGTTTTGGAGAAACCCTGTGACCTGCCTCTGTGGAAAGCAGTTTTTCCCTTAGTTTGGTTGGATGCATGGGTTTGAGGAACACCACACTTAGATCACGCCTCTTCTACAAAATGACAACTAAGTTACAATGGCATACAGTTTTATGTTACACTGCTTGTGCACACTAAGATTCTTTTGTCAGTTCTGTGCATCTTAATCAGGAGCACACGTATGTATGCAGAGTATAGAGCATCACGGGTAACTATCTCACTGCATCTTGCCACCATCTGGTGCACAGCCTGGAGCTCTGATCTCTGGTGCAGCTCGCAGAGCTACTGTAATACAAAACATGAACACAGTTACAAAAATAGCTAGCTCCAAAGGGATATAAACTCTCATGCTTGAGTCCTATGCCACCTTTTAACTACTGGAAGCTATGGGATAACCTGCTCTCAGAGACATTCTCTTAACTGCCTACTAATATCTTTCTTGCACCTTCCTCTGAAATAGCTAGCATTGGCCACTGTCAGAGTAAAAAAAATATTGGACTAGATGGATTTCTGGTTTGAGCCAGTTATAGCAAGTCCTTTGTTCATAGTAGTTTTCAAATGTCTCACATGTATAATGTGGACATATCTAGCACATTAACCAGCACACACACCTCTAATCTCTTAAAGAGCTATGGTTCCTGGCTGTATCTTCTTAGTAACCAAATTTACTGCAATACAGTGTTTCCACATTTCACTTCCCCATCAGTTGTCTCCTGATATTGGCACCTAATTAAAAATTCTGCACATCTCCAAGATTGAGTACAAAGAAAATCGCTTGTCATTGTGTCTAACACTCTGTGATTGACCAATGACAAAGCTAGTAAGTACTGAGTGAGTTCGACTCCCCTTCCCAGGCTGACATCATAAGGCTGTAACTCCTCAGGAATGCGAACACGTGGATAAAAATAACAGTCTCTCTCCTCTCAGTGGGGCCAGTGTACTCAAGATATCACAGGCCACAAGTTTTAGTCACTGGAAATATCTATCTATTTTGAGAAGGCAGAAGCAAATGGGAAAGCTGACAGAGAGAAAGGAAGACAAGGGAAACCCATAATCATGGTGTTTGGGTGTCATCAGAGGTCATTCCAGCTCTGTTATCAATGTGCTTTCTGGTCTTGGGCAAGCCATATAATCCACTGCATTCTCAAACAGTAAAAATGGTGATAACAATTCCCTATTTTACAAGGTGATGTGGGGATTCAGATTTCTGCTATGTTTTGAACAGAAACCTCTAATGCAAAATATTATAAACTCCTCTAAAACAGGGATGGGGAGCCTATGGCTCACAGGCCCAGCAAGTGAGGTTCAGTAACAACAGACCACAAGTTAAATGAGCCTGTGTAACACTACTGCAAAAAATAGCAAATATTATGGGGTGCATTAGCAGGAGTATTGTGAGCACAGCTTTACAGTAAGGTAAGGACACTTGAAACAGAATACTCCAGGTCAGCCAAGTCCCCTGGCATGCAAGCAACTCACTAACAGAAAAAGGGTTCAGAAGACTTTACATAAGAACTAATTACAGCGGCTTTATGAAACAAATTGCACAGAGTAATGGAAAGTTCAGTAGGAGTATATGTAATACAAGAAGTTGTAACATGGTCGGTAACCTCGTTTCTGAAAAAGCACCATGCTGTACTACAGATGACCCACACGGAACTACATATGAAGCTGGGCTTACAACTTATTTACTTTTTTTTTTTTCCCCAAACATGTATAAAGGTTGCCTGAAAGATGGGTTTTTTGCTTATGTTCGTCTCTGCTTACCTTAAAAACATCAAGAATGTTTAATCAGGTCTCCCCAGTTTTGCATAAAATCCCTGGGGAGGTTTCAAGGATGTTTACTGCAACATGGATTTAAAAGTAAATAAATAAATAAATAAATAAATAAAAGGAAAAAATTGGGTTTATCATCAAGGAGGATTTTTATTAAAACAAACAAACAAATAAAATACTTAATTTCTCATTTAAATAAGGAGTTGCCTTGTAACTTTTGTTTTTCCGAGATGTGTTGCTCCTGTCCACTCCATCACGTGCACACACTGTGTGTACAGTTGTTGGAAGATTTTTCCACAGCAGTACTAGTTGCGTCAGCTGTAGCACCCCTGGCAGCAATGCTGTTGACATTGCCAATAACGACAACTGCTGACACAGCTGCTGTTCAATTCCTTCTTGCTAGATGATCCAGCAGAGGAGAGGCAGTGGGGGTCCAGAATGGACAGAAGCAACATATCTTGAAGAAAAAGTTTCAAGATGAGAAATTGTTTTTTCTTCTTCGAGTGATTCCTCCTGTGCATTGCGATATGCAACTTACCACAACATGTCCTGGATGTGGGGAAGATCTTGCCTCTATCTGGTAGCTGACAGCAGGACCACCCTGTCAAACCCAACATCCCCCCAGGCCTGCTCTAATAGGGCATAGTGCAAGGTGAAGGTATATACTAATGACCATGTCGCTGTCCTGCGGATGTCCAAGACTGGCACATGCACCAGGAATTTCAACAAGAAGGACTGGGCTCTCATCAAGAGTACTGTGATGGGTGGGACCTGAGCAGCTCATAAAAGATCCTGATACACAACCTGATCCAGATGACGAGTGCTGGAAAGTAACAGGCGTGCTCTTCATGCAGTCTGCAAAAGACAAGAAGCTTGGGGGGTACTTGCAGAGCAGCTTAGTCCTGCCAATATAGCAGGCAAGGTCCCTTCTCACATCCAGGGAGTGGAGTAGCCTGTCCTGAACCAAGGCATGAGGTTTAGGGCACAACACCAGGAAACTCGCCAGCGGCACATTACAAAGAAAACTGCCTCCATTTGACCATACAGGCAGTCCTATTGGACAGCTTATGACTGCCCATTAACACCTCCTGCACTGCCTCCGACCACTGGAGCTCCACATGATTCAGCCATGGAGTCTCCATATTGTGAGATGTAGGAAATTGAGATTTGGGTCCCTCAATGAGCCATGTCCTGCATCAGGAAATCAGGCAACAGGGGAAGAGTCATGACACTGGGTGTCAAAAAAATCTAGGAGAGTGGTGTGCCAAACCCACCTGGGCTAACCTGGGACTATGAGGATCACCTCTGCCCCATCTTGGTGGATCTTGGAGAAGACCCTGGGTATGAGAGGCAACAGGGGAAATGTATACAGGAGCTGCCCCAAGCATGCTACATGGAAGTCATCTGAGAAGGACCCCCTGGCATGGCCCCGAAACAAACAAAACTGGAGGCACTTCCTGTTGTAGCTTCCACCCTGGGGTATCCCCACTCCTGAAACCAAATGGACCAGTTGAGGCTTTCTGCACCCCCAGCAGGTATGATGCCTGAATAAGAATGTTTCGCTCTATGCAGAAGTCCTACAGACATACTGCCTCCTGGCGCAGAGGCGACAACCGGGTCCCTCTTTGCCACTTGTAGAACATGGCTGTTGTGTTGTAAGGCCTAGTACTGACTGGCTACAGAAATGTGATACAAACACTTGGTATGCTAGGTGTACTGCCCATAGCTCCCTAACATTGATGTGGAGCGACAGGCTGAACTCCAATTACAACTCTAGGGTCCAAAACCACCCCATGTATGCCCCACCCGGTGTCTGGGGCATCCATCACCAGGATCAGTTAGGGCTGAGTCTAGGGGAAGAGTACCACCTCACTCATCAACCATTCCTGCAACCACCAGTCTAGCGACCCCAAAGCTGTGGTATTTAGTACAAATACCATGTCTATATGGTCCCCGAGTGGATAGACTATGAACACCAGCCACACCTGCAGGTGACTGAGGCAAGCATGCCTGAGCACGTATGTGCAAGACGCCATGTTTCTCAACCATCTCATGTAATGTCTGACCTTGGTCACTAGGCTGCACTTCAAGGTCAGGATAACGTCAACCAGGCTCAGAAATCAGTCACAGGGAGTGAGGCTCATGCCACTCTCAAGTCCAACAAGGGCCCTGATGAACACTATCCTTTGGGTGGGGGACACACTAGATTTGGGCACTTTAGTATGAGACCCAGAGCCTTGAGGGTTTTCAGGATGAACTGGACTTGCTGCAGAACTAGCTCCTGAGAATGGCTCTTTATGAGCCAGTTGACTAGGTATGGAAAAACCTGGATGCCTCCCCTGTGGAGCCAGGTGGCCACCACAATCTCCATGAAGACCTGGGGGGCTGTGGCCAGGCCAAACAGCAGTGCCATGAATTGGTAGTGGAGACCCATTACCACAAACCTGAGAAACCTGAGGTGGATAGGGACAGTCAAGATACGAAAATAAGCATCCTGTAGGTCACAAGCAGTGAACCAGTCACCCAGATCCAGAGCTGAGATAATAGAGGCCAGGGACACCATACAGAATCTGAATCCTTTTATAAACTAGTTGAGCTTCTTGAGGTCCATAATGGGCTGGAAGCTCCCTTTGGCCATGGGGATGAGAACATAATGAGAGGAGAAACCCCAACCCCCGAGCACTTCCTACACAGCTCCTAGAAACAGCGGGGACTGAACCTCCTGAACGAGAAGCTCCTCCTGAGAGAGGTCCCTGAAGAAGGATTGGAAAGGGGGCTGAGAGTAAGGGGGGGAATGGAATTGGATAGAGCATCCCATTCTACCATGCTGAAAACTCGGCAGTATGAAGTGATCTGAGCTACCAAGCTTAGTAGAAATGGCAAAAGTGGCTGGTACGCTGCAAGGAAGGATCTGAAAGGTCCACTAGTGCTCCACTCCTGGAGAACAACCTCAAAAGTGGGGTTCTGGCCCCCGTTTCTGTGTAGATGGAAGCTGGAACAGGGAAAAGGGGGAGGATCTTTGCCTGTCCCTGTGGCTTGGGAACCAAACCCTAGGCCTGCTGGAACCTCAGGATGCGGGAGCTGGTAAGGCCACGCATGCCTGTACTGGTGGGCCAGAGGGTGTCTGTTTTCTCAACAAATGGCCCTTGCTCAAAGGGTCGGTCCTGTATGGTGTGTGACCCTCTGCTGGCAGCCCCGACACCTGTAGCTATACCTCCTGCCACATGGCAATGCCCGTGACCTCAGCGCTGGCCACCAAGTCAACTAAGTCTAACATAGCCTGCACTGCCATGACCAACACAGTGTGGCCCTCCTGAAAAACAGCTGCAAAGTTAGTTTTCTTGTGCATCGATGGCCTATCCTAGAATCAGGCCAGGGCTGCCCAGGAATGAAAAGGCGTACCTGCTGAGCAGACTCTGCTGCTCAGAGACCCAGAGTTGTAAACAGCCTCTGAAATAAACCTTTTTTCCAAATAAGAAAGTGTTGTAGCCTCCTTATTTTTCAGACTGGGCCCTGGCTGTCCCTGCCGTTCCCAGTGGCTGACAACATCTATCACAAGTGCTCCTGGGTATACAGGTGTTCATACCCTTGCTGAGGCATAAAGTATCACCTCTCAAGCCCCTCAGCTGTTGGGGTGGGAGGGGAGGTTGCTACAGAAACTTTGTCGAAGTCATAATAGTCTTAATGAGCATCAGGGCTAGCCATGCAGGACCCTTGGAAGATAACACATTCACTATAGGGTCCACTTCCTCCACCACTTTCTCTACAGAAAAATTAAGGCCCTGGACCACCCTGTGGAGCAGGTCCTGGTGGGCCTTGTTGCCCATAGAAGTAGGAAAGAGGGATGTGCTCACCACTGCATTGTCTGGGAAGGACTGACACGCCAGTAGTGGAGGAGTACCATCCTGCCCTTCCAGTTCCCCTTCCTTCATATGACCCACCTGGGGTGGCACAGGGGGCTGGGTTACCTCTGTGGAGGGACAGATGAAGAGGTGGACTGCTTGATGGGCTTTGGGGCTGATGTCCCCACAGCTGCTGAAGGGGCCTCCCACCCCCAGGGTGCCAGAGATGGGGTCCAAGAGGGGGTACCCTGGCCTTGCACCTGGTCCATTAAGAGGACCAGGTCTGCACTGGGACCAGGGGAGGCTCTGTAGCAGAGTGTGGGCAATCCCATCTTGACCACAATAATGTCTGCCAAGTTTCTCCTGTTCAGTGTACAGATATCTGACTGAACCAAACTCAGGCCTGTCTAAAGCCCAGTGCATGGCATGCAGGCAAGGCTGGGGGATGTGAAGGGAGAAATGGTCAGAGGCAGGAATATTTTGAGCAATCATCCATCTTCCTTAAGATACAAGGGGAGTAGCCTGGTGCATTCCATTTTGATAAGCAGAAAAGTCCAGATGTAACCATAGAACTGTCAATAAAGTACAACAGTATTGCAAGATTCTGATTGGTAGATATCAGAGCAACTAAATCAAGTATAAATATAGGTGCAAAATAAATCAGTGGAAGGGGTAGGGTAAGGTAATCTCGTTTTCTCACTTGTAACCAGGAGCCACAACCAGTTCTCACCAGCAAAGACATTGTGGACATCACGGGAAAGAAAAGAGGCCCTGACCTTCCATCTGCCAATTGTAAGTTTCTTAACAGTAGAACTGTATATAATTTATAAAACCAAGTTTATGTACATTCATATTGCTAAAAGTACCTTGTGAATTGTGCAGTGTGTGGGCATCACTATCTTATCAGTGTCATTTATCCTCCATATTGAAATAGATCTACATAACTCTGCATTACTTGCCTGTACTGTTTTAGGTATCAATAAAAGCTAAAGTAGAGTTTATCCCTGGTGTCTACTGGTTCCTCTTGACTCTAAAGCCTTGAATGCACAACAACAGGCTCCTGATGACAGCAGTGGTGCCTGGATTTGGATAAGAGTTATAGTCTGAAGCAGACCAAACTGGAACAGTGCTGGATGGTGCCCATGAGCAGTACCTCACAGATCTACTCTGGAACACCACGGCCTGCGACTTGCCCCAGGTAGGAGCCAACAGGTCTGATGAGGAGTATGACACACTCAACCCCTGTGCTGCAGGAAGGACCTCTGGTCCTGCTGGCATCCCGACCACATGTGGTGCTGGTGGCAGTGTCACAAAGTTTGCAGTGTGGGGGGACAGACTGCCCTGATGCTGTCCATACTGGTGCCAGGGCCTGTGGGAGAAGTCGTACCAGTGCTGAGGCCTGAAGGAATGGCAGTGCCATCATCAATAACAGTGCCATGTTTGATACTGGTACCGCAGCCAGTGCCAGAGTCAGTGCCATCTGCATGTACACTGGTACTGAAGCAGGAAGTGGTGCTGGTGCCTGCACCCTAGGCCAGTAGTGGAAGACAGAGTGGTTCTGGAGGCTGTGGGAGCACGAGCACCTGGTGGCCGGGCCTCACTCGCAAGGCAGAATGACCATACACTCCATCTTGGAATGCTATCATACAGCAGCGGGAAGGTCTGAAGTCAGGCCAGGAGAAAGAAATCAGAAAGTTGACAAGTAGTTGGAGAGTCCCCAAAGAGAACATCCTGACAAGCAGATAGTAAGCCCCCAAAGAGAACAGCTGGGGCTAGTAGCTGGAAGCCCCCCAAAGAGAACATCTTGGTTGTACAACATCAGAGGGTCTCAGGGGAGGTTCAGAAAAAGACCAAGGACAGAGGAAATCTTGTAACATGTTCTAACAGGCCGGGAGGATAGAAAGCCCAAATTAGGTAACAAACGCTTTAATTGGCCAGGTATCGAACCCCCAAGTAAGAAACAGTATAAAAGGTAATTTAACAGGAATAAGGGTGTGGGCTCCTGGACACAAGGCGGAGGCTAGCAACTTCCAGTCCAGACAGCAGACCCCGGCCTGATCACCCGGACGTCACCACCACGAAAGGTCCCAACCAAGCCGTATCTCTGACTTGAAGGGCCGCTGTATATATATAACAAGTGTTAAGTAATTGTAGTTACAAATAAATGAATAAATCACTATTGGTAAATACCACTAGCTGGTCTAGCTGGGTCTGTATAGAGAATTATTGGGACTTAGAACAGCCACAGGGCATTGTGGTGTTCACAATCGGAGTGTTATTGTTTCTGGTACTCATAATACTGTGGAAACCTAGGTTTTAAAGTGAATACACTGAATCACATATTGCTGCTACACTATATCAGGCTGCTATAAAGGTGGGGTGGTTGGTCCTGGGCCACCCGACTCCCCCCGCTGTATCACACCCCACGCGCACCCACGGGACCCGGAGTAGGTCGGCACATCGTCAGAGGCAAGACTATTGGAGGCTTGGGACTGTGCTGGGTGGACCAGACAATGCATCGGTTCAACAGTTCCCTGGTAGCCTCAAAAGGTATGCATCATGGAGGGAAGGTCTAAGTCCTCCACAATCACCAGTGCCACTGATTCCACTGCTGCCTGACTTGAACTGGGGAGAGTGACTAGTGCCAGGGGGCAGTGTTGGGTGCCAGGGAATGGTGCCTAAGCTCCTTGTCTGACCTAGGTGCTGAGGTGCTGCACACCTCAGCTGGAGCACTCTGAACTGACAAAGACGAAGTCAGCTCTTGCGATTGAAGAGCTGATTTGATAAATATCAGCATCAGTCTCTGATTTATTTCTTTCTTATCCTAGGTTTCAATGATCTGCAAGTAGAATACTTGTCCGGCAGGTGACTCTCCCCTAGGCACATAGGGCAAATGGAGTGTGGGTCACCTTTTGATATGGGCCTCCTACATCTCTCGCACTGCTTGAAACGCTGGGGCCACTGCATGCCCTCGGGCACCATTAAATGAACAGACTAACAGCTAGTACACAGCAATCAACTCATTAACAAACACTGCTAACTAGGGCAAGCAACCAACTGCGAAGCAGTGGTGGAAGCGCCTACAAATGTCACTAGGTGGGAAGAAAGAACTGAGCAGGGGTGGGGTTGGCAGGTGTATCTATAGGCAATGTTGCCACAGGGAAAAATCTTGCAACAACCATATTGGAATACACAGGAGCAGTCACTTGAAGAAGAATAAGTTGCAATTAAAACTCATCAGAAACATGCTACACCTACTCTTAGGCTGTGTTTAGACAAGTTCCCAACTTCCAAGGGGGCATGGTTATTAGGGTATTGGGAGATTACTAATAAAGTGCTGTGGTGCATATGCAGCACTTCATTAGGCTAAATCTCCTCCACAGCAACTTCAAAGTGTAAAACGTCAAAGTGCTGGCTTGCGTGTAGCCACGGGTACTTCGAAGTGCCCACACTCTTCGAAGTCCCTTTACTCCTCAAAGTTTTAAGGAAGTTGCCGCGAGGAAGATTTAGCCTAATGAAGTGCCGCATATCCACCACAGCACTTTATTAGTAATCTCCCAACATTCTAATTACCATGCCCCCTTCGAAGTTGGGGGCCTGCCTAGACATAGCCCTACTGTCTCATAAAAAATGAATTAACGGCTCTAGCCCAGGGGTCTGCGACCTGTAGCTTAAGAGCTGCATGCAGCTTTTTAAGGACTTCTCTGTGGCTCCCAACACTATCCTTGCAAAGTAAAAACAAAAAAGACTCCTAATTATTTTCAATAAATGATGAACGTCTAAAAGTCCAACAATGAACAACTCATATCTAAATAGCAAACAATATATAATAGCCAAATGTTGGATAGCTCCCCCTTAATTATGTGCAGTGCATTGTGAGATATGATAATGTAGCTGTGTTTTGTGTTGCTAATAAAGTCTTATTCACATGCATTGCAGCTCTTGAATTATCGAGTTTTTTGCAGATTTTCAAAAAACAGCTGTTCTTGTTATTTTGGTTTCTGACCCCTACACTCATCTGTCCAGCCTTACTACCAACTCTTGCTTCTTGAAAGTTCTGGGCTTTCAATTTCTGTTTCTCAGCAGACTAAATTAGTGTGAAAAGAAAGACACAAGCTGCATAAAATTGTTTTTGTTCTGTGCTTCAGGGATGGTGGACCTGAACGAAGCATGACAGAGTTAGTTAAGATGCTATCTTAAAAACAGAGGCTGCATCTACAGTATGAGATGAATTTGAATTTATTAATATTGATTTGTAATTCTGGAATTTATAAATTCAAATTTGACCATCCTCACTTCCCACGTGCTCCTCATAAAGTTGAGTCATTGCTGCCACACGCAAACTGGCTAACATCGACTGCTGCAGTAGTGCATTGTGGGAAGTTATCCCACAGTTCCCTCATCCCTGTAGCATTGTGGGTATGCTCGCTGGTCTTGACATTATCTTCCCATATGGCATTTTCCTCATTCACTTCCCCATCCCCAAAAACATGCTGATCCCTGGAAATAATGCAGTGATCCTGCAAGTTAGAAGAAAGAGGATAGAAAAGTCTAGGAAAAAAAAATTTTTTTATTTCCCCCCCCCCACATTACATTGCCGACAGAAGTGCAGCGACGATATTCTCAACTGGCAACCAGCGAGTGTCCCACCTCCTGTCACTGCATGTTTTCAAAGTGAGAAGAAAGAGGATAGAAAAGTGTAGGAAAAAAGAATTTTTGTTTTTCCCCCTCATTACATTTCTGATGGGGAGAGTCTTTGGCTTTCCAGTGCACTGTAAGGCTTCTGTGCAACGACCGTCTTCTCAGCTGGGATCATTAGAACAAACCAGAACAACACATAAAGCATGTCACTGTAGGTATTATAAGGTGATGGTGGGTGCCCCAAATCTCACTGACCAGGGAGCAGGGGTAGCGGCGGCAAGCACTGAGGGCCCAGTTGATATGGTCCCTTCGTGGAGAATCAGCTCTGCCACCTCAGAGACTTCCCCACCTGGTGGCAGCAAACCCCATTATGGGCTTTTCCCCAGTGGCACCAAAGCCCATATCTTAGCCACCAGGGAGATTGCCCCGCCAAGCAGCAGCAAGAGCCAGTATGGTAAAGGGAGAGTTCAGTGGGGTGGGGGAGGGAGTTGAGGTGGTCCTTCCCCACAGCAACAGCAAAACCCTGAATTTCTTAACCACCAGGGGAGACTCTTCCCAGCGGCAGCCAAGGCCTTATAAATCTTAGCTGTGGGGGAGACTTTTCCCCAGAACCAGCAAGCCCTGGTATGGTTGAAGGGGGTGGGGTTCATTGGGGGGGCCAGATGAAGTGGTCCTTCCCCATGGGAACACCAAAGCCCTGAGTACCTTAGCCACTGGGGGAGACTTCCCCACGGCAACAGCAAAGCACCAAATATACTTCCCCGCCCTTGGAACCCTAAACGCATGACTGGCAGCATGGTGAGCACCAAACAGCAGGCACATCCTTTTATTGAGTTGGGGCTGATGTAGCTGAGCATGGAAAAGACCCTAGCCTGTGTGGCACCTGTAGAGGAGGGAAGGGGGGCGCGTCGCACACAAATGTAAATGGCTGTGAATATTTTGAGGAAATGTGTTCCCTGGGTGAAAAAGGAAAATGTATCAAGTGCAAAAAAGAAGATGCAGGGCCTAGTTGAAAAAATGAAACATCGTAAGGAAAATTGCTTATTGGTAGAAAATGATGTAGATGAAAATGTGCGTCTGGAGAACAATGTAGATCAACTGCTCAGTAACAAATAATTCATTTTGCAATGCACCATTCTTCAAGTGTCTTTTATTGTAAGTGTGATTTAACAAGTAAATTCCCAAGCTGTTTGCTATATCGAATGTTGCACTTATTTACTAAATAAAAGTTTAGCTTAGATTCTAAACCTAGTTAGCTAATTAAAGAAAGCATAAAGATAAGCAATCTATCACCCAACTATACAGTACAGAAAGATGCAGTAAGAGAAATTCCTACCATTTTCCTACTTTATATTACACTACATAACTAAATGTATTCCCCCTGTTTTGGAACATCATGTTCACAGATCACAATGATGATAGCCTAAGTCTATTTTCTGTTTTGTTTCAGCTTCATGCAGCTTTCCAAAGGGAACCCCAATATTTGTTTTTTCAAAAAACAAAAGTGCTAATGAGTTCAATGGGGTTTACTCCAAAACTATATGCACTTTAAGTGCAGTCTGTCTTAGGCCAGGTCTACACTAGACGTGAAAGTTGATCCTAGATATGCAATTCCAGATACGACACTCATGTAGCTAGAATATCGTATCCAGGATGGACTTATCTGGCCATCCTCATTGAGGGAGGCTGATGGAAGAAATTCTCCCATCAACCTCTCTTACTCCTCGCAATAATGAGCACAGGCATCAACTGTCAAACCTTGATAGTTCAATTTTGCATGCCCCACTAAGTGCACAAAATTGAACCCTGGAAGATCAACCCTCACTGGGTCAATCTTCTGGTAAGTATATATATATATACACACCTTTACCTTTCTTGGTTACTTGGAATCAGATCTGAATCCTTGCTTTTTTTTTTAAATTAAAAAAAATAGGTAAATGATTAACTGAATAATAGAGCGAGAAGAACTGAGAAAGACTATTCAAAATCATTGTTTCAGGATCACATTTAAGTGTAAGAGACTTAGATGGTCTACCTGCAGCCACTTGGATCATTTGGGGAAATTTGACATTTTTAAGTGTTGATGGGTGGACCAAAGTACACAATGACCCAGTAACATGTGCCTGTCTGACAACAGAATATGGGGTTACAGATCTTTCATACAAAATAGATACATTGGGAAATGCCCACACAACAGACTATTTAAAAGGAGTGTCAGTGAAAGCTGTAAAACTGTGAACAAAAATTCAACTGTCACATGTGCAGTTTTGTCACAGACAAACATGAGCAGATACTTAGAAAAAGAAACAGCAGGATGCTTTGTAATAACAGGCAGCAGTGCCAATTTAATACATCTTTTAGCCAAAGACTTAAGCAGGGCTTTTTTTTCTGCTGGAATGCCACAGACTAGCGTTCTGGCACCTTTTTTTCTGGGGCTGCTGATTTGGAAGGCGACCATGCAGCTCAGAACTGCATATGGCTCTTTAAAGTGTCTTTGGGGCTCCTGCTCTCTTCTGCCTCCCTGCCTGCTACCCTGAAAGAGGACCCAACATAATAGGCTTAATGGCCATTAAACCAATTAAACTGAGTCCTTTCAACACGGCAGGGTGCTGGGATCTGCCCCTGACACACTCTACGTGGGGGGAGCTGGAGGGTTGGGGGAAGCTGTGCAGCCATGGTGAAGAGCAGATGGCCCAGAGAAGGAGCAGCAAGGGACAGCAGCATGCAGAGCTCCTGGCCTGGGTAAAATGACTCATGGAATCCTGGGTTGGGGGGATAGTTTGTGGCTGCAGGCAGGGGGTGGGGGGCTGGTTAAAATGCCTGGTGATGGGAGGGATGCAGTTTCGGGCTGCGGGGAGGGGGTTTAAGCCACCTGGGGGTGGTCTGGGGCTGCTAGGGGTTAAGCCTGCAGGGTAGGGGGAAGGGGTTTGTGGCTGCAGGGAGTTCCAGCACCTTTTTTTTCCTAGAAAGAAAACACTGGACTTAAATGTTTTCTCCAGGAATAAAAAAAATTTTGAAGTCTCAAAAGAGTTCCATAACAACCATTTTGGTGCAGCTTCACTGAAGAGAGCAGGAGGATCCACACTAATTCTCCGTCAAGATGTTAGATTGAATTATGTGGCTGACTGTTTACAACAATTTATTAGAAATTGTCCTATTCTCATAAAACTTTTTGAAGAAAATCACAATTAAATAGATGGAAGTAGGACATACTCAGTATACTGAAACCTATTATCCACAGCCTTAAGCAAATGTCAGAGAAGGTACTGATGAATTGCTGATGCTATTTGAAATTTGGAAGGCAATTCAAGAGACGCTGACAAAAGACATACCTCACCACAAAGATAAACTACAGGCAGTAAAGAAGTGAACGGATCTTGTGCACATTCTTAACCCCAGATAAAAAGGTAGATACCAAACTCCTGAAGACAACTGGGGCCATGGCGTGGGCATCTCATAAGCACTCCTTAGTTATGCCACTCATAAGAAATTTTAGGACTGAAGTGAAGCTGTATAATCAGTACATGTTTACCAATGATGTTCAGAACAAAGCCATTCCCCTGAATTAGTGGCATTCATTAGCCAGGCTCCTTGAAACAGAGTTCCTTCAGTTGCAAAGACAACTTCTCACAGCAGTAGCTTCTTCTGCAGGCACAGAGTATTTTCATCATTTGGTATTTTTCACACAAATCTAAGAAATCATCTGGGAGTAGAAAAAGCAGGAAAACTTGTATTTCTGTTTCAGTCCATGAATCAACATGATAGTAGGAATGGGGAAGATGAAAGCTAGTTGCAGAAGTTTCAACACCATAAATTTAGTTTCCTGAGGACTTGTCAGTTAGAGAAAAAAAAAAAATGTTAAAAAAAAGGAACGTAAGAAATGCCATCAGCCAGCAACTTGGGAGACTGCTGCAGTTGCCAGTGTGAAACATTAATGTAACATTTAGGATTTAATTTAATAAAATATATGCACTACTGTGTTTGTATGTGATTTACTTCTCACCATTCCTAATGTACTGTTGCTGCATCTGCTGAGTATTACATACTATTTCCTACATTAATAAAAATCAAGTTATCTAAAAAAGTTACACAAAGTATAAGCACTTAAATGTTGTAAAATGCTGTAACTAAACTGTAAACTAGCATGTTTTAGTGATCAGATTTGCACCACTGTTTAAGAATATGTGAAGATGTATCAGTAGGAAATTTATTTTTTTTTCTTCAGTGATTTAAATCGCCTTGATTTAAATCAATCCACCCTGGTTTACTGTGATCACTAACATGAACATTGAAAAAATGCGGGTGCTGCATCTTTGATAAATATACACTTTATACTAAACTGTTAAGTCATCAAAATTAAAGATATCAAAAAATATGTTAAATGTTCTAAATAAAACAACATGGAGATATGCATCTCTCCTAGAACTGGAAGGGACCTTGAGAGGTCATTGAGTCCTGTCCCCTACATGCACAGCAGGACCTATCCCTGACTTTTTTTTTTTTTTAAATAATCCAACCTGCCCCATACCCTTGAAGGGCCCCCTCAGGGACTGAACTCACAACCCTGGGTTTACAAGGTCAATCTTCTAACTAACCACTTAAGTAACCCTTCTTCACTTTTCACGTGTTCGACTGATATCACCTTCACTAGCTCTTCACTTATCACAGACTCTCTGAGTCTCAATCTCTACTGAAAAATACCAGAAAAAAAAACTTTTAGCTTCATTATAAAGCATAAAGATACAAAATAAGGCACAAATCCATTTCTCCCCCTCCTCAATTTGCAAATTGCCTTAGCAGCACAACTGAACCTTGCAGAGCCAAAGAATTAAGGAGTGTAAGGATCAGGCTCAGGTTTTAGTTGGCGGGGATGTACTACCTTAACTTCTTCCACTATCTCTGTAATTTATCAGGACAAAGAAGAATCAGAACTTTAGCCATTGCATGACTTTTTGCACAACCAAAGCTCGCTAGAAACTTGCCTGAAGGTGAGGAAAACCACCTGTGGGAATCAAAGACTATCATCTCTCCTCGCACCATTCCCAATGGGACAGTGACTCCCTTGCAGTGCCTTTTGCTCAGGCTGGGCTCCCGTTTCCCCCTCTCGCCATAACCAGCGAGGAGGTTAGCACCCCACCTGCCAGGGACAGCCAGTCTCCCAGCCCGCAGGCTAGTCCCTCGTCCTTAATCACACCCCTCCTCGCCTGTCATGCGGCTCCAATGCCCGGGCGGAGCGCGCGCACACACACCGTTAGCAGCGTGCCTGGGTTTCTTCCCGGCGCCCACTCAGAGAGCTCCGACCCCACTGCCGCAGAACCGCGCCGCTGGCCAGGAGCCCGCCGCCGGCTGCAAGGTCCTGCAAGCAGCAGTCAGCCGCGCCGGTGCATCTGCACCGGCTCTCACCGTCCACCCTCGCCCGGAACCGCCACGTGCCTCAGTTTCACCCCCGCCCCCAAACAGGGAGGCGCACCCTTCGCAGGAGTGTGCGGGGGGGGGGGGGGCGCTGACAGCTACCTCCACACTCCCAGCAGTGCGGCTGGGCTCGGGGAGCCCCCCACTGTGCCAGGCAGAGGTCGCACGCCCCGGCTCGGTCCCGCCGGTACCTTCTCCGCCTGGGCCAGGTAGAGCCAGAGTCGCCGCCACGTGCCGAACTTCTTCCGCTCGCTGAAGTTGAAGCCCATCTCGGGGCTGGCGTAGCGCGACACCAGCGGCGAGCGGTAGCGGCCGAACGGGTCCTCCTCAGCGCCGGGCGCCGCCATAGCCCAACCGACAGGAGCGCGCGGCAGAGGGAACGCAGGCGGGAACCGCGCGCGCCTCAGCGGCCGCACGTCACACGCCTGTGCGAGTCCAAGAGCCACTGCCCGTCCAATCACCGCCCCTTCAACCGTGGAATACGGCAGGAGGTCAGAACAAGATCGTAGCTGCGCCGATGGGCGTAAAATACACGTCCTCCTCCGAGCGTAAAATACGGGAGGAGGGCAGTACGGCGGAGGCGGGCGCGTTGCACGAGCCAGACGCCTTAACTGACGCACGGTGAATCCCGCTGCCTCTGCTCTTCATAATCTTCCCTGGAAAGTGGGCTTGCTCGCTCCCACCAGCCGTTATTCGCCCTGGCCTTAACTGCTGCAGGGGCTTGTCCAGTCCAGGTTAGAGCTCACCTTCCTGTCTCCGCTCCGCTCGCGAAGTGTGTTTCACCCAGGAAAGCTCATGACCTAATGCAGTTGTTAGTCGCGCTGGCGCTACATGCGTGTTGTTTGTGAAGCTGTAGAAGAATCTGACTGTCTCCTTGAGAATATTCATCTTTCTCCATCAGCGTCACCCCTTCTGCTCTGCGCCGCACAGAACCCTTCAAGGCACCTCTAATTCATTTCAGAGAGGTAGCCGTGTTAATCTGTATCTTCAAGAACAAGAAGTCCTGGGGCACCTTATAGACTAACATATTTTGGAGCATAAGCTCTCGTGGGTAAAGACGCACTTCATCCAATGCATCTTATGAGCATTTCCCAATTCATCTGAAAAAATCAACTGTACACATTGGCTAGGATCCTGACCACTGGAGAACTGGTTAAAGGAAGCAGTGAGCACAGGGTAAAATTACCAGCTACGTTTTTTTCAGGGAGATGAAAATATTCCCTTGGGGTGGAGACGTACACAGCAGTTATTTAGAAATAGTGGCCACTCTTTTGAAATAATTTTGCTAGTGCCTACACAACCACTACTTTGAAATAATTTCAAAATAGCATACTGCTTATTTTGAAATAGGTAAATCTCATTGAATGAGGAATAGCACCTATTTCAAAATGGGGGCTATTTAGACAGGGAATAGAGCCTATTTCAAAATAAGCCATAGTGCATCCAATGGCTCTATTTTGAAATTAGCTCTGTTGGGTGTGAACATGCTATTTTGAAACGCATTTTGTATGCAGCAGCATTATTTCACAATAAGCTATTCTGGAAAATCTCTTCTGAACTAGCATATTTCAAATTATAATGTTGCGGTGTAGACATAGCTTTAGTGTTAGAGTAGCAAACATTGTGAAGGTGGGTCTCTCCCAGCACAGTAGAGACCTTGAATTAGTAAAAGAGAAGGGAGTACAGAACTTGTCCCTGCCATAGAGGAAGTGCAATAAAGCAGCTGGGTATCGCTGTGCATATATTTCTACCCACTTTTCTCTGTTTCTTTTAATTGCTAGAAGCAAACTCTCCCCTGCCTCTCCTCCACTGAATTACTCCTGAGGGAATTCTGTGCAATAGCACAAAGCAGAATTTGTGCAGAATTCCCACCTCCTTTTGCCAAAATGGGTTTTAGAGCAGCTGGCTGCCACAAGGGGTAGTTAGCCTAGAGAAGCCCAAGTCAGACACACAAGACAATGCCAGAAGACAAAGGAAGAGCTGGAGGTTCTGGGTAGCAGCAGTTCCTGGCGTGCCCTGAAGAAAGGAGATAGCATGCAGGAAATGCCACACAAGCCTGGGACCAAGCATTAGGAGGTCTACCCCTCTGGGCTGGAAGCAGAGGGGGATGGAAGTGTCTGGACTGAGTGCTCTGTGGCTGGCCTCATAAGAACATAAGAATGGCCATACTGGGTCAGACCAAAGGTCCATCCAGCCCAGCATCCCATCTGCCGACGGTGGCCAATGCCAGGTGCCCCAGAGAAGGAGAACAGAAGACAATGATCAAGTGATTTATCTCCTGCCATCCATCTCCTGCCCTTGTTCTGAAGGCTAGGGCACCATACTTTATCCCTGGCTAATAGCCATTTATGGACCTAACCTGCAAAAAATTATCAAGCTCTTTTTTAAACCCTAATAGAGTCCTGGCCTTCACAGCCTCCTCGGGCAAGGAGTTCCACAGGTTGACTGTGCGCTGTGTGAAGAAAAATTTCCTTTTATTAGTTTTGAACCTACTACCTATCAATTTAATTTGGTGTCCCCTAGTTCTTGTATTATGGGAAAAGGTAAATAATTTTTCTATATTCACTTTCTCCACACCATTCATGATTTTATATACCTCTATCATATCGCCCCTCAATCGCCTCTTTTCCAAACTGAAAAGTCCCAGTCTCTCTAGCCTCTCCCCATATGGGACCCGTTCCAAGCCCCTAATCATCTTAGTCGCCCTTTTCTGAACCTTTTCTAATGCCAATATATCTTTTTTGAGGTGAGGAGACCACATCTGCACGCAGTACTCAAGATGTGGGCGTACCATAGTTTTATATAGGGGAAGTATGATATCTTTTGTCTTGTTATCGATCCCTTTTTTAATAATTCCTAACATCCTATTTGCCTTACTAACTGCCGCTGCACACTGCGTGGATGTCTTCAGAGAACTATCCACTATAACTCCAAGATCCCTTTCCTGATCTGTCGTAGCTAAATTTGACCCCATCATGTAGTACATGTAATTTGGGTTATTTTTTCCAACATGCATTACCTTACACTTACCCACATTAAATTTCATTTGCCATTTTGCTGCCCAATCACTCAGTTTGCTGAGATCTTTTTGTAGTTCTTCACAATCCCTTTTGGTTTTGACTGTCCTGAACAACTTGGTGTCATCTGCAAACTTTGCCACCTCACTGCTTACCTCATTTTCTAGATCATTGATGAACAAGTTGAACAGGATCGGTCCCAGGACTGACCCCTGGGGAACACCACTAGTTACCCCCCTCCATTGTGAAAATTTACCATTTATTCCCACCCTTTGTTTTCTGTCTTTTAACCAATTCCCGATCCATGAAAGGATCTTTCCTCCTATCCCATGACCACCTAATTTACATAAAAGCCTTTGGTGTGGGACCGTGTCAAAGGCTTTCTGGAAATCTAGGTATATTATGTCCACTGGGTGCAGCTTGTCCGCATGTTTATTAACCCCTTCAAAGAATTCTAATAGATTAGTTAGACACGACTTCCCTCTGCAGAAACCATGCTGACTTTTGCCTAACAATTCGTGCTCTTCTACGTGCCTTGCAATTTTATTCTTTACTAGTGTTTCTACTAATTTGCCTGGTACTGATGTTAAACTTATCAGTCTATAATTGCCAGGGTCTCCTCTAGAGCCTTTTTTAAATATTGGTGTTATATTGGCCGTCTTCCAGTCATTGGGTACCAAAGTGGATTTAAAGGATAGGTTACAAACCACTGTTAATAACTCCGCAATTTCACATTTGAGTTCTTTCAGAACCCTTGGGTGAATACTGTCTGGTCCTGGAGACTTGTTACTATTCAGCTTATCAATTAACTCCAAAACCTCCTTTAATGTCACTTCAATTTGAGTGAGTTCCTCAGATTTGTCACCTAAAAAGGCTGGCTCAGATTTAGGAACCTCTGTAACATCCTCAGCCGTGAAGACTGAAGCAAAGAAATCATTTAATCGCTCTGCAATGGCACTGTCTTCCTTGATCGCTCCTTTTATATCTTTATCGTCTAAGAGCCCCACTGCTTTTTTAGCAGGCTTCCTGCTTCTAATGTATTTAAAAAACATTTTACTATCGTTTTTTGAATTTTTGGCTAGCTGTTCCTCAAAATCTTTTTTGGCTTTTCTTACTACATTATGACACTTAATTTGGGAGTGTTTATGTTCCTTTCTATTTTCCTCACTAGGATTTGACTTCCACTTTTTAAAAGCTGCCCTTTTCTCTCTCACTGCCTTTTTAACATGGCTGTTTAGCCATGGTGGTTCTTTGTTAGGTCTCTTACTGTGTTTTTTTATTTGGGGTATACATTTAAGTTGGGCCTCTAGTATGGTGTCTTTAAACAGTTTCCATGCAGCTTCCAGGAATTTTAGTTTAATTACTCTACCTTTTAGTTTCTGTTTAACTAGCTTCCTCATTTTAGTGTAATTCCCCTTTTTGAAATTAAATGCCAGAGTGTTTGACCGCTGCGGTATTCTTCCCAACACAGGAATATTAAAAGTTATTATAGTGTGGTCACTATTTCCAAGCGGTCCAGTAACAGTTACCTCTTGGACCAGATCCTGCGTTCCAGTCAAGACTAGATCGAGAATTGACTCTCCCCTTGTGGGATCCTGTACTAGCTGCTCCAAGAAGCAGGCATTTAAGGCATCAAGAAATTTAATCTCTGAATCCCGTCCTGAGGTGACATGTACCCAATCAATATGGGGATAATTGAAATCTCCTATTATTACTGTGTTTTTTATTGTGATAGCCTCTCTAATCTCCCTTAACATTTCAGCATCACTATCACTGTCCTGGTTAGGTGGTCAGTAATATATTCCTAATGCCATATTCATATTAGAGGAATGAATTGTTATCCATAATGATTCTATGGAACATTTTGATTCCTTTAGGATTTTTGCTTCATTTGATTCTATATTATCCTTCACATATAGTACCACTCCGCCACCCGCACGACCTGTTCTGTCTTTCCGATATAATTTATATCCCGGTATGATAGTGTCCCACTGATTGTCCTCATTCCATCATGTTTCTGAGATGCCTATTATGTCAACTTCCTCCTTTGATATGAGGTACTCCAGTTCACCCATCTTATTAGACAGACTCCTAGCATTAGTGTAAAAGCACGTTAAAAAACTACCACTATTTATATGTCCGCCTTTCACAGATGCGTTGGATTTTTTTATATGCGATTGTTTCACATCTGATCTTGCCCATATATTATTTCCCTCATTCCCTATCTGACTAACTTCTAGGGAATCCCTATCTATGGAGCCTCATGTAAGAGAAGTCTCCGTCCGATGCTCCCCCGCACCAATTGGCTTTCCCCCACCTCTTAGTTTAAAAACTGCTCTACAACCTTTTTAATGTTTAATGCCAGCAGTCTGGATCCACCTTGATTTAGGTGGAGCCCATCATTCCTGTATAGGCTCCCCCTACCCCAAAAGTGCCCCCAGTTCCTAATAAATCTAAACCCCTCTTCTCTACACCATCGTCTCATCCACGCATTGAGACCTTGAAGTTCTGCCTGTCTATCTGGCCCTGCGTGTGGAACTGGAAGCATTTCAGAGAATGCCACCATAGATGTTCTGGATTTCAGTCTCTTTCCTAGTAACCTAAATTTGGCCTCCAGAACATCTCTTCTACCCTTCCCTATGTCATTGGTACCAACATGTACCACGACGACCGGCTCCTCCCCAGCACTGCCCATAAGTCTGTCTAGATGCCTCGAGAGATCCGCAACCTTCGCACCAGGCAGGCAAGTCACCATACGGTTCTCCCGGTCATCACAAACCCAACTATCAATATTTCTAATGATCGAATCCCCCACTACTAAAACCTGCTTCTTCCTAACAGCTGGTGCTCCCTCCCCCGGTGAAGTATCCTCGGCACGAGAGGATACAATAGCACCCTCTGGAAGGAGGGTCCCAACTATGGGATGGTTTCCCTCTGCTCCCATTGACTGCTCTCCTTCCCTGAGCCTTTCATCCTCCGTAACAGCATCAGGACTGTCAGACTGGAGGTGGGACAGCCCTACTATGTCCCGGAAAGTCTCATCAACAAACACCTCTGCCTTCCTTAGCTCCTCCAGTTCAGCCACCCTGGCCTCCAAAGCACGCACTTGGTCTCTGAGGGCCAGGAGCTCCTTGCATCGAGCGCACACATACGCCACCCACCCACAGGGTAGGTAGTCATACATACTGCACTCGACACAATAAACAGGATAGCCCCCACTCTGCTGCTGGGCTTCTGCCTCCATTTCCTACTCTAATTATATATGAGGGTTAATTAAATGTTTCAGATAGAGGTTGTTATAAAGGATTTAGTTTAAGGGCAATAGAAGTCACTGGCTCCCTCCAAGCTCCCCCTCTAAACTCCCTTCTCAAAACTCCCTCCTGTTAGCACGCACCCTGCTCGCGAGCACCCGGTCGCAAAGCTCCCTGGTCGCTTACTAGCGGGGTTTAAGTGCTCGGCCTCCCTGATAGCTCCTCCCTCTGCCTACAGCTCAGCCGATCAGCACACCGTGTTTCAATTCAAACCTAATCAAGACTCACAGCTTCCAACTGCCTGCCTGAGCACACGGCCTTTCAAACAAACACTCAGCTCAGCACTCCAAACTCCAAACAAACAAACAAGTTAGGAAGAGTGGCTACTCAGAGTTAGGAAGAGTGAATGTCTGGGCTTAGACTGGGGATGGAGAGCTGTGGCTTGGTCCTGGCACAGGGAGGGAGTATAAGGGTTTGTGGAGGCATAGCTCATCTCTGAGGGGAAGGAGATTTGTGTGTCTAGCCCAGGGGGCCCCAATGACTCTGAAGCAGCAAGGGGACACTGGTGTCTGCTCCAGCTGGGCTCTGGTAAGGTGAGTTTACAGAGAAACAGGAACAGAGTTGTTTTAGTTGTTTCTTTAAAACTCTTCCTGTGGTAATTTTATCCTCTGTATTGTTACATAGTTGCTGACAGGTATTTTGGGGGAAAAAAATTACCAAGACAATTGAAACTGGTATGATTAGTGTTATTTTGACAAATCAAATACACAGTATTTTAAAATAGTATGCCCACAATATTTTTTTGGTACAGAATTCCTTGGGAGTAACTAACATACCTTTGTGTTGACAGCAAGCAATGTGCAAAGACACACAGGCCTCAGACAGTGTGTGTTCAGCGGCACTTTCAGAAGATCAAGACAGAGGGATCTCTATACAATCTCACAAATTATTAGTTTAAAATGCATTGCATTTTTTCAGCTTAAAGTGCAACAGGAGAAATTCAGAGATACAAACAAAGTGGGATAAGAAATATTGTGTCTGTCTCTATTTTTTTTCCTCTGGGAGACAGAATGATGTCATCACACAAGTGTGCCTGCTGCCCAGGAAGGTTTGGGCAGCTTGCTGTGGGCAGAGGTGTCAACAGTGCCACCCAGATCTGAAAGGCACCCGTCCTCCCCTCCATGGCTTGGAGACACTGGCTGCTTCCAGCTCGCAGGCGAACCTCAGGGCACGTGGTAGGGAGATGGGCCAGGCTGGGTCTCACCACGCAGCTCCCTCTCCCCCTGGGAAGGGAGTGGGACTGGCAAGCATAGCAAGCAGGAGGTTCAGCCCCTTAAGTAGCTGAAAATAAAAATATTACAGTTTGCAATTGAACATTGATTTAATACAATTTTGAAACTTCCCTGTAAGAAAAATGCTGGTTTTAAACATTTTAATTTAAATGAACTCAGAAAGCTTCCTTGTCAATTTTTAACAGCTTTTCCTTTGTTAGCTTACATTTAACAT
Source organism: Carettochelys insculpta (assembly GCF_033958435.1). NCBI lineage: Eukaryota > Metazoa > Chordata > Testudines > Carettochelyidae > Carettochelys > Carettochelys insculpta. Next base: position 282,582,787 of record NC_134137.1, on the reverse strand, counting down.
AGCACAGTATGCTGTGTGCGTGTCTGTCACCACCTGATTGTGTAGTTCCAGTTCTAAATAACATAATCAAAACAAAAAGCAGTCAAGTAGCACTTTAAAGACGAGCAAAATAGTTTATTAGGTGCGCTTTCGTGGGACAGACCCACTGCTTCAGACCATAGCCAGTTGAGTCTGTTGTGGTCTAGCTATGGTCTGAAGCAGTGGGTCTGTCCCACGAAAGCTCACCTAATAAACTATTTTGCTCGTCTTTAAAGTGCTACTAGGCTGCTTGTTGTTTTGATAGTGTATAGAATAGCACGGCTTCCTCTCTGTTACTATTCTAAATAACGTGTGGTTGACTAGTCAGTTCTTAACTCTGGTGTCTGTAACTCTGAGGCTCTACTGCAGTGTTTTTCAACCAGGGGTACGTGTACCTTTGAGAGTAGGATGAGATCTTCTGGGGTACATCAACTCATCTAGATATTTACTTAGTTTTACAACAGGCCTCATAAAAAACCCTAGTAAAAAGTCAGTACATTCTAAAAGTTCATTCAGACAATGACTTGTTTCTACTGCCTCCTGTGCCTTATGCTGAAATGTAAGTATAATATTTCTATTCCAATTCATTTATTTGATAAGATGGTAGAACGTCAGCCAGTTTTCAGCAGTAGTCTTCTGTGATATTTTTTGCATGTTTCTGTAACTAGTTTTTAAGTGAGGTGTGATGTGGGGGTATGCAAAACAAATCTGACTTCTGAAAAGGGTACAGTAATCTGGAAAGGTTGAATGGCACTTGTTTCAAGACCTGTGATTACCTTAGGATCATGTTTATCAACCAGTGGTATGCAAATCCATAGGGATAACATGAGAAAAGCCTGGGGGGTGTGGTGGGGGAAGGGAGAGAGAGAGAGAGCATGTGTTTGAAAGAGGGAACTTTATGAAAAGAGGTTGAGAAACACAATTCTATGGCATGGATCAAACCTTGTTCGCATTTCATACCGAAGTCAATGGGACTATTTGCATGAGCAAAGACAGGATTTGGTCCTAAGTCTTCATATTTCTGGAAATCCTCTCTAAAACTGCAGTTCTGCATCTCTAAAAGCACCCTAGATTGCTCTGGTCACTCAGGGGCACATCGTTTTGTATTTTGTTTGAATGACAGCTCTGGGATCATTACAGTCATGCTTGCCCCGCAAGACAAAATGGCCAACTAACAGAACAAACTGACAAGAAACCACAGTATTAAATGCTTAGCAGCCAAACACATTTATTAGTCTCTTTTTTTCCAGGAACCCAAAAATATTTTGTAGTTATAATGTAAGCAACTGAGTTGCACATAATACAATCATATCTTTAAAAAACATAAAAATAAAATAAAAACAAAAAAGCTGTTTAAAAGCAAAAAAAAACCTTCAGAAAACTTATATATGTATTACACTATCTCTCAGTTTCAATGAAATGACGACGACTTAATTCCTTATTACTCTTAATTTGTCACACTCCAATAAAACATCACCCTTTTGTTTTTTTGAAATCCAGCATGAGAAATACAGTACCTGCTATGGCAAAAATACACATAAAATGCAACATTTCAGCTTATTTGTACATTAGTAGAGTTTAAACATTTTATTGTTTTTTAAGTGAACCAGTGATTTTAAGTACCACTATACTAAAAGTAAAATAAAAATACAGAAGAGGAGGAGAAGGTGGGCAGCCTGCTGTACAAAAGCACCTCTCAAAGTGCTGAGTTTCTGTGTCCATGGAAAACCACTAGGATAGAAAGCAAGATCACACACTGGGGTGTTTGGATGGGAATTAAGATGAAACTTGGGCATGTAAGTAATCATGTCACCTCTTCTCCCTTATTCTGTGTCCGCTTTCTTCATTGCCCATTGGGGAAGGGGAAGGAAGAAATCAGAATTAAAGTAGTTTAATAAAGAAAGCTATTTCAAGTATAAGAAAAAATACTCATAGGTAACTTGCAAAGAGCATCAATACATGCATCTCACTGTTTTTATTATTACAATGTCTGCTTGTGTGGGGACAGTGTTTCAGCAAGAGGATTTAGCTGTACCTTCCTGTTACTTTATTTATGTGCAAAGTAGGAAGCTGCCTTTTCTAATCCAGCTGTTTTGGACATCAGTGATTATCCACTCTGCACTCATTTATTTAACGGAAGAAGAGAGGAAGGGGGAACTGTTTTATAAAAAAGGCTAGCTTAAGTTAACCTCTTCCTCTTCTCTTTCTCAAGACAAACTTCTTTCCCCCATCACCTGACCTGATTGTTAGCAATGAGGAAAACCTCACTAAACCTCTGATGCCCACCATTAGCCAGTTTCCTGATCAGGTAGAAAGCATTTGTCTTTGTAAACATAGCTCCTTAGGTCTGTGGATTTCAAAGCAGCACTTCAAGTCTCCATCCAAAGGGTGGAAACTAAAATAGTTCAGAAACCCTCCCCACCATTTCTCTCCTCACCCCCTCCATCATCCCAAAAAGTTTTTTTTTTTTTGGTATTTATTTGGTTCTTTTGGGGAAAGACATAAAATTTAATTAAAAAGTAAACAGTGCAGAGTTACCATCAGCAAAGCTATGCAATGTTTATTCTAGTTTCCATACAGGAAAGTAGTAACGTGTTAGATATTCTGCACCTCAGGAATCATGTGCAATTGTGCACAAACTTTAGGGGCACCCACACATCATTTCGGTTTTGTTCTTCGTGGAATCACTGGACAGGTTTCGGTTGTGTGCTGACAGAGATGGAGAGGGTGACATATGGCAACAATAAAGAGATGATCCTAAGGCCACAGGGAGCAATGCAATGGACGGAAAGGACTGCTGAAGTGTCAAAGGAAAGATTCAAATTCAGAACTGAAATCAAATCTCAAGATTTCCAAGACCAGATTACAAAAGGCATGGGCTCATATGCACATCCCTGAGACACTCATCCAAGAGAGAATAAACTGACCATAACATGATCGGAGAGGGGAGAAAATACCAGAGGTTCCCTGACAAGCTGTGGGATTTACCCGACAAAGACCTCTTCCCCCACCACCTTCTCAGAGATTCTGGGTGAGCTGTAAGGCATACACATAAGCAGCATCTACTACTGAATGTCATTCTGTTCCTACTTACTATTGGCATAAGATGGCTTCTGTGTATTAGGGACAAGGTGACCCCTTATTTGAAGTGTCGGTATAACAAACACTTTCATAAATTAATTCAGGGAGGAAGCTACACTGTCCTCTATTCCTGGAGCAGCATAAAGTAACAATGCTCTTCATTTTACAATCCCCATCAGATCTACAAGATACTTCTCCCTTCCTGAAGGTGGGAAGAGATGCGTCCATGGAGGAATGACAATTCACTACCCAATATTTGTTGAAAGGCAGGGAAAAGATGACAGTGCATCCAATTTGGTGAAAGAGGAAAAAAGTTGCAAGTGTATCAATCCAGTCAGGTTCAATGTCTGCTTAAAAGAAAGGGCTTATGACCTATTACAAAAAGAGAGATTTCTGCATGTGGAATGCTGAGGAGACTTTTGCTTATTTAAGTCATTTAAGATCTGCTTTTTGATGGCTTAAATTTAGAAGTGTTATAGATTCCCCACATCCCAACCCATGCTAAAATGAGTTAGGTTGCTGTTTAAACTCGTAATACTTACATAGTGCTTTTGATTTCAAAGCACTTTACAGACAAGACTTAGTTGATCCTCACAAAATCCCTGTGAGGTAGGTAAGTATTAATATCCCCAATGCACAGATGAAAAAAACTGAGGCAGAGAAAAGTGATTTGCCTGAGGCTAAAAAGAGGAAAAGGAAGGGCCAGGATTAGAACTCAAGAGTTTCAGGTGCCAATTCAAACCACTAATCTAAACCTCCCTCCACGGAAGTGATCTAAGAAACTTAAACTCACCAAGCTAGAAGAGAATGCAGGGTTTAAAAGGTTAAATTTAAAGGGAAATGTACCATGAGGTATTTTGTGATGAAGAATTGAAACTTCAGTTTTTTTTGTTTTTTTTTGTTTTTTTTTTTTACTTTTAAAAGGCAATCCAACAGAGTGGAACCCTGATAAGATCACATCTGTAAGGCAGGCACAGATGCGAGGAGAGTGTCATCATCAAGTCTATTACTTGTTACAGTACTGCGAACATCAACAAAAAATAAAACTGCTGCATGAAAAACACTGAATACAGGCAGGATAATCTCTCAGTTCTGATACTGTTATCTAAGATAATGCCAAGGGTAATGCAGGTCCCATGGTTCACCATGGGTAAGGGAAAGTCAAGTCAATACAGGGCTCCTACTAAGACAATAAACAGGGCAGTAAGATTTACAATTTTTTTAAAACAAGGAGACCATTCCAAGAAGCCACTGAGCTCCAGATACACGTGTAGGTTAAAAAAAAATCAACTGCATTTTGAGAGTGAGAAAGTGAATCCTCTTTTGCCCAGGGGGACAGCAGTCACTTCCCAGTAGGTAAGGATAATTTGTAAGGTGTTATCTACATTAGTCTTTGTTCCTTAAAATTTTCTAGCATACCACCACTGCTGGGTTGTACTACCATATGCAAGGCACTGGCAGTTACTAGTGCTTTAACCACCAAGTTCTTCCACACGTGCTCTGATCTGGGCTGGAACATAAATTAGCTACACCAGCCCTCCGTCTGTAACAGTGCTCTTACCCATTAGAGCTGCACCAGAGACAGCAACAGTGGCAATTTTAGGAAAAGCTTTGTGTAGATAGTTTGAGTAAAGAATGGTTGTGTTAAAATTCTCCTGAGAGAGTGACTTTGTATGGAGAGTGATTAGGTAAATCCCAAAAGAAAGTGCCAGAGGCACTTTGTTTCCTGAGCTTGAAAGGGGCCTTAAATACAGGAGGTGGTCAAATTGTTTCCCAGGGAAAGCTGGGTCTCATGTCACACTGTTGGCCCTTGGTTAACACTGCATGGCTAGAATTCACAATCCTGCAGAATATTTAGGGCTAGATTTTGAAATCAATCTTAACTGAATTCTCCAAAATTGTCAAGTTATCAAAATTCCCAACTTCCAAAAAGAGTTTACAAGAACCTTCTTTCCCAAAGTCATCACTCTCCTTCCCTGCACACCAATATCGATGGACCATGGACACAGAAACCACTGAAAAGTTTAGCAAAGCTACCTCTTCTTCGCCTATATCCCTCCAGCAGAATGCATAGTTTACAATTCACTTACAAAATAAAGAAGCAATGCTGACCACATATGGGACCTTTTTTTTTTTTTTTTTTGGAAAAAGAAAAAAAAAACTCTTCTTAAGTTCAGTATCAAAATTCACATTTGCATAATAATACATTTCAAGGCCATTAGAGAGGAATGAGAGCGAAGCAAAGAAAGCTGCAGAGTCTCTCTTCCCTTTGTCTTCCTGAATGGACCTGAAGGGTCCCTCTAAGTTTCTTTTTGGGGTGAGGACTGAAAGGGGCTAATGCAACAGCTCTTGCACACCTCAGATTTGGGGTGAAGAGGTGGAATAATAGGGGAAAACAAATGGAAGGAGACACTGCAGATTCCCATGTTTAGCTACAAACAGCTTTGAAGAACAAAATTACTACAGACTTTACTCTTTTCTTTTTTAAACACTTCTACCTCACCATTTCAAAAACTTTTTTTTTTTTTAATTTTAAATTCTTGTAATACCCTGTTAATTTAAATGGCAACATTTAATGTGCTGGAAGTTAAAGGGTTGAAAAAAATATAATTTTCCTGTTTCTCTCATTCAGACATGAAAAGAAAGGGTAAAAGTGTGCCTATACCCACAAATGGCAGAAGCTACAAAATACCTTCTTCTCTACGTGCGTAAATGTGTCTCAAACATCACTGTGTTTCAGTTCTCCAGTGCTTACAAAAATTAAAGCAAGCCACACATACAAAAACAAAGGAGAAGCTACATTATACAAATATAAATTCAACCTGCAATGGCAGACTAACCTAAAACTATCATCAGCTTCTGTGCATCATGTCACTTCTCTTTCCACACCCCAAATTTCTACACTACTTATGATTACTTACTGAGCAGTGCAGAGACTAGCCCACAGATGATTCTTATTGAAAGGGACCAGTGGGCTGGCATCCTTAAATATGACCTCTTGAAAGAAAGAAAGAAAGAATTGACCATTCTCTCTCTAATCCAGCCCAAGTAGTCTCCTTTGACAGTCACTGTACTCACAAAGGCACATTCATAAATACCACATTTAAGTTACTGCTTGTAAAAACAACAACGAAGGGAAAAATATTAAGCGCTTATACCCCACCCCATCCATCCTGACCCAGCAAGAAGCATCACATATCACTTGGTGACACCCCATTTTACCTTCAGAAGGTACATATTTCTTAAATAAGTTTTCCAACATCCCGTTTTTTGTTGTTGCATAAATGAACACCCCCTCCCATTTTTGGCTTACATGTTTTGGAATACAGCACACCCCCACTATAAAGCTCTGTTGTAAGGCTACCCCCTAATATAAGGCTGTTCTATCTTGGCTCTATTTTCATTCTTCTGCTCCTCCTGTATCCCCCACTAGAAACACAAAACATTCAGCACCTTATATAAGAAGTGTGAGCTGAGTTTAGAAGGGGTAGGGAAGAGGAAGAAAAGCACTTAATACCACAACCATATCACTAAAATAGCCATTTCCAGAAAGTTCTGCAACCTGCTCTTGCTGTTCAACATTAGTATTAAGAAAGAACCATGTTCATCTAAGGTTATTTCATCTAAAACGTGAGAGAAACTTTTATTTGTCATGGTTAAAAACAGTTAAAAATTGACAAATTTTGTTATTTCAATGCATTGATTTGTACTTTAATACCTAAGATAAGGCAGTAAGTATTTAAGAAGAAACACTTCTTGCTAAACGCTGCCTGCCTCATTTGTCCACGAAAACTCTTCCCATCTCCCCTTTTCTCCCACTGCCCACCAAATAGCCAAGAGAACGTGCCACAAATACTCAGTGGCTGCCTGGCACAAATCTTTCTACCATTTTAACTGGATTGCACTGTTTTGTGTTTATAGGAACAGTTTTTAGGGTCAGCTTAAAACTATTCCAGCTCTCTGGTTAAGGAAAAAAAAAAAACAACCCACCACCCTCCACATGCTTTTAACACTGCTGGATGTTCCCATTACTGATTGCCACATGCACTGTGGGACATGGCTCTTCTCTGAGGGCACTTAGTTTGCAAGACACTCTTTTCGCCACATAAGATTATGGGAGGTTTTCAGAGAAACTTTCCTGCATATCTGTATAAAAACCAAGATGCACACAAAATCTGAAAGCATATAAATGTTGCTTTGTTGCATGCCATAGATTAGGTCACATCTACACTGGCCTCACAACACAGTTTAAAAAACAGGCTGAAGCCTTACAAATCTGGAGACCATCAGAACACTTTTTTGTGGCAGAGGAGGACTTTAACCATTTTCCATAGTGGGGATGAAGGTCATCCAAGGTTTTAGCCAACCACAGAACGTGGCTGAAATCCAGTCCACACCACAAAGCAAACTATAACTGTAATGAGGCTAACTGATTCAGTTTTAATATAGCAGCATTGTGGATATTATTGTGGACAAACAGGTTTCTAATAGTGCCTGGCTAATTAACATCAACAGGAGTGAACTTATGTACTTCTGGGAAATTTTGCCAAAATTTTTCCATTGTTTGTAATACAAGTTCATTTGTGTTAGTATTTGCAATGGTGGGATATTTTTGCAGAACATTGCCCAGTTTTTGTCTCCGCTACAGACAACACTGTTTAGTCCTATCCACAAACTCCGAAGATTTAAGCTCTGCTTATATGTGTTTTAAGCTCTGCTGCAACACCAGGGTAGACAGGAATAGCCTTTTTACAGGTTAGAAAAATGCTGCAGAAGTTTTCAGTCATTATTAACATATATCCAGCCACATACGGAACCTTAGTGTTGGTAGACTTCTTATTTATAAGCATCATGTCATCTACAGTCTGTTCAGAGTATGTACAATCAATGTGATGCTTAAAAAGCCAGAGACAGCAGGTGGCCCAACTATGCTAGACTCGCAATGTTATTAATGTTACCAGTGGGATCTCCTTTATTTTTTTTTTGAAAAATTAAGTGTAGAAAAAGCTACAGGATCTGCAGATGTTATTTCAACTACAAGACAAACTCAAGTTTTGATGAAATTGAACTCTCCTGACAATATTTTTTCATTTCTTATACATCATTTCAACGTTGAATTTGGGACTATTTTCTGCATTAATATTTTGCATGTTTACAGTTAAGGAGACATCCATCCCTACTACAATGGATTTTTTTCCAGGTCAGAAAAAAAATCTAACCATCATCCCTGACTTCATATCCTGAAAGTCAACATGTCAAGCACTGAAAGTGAATCTAAGAACACTGGAGACGTTTACAGTAAATTCAATATATGCCTGGGCATGCAGGTGCTCCTAGCTGTACTGCAGCTCCCCAGCTACAAAATTAAGCCTTGACCCTGCAACCTCTTATTTGCACAAACAGCCCTTACTCCTATGAGTAGCACTTACTCATTCAAGTCAGTGGCACTAACTTGTGAGAGTAAGGATTACGCCTGTAAGGGTTTCCTGGATCTGACCCAGAGGGCCAAATTTGGATCTCAGATGTATATACTGGACCCCCATTAAAGTCAACAGGAGAGTCACATGCAAGAGCAAAATCAGACCCAGGAAGAGGGAAAGGCATTTGAAGGATGAAGATTATTCTACAATCAAGGCATGAACAGAGGAAATGTGGCAGCATTTGATGAAGAACACACATAGTAAAAAGTTGGCTTTTACAAAGTGTTTATCTGCCACCTTTGCCAGTTCAAATCCCTGGAATGAAAAATGACGTTAAGTAGAAAGACCAAGATTTCAAATGTACTAATATTTAAAAGCTTCATGATGAATAAAAAGGGGCCAACACAAACACTGTTCTCCAATAATGGAGTCTGCTGAAAACATCATGTTGATACTTCAGAGTAAAACGTGTTTGGCTTAAGTGCTCTGCTCATTACATAAATTCTTCGGATTAAGCATCAGCAGAAAGCCAAAATCTAAGAAAAAGTTCATACCATTTGATTGTAGAGGTCTTCAGCACTGATGGAAGAACCTCCAGAAAAGCACAAGCACACTGGAAAAGGCTAAAAGTCTTCCCAAAGGCATCCAGTTCAAGAAATTACATGTACTTTCCACTAGAAGTGGTGGCAGATTGTTAAAACTTTTTAGTTTGCTTTTGTTTCTCATTTTGCATGCTTTAATAAAAATGTCTAGGGCAGCACGGAGAGAGAGAGAAGAGATCAAACCCATCTAATTGAGAGAGTAAGCCTACAGACAATTCAAGCAACATTTGGAATATGGGGAAAAACAGCTGATATTGGAGCAGGATTTATAGAAAATAAAATGTAAAAGAAAAAAATGCTAAAATGTAATTAGAAAAATTAAACAGTGGAGGATTTAAAAAGGAGATAGGAAATCAGGAAGAAAGTAATTATAATTGAGACAGGTATGTGTGTAGATTTTATAGCCATGAGGATCAAGAATCAATAACAGAACTGCTACAGAGTGCATTCCTTGTATCTTCATGAACATCTTGAGAAACTGAAGATGTATTTTTGAGACTAACATGAAGGAATTGACATTCAACCCCAACTGGCAGCAGAGGTTCATAATCTATTCTAAAATGTGCCCTTTCCACCTATTCTCACAAACTATTCCTCGCTTTCCTTTGAAGGTGTTCATGTGAAACTATGCTAGCAGGAAGAAGCTCATTTTTTCCTGACCATGACATCAGAAATGCCTTCTCATCAACAATGTTCTAAAAGCTAGACTTACCCTGTACCAAATGTCACTTGTCTTGTTCATGCACTGACAGCAATAGAACTGCTCGTTTGAGAAACAGAGGCCATATTTGACCTGTAGGAGAGTGCAGTCTGGCTAGAATGGTCCTCTAAAATGGTCAAGAAAACCATTATAGAACCAAACGAGTGAAAAAGTGATTACTTGAGTGGTTTCAACTATTAAACTCGACAGGAATAAAACTGACAACTAAATTTTCTCAGACTGGGAAATGGGAGGCATTAAGGTATTTCAAGCAACTGGTATATCAATGACTTAAGACACAAGTGCCTAACACAAAACCTACACAGAGTTCAGGATAGGGGGTGTTTCTGGATAAGGGAAGGATGATCTTACGAAACAACACAGCCAAAGATTCAGTGCTCTAACCTCTTAGTAGTCATCAGCCATGGCTGTTGCCAAGGGACTGCAGCAAAGGCTTAGGTTTTCACTAAGTCCTACTGTTTTCTGTTCTAAAGAGTGCCTATTCATAATGCACAGCCTCTGGCAAAACACTCCCCTCAATTTAAAAAAATAAAAAGAACCAAAAAAAAAATCCCTCTCCACTGGCCAATCACACTACAATTTTCCAAATTAAGATAGTGTATTGTTCTGAACATATTTGCATGCACACACCTGCAGGAAGTATTCAATGCAAAAACAGAGCACAGCTGAAGTGACAAGAAAGGAACTTGGCATTTGATTTTACAAATCATAAAAAGCATTAATTCTTCTGTTATGTAACTCACTGCATGGCATGCTTTTGTGACAAGCTCATTGTCTGTTTTAAGAGCAGGTGCATTCATTTCCATGGGTTTGCTGGACTATATATGCCTCCTTTTGCAGAATGCGTGGGTGTCTGTATAAAGGCACTAAAGTGGCTTGTGGTTTCAGCCTAACCATTTCAGGTAGATTAGACCCCTCCTCCTTACTGGTGGGAGGCAGGAGCGATCCATCCCAGCAATGAGAGCATCAAAGTTGTTCTCAGGGCTGGGAATCCTGACAGCTGGCACAAACGGGGTCAGCAGGAGAGCTTAAATATTCCTGTTTTAAAAAACAAACAAAAAAACACGAAAACAAAAGTACATTTCTAGATGAGAGATGTACAAAAGCAAGCAGCAAATCTTCCTAATGGGGATTAACATTGACTACGGCTAAATTAGAAACTTAAAAATAAATCACTTTTGTTCTCAAATTACATCTCACAGGGGACTTCCTTATTCTCTCGTGATCATTTTCTGTACTCCAAAGGAGACGAGATAAAACTGTTCAACTGCTAGGATATGCCACAGGTATGGGTTAGATTTACGGTTTTGTTTTGTTTTTTAAAAAAAAGGTGCTTGGAGGAATCTTTCAGTCTAATTTTCACTGTAAAAGAACTAAGTGATTATATTTCCATTCACACATCTCTTTCCCCCCTCCCCCCAATGCAACTGTACATGTTCCACATCAGACTAACAAAGCTCTATAAAGAATAACCCTTCTTCTCCCATAACTTGGTTTTTAATAATACAATGAGTTTCTGATGCTGCTATTGAATTTGTTATAATTATTATTTTTACAGTCTTTAAAATGCTTGATCCCCAGTTATAACAGTAACATTTGAAGATTTTTCTGCTTTTTAAATTTTTTAAGTAAAAACATACAAAGTTTTTGAAGATTCAGGAACTTGTAAAAGTTTATCAACAGGAAAGAAACAGCCATCTATCTAGGATAAGATAAGGTTAAATACACCATCTTCAAAAACTGGCTTCCTACCCTAGAATTCCTGAGAAAGCTTGCAAATTTAAAGCAGGAAAATAAATGTTAAAACAAAAACAAAGAAAAAACACTGTTAAATGCTCCCAGAGTTAGTCTTCATCTAATATATATGCATGCATGCATGCGTGCACTTTTTGGTCTTTTTTTGTGTAAATTTTTGATTTTTTCTCTATGTTTATGATGGAAGAACATTTTTAGCTTTTCTTTTTAAATATTTCAAATCCCTCATTATGTCTTGTAAACAAGAGGGGCTCTAGCACCCGGCTTTCACCGTAGTATCTCAATGAACTCAACTAACCCAAAGTGCAGGTAAAGGGACCTAAGGGCAGGTTGGGAGAGAGAAGTGTGGGAGTGGGAAACACAGCAGTGAACCAGCATGGGCAAGTTACATGACAGAATAGAAACTGGCTCATTCAGGCCATCATAGGTGCTTCACTGGAAAGTACTGCGGGCACAGGGCTTTTCATCTGTCCTGCATCTCTGCCATGGCTGGTCTTCATGTTGAGGCTATCAGAGACAAAACAGCTCTGCCTGGGGGAAGGGGAGGGAAGGGAGGGAGAGAACAAATATAACTGGTAGGCATTGGAAGAAAAACATTTTGTTTCAATGTGTATGGAGGAATGAAGGAGAGGGCAGAGTGGAAAAAAATGAAAAAAGAATATTTAAAAAAGGGTCAGATAGTATTCTGCAGACTCCAGTTACACACACACACACACACACACACACACACACTTTTTGTCATGTAACACTCTGCATATGAATCTACAGCATCCCCCCTCACTCAGCCTTCTTGTGACACTTGTTTTACTGATATGGCAGTTTAAAAAAAAGCCACAGAATTCCCCCACCTTTCCGTCCTTACATACACACACAATTTGAGTTTGCCTTTTTCATTCCCCTCATGCTTAAAGAGTTAAATCCATTAGACTTATACAGTTGTATTCTTCAGTGAAGGTGTGCAAGAAAAGGTTCCCCTGCCCTCCTCACCTCCTACAGTTAATTAGGACAACAGAGGTACGCCCCCATTCACAGTTGGAATGGGTAGGTAGGTATTTGCTGGTACAGAATGTCAGCACTTTTATGTTAAAAAGTATAACACAGAGCTTGACACCATCACACTAGTGGTGGCCTTCCAAGAAGAGTACCGGCATCTCTCATCGTTCTTCTCCCTGCCCTCACAAAGTATCTCCAGCTTTGGGTAAAGGGATGTCCCTTTAAGTCTGCTACAGCTCTTTTCACAACAAGCAGTGTTGTAAATTTTGTTCCCAGTGCACACACTGGCTATCACTTTGAATTACAGGTCACCCCCATCCCACCCAGAGTACCACACTCATGCTCAAAATAATCCCCAAAAATCTTTTGTTAAATACAGAAATTAAAAAAAAGCAACAGTACAGGAAAAATAAAAACAAAAACAAAAAAGGTGCAATACTTTAAAAAAGTCTTTGCTAGTTATATTCCTGCCTAAGCAAAACCACATACACAGGAAAAAACACAACACAGAGAAACAAAAGGAAACATTTGAAGTACACACTGGTTTTAAGAACATTCGTAAGTAAACGTTTCTGTCAGTGATGGTCTGGTGCAGTAATACACCAAGGCCTGGCACAGGTAACACTCATCAGGAGGGACAAAGAAAGGAGTTAGCTGCATGTGCTTTCAGGAAATGAGGCAGACAGGCCAGCAAAGTAACACAACTGAGTTTTGCCAGTTTTACTATGAGCAGTAAATCAACTGAGAATAATGTTGGTTGGGCTGGAATTTCAGGGTATTGATAGATACTTCATGAATAGACATGGCTATATATATATATATATATAAGGTTTGGGGAGGGCTGACTCATTTTTAAAGGTACTGAAGACTGCAAAGAACTAGATAAGAACATTGGTCTGACCCACTTACAAATGTGATGATTTCTGTTCTCTGGTTTACCCTCCATAGAAGAAAAAATAATGGCTTGCATCATAAAACAAACATTCTAGATTTACTCATAAAAACCCCACATCCGAACATAAATACATACATACATGGGTACTCAAAAGACAACACTAGCTCTGCTTCTCATCATATCCTTCAGACATGGAAGTGTTTTGCTCTACCACAAAATCAGAAAAAGGGCTTAGAAGCAACAAACCATATTCAATATGATTTGCAAAGCTGAATTAGCACCCTACTAAAATGAACTGAAAAAAGAAACAAGAAAGAAACACAAATTTTAATCCAGCCCAAGAAAATTTTGTTTCAGCCACTGAAACTCCTCCATAGTTGTCTCATTTTCAGAATCAAGACACAGCCAGCCAGCCCGCCCGCCCATACACCCATCAGCAATGCAGCTTTCTGAGACAGGGAGAGCGAGAGTGAGAGAGAGAGAGAGAGAATGAGCACTTACCCAAAACAAGCACACACAGGCAGTTACATGTGCCAGAACACACTGGTATTTATCAACCAGCCAATCACAAAGTGTTGGGGGGGGGGAGGGGGTTTCTTTTTTTTTCTTTTCTTTTCTTTTTTTTTTTTTTTTTTTTTTTTTTAAAGTGAGGCTCCGTCAAGTCTTCCCCTCCCTCCACCCCTTCAATTCTTTAGAACCCCACCTCCAGCCCCACCCAACACGGTAGACCTAAGGACGGAAACACACCCAGTGCAAACAAAGTTAAAAAGCTATTTTTTCAGTATATATGTTTCTTAGCAACAACTTCCGTATAACATGAAAAAGTGAAAAACTAGAAACTAATTTTTTTAATTTTTTTTTGTGTTTAAATTTAAATGGTATGTGTACTTGCTTCACATTGTCTTTCTAAGTTGGCGTTCATGATTCAAGTATTTCAAGAGTGATATGTTCTTTTTTGGATTCATATTCCAAACGAAAAAACTGAAGTTATATAAGGGAGGCAACTATGTGCTCAGACAGTCTGTCAATGACCCACCTTTTTTTCTCTCTCCGTTTTCTTTTTTCCTTTTAAAAATGTATTTATTGCAAGTTGAAAAAAAACGAAAAGGTCAAGTTAGTGCTGCTGCTGTTCCAAAAAAGGTCACGAGGTCAGAGTTGAAAGTTCTAAGTTCAGATTGAATCCGACCCTCCTCCCAGAAGGTCTCCAGGTAGTAAGGGAGCAGGGCTGCCCATTCTGTGGGGATCCTCTACACTTGGGACTCCCCATAAGCTTGAAGAATAGTTTGGGGGCCCCCACAATGAAGCGCCAGAGAGATCGCCGCCACTGCTGCCACCACTGCTACTCCACTGCCCAAGCCCTGCCGACCCACCAAAAAGATTCAAAGGAGGTCCAACTGCATCTGTCTGGTTCTGTCCTGTTTCCAGGGACTGCCAGCCCGCTGCCGGTGCACTTGGGGTTGCTGCAGGTGTTGGAGGCTGAGCTTGTGCCAGAAAGCGACTAACCTCCTCATCTGTGGCGAACTCAGCCAGGATGGTAGTGTTTCCCAACACACACCTGGTGGGGAGGAGAGAAAAGGGTGAACAAAAAGGAAAAAAAAACCAAAACAAAACATATAAAAGCCAGGGTAACAGGCACAGGATTCAAAACCTCTAATATGAAATACCAAAGACTGCCCAGACCAGTAAGGAAAAAAACAGTGGTAGAATTACACAACGAGATGGTTGCAGCAATCTCCACTTTATCAGTTTACTCTAATTCTACAGAACCCAAGATTTTTTTTTAAAGTGGCAGTAAATTTACAGCTCTTTTGGCTTTGTAGGAAACCCAGTATACAGAGTATGAAATATCAACAGAACCATAAATGTGCATGTGGAATAAATGGTTACTCACCATTGTAACTAGTTCTTTGAGATGTGTTGCTCACATCTATTCAAGTTAAGTGCGTGTGTGCATTGTGTACATGACTACCAGAAAGTTTTATCTTAGCTGCTACGTACTGGATCAGCTGTGGAGACCCCTGAAGTGGAACCCCACATGTGACCCAGCTTATCTGACTACTCCTCAGGTCCTTCTTGCTGGCTACTTCAACAGTGGGGAAAGAGTATGGGTAGATATGAGCAAAACATCTTGAAGAACAGTTATGACGACGAGTAACTGTTTTTTCTTCTTTGAAAGCTTGCTCATATCTACTGGAGTTAGGTGATTCTCGAGTCAAACCAAGGAGGAGGACTTGTTGGAATCAACATGTGCCTGACTCATGGATAGTGGCACTGCAGGCTGCACCCCATCTGGACTGCTACACAATAGCACAGTGTAACATAAAAGTATGTACAGAGGACCATGTCATAGCTTGATAAAATTTCCTGAAGAGGCACATGAGCAAGGAAGGCAGCTGAAGAGGGCTGAGCTTGCACAGAGTGCACTGTAACAGGCAGCAGGCTAACCTTAGTGACACCATAGAATGTTTGTATACAGGACGTAATCCAGGAAAAGATGTGCTGTGATGAAACCAGAGGCCCTTTCATACAATCAGTGACAGCCACAAAGAGCTGTGAGGTCTTGTGGAATGGCTTGCTCTGTTTGCTGTAGAAGGCAAGCACCCACCTCACTTCGAGAGGGCAGCTGCTGCTCCACTGAGGAACTGAGAAGCTTAGAACAGAACACAAGAAAGAAAATGTCCTGGCCAGTACGAAATCCAAAAATCACTTTTGGAAGGAAAGCCAGGCGAGGGTGGAGCTGAACCTTGTCTTATGGAACACTGTGTTTGGGGACTCTGACATGAGGACCCAGAGCTCAGACACCCTACTGGCAGAGGTGAAAGCCATCAGGAAGGCCACTTTCCAGGAGTTTAACTTGAGCATAACATACCAGTTTCCTGGATCCAGGGAGGAGATGACAGAGCAAGAGAAACCATGTGGAATCTCTTACAGACAAGGAGGTCTGTCATAGTGCTCTCTCTGGTCCAAACACAGCTTCACTGACTGTCTCTGACCACTCTGGAGAGTGCTGTTGCAGTCAGGATATCAAATCAGGCTATGCACAAAGCTTCTTGGCTTCCAGCTCCCAGTTTATGGCAGCTCACTGCAGGAGCACTTGATGGGCCCTGAAGTCAGCTGGCAGAAGTGGGATACTAGAACTAGTGACCGCTTCACCTGGGAGATGAAGAGGAACAGGCTAGCACCACAGAAGGAAGTGACCCTTCCTCCTCTATCTGTACCAACCATATTGGTTCATTTCTCAGACACCACCAAGCATGACCTTAGGAAGTATGACTGCTGGTACAGTAAAAGCTATATTATCCGGTACCCCCGGGAAAACTGGGGGTGCCAAATAAGCAAATATGCTGGATATTAGAGTGGGGTCCTGACTGGGAAGCTGGCTCCCAGGACCACCCTGCACTCACCAGCCCCCTCAGCTGCCAGCCTCACAGCTGCAGGCCACAGACAGGTAGCTAGCCACCCTAGTCCCGGCTGGGTGGCCACCAGTGGAGCAGGTGCTGGTTAACTGAGCATGCTGGTTATCAAAATTTTGGATAACCTGGCTTTTGCAGTCCTTGTTTGGTAGGGCAAAGGATTTCCCCTCAGATCCTGAAGAGCACTCTTCCCCTGGAGACCATGGCAGAGCCATACCCACTTTGCCTATAGGTAGTGCTAGAGAGTTAGCGATTGATGCTGGATTCAGGGCTGCAGTGTCTGGCCCATAGAGGGCTTTTCTCTGGGAGGTGCCGCGATGGCCAATGATGCAATGGAGTTCACGACTCCAAGAAACTTTACACCCTAGGTAGTCCTGGCTGGGAATAGGGTACTGGGGAGGAGGCAATATAAAGAGGGACATGAAATTCTTTGCAGCCTGGAAAGCCTGTGGAGTTGAGGGAGCCCAACCCTGGAAAGGATGAGTGGCCTGGCATGAGTCTCACTTCATCAGTTGCTCCCTGCTTGTCCCTCTACAGCGTCTGAGAGCTCCTTCTCTTGACACGCTGTTTCTTATAACTACTTCTTGGCAGTGGGGAGGGAGAACAGTGCTGGGAAGAGCCTGGTACTGGTGGGGCTCTTTGTATGGAAACCAAACTGCTCAGTGCCATCTTAGAGAAGGATGATTGAGACAACATTTTGAGGGCTGCCTCCATGAGGAAAGTCTTCAGACAAGCGTCTGTCTTTCTGAATGCATGGTCTGAAACACTTGCATTTCTCCTTCATGCGAGCTTCCCCGAGACACTTTAGACAGCACAAATGTGGGTTGCCCATTGGCACACCCAGTCCCTAGACTGACGTTCCATAACAGCTGGGACTGCAATTTACGCTACACACACACATATACTGGTAACTAAATACACTAACTACAAACACTATATAGAACAGACTACCGTGTCCAACCTATGAGGAAAGCCGTGCAGGAGCCAGCAGGTCATCCCAAGCAACTGTTATGGATTGTAAGAAGGAACAGAGAGTACAGCACCGTTGGTGGCCCGCATATTGGTGAATGCGCACAGGGTTTCACAGACACTGAAGCCCATCCAATAGGCATCCATAAAGGAAAAAAATTCCCAGCAGTTATGCCCCTTGTGCACCTGCACATGCGCACACACACCTACCCAGGTGGACATTAGCAAGCACTCAAAGAACAACTCTTATGGACCTCATCTCGTACATGCAGAACATTCATCAACAGGTAAAGTCATCTCTGTGGCAGAAGAAATGGTATATTATAATTATTTTTTGTATATCTGTATGTTGCTGGGGTAACTCACATGTGCAGTGCAGTCTGGGCCTTGGCTGCCTCCTGTTTGGTGTTGTATCGGATTAGGGCAGTGCCCTGGGTCAGGTTCAGATGGAATGTCAGCAGTGGACCATGCTGCATGCAGATCGTCCTCAGGGTTGACCCATCGATCTGAGGAAGAATAGTTAGGAAAAATAAAGGTTTACTGAAAGAAAAAGGGTACCGAAATTTTTGTTTATGATGTGAAAATGTTTGAAGAACTTGAGGAACGGTTAATAAACAGGGTAATAAAGACTAAGTATTATATTGTACGTCACAGGGTAGCTGAGAAGGTTAGTGAAAGAGATGGGATGTTATGTTCAAGCATGTTCTTTTCATCAGGCTTTTGTGCATCTTACAATGACTTCGCTCTCCAGTCCAGTGATTAGATAAAGATTTTTTTTTTTTGATAACACTGAATCACTCTAGGCCCCTGCCTAATTCTCTCTCCCTTCATCTTATTGAGATTACTAAATTATGATTCTCTCTGTGCTTTCTTAATTTCCAGTGGAGTAAAAACTGTATTTCTAACACTAATAATGGATGAGACATTGCATCAGGAAAACATCATTTTGATTACCTGAATGGCTGCTCTCCATCCCCAACTACTCAATTTCAGAAAAATTTCAAATCAGATAGTAATTTGAAAATACTAAAGATTACTATTTTATATGATATGAACAGCTGGGAATCTCAGCCCAAAGGTTCAATTTTTCACATAGTTGATTAGCTCACAAACCGCCACTGAAAACTGTTGCTGGTCTGCCAGATTAATAGAACTCAGTCTCTCATGTTGGACACCTTTAGCAGAAGCTATCTTTCTGTATCACAGAGTGTTACTTTGCCATTTGCCCTTTCTGATCACATTCTGCTCCATTTACTGCCTTTTTCAGTAATTTAAACTTCTCCCAAATGTATTCATCTGTCATGCAGTAACTGCTAGAAAAGCATGAAATGTTCCTTGCATTAAGAGAAATACAAAAATGTACCTTATCTTTGCAACTAAAACTTTTGCCCTACTGCTGCTCTTGCCCTCTATATCGAGAGAGATTCTTTATAATGTGAATGGTGGACTCTGGCATTCTGGATAACCCGACCAGGTCCCAGCCCTCCTTTCTGTCATCTCAGTTTTCTGTGCTGTGTGATAAAAGACAGTTATGTACTTTCTTGTAACTGTTGTTCTTCGAGATGTGTTGTTCGCGTCTATTCCAATTATGTATGTGTGTGCATGCGCAGTGGCCAAAAATTTTATCTCATCACAACACCTGTATGGTCACTCTGGGCAACCCCCAGGAGTAGTGTGTTCATAGCACTGAATATGGCGCTCCATCCTCAATTCCTTCTTGCCAGCTACTCCGAAAGAGGAGAAGGAGGGTGGATATAGAAACAGAAAGGAACAACTCATCTCCAAGAACAACAGTTAGGAGAAGGTACACAACTTTTCTTTTCTTATCTTCTTTGATTGCTTATTCGTGTATATTCCAATTAGGCGATTCACACGCCAGCAGTTTGGCAGTGAAATCAGAATAAACGGCTGATTGCAAAATTGCCCTACCAAAGGCTGCATTGTCTCTGGCCTGCTGTGTAATGGCACAATGGGCAGTATATGCATTTACTGAAGACCATGTAGCAGGACGATGGAGGCCAGAGCTACCATTCGAAACCCGAGTCTTTTTAGAAACTTGTTGACATCTCTCAAGTTTAGAACTGTCTGAGACCCATCCCTCTTGGCTTTCAGTATTAGGAAATACCAGCAATAGAAACCCTTGACCCTGTGTTCCTGAGGAACTTCCTCTAATGCTTTCAGTGACAGAAGGGACTGCGCTTCCTGGATGAGGAGCTGCTCATGAGAGGGGTCCCTGAACAGAAATGGGGAAAGGGGCTGGGAGGAGGGGAAGAAAATTGGATTGAGTATCCCATTTCTACTGTGGTCCAAAGTAATTACGGGACCAAGTCTGGTAGAAAGGGGATAAAATGGAAGCAAAGGGGTTGTGACCTGGATCCTGAATGCCATCAGGTGTACTGCTGACCATGTCATCAAATGGCCTGTTTAGGGCCCCAGGAAGACTTCAACTGGCCAGCTCCCTTGGCAGAAAACAGGTGTGGCCTCCTTTGATCACTCCTATTATACCACCTAGGGGCATCCTGTGGGCCTCTTGTTGGAAAATCCATAGGGGAAATCGCGGTCTAAAATGCCTGTGCTGGTTTGCAGGGATATGCAGGCCTAAGGACCTCTGGGGCTGTCTGAGAACCCTTTAGGTTGTGTAACCTTTTGCCCATTTTCTCAGACAATAGCGTTGCCCCTTCAAAAGGCGTGTCCTGGATAGTCTGTTGTACTTCGTACTGCCAGCACACTGGATACTTGTAGCCAAGAAGCTCTCCTCATGGCAATTCCAAAGGCCAGGACGCTTGCCAATGTGTCAGCACTATCCAAAGCCACCTGGAGGGCTCCTCTAGAAATAATTTTATGCTCATCAGTGAGTGCAGAGAATTCTAACTGGAAGTCAGTGGGAATAAGCTCGGCAAATTCTGACAGAGGTTAAGGTGTTGAATGCATGTCTGCTAACCAGGGCTTGGTGATTAGCAATAGGGGTGTGAAGCCACTCTACCCTGTACATCTTCCTCCCAAACAAGTCTTGCCTTTTGGCTTTGGGAGAAGGGCACTGGAACCTCTTGCACTCCCTGTGATTTGCCACATCAGCAATGAATAAATCAGGTGGGGGAATGAGTATATAGATGATCAAACCCCCAGAGGGGCAACACAGTGTCTTTTATTATGCTTTGCTGTGGGGAGACTGAAGATGGGGTCTGCCAAAATGTTTTACTCTTTTCTGATATGGATTTTATCAGAGGCAAGGAAACCCAAAAAGGTCCAGAGGAGGCCACCGTATTGACCATTAGGTTTGCTGCTTCTGTGACCACCTCTGCCTAAATGTTGAGGCCTTGGGATACTTATGCAACAGCCATAGGACTTTCACATCCCATAAGGTTGGAGCCACTGCCATGCCCACTAAAATTTCACCTGTCGAAGATAAAGATGATGATGTCAAAAGGTGGTAAGGTGTCCTGGGGAATACCTGGTGCTGCGGGAGTACTGATGATGCCAATGACGCTGGCAGAGCTCTCAGTGTCAGAATCTGGTGCCCTAATGGTGCCAGGTCATATGCATGCATAAACAGCACAGCGTGCCTGGTTGAGGTTTGCTGTCATGGCACTGAAGCCAAGGTTGACAAAATTGGGGCACATATCCACTGACTGAAGACCATGGTGGTGCCAAGGCTGCATTAATAAAGCTGTGGGAGCTGGGAGAATGTCTGGGCTCTCTACAAAGCACCTGAGGGTTCTTGGGACTCAATGATGCGGACCACAGGCTTCCCTTTTGATGCAATCAGAGGTTGTGAAAGCACCAAAGGTTCTCATGACTTCTTGCACTAAGGAGATAAAAATGGTGTTGTAATGCTAATTAGGTCTTCAGCTGCCTGAAAAGTCTAAGGCTTTGAAGGCTGTTGCAGTGGTCAACTGACGAGGCTGTGGATTCAGCCTGCCCTCTGTGGGGGGGGGGAACTGACATATGCCTGGCCAAAGACTTAGAAGGTAGCCCTCACTTCCCTTGATGAGAAGGAAGGACAGCTATCTCACTTCTTTTTTAAGGCACTAGAGATTGGGAAGGGCACCTGCTAGAAGATCCCTTTGAGAACGTGTGGTGGTTTTTCAGAGTGTCTTTCATCAGCACTGTGTGTTCATAAGGATGTTCTCTGTGCAGGGTCCCCAAGCCTGGGCCCAGATTGTGGGCACAGGGCCTCTGTGAGCAGGACTAAGTCACAGAATCATAGAACAATAGACCTGGAAGAGACCTAAAAAGCCATCAAGTCCAGCCCCCTGCCCTAAGCAGGACCAAACCCATCAGATCAGCCCAGCCAGGGCTTTGACGAGGCGAGACAAACACCTCCAGGGATGGAGACTCCACTACTTCCCTGGGTAGACCATTCCAATGCTTCACCACCCTCCTAGTGAAAAAGTTTTTCGTAATGTTCAACCGGGACCTTTCCAACTGCAACTTGAGACCATTGTTCCGTGTTCTGCCATCCGTGACCACTGAACAGCCTCTCTCCAGCCTCTTTGCAAAATCCCTTCAGTAAGTTGAAGGCTGTTATCAAGTCCCTCCTCAGTCTTCTCTTCTGCAGACTAAACAGTCCCAATTCCCTCAACCTTTCTTCATAGGTCATATGCTCCAGCCACCTAATTATTTTGGTCGCCCTCAGCTGGACCCTCTCCAGTGTATCCACATACTTCCTATAATTGGGGGCCCAGAACTAGACACACTACTCCAGATGCAGCCTCACCAAAGCCGAATAAAGAGGAATAATCACTTCTCTCGATCTACTGGCAACGCTCCTCTTGATGCAACCTAATATGCCATTAGTCTTCTTGGCTACAAAGGCACCCTGTTGACTCATGTCCAGCTTCTCGTCCACTACAACTCCCAGGTCCTTTTCTGCAGAACTACTGCCGAGCCAGTCGGACCCCAGCCTGTAACAATGCTTCGGATTCGTCCGGCCCAACTGCAGCACTCTGCAATTGTCCTTATTGAACCTCATCAGATTTCTTGCAGCCCACTCTTCCAATTTGTCTAAGTCACTCCGGACCCTATTCCTACCCTCCAGCATATCTACCTCTCCCCCTAGCTTAGTGTCATCCGCAAACTTGCTGAGGGTGCAATCCAACCCCTTATCCAGGTCATTCATAAATATGTTGAACAGAACAGGACCCAGAACCAAACCTTGGGGCACTCCACTAGAAACCGACCGCCATCCCAACATCGAGCCGTTGATCACTACCCACTGGGCCTGACCTTCTAGCCAGCTTTCTATCCATCTTACCGTCCATTTATCCAATCCACATTCCTTTAACTTGCTGACATGAATATTGTGGGAGACCGTATCAAAAGCTTTGCTAAAAAGTCAAGATAAATCACATCCATTGATTTTCCCCTATCCACAGAGCCACTTATCTCATCATAGAAGCTAATCAGACTGGTCACGCACGACTTGCCCTTCATGAATCCATGCTGACTATTCGTGATCATATTCCCCTCCTCCAAGTGCCTCAAAATGACTTCCTTGAGGAGCCCCTCCATGATTTTTTCAGGGACTGATGTGACTGACCAGCCTATAGTTCCCTGGATCATCCCTCTTCCCCTTTTTTAAAGACGGGCACTACATTTGCCTTTTTCCAATCATCCGGGATCTCTCCCAATCTCCACGACTTTTCAAGTTGCTGTTATGGTTTAGAATTTTTTGTCAAAATTCTCAACAAATGTGACAACAATCTTTCTGGTGACCCTCTCCCAGACAACGTAGGCAGGAGCAGTGTAGGTCATATTTTGGCTTGTGCTTGGAGCAGTCCTGGCAAGTCTTAAACCCTTGGGACTGCAGCATACCACGGTTCAGAGGGCAACAGCGAGAACGGCCACCCAGGGTAGAAGGGATCCCCAGTTTGCTTAAGGAATAACTGACTAACAAAACTATATCCACTAACCATAGGAAAAAATTGCAAGAGAAACAACTCGGATGCTTGCTGAGCAAAAGCTATGAGTTCCAACCTACCATCACTGGTGGTAAGAAGGAACTGAGGAGAGGAGGGGGTCAGTGGAGCACCATAGTAGGGGTCACCCAGACCAACCTTACAGGCCTGATATGGGGAAAAATTTCCAGTCACCATATGCGCGAATGTACCCATCCCTAACTGGAATACACACGAACACGCACTTAAAGGGAAAAAATCTTACTGAATAGTGAGTTGGTTGTCTAGTCTCAAAATACTGCTGATAATCAGACAGGTATTTTGTAGGCTCCAGTGCAGGCTAACTAGGGTAACTGAAAACAGGATCTCAGTAGAATTTATTATGAATGGAAACAAGCTTTGCAAAGAACTGCTGAAGTGGACTAACTAGGCTGTGCCATTGGCAACAGTGTGAAACATTCTGGGGTTTTGCTATGAAAACCCCAGAGTAAAACCTGTCAATCTGCCTTGCTCTGTTATTGAGGATGTCCCAAAGGAACTGGAGCTTTGAGCTATTATATACAACCCAATTTTCTTCACATTTCTGAATGACACAATCTTGAATAATTTGCCCATTAAAAACTTTGGGTTACTGTGGGGACAGTTATGGTATAATGGCAAACACCAAACATCCTAACAAAGCAACTGAGATTTAGTTGATGTGATTACTTTAGTCAAGCAGGCTACTCTGATTACCAGCATTTCATCAGAATCACCAAGCCAATTCAACATGGTTAAACCTCACTGAATAGAAGAGAAAAACAGCCAACAATCCTCCTCTCGGCAGATTAGCACTCCTGCCTCTCAAAAGAAGAGCAGAGAATAGCAGAGAATACCTGTGGAGTGAGATTGTGAAGAACCAGCCAGTAGCTAGGACGAACTGAACCACCATCACTCCATGTAGAAGCTGAAAACAGTTAAACAAAGGAAGAAACACAAATGTCAGAAGATACCAGGGCACAACATTCTGACACAAAAATAACTCCTTGGTACTATGTTCAGATCTTTCTGTCTCTCAGACAATTTCATACATATTAAAACACACTAACAATATGGATTATATGCTTCACAATAGTGTACATAACACAATTAATACCAGGATTAATTAAAATCAATTAACATTACACTTATCAGAAGTAATTTTTGCCAGTTTCTGTCTACTAGAGAATTTCCCAAACTATAACAGTTAATTTCTCCAACACCAAAAGATCTGTGCTGCAGAAATACTTTTTTCATAGCTCCCAGCCCTCTCCTCACTCCTCCCCAGGCAGCTCCTGGGGCCTTTCCCTCACATTGACAGTAAATTTCCATTTTAAAAAGGGATATTTTTTCCTTTACCGGGCAACCGCAACTTCCTCTCTTGTGAAGGCCGCATCAAATCCACACCATTAGCGTTGTATAACACACACCCCTCACGGCTGAGCAATGATGCTATCAGGAGATCCTTCTCACCAGAGGCAAGCCTTGAGTCCTGTGCCCCCCACCCCCTGACCGATCGGGGTGCTGTGCTGCTCCAGGGAGATGATGGTTTTGGATTGGTCAGGCCAGGTGGTGGGCGGGGCAGCCCTGTAGTGTTCCTTGAGGAAATATGGTTTTTCCACATCTTGTTGGAGAGATGAGTGGCATTGTGTCCTATGGGATCTGGGGACCATGTTGATTTGTAATCACTGAATTTTGCTATAAATAGATAAATACAAAGGGCATGCATTAGTGGGATTTAAGCCCCACAACACAGTCTTAGTAACTATGCAGCTATTATAACAGGCTAAAACCACTTCTGTCAGATGCAGGAACACAATATCTAAACCCATGCAGCTGTTAATATATACCATATTAAAACGCAAACAAAGTCAGACCTGGTTAATCTCCATTTCTGACAGAGAAACTCGTTCATTCATATAGTTATCTATTACGCACATTAATATAATCTGAAATCTAACTGAGGATCTCAAAGCTCCTTGCAAGGGTGGGCAAGCATTAACCTTATTTAAGAATTTGAAAATTGAGACACAGGAAAAAGTCGCTTGCAGCCTGAGGACACAAACCCACATCTCATCACTCTCTCCTCTATATAATCAGGCTTATTTTTATTGGATGACTTGCATTTTATGCAATAAGACTTTCTTTATGAAGTGCAAAGCAAGAAGCTGAGCTATAGTATAATCTGGATTCATGAAATCCCTTGATGGCAGGAATTTAGTTTATCAGACATAGTTACAATGTTACTGTTAGGGCTCAGAAAAATTACTGGTCACCCATTTGCTGAAGCTGATTCCGAACCTGTCCCCTAGCAAATGTTCAGAGACCTCCAATAAAAAGTCCCATATGATAAAATTGGAAACTTTGTGCTTGCAATTCTAAATATGAGGGAGGCCCCTACTTCTCCCTGAAAGAGGAAAACAGTAATAACATTCTTTAGAGTCTGCTGAAGTTACTGGACACTCTACTCACCTAGTATAAGCATGCTAGTGCGGGTTACTCCAGGGCCATGTCTACACTGACAAAGAACTTCGAAATGGCCATGGAAATTGCCACATTTCGCTCTGCGTGTCTCATCCAGAGGGGGATCCTTTTCGAAAGGACCCCGCCATCTTTGAAATCCCCTTATTCCTATGAGCTCATGCTTATACTGGTTGAGCAGAGCGTTCAGTAACTTCAAGAGACAGTCTCTGAACTTTTATTAGGGGACACGTTGGGGATCAGCTTTATGAGCTTATAGGAATAAGGGGATTTCGAAGTTCGTCTGGACGAGCCGCGCGGGAGTGAAACGTGGCAATTTTGAAGAGCCGGGGCCAGTGGCATACTAATGAGGTGCTGAATATGCATTTCAGTGCCTCATTACTAATTTTCAAAATAGCCATTTGCATGGCAATTTCGAAGTTTTTTGTCAGTGTAGCCCACATTTTTATCTTATTCTGACTGCATATAGCAAATGAAGAATAAAACAGTAAGATGGAAAAATCCAGAAGCAGCACTTGCTCTTCAAGAAACAGTAGTCTGGGAAAAATGCATTTGTCTAGACAATCATCTGGCTCACATCTGGAATGCGCATTTAACACCTAGCTATTGTTAAGTTAGTGTAGATTTAAAATGGAGAAAAAGCAGTTGGGGTCCTAGTTCCACAACGTAGCACAGTAAGTGCAAATAAGTCAGAATTAAGAATGCAGATTTATTAGCAAAAAGGATAATGATTTATAAAACAATGTATTTGAATCGCTACCTTCCATACTGCTTGGAGTCCAGGGGTCTGTAAGTACCAACGGTTTGCATTAACTTTACACATGTAAATCTAAAGTGTACCAAAAAATCTAAATACCGTCAGAGCTGGAAATTTTATTTAGGGATCGGTGAATTCTAACCTGCCAAATTTAGAGGACCCACTTCTAGGAGCCATTCTCCTGCACTAGGTAAATGCTCAGCAGATGAGAAACATGAAGAACAAGGGTTAATGCTCTTAAATTTCTACTTCTTTAAATCATTCCTATCTTTCCTGCATGCTAGACAGTTAAAAGGAGGTAAAAGCTGGATTTGGTGTCCCTCTTCCCTGACTTGGATTAACCAGCATCTGACTTTGACTTAGGAACAGAAACTTTATAATGTCCTCATAGAAAGAGCAAGGCTACACATTCAGACACTGCTTCAATCAAAGCCATCCTATAGACCTGCATCAGTTAACTAGTCAAGAGCAATGCCAGCTCAAAGGAAAATTTTGGGATTTACGAAAGACTGGAAATCAAACTGCACTTCCTGGATTGCAAACACAAATGATTACTCACTGTTGAGTACAGAGCTCATGATTAATAGGAATAACTGGTGTCCTTATCACTAAGGAAAGCTTTAGGGAAAAATTCTAACCTTTGGTCAACATGTTAAAATTGCCAGAATCACTATAGTGCTTTTTTCAAGTCCTGACAGGGGATGAAAGGTACAATAAACAGTGCAAATAAAAATGTTCTAACAGCGCTCTTACTCTTAAAAAGCTGGCAAGGTGATTGCATGGAGCCCTTCTCTCACTTAACATCTCAGAGTGCTTGGCTTAGTAGGAGGCACTTTTAAAAATCAAGAAAGGAAACCCCCCACTACTTATCCTATCAGATCCTGTGAGAGAAATACTTGTACATTTTTGGATGTTCCTTATATCCTCTCTGCTTTGCCTTCTACTCCATCCTCTGACCTATGTGCCAGACCTTTATATTGACCTTAAAGGGAACTTCATTAAATATATATAGAGTTGTTTTAAAGCAATGGTAATGGAACATGTAATCAGCAGGAAAACTAGCATACCAGCCAATCACAGTGCTGAATTCCCCAACATTCACGAAGCACTAAAGACTACACCCACAGTAAAGAGAGAAGGTGGGTGGGTACACATAGAGCATACTTGTTGACTGGAGATTATTTTTCAAGATCTGGAACCTGCTTACCTGAAGTGCTATGAACATTGGTGAAGGAATTGTCAGAGGCACTGTAGGGCCAGGCACCAGGTGAAGGCAGCGAGGTGTTGAGGGAAGAATTAGACCCTATAAAAGGGAAAAGGAGTAAGAAATATTGCTGATATATACAATAGTTTCTGTAATTCCAACAGAACCCACTGGTCCTATTTCCACTAAGTGTCAGTGACACACACAACAGCTATGTCAATGCAGCTGAAGCTTTTTTTATTTCTCACTTTGAGGGCTGGACAAGAGAATTAGATTTTTTTAAAATCCTTTCTGTAATAGGCTGAGATAATGGAATGAATGCAGGTGCCTAATGTTTTACCTGTGGTGTTGTCCCGCAGAAGTTGGTGATCAGTATCTACAATGGGAGATGTTGCAGTACCCCCCAGTACACTTCCAGGAGTCACATAGGGGTCAGATTCAGGGTCAATGTTTTGAATACCTTTCCACGGCACTCCTGGCTGAAACTCTGGGATGAGAAGGAATAAAAACAAGATGTAGAGACAGAAATGCCATTTAAAAATATAACGTTGAGGGAGATTTGAAAGGGCTCACAACTATTTCATATGGCTCTTCAACTGACCACCAGGAGAGGATTATTCTGCACAGAATATACCTTGTACTACTCCTCCCACCATGCTGCTCTTCACGTCAAATCTTGGGAGCTTACTCAAAATTGGCTCAAATACAGTAACAACCGGGAGTATGTGCAATCAAGTTGCACGTCTCTTGGGTTAACGCAACTGCTGCCTGACAGCCTGACTCTTGCTGCCCACTCCTGTCATGGGCAACATCCATTCCTGCCAAGGGTGGCAGCCATGAGTAAAGGCTGCTGTCCCCAACAGACAGCTGCTAGCAGCACCAGTTCTCCCAGCTGGGAGAACCAGTGCCACAGAGGCTTGCGGCCCAGTCCTAAGAAACCATGCCACAAGCCTCTGTCTGCGCACCAGGCTCCCCAGCTCCCCTGGCTGGGAGAAACCTTGCCTCAAGCCTCTTTCTGCATGGTTTCTCACAAACCATGGCACAAGCAACTGTGTGCCCCACAGCGGGAAGAAGCTGCAGGCTGTGTGAATGCCTCCCACCCACTTTCCACAGCTGCCTGCTCCCCCAACCCCCAATTTAGGCAAAATTCTATTTACGTGGAGGTTACTCAGGACACAACCTCTGCATAAATCAAGGAATTACTGAACAAGAAGTCTTATGGCACCTTATAGACTAACACATATTTTGGAGCATAAGCTTTCGTGGGCAAAGACCCGCTTCATCAGATGCATGAGTTGGGGGGGGTGGTTCCACAGGGGTGTTTAAACAGTGGGGTCCCAGTAAGAGGGAGGGAGGGCCAGAGCTGACCAGGTCTATTCACCAAGGTGGAAATGGCCCAATATCAACAGTACTTAATTAAGAACAAGTCAGATCAGACAGGGGGATGTGAACCTTTGTCAGAGTCTAATGGGGAGATGTTAGCACCCAGAGCAGAGAAACTGTCTTTGTAAGCTGCGAGCCACTCCCAGTCTGTTTAACCCATAGTTAATGTACTCCATCTTTCCATTTCAGAATGTGCTTTAGCTTTGATAACTATATAACAGCCTTTCCAAAATATTTTTTGCCTTTCCCATAGAAGTTCATGCCATATCATGGATCATCAAATGTAATAAGCTCTAGGTAGAAAAACCCTGCCCTTCCTCATCCCAAAACCACCAGGAAAACCAAGATTTCACACCTTTCACTGAGAGGTGTGCTTCCAAGCAAGCACAATTGAGAATGAAACAACAAGCAGCAGAGGTGGAAAACCAATTTGTATACATTCTATGGTTGGGTGTTTCTGAGTAGACAATCAATTACATTCAAGCCAAAGATGTATAAAAATCACAGTTCACTTGTCAGAAATCAAGAATCATTTAAGGCACTGGGGAGTTATTCTGTTCCTAATTCATATTAAATTTACATTGCCAGTTTAAAACTTACATATACAAAGACAACAGATTCAACAGACTGGGTAGAGAGACCCAAGAAATATCTCATGAGATAGTTTAAAAAAGCAAACTGAAGAGAAATGCCTGTCAAGTTTACTGCAGAGGTGAGGTCACGCTTCCCTGAGCAGTACCTGGAGGCCAGCTGGCGTTGCTGGTTTTACTTCCGATTTTGTTTGTTGGTGGGGACTTGGCAGGTAACCAACTATCACCAGCAGGGCCTGCATGACCACCCAATGGGTCACCTGGGATTATATCAAACTGGTTGTAGGGTGATCCTCCACGGGCTTTTCCAGGGGGCACTATTGCACCTGTAAAGTTGGAGAAAGATATCTTTACATGGAGGAAAAATAAGGAGCTTCGAAACAGGCAGGAAAACTGGAACCAAGAGAATTTAAAACTACCACAGAATAAATAAGGTATTAGTCAAATCAAAGCACATCACACTAATTTCACTGTAGTTTCAGAACTACTGGTGTGTGGGTCATAAATGATACCTATCAGCAACCGACAAAGCTGATGGGGTTAAAAAAATTAGCAGAGGAAAATTTGTTCAAAACCAATATCAAAGACAGGAAAACTGGAATGAAGATTGCTCTATTAACTTCTTTCACCTAGAGTGAAAAGGGGCAGTATAAAAATATTGCCAGCAATATAACCTCAAATCTCTCTCACCATTTTTGTGCATATTGGCATCTTGTGAAGCTACAGATGGCAGCCCTTCCATCATAGAAGTCCACTGTTTAAAGCGAGATTCTGATCCAGCTTCTTTCCCTCCCACCATGCCATAATCCATGCCACTGGAACCAAAGCCTGTGAAACAAAAAACAATGTCAGTTTCTCTCTTTTCGATCAAATTGCCTTCCAGATGGATACTTGTGACCAAAAAGAAATAAAATGCAACGGTAGTAACTGAAATTCTCTCTCACAGCTACAGTTCAGGTAATATAAAAGCAATACATCTGACTCTCAACCCCATATCCCTGCAGGACACAGCGTTATATCATTCACACTAAATTCTTCATCATCATCATCAACCACCATGAACTCAGTGCCCGTTGGTGTCTGATGCCTCTATCACTATTTCCTTCCATCTTTCCCTGCCCAGAACAGAGTCTTAGTTTCTTAGTAGACTAGCTCCTCACCAGTCTACTATATCTACCCATTCTACGTGTGATCTGCCTCTCCTATTCGAACTGTCCACTATGCCGAATACCAGGGACTTGATTTTTGTTCATTCTGCAGATATGCCCAAATAGTTGTAGATTCCGTTGTATAATCTTCTGCAGTAGGCTCTCTTTCGGCTGTATCTTCCTATATAATTCCTCATTGGTGACCTTCTACATCCATCCTATTGTCAGGATCGTTCTATAACAACTCTTCCTGAATACCAATATCCTTCTTTTTGAATCTTTCATTATCACCCATGTCTCACATCTGTAAAACATGATGCTGAATACACGTTTTCAAGACGCTCAGCTTTGTTCCTCAGCTAATCGCTTTGCTTTTCCAGATCTTACGCATTACCTTCAAACTTGAATAGTGAAAGCAAGAACTAGTTACTATTTCCTTCTTACAGTCTAGATCATGGTTTCCCAAACTGGGGGGCATGATGAAACTCCAGGGGATGAGAGAGTTGACTCACCCCCACCCCCACCGTCGTTCCCCCCACCTCAAGAAAGAGCCAGCCTTTGCTTCTGGCTCTCAGCCCCTGCCATTTTACATCGGCGACCTGGTGCAGCTGCTATAAAAAACAAGCAGCCAGCAAAGACCCACATGGAGCAAGCTGTCTCCTGCAAAGGAATGTGAGTTGGGGGAGGCAGCAAGATGGGGTAAGAGTGGGGGGCTGGCAGTGCCTGGCTTTGGGGTAGGGGAAGGGCAGAGCTCAGGCAGGCAGCTGACCCACAGCTTGGATGGACAGCTCGAGCAGCTGGTAGGAGAGCAGGCAGCTGGCTCTGGCAGCTGACGGGCAGGCAGGAAGCTCTGGCAGCGCAGGGTTCGGGCAGGTGGGCGGCTGGCACAGGCAGCTGGGTCTGCACCAGGAACTCACAAGGTGGGGCTGTTGCCATTAGCCTGGCCTGACCATAGTTGGCCTCCAGGCTGGGACAGGGCCAGCACAGTGTCTGGCATGGACTGCAGCTGGTCTCTGCAGGGCCTGGGTTGCACCTGCAGCACTGGGACCATGCCAGCACCCACTATCTGCTGTATGGTACTTCTATCTTTCCTGAATCCTGCTTGATCATAGTTAGATGTTGTTCTATCCGCGACCTCAATCTCTCTATCAGTATCATCATCAGCACCTTGCCTAGATGACTCATTAGGGCAACTGTTCTGTAGATCTTGCACTCCAATGCGCTTCCCTTCTTGTGTATTGTCACTAGCATGGACCTTGTCTTCCCTTCTTTCCACGCTATATTACGTAGTTGGTGTATTCCTGAATCATACTTCCCCCACTGTATTTGATCACCTCTCCTGTAATCTTATCATTTCCAGGGCTCTTGTATGTTCTTTAGTCATTTCACTGCTCTTTCTACTTCCTCCTTGGAAACATCAGTCTTGCGCTTGATGCTTAGCAGAGATCTCTCTCAGTTCTTTGACCAATCTCTTTGAGACACTTGGGTTCAACTGTGCTTTGTACAGATCAGTGCAGTATCTTGTCCATTGCTGCACAACCTTCTCATTGCTAAATTCCTGCCAGCTGTCAAACAGGTTCTCCTGTGTTACTATGCTGTCAGCTCTGATATGCAGAAAAGCTGCCTTCCACATGGATGAAAGTATCTTAGCACAAGTCTGTGCCTAGACTAAGCTATAATGACTCAAGGTATCTCCAAGGGTCATGAAACATGGTGATGAACGAACTAAAACGAATGACCTTGAGTTGCTACTAACAAACCAAAATAGAATAGCTCAGCTATCTTTTTAGAGGTAAACAAAAAGCTATATTGTTTTCTATCAATTTTACCACATACAATGGTCCGATATCTTCCATCTGTCCTCCTTTTCCTACAAACCATTTTCTAAAGATATTACTATATTCTGTTGCTACAAGGGTCCAGCTTTCAACAATCTGAGTCCAAGTCACTTTTCCAATAGCTCCCAAGGTTTTTCCCTTAATCATCTAATAAATACCGTAGCATTCTCACAGCTTCAGTCCCTTTTTAAACACAAAATGTATGTGAAGGGAGTGTGGTGGTGCTGTGAAGGAGAAAGGATAACATCTATTTGCCCTGAAGAGGACATTTAAAGGCCATGTGACCTGGTACATAAGCTATTTTATTAGCAAGTAGTAGTAGTAGCAGGCATCCTTCAGTCTACATAGACTATGGGTCGCGCCCTTCGTAGTTCCATTTGGGATCATCATTTGCAGCGTCGACTGTGAAGGCCCACACGAGAGTAACAGTCCTTGCTGCATCTGTTGCATGTGTAATGGGTGTCTGGCAGGTCCTTACTGTGCCTTCTGTGGGCTTGTTTCTCCTCTGCTAGCTGTCTGATCCTCATCGCACCCTTCTGAAGGCCCTTGTGTAGTTCCTGCCTCCATCTGCTGTGATCATCTGCCAGCTCCTCCCAGCTGTCCGGCTCGATGTCTACCTCCCTGAGGTCTCTCTTGCAGACATCTTTGTAGCACAACTGGGGGCGTCCGGGAGGTCTTTTGCCAGAGGCTAGCTCGCCATACAGGATGTCTTTCGGAATCCTTCCATCATTCACCCTGTGGACGTGGCCAAGCCAGCGGAGCTGACGCTGCCTGAGGAGGGTGTGCATGGCTGGGATTCCAGCTTGCTCAAGGACAGTGGTGTTGGACACGCTGTCCTTCCACGATATTCCAAGGATGTGCCTGAGGCAGCGCAGGTGGAAGACATTCAGCCTCTTTTCCTGACAGGTGTACAGGGTTCAAGACTCACTGCCATAAAGGAGGGTGCTGAGGATGCAGGCTCTGTAGACTTGCATTTTGGTGTGGGTGTACAACATTATGTTATTCCACACACTCTCGCTGAGTCTGGACAGAGTTGTGGCTGCTTTTCCGATCCTCCTATTTAGCTCAGTCTCCAATGACAGGGTGTTAGTGATGGCGGACCCGAGGTAAACGAACTCGTGGACAACCTCTAATGTATAGCTGTCAATGTTGATTGATGGAGGTTCAGCAACATCCTGATCAAGTACATTTGTCTTCTTTAGGCTGATGGAAAGCCCGAAGTCCTTGCATGCTTTGGAGAACTGATCCAGCAGTTTCTGAAGCTGGTCTTCTGTGTGTGACACTACAGCAGAGTCATCTGCGAACAGCATCTCTCTGATGAGGACTTCCCATACCTTAGATTTAGCTTTCAGCCTTGCAAGATAAAACAGTTTCCCATCAGATCTTGCGTGCAAAAAGATGCCCTCTGTTGAAGATCCAAAGGTGTGCTTCAGGAGGAGTGCGAAGAAGATCCCGAACAATGTCGGAGCAAGGACGCATCCTTGTTTGACGCTGCTCCTGATGCTGAAAACATGTGATAATGTGCCGTCATATTGGATGGTTCCTCTCATGTCTTCGTGGAAAGACTGGATCATCTTGAGTACCATGGTGGACAGCCTATCTTGTGGAGCAGTTTGAACAGTCCATCCCTGCTGACCAAGTCGAAGGCTTTGGTCAGGTCGATGAAGGCAATACAGAGTGGCTTCCTCTGCTCCCTGAATTTCTCCTGCAGCTGCCTCAGAGAGAAGACCAGGTCAATAGTAGATCTCTCTGCGTGGAATCCGCACTGTGATTCGGGATACACCCTCTCAGCAATCTTCTGGAGTCTGCCAAGGATGACATGAGCGAACAGTGATGCCTCGGAGGGAGATTCCACGGTAATTGTTGCAGTCGCTTCTGTCTCCTTTGTTCTTATACAAGGTTACAATGTTAGTGTCGCGCATATCCTGTGGAACCTCTCCCTCTCTCCAGCACAGGCACAGGCACAGTAGCTCATGTAGGGGTTCCAGGAGGGTGTCCATGGCACACTTGATTACCTTTGGTGGTATACCATCCTGGCCTGGGGCCTTTCCTACTGCAATGCTGTCTATGGCTTTCTTCAGTTCGTCCACAGTGGGTTCCAGACCCAGTTCATCCATTACTGGTAGGAGCTCGACGGCATTGAAGGCTGTATCAACCACAGTGTTCTCGCGTGAGTACAGCTTGGAGTAGTGCTCGACCCAGCAATCCATCTGTTTGGCTTTGTCAGTGATGACTTCACCAGATTTGGATTTCAGAGGTGCCATCTTGTTCTGGGTGGGTCCTAATGCCTTCTTGATGCCCTCGTACATTCCCCTGAGATTACCAGTCAGCACTAGTCTGGATGCTGCTGCATAGTTCGAGCCAGTAGTTTTTGGCACAGCGCCTGGCTGTCTGCTGTACTGTTTTTCTGGCTGCTCTGAGTGCTTGCAGGGTACTCTGGCTCAGTGAGCATTTGTACTCCAGGAGTGCAGCGCGCTTCTTTTCGATGGCTGGAATCATCTCATCGGTGTTAGCTTCGAACCAGTCATTTGTGTTTCTAGCTCTTCTTCCAAACAAACACTGACAAGGCCATATTGTAAATCGTATCCCTCAGATGCTGCCATCTGGATGTCACATCGGCACCACCAGGGCTGCTGTGCAGGTTCTCCTCGAGGGTCACTCTGAACTTTTCGGCTCTCTCTGAGTTTGCCATCTTTCTGGCATCAATGAGGGGCCTTCCAGTTGGTTTAGAGTGGTACAGCTTCTTGGGTATCACCTTGAGTTTGGAGCAAACTAGCAAGTGATCTGTAACGCAGTTGGCACTATGATAGCTGTGCGTCAGAAGGATGTTTTTGAGGTTATCATGTCTAGTGATGACCACGTCTAGTTGATGCCAGTGTTTCGAGCGTGGGTGTCTCCATGACACACTGTGCTGTGGCTTGGTTTGGAAAAATGTGTTTGTGATGCACAGATTGTGCTATGTGCAAAGTTTGAGAAGATGCTGTCCGTTTTCATTCATTTTTCCCACACCGAAGTGGCCTAAGCAAGAAGGCCATGAGTCACGATCGGCTCCAACTCTCGCATTGAAGTCACCCAAAATGCAGTTATTCGCGAGCAGGTATTTGCGCTATGGAAGCAGTAAGCACGTCATAGAACTTGTCTTTTACTTCTGGTGTGGCGTACAGGGTTGGAGCGTAAGCGCTGATTAGGTGGACAGGACTGGCGCAAGTTTGAAGTATGACCTGAAGGAGTCTTTCTGATCCGCCCATGACTAATTCCACCATTTGTAGAAGGGTATTTCTGATGGCAAAGCCAACACCGTGCTCTCTGGGTTCTTCTTGGGCTTTACCTTGCCAGAAAAAGGTGTAGTCCTTTTCCTTTAGAGATCCCGAATCTGCGAGTTGCGTCTCTTGCAGAGCAGCAATGTCAACTTGGAGCCTCTTCAGTTCCTCATTGAGGACAGCGGTCTTTCGGGTGTCGCTGATGTCCTGAAGATCTTCAGTCAAACCGGTCAGCATGGTCCACACATTCCAGCAAGCAAGCTTAAAACTTTGATGGTTTCCTTTTCTTGTTGATTTTCTTATTGGTTTGCCTGGTGCTCAAATTTCAGTCA
The DNA here is from genome assembly GCF_033958435.1 of Carettochelys insculpta. Classification (NCBI taxonomy): domain Eukaryota; kingdom Metazoa; phylum Chordata; order Testudines; family Carettochelyidae; genus Carettochelys; species Carettochelys insculpta. The sequence continues at coordinate 282,546,012 of NC_134137.1, read as the reverse complement.
CTTATCAGGTTTGGGAACCTTAAGCTTCATGGACCCAGTGACGCAGTTGGACTGTGGCGGGACAGTACCCTTTTGGTTGGGGGCTACCCAGCTTGAGGCAGGCGGTGCCTGTCCAGTGAGATGCAATGTCGTCTCCCACCATCGAAGGCAACCCCCTGGCGCTTGTTCTCTATGCCAATCGAGCAAGAGCTTATAACCGGTATCTGTTACCTCCCGTGTTGGTTCAGCGCTATTAAGCAATGCTGGAGTACCTCTCCAGGCGCGAGCCTGGGCAATTTTTTTGGGACCCTGGGCTGCCCAGACACCAGTGTCCCCCTCTCGGCTTTACTGATATAGTCCAAAGGAGAGGATAACCTCTACGTCTGGTACCAGCTCAGCTGCAGGAGTTGCCTGGTCAATGCCAGAAGTTGGCACAAAACCGCCTTAGGACTCCCCTCCAGATTTTGCATCAGGGTTTACTCCCTTAGCCTTGCTCCTTCCCAGGATAACCCACAAGGCAGTGGGGTGCTATTTTATTAAGAATCAATAAACTAGCATTTTAGTCCCATTTATACCACCAATCTTCTTTATGATCTTTCATCAATCTGCTTTGTGACCTTTCATAACTCACTATACTTCTCTGTGCCTCTGATTCTAATCCCAATCTTTGCCTGTTGTCTATTTAGAGACTGTTCAATTCTTTGGAACAGTGCCTATCTTTTACTTAATGGAGCCCTACCAGCCAGTCTTAAAATAAGCTTCGTAAGTCAGCATGTGATTGAGCTGCACTCTTTACAGGAAAAAAGCTAAACCTAGAAGACTGGCAACTCAATGCGGAGAGAGCTAGCGCTATGACAATAACACTAAATCCAAACCCAATTCAGAAATTGGGTACCAGAGAATTAGTGCATTCCTGGGTGGATCACAGAACAAATTAATAAAGTAATATCACTGGCAACACAACAAATAACCTCAGCTCATAGCAGTACTTACCAGAGTTGTATCCAGGTATTTGCCCTTTGGTCTGTATATCTGAGAGACCCACATTCAAAGCATTGGGTACCATGCTGTCTAAATGTGGTTTAGGCCCAACTGGATGGGATGGAGAATGCTTCATGCCAGGCTGCCTTTGCTGCTGCTGGAGGGCACTCACCATACGGGCAATCTGCAAACAAAGGAATGAAGTGAGGGGACTTACTCTGAACTAAAACTGGCTGCTTGGGGAGTCATGCAGTAGAAATTAGTTCTGAGAGAGTGAATTTTAAGGAAGATTAACTAGCACCTAATGATGAAAGGCATATGGCATTCACGCCTCAGCATGACCTCCATTTGTAGACTGAAAGGTTTCCTCAAATATCCTGCAATCCCATACCCTTTTGATGGACCAAACAGCACCATACCTGTTGCTCTTGCTGCTGTCTCACAGCTTGAGAAATCTTTCTCTGGTTCTGTAATAGTTGCTGCTGCTGCTGCTGCTGCTGCTGTTGCTGAAGGAGCAGCTGACATGCCTACCACAAAAACAGAGAAGAAAGATATTGGTCATTTGGCAAAACATTCCTGGCGAAACTGATCACTAGCAAATGCTTTATTAATAGCTTTTCGCAAAAACAGTTCATTGTTTTTCACAGGAAACAAAATCACTGTGAAAGCATTAGAAAAATGTGATCTGGCTTTCCCATTCTACCTAATGGAATAAGAAACAGTACTGCCAGTAGCTGCTTTATTCAAGTCATTAAAATAAAATAAAAAAAAAACCCCAAGCATGAATAACAAAATAATTGAAATAGCAGCACACAGTTGCTTCCCAGGCAAAGTTGACTAACAAAAAAGAAATCCAACTTACAACTACACAGATCATTTCAGACTGTGTTGACCCCCTAACAACTATGTGTTGTCCTGTACAAAAGAACAGACAGTACTTGTTAACAATACAAATATCAGCTGAACAAGTCTTATGATTTTCTCTTTTGGTTTGAGCAAAGTTTGCAGACAGGGACAGAATCGTAGGAAACCCAGTCTACCAGCTCAAGAAAACAAGATACTTACAAGTTGAAACTGAGGAATACTTGGAAGCTGACTCAGCATAGCAATCTGTTGAGGAGATATATTGAAAAGACCTGGGTTCAGGCCACCATTGGGAAACTGCTTGAGCATGGAAGCAGAAACCTGTGCAGAAATAAACAAACAAACAACTAAGATTCAGCATATACCAACAAAACCTGCACTGTTTTAATCAGGGCTTTTTTCCACCAGAACACAGCAGAACTGTATTCCACCACCAGTTTTTCCGGTGCCACCATTTTTAAAAGGTGACTTGGCAGCTCTCAGCCGCATATGGCTCTTTAAGCAGCCACCTGCAACTGCCACCACTCCAGCTCCCTGCCTGGCAGCGAAATAGCAGGACTCAATTTAATTTGGTTTAAAAGCCAGTGCTGCCCATTAAACCAATTAAATTAAGCCCTGGTCTTTCAGCACGGCAGGTCAGGAAGCTGCCCCTTACGTGCTATATGTGGGGAAGCTGTGCAGCCACGCAGATGAGAACAAGGCAGCTGACAAAGGAGCAGAAGCACGTGGAGCTCTTTTTGAAAGTGAATCCTGGGTTGGGGGGGGGGGGGGGGGGGGCTGGGGGGAAGGACAACTGCGGGTTAAAGGCTGGCAACAGGGTTGGAGCCTCGGAGATGGGGAATTAAAGCTGTGGCAGGTTGGAGCTGTTATGGGGTGCGTGTTAAAGCGTGGCCATGGGACGGGTTGTGGGGGTTAAAGGTGGGCAGCAGATTGGGGCCTTGGAGGTTGGGGGTTAAGGCTACAGAGCGTTGGGGCCATGGAGGGGGTGTGTTAAAGCCTGGCCGTGGGAGGGGTTGGGGGGGGGGGGTTAAAGGCTGGTGGCGGGTTGGGGCCTCGGGGGGTTAAAGGTGCAGTGGATGCAGCAGGTTGGGGCCATGCGGGGGGGTTAAGCATGGTGTTGGGTTGGCGCTGTAGCAGAGAAGGGGCAGAGTTCCAGCTCCTTTTTTCCTAAAAAAATAGCACTGGCTATAATAAAGAATGCTGGGAAGGAGCTACTTGTAAGGAGGAGCAAGTATGGCATATACTCAATTTGTATCATATTTTAAAATAAGCCACTAGATTTCATTTTAACTGGCACCATACATGTCCATAAATGCACAGGTTACTCACTTCATAAAAGAACTGCAATTCTTCAAGATGTGTGTCACAATGGTTGCCCCACTTCAGGTATGCATGTGCCTCTGGAACCCTTGATAAGAGATTTCCATTATCAGTGTCCTTTGGGCTTGCACATGCACCTAGTATCTGTTCATATCGGATGCAAACATCTACTAAATAAGTGTCTGAAGCACAAGGAAAGAAGAGCCAGTAGCAGAGCAACCATAGGGGCAAACATCTTGGAGAATCACAGCTGCTGCCCAAAGTGATTAACCTCTTCTTTTAGTACATATCCACCAAAACCATGTGCCAGGCTTCAATATTTCAGCTACTCATACATTCTTAATGTCATAGATGTTGCCTATTTGACTGAATGAGCTACCTCACTTTGAGGTAAGGAGGGGATGAGTGCCCAAAGCATCATAACAAATGATAATACATCCACCTCAGTTGTGTCTGTGGCGAGACAGAAGGTACTGTTATACTTACCTGTGAGGCAAATGATAAGTCTGTGGGAAAGGCAAAGGAGGACATTCGGTGTGGTAGTTTCAATACCTGGGAAGTAGAACACTGGAACTTGGACTTTACAAGATATGCACTTATTCATTCCATAATGTCATGGCTTCAGTGCACTGGGAGAGGCAATCTCGTTCCTCTCTGCTTGCTTATATAAAACATCTGGGAGACATTGTCCATCACCACCCTGATTTGTGTATCCGTGATGAGGGGCAGGAAACAAAGGCAAGTGTTTTTGACAGCACTGAGCTCCAACAGGTTGATGTGGAGACAAGTCTTTGGTTGTCCATCAGCCCTGAGTTGTGAGGGTATTAAGGTGGTGTCTCCACCCAATAGTGTTTGAAGCTGTCACTGAAGCCAGTGACAGGAGCGGTGGATAGAAGAGAATGCCTTCTCAGACACTGAAGTGATCCTTCCACCAGTCTAAGGAGTACCTTTTTTACAGCTGAATGCTTCCTTGACTGCTCAAATTATTCTGATTGGAGAATAGATCATTCTGAGCCTACCTTAGAAGCGGCAAAGACATAGCTGTGTGTGATTAGGTCTAACAAGGTTACAAGTCTAATAGCAGGTAGGCTCGAGCAGTCAGCAAGTCCAAATATGTCTCTACAAATTATATCTTCTCTACAGGGATAATGTGGACTGTTTTAAATTCAGCTGCATATTCAACTCCTGGAAGAATGCAAGGGCCAGGAGGAGGAAGATAGTACTATTTTGTAGGAAAGGCCCTTAAAATAGCCAGTTACAGAGGTACAGAAAGACTAGGATCACTTCTTGTCAGAGGTAAGCAGCCACTGCTGCCAGTATTTTTTTGAGAACGTTGATGGGGTCAAGGAAAGACTCAGTAGTGGAAATTATCCTGGCCTATAGTGAACTGCAGATATTTCCTGTATGATGGGTATATAATTTTATGGAAATAGGCATCACGTAGACTGAGGGCTGAAAGCCAACCCCCTTTCTCTTGTGAAGTAGCAGAGTCACCATTCTGAACTCCTGAAACGTTATGAACTTGTTAGATATCTTAAGCAAGCTCAGTATCCACTCTCCATTCTCCTTAGCTCAAGGAAATGCGAGTTAAATCCTTTGCCCTCATGACGATGACAAGGAGGACGAGGAACTGGATATATTGCTCCTTGATGGACAGAGTTCACTTCATGTTTCAATAAAAGCTCTAAAGAGATCCCAGAAAAGTAACAAAGAGAGCTGGAAGAGACAGTAATGTCAAATGGATGGTATAACCCAATGTTATCATTTGCTTGTCTGTAGTGATCTGCCTCCAAGCATACTGGCAACAGGCAAGGCAATTTCCGAGGGGGGTGTATATGGGCAGGGGTGGGTGAGATGGGTTAATGGGTGTAGCTGTAAATCCAGAGTTCAACGAAGATTTGAACCCTTGACCAACCCATCAGCCTCCTTCTATGAAATCTGCGTGTCTTTCTAGAGGGTATGGTGGATTTATGGAACCTGGAATACTCAGTCAGATGCAATCTCTGGGAAGTCAATGATCTGTTAAGACTCTTCTTATTCACAGGTGTATATATACCCAGAAATTGCAATAGCCCTAAGAGATCTTTTAAAGTGCACAAGGGTCCATTCGTGATTTCCAAGAACAGTTTAGAACTGTCAAAGGGGAGAGTCTTCCATACTGTTCTGTACTAAGAGTCATGATGCCCTGCACATACCAACCACAACCGCTATGGATCTGGTAGCAGTGTCTGCAGCACCTGAAGCCAAGAATGGTGGTAGAAGACAACTGTCTTATCTGGAGATAAGGAGGAAATGGGTTTTTGAGTGGTGGCCTCCTTCTATGCCTTATGTTACTGCTCCTTTGGCTTTAGCGTGTGCTAACTGTCTTGGAAGGAATGGGCTGGACAAAGAGAAGTTACTCACCGTAGTAACGATGGTTCTTCGAGATGCGTCCCCGTGGGTGCTCCACGATAGGTGTTGGGCTAGCCCCGGCGTCGCAGGTTGGATCTTTTCAGCAGTTTCTGCTGGACCGCACATGCGCCGGCGTGCGCCGCTCCCTTGTGCGCTCCCAACCGCGTGCGCGATCCGGTCCCCGCCAGTTCCTTGACCAACTGCCTTGGATGCTCCTGAAAAATACTAAACAGAGATCCGAAGCGGGGAGGATAGGCGGGTGGTGGAGCACCCACGGGGACACATCTTGAAGAACCATCGTTACTACGGTGAGTAACTTCTCTTTCTTCCTCGAGTGTCCCCGTGGGTGCTCCACGATAGGTGACTACCCAGCAGTAACCCAAGATAGGAAGTGGGTAATCAGTTTATGTGCAGCTTGTCCCCGAGAGGACCTCTGTCGAGAGAAGGGTATCCTCTTGGAATACCCTGTGAAGGGCATAATGCTTGGCAAAGGTGTCATAGGATGACCAGGTAGCTGCTCTGCAAATGTCTTTTAGCGCAATGCCCTTGAAAAAGGCTGTTGATGCCGCCACCGCCCTAGTGGAGTGAGCCCTAGGTGGGGCCAGTAAAGGAGTCTTTCTAAGTTCGTAGCACATTTTTATGCAGGATACGATGTGCTTCGAGATTCTCTGCGAAGAGAGACCTTCTCCTTTTGATTTGGGAGCGAGAGAGACTAGGAGTCTATCTGTTTTCCAGAAGGACTTAGTCCTGTCTATATAGAAAGCCAGCTCCCTCCTCACGTCCAGGAGGTGTAGGTGCGCCTCTTTAAATGAGGGTAAAACTATAGGTTCGTTAATACGAAACTCTGAAGAAACTTTGGGAACAAAGGCTGGATGCGGCCATAAGGTTACCGCCTCCTTGGAAATTACTGTGCAGGGTGGCGTTGCCATAACTGCCGCAAGCTCGCTCACCCTGCGAGCTGACGTGATTGCAAGAAGGAAGGTCGTCTTTATCGTAAGGAGACAGAGGGAAACCATGGCTAAGGGTTCAAACGGTGGTCCTGTTAGTGCATTAAGCACCAGGTCCAAGCTACACGAAGGTGGAAGCGGTTTCCGAGGGGGTATAGGTTTACCAGCCCTTTGAGGAACCTGGTAGCCATGGGATGGGCAAACACCGTGTGCCCTTCCTCTTCATGTCTGAAAGCCGATATAGCGGCAAGGTGGACCTTCAACGAGGACAGGGAGAGTCCACCTCTCTTGAGGTCCAGTAAATACTCTAGTATTACAGGTATAGACGCAGCAAGGGGGGCTAATTGCTTGGTAGAACACCATGCAGTGAATCGAGTCCATTTTTGCTTATAGGGCTTCCTGTTGGAAGTCCTCCTGCTACTTTCTAGGACTTGTTGCACTCCCTCCGTACACGTGCTCTCTAGGGAGCTGAGCCATGGATTAACCATGCTTGCAGTCGCAGGCCTCGGGGGTGTGGATCCACTATGGACCCCTGGGCTTGCGTGAGCAGATCCGGCGCCACCGGGAGGGGCATCGGTGGACGGTCCGACATGCGCAGGAGTAAGGGGAACCATTGCTGTCGATCCCACATTGGGACTACTAGGATCATTCGGGCTCTCTCTCTCCTGGCTTTCTGCAAGACTTTGTGGATAAGCACTGTAGGAGTAAAGGTGTAGAGCAGGGGGCCCCTCCACGAGATCGCGAATGCGTCCCCCAGGGACCCCCGTCCCAGTCCTGCCCTGGAGCAGTATTGTGGGCACTTCTTGATGTGTTGAGTGGCAAACAGGTCTATCTGGGGAAAACCCCATGCATGAAAAATCGGTCGTAGCAGATCGGAACGGATCTGCCACTCGTGTGTGAGTGCGAAGCGCCTGCTCAGCTGGTCTGCCTTCACATTGTGAGTGCCTGGTAAATACGAGGCTTTCAAGGTTATATTGTTGGCGATGCACCAGTTCCACAATTGGACTGCTTCCGCACATAAGGCACGGGACCGAGCTCCTCCTTGCCGATTTATATAAAACATGGTGGAGGTATTGTCTGTACTGATCCCGACTACTTGCCTTGTATATGGTCTCGAAAGTGTTTGCAGGCGTTGAACACTGCTCTGAGCTCCAGTATATTTATGTGCAGTGACTGTTCCGTGGAGGACCACAGTCTTTGCGTCACCTTTTCGCCCATGTGTGCTCCCCACCCTATGTGGGAGGCGTCAGTAGTGAGAAAAACAGATATTTGTGGTTGGTGAAAGAGCACCCCGCTAGCATGTTCTTGGGGTTCACCCACCATTGCAGGGATCTGCGCACCTCTGTCGTGGGTGACACCACCCTGTGAATGGTATGTGCTGCCGGTTTGTAGACACTCGCCAGTCAGTGCTGCATGCTGCGCCTATGCAATCAGGCGTTCTGTATCACAAACGTTGCTGCTGCCACGTGGCCCAGCAGCTGTAAGCACGTCAGAACCGGCACCGTAGGGCTGAGGGTGGTGACTTGCACGAGGGAACCAATGGCGCGAAAGCGGGCATCTGGTAGATAAACCCTTGCTGTGATGGAATTTATACTTGCCCCTATGAATTCTATGTCCTGTGTGGGGTCTATCTTTGATTTTGCCAGATTGATGACCAGGCCCAGCGAAGAGAACGTGTCTGCTGTGACGCACATCATGCGAAGTACCTCCTCCTTCGAGTCCCCTTTCAGTAGACAGTCTTTTTTTTTTTTTTTCTTCCCAGATATGGGAATATAAACACCCCCTGTCTGTGCAGGTAGGCTGACACCACTGTCAAGGTCTTGGTGAAGACTCTGGGGGCCAAGGAGAGGCCGAACGACAGAACCTTGTACTGAAAATGTTCTTTGCCTACCATAGCCCAGAGAAAACGCCTGTGAGCCGGGTGAATAGTTATGTGGAAATACGCGTCTTGTAAGTTGAGGGCTGCGAACCAATCTCCATCGTCCAGTGCCGTAAGTATAGAAGGTACTGTGATCATCCGAAAGCGTTGCTTGCGCAAGTACTGGTTGAGGCCTCGAAGATCTAGGCTGGGCCTCCAGCCTCCTGTCTTTTTCTCTGTGAGGAAGTATCTTGAGTAGAACCCTTTCCCTCGGAGTTGCTCCGGCACTCTTTCCACTGCCCCTATAAGCATAAGATGGCCTACCTCCTGCTTGAGTCTCGCTTCGTGGGAGGCGTCCTTTAGGTGGGGTCTGGGTGGAGGTGGGAGCTACTGGAAGGGAATCGCGTAACCCGTGGCTATGATCTCCAGTACCCATTTGTCTGTGGTGATCTTTTGCCACTGGTCGTAGAATGGTCGGAGGCGATGGCGGAACAGTAGCTTCGGATGACATTGCGCGATGGTAGTGATAGTGCAGCCCTCGATCTGTGTGTCAAACTTGTGGCCTTTGGCCCTGCCCCGAGGACGTACAGCTCTGTTGAGAACGTCACCTGGGAGTTCTGTACTGTTGGTGCTGTTGATGTCGCCCTTGCTTGTAGCCCCTGTGGTTGATGCTGCAAACAGCTTCTGCATGTCAAAGGGGAGATCAACGATCTTCGCCTACAGATCCCTCGGGATACCCAATGTCTGGAGCCAGGACTCCCTGCTCATGACCACTGCCGTAGCTGTTGAGCGTGCTGCTGTATCCGCTACGACTAGGGCGATCTGAACTCCTGTCCTCAAGGCTGCGTAGCTTTCCTGCACGATGGCCTTGAGCACCGGCTTCGTGTCCTCTGGAAGCGAGTCCATGAGGGAAGTCAGCCTGGAGTAGTTGTCGAAATTATGGTTCGCTAGATGCGCTGCGTAATTCGCCACTCTCAACAGTAGGGTAGAGGAGGAGTAGACCTTTCTGCCGAACAACTCTAGTTTCTTGGTATCTTGTCCGTTCCCCCTGTCTTGTACTGAGAAGTTTTTGACCTCTGTTGAGACGATTCCACCACCAGAGAATTTGGTTGCAGGTGGCTGAACAGGAACTCCATGCCCTTCGTCGGGACGAAGTACTTCTTATCCGCTCTCTTGTTTATAGGCGGAGTGGACGCAGGGGTCTGCCATATTGTGGTGGTGGACTCCATGATTGCTTCATCAGCGGAATAGCTATTTTGGAAGAGGCCGGAGGTCTCAGGTTTTTAAGGAGCTTATGGTGTTTCTCCTGCACCTCTGCTGTTTGGATGCCTTGCGTGAAGGCCACCCTTTTAAACAGCTCTTGGAACTGTTTGAGATCGTCCGGAGGATGGATGTCCCCTGGGGCCGTGGCCTCGTCAGGGGACGATAGCGAGGAACCGCTAGGGTAAGCCTCTCTGGACCCCTCTGGGTCCTGTTGACGGTGATACATCCTCTCGCTAGATACTTGCGAGGAAAAATCTCAGGGTTCCAGAATCAACTCCCCCTGAGATATCTGCGTTTCCGTCCCCATCCGCGATTGCCCTCGGGGATACTGAAACGTCTGGGGGGATCTGTCCCTGGGAGTATGCCTATGGTGTCTATGCCCTGTGTGATAGGGGTGACCATGGCAACATGGGCACTGTTCCGGAGATGGAGACCTGGACCACTCTGGAGGCGCATACCCCCTGCGTCTGGGGGAGCAAGATCGTCTGGGTGATTGAGATAATGGAGAGACTGATTTGTGGCAGTACTCCAGGGGTTCAAAGCCCAGGAAGGGCGATGGTGGTCCGAGCCATGGTGATGCTGGCTGTAGGAACGGGGATGGGGGCTCAGGGTATACTGGAGGTGACCCCTGCCGCCTCATTGGAGTCCGCAGCATAAGTGGAGGGCTTAGAGCGAGTAGCCCTGCAGCCCTGTCTGGAGAAGGGCTGCGGTGCCGGGTTTTCTGTGCTGCCTTTCTCCTCCCCTGTGGGGCTGGCTCCGCCCCTTTCTGTGTCGGGGATCTCGGCCCCGCTGTCTACGCCGCGCTTGGCATGCTCCGCTGCGGTGCCGTGCGGGTGGTCTCCCCCCGTGCCTGCAGGCTGCGTGCCTGCGAGCTCTGCACCACCGGTTCCCCGGGGGTCGGTGCCGCTAGCTGCGGTGCCGCCGGTTCCGGCACTTGCCTGGCTGCCGCCCTGCCCATGGTGCGGGGCGGCTGTTTGATTATTGGAGGCTCAGCCTCTGCCACGTGCGTCTCCGCGCTGCCGCCGCTCAGCTGTGACTGCGGCTGGGGGCTATGCGCTCCACCCGTCCCGCTTGCTGTGGCTGCCAGCAGGGATTGGGTTGGTGAAAGCTTCCTCCGTTTTTGCGCTGATGGGGTTAGGGAAGCAGCTTTCCTTTTATGGGCCCCTGCGGGTCCCTCCTGCTGAGGCCGCTCCAGCACGTCTGGCTGGAAGGCCTTGTCAAAGAGCAGCATTTTCAGCCGCATCTCTCTGTCCTTCCTTGCTCTGGCTGTGAGCTTTGCACACAAGGAGCATTTCTGTGCCCATCGGAGGCCAGCATCGCTTTGCGGCATGACTCACACTTTTTGAATCCTGAAGAGGACATTGTGGTGAGTCTGAGTTGTTAATAGGGTACTTAGCGCCTTCTCTGTGCCTGTTCCCCTCTTGGACTCAGCATGCCACGGCAGGAGGCCTAATGGCCTTACGTCCCCGGGCCTCCGCTGCTCCACTCGCTACTAAGACTGTAAAACTTTGCTTTTTACTCTCTCTCCTTTTTTTTTTTTTGGAAAATAACAACAAGCTAACTTAAGCTAAAGACTGAAAAAGAAGCTCTAAACACTTTAAAAACATTAAATACGCTAACTCTGGCCGTAGCCTGAGTGGATTCCGTCTGCAGCCCATGGCGGTTAAAGAGGAACTGGCGGGGACCGGATAGCGCACACAGCCAGGAGTGTGCAGGGGAGCGGCACGCGCCAGCGCATGCGCAGTCCGGCAGAAACTGCTGAAAAGATCCGACCTGCGGCGCCGGGGCGAGCCCGACACCTATCGTGGAGCACCCACGGGGACACTCGAGGAAGAACTCTGGCCTCCCAATGAGTCAGTACCAGTGGCCTGGCAAATTCCTATCAATAAGCAGCCCAGCAGTCTCAGGATGGCCACTGGAGGGCCCATATAGCATGTGATCTTCCCTATGCCTTTTCAGAGAAAGGGTTCCTGAACAGGTATATTGGAGAATATCAGCTTTACTTCCCGTGTAAGTCTCTTTGTGAACAACTGTTTTTGAAATACAGACTCTTACTCCACATTTACATCATATTTTTCATCCAAGGATCTCCATACATTTTACACAGTTGATTAAAATTGAATAGTAACAGAGAGGGAGCTGTGCTAGTCTATACACTATCAAAACAAAAAGCAGTCAAGTAGCACTTTAAAGACTAGAAAAATAGTTTATTAGGTGACTGGTCTTCAGACCAGTCTGGCTATGGTCTGAAGAAGTGGGTCTGTCCCATGAAAGCTCACCTAATAAACTATTTTGGTAGTCTTTAAAGTGCTACTTGACTGCTTTTTTGTTTTGATTAAAATTGATTATCCTGTTTTACAGATACGGAAAGTGAGTCTCCAGTTAAACAAATACTATGTCCTTGAACATTCTCCTACTCAAAAGTTTCATCTTCCTCCATCTAATCCAAAGGATGAGCATCTGCCGAAAAAGGGGAAGAAAATTCTGCAGTCCCAGTGTCCCGAGAACAGAGTCTTGGTACCTACAAACATTCAGTATGATGAAGTTCATCAGTTATCAAGAGGTCTTAAGTATATCTGAATTCCTGTGGCACTGAAGAGAGGATCCAGTATCAATGTGGCAGCTGCAACAAGATTACCAAAGCAGACAGCATTTGCTAACAGCAGACACACCAAAGTAGAGACCAATGTGTCTGGGGACCACTGCTTGCTTGGTGCCGAAGGTGCTGCATCATGGGGCACCAATGGTTGGGCTGACCTCAACAATGCCAGTTTCAAGTGTCTATGCTTGTTCTTCAATGTGGTAGAAAGCACCACGGTCCTATCTGAACTGTACCTCTCCCTTATGCTCCAGGACTTTATGGCTCCACTGGCACTGAAGGTGGTCTTCATAGCTGTCTTACTAAGGTGACAGAGTCCTCACTCCTCTTTTTAGAAGTCTTCCTTAAGGGAAGCTTGCACCAAGGCAGAAAGGGGGATGAGACAGATGTAATGGGGGAGACTTCCTGACATGACTGAAGAAAATGTTTCATCTTTAGCAGCCTGTGTTTAATCTCCCTAATTTTTATTACTCTAGACTTAAGGGCTAGGCAGAACTCACACTTGTGGGAGATGTGGGACCTTCCCAGTCAAAGGGCACACGGAGTGGCCATCAGCAGGAGAGGCAATGTCTGAAACCTGGAAAAATAAGTCTCCCTGAAGGAATTCCAGGTTCCATAAAACAACTACTTAACTATAACTATATTATCTTAACCATTATAGAAATATTAGAAAAGCTGAAACATGCTCAAGGCAGACATGCTAGGGTTCTGTCTCAGGCCCAGGTGATTGAGAAGGAACTGGGGGCCCGTGGACACTTTAATAGCCTCAGTATCCAGTATGAGGTGGCACAGGACGTGTGGGCTGAACAGACACTGCTAACAGAAAGTCTACCACCCAGAGCTTGGGAAGCACGTGCACACCTGAAATGGAGCACCAATACTGATGTAACTTTATGATGTAGTTACCTGAATTATATATTCCGTTCATGTCAGAAGTTAAAGTGATAATATGCAACATTACACACCCAGAAGGAAGGTCTGTGTTAAAGACTGTATTGAACCTGAAACTTCTGCACATGTGTTAATCAACAAGGAATCATGTGCTTAGTATGAAGAAGTTATTTCCCTGCACACAGTATTCAAAGGGCACTGGAGTCCATAGAACACTGAGTTAGTAAACTGCTAAGTTTACACTGAGCCACACACTCAAGAGGCTGGAAAGCATCCATGATTGGAGTGGAGAGAAACATTTCATACTGTGGTAAAAAAATGTTAGTTTGGTCTCATAGTTCACATTTAAGTGGATAAGCTTAAGAAGGCCCTACACTTTAACAAGTGTCATTGCTCAGTGTGGATGTAAAAAACTTAATTACCCTTCGTAACTGTTGTTCTTTGAGTTGTCTTGCTCATATCTGTTCCAATGTATGTGTGCGTGCACCCACATCCAGCAGTATTGGAAAATTTTTCCCTAGCAGTACCCGTTGGGTTAGCTGTGAAGCCTCCTGGAGTGGCACCCCTATGGCTGTGTGTACGTTCCCCTGCTGACCTGATATACACTCAATTCCTTCTTGCTGGAACAGTCTGACAGATGGGAGGCAGGACGATCTGACTAGGAAATGTGAGATTTAAATTCTTCCTTTCCAGCGCAGGGACATACAATCCCAATGCCTTCAAGTTGGTTTGGGAGTCTTTAAGCCTTTGCAATTTTGCTTCCTTCTGTCCTGCAGCCTCACCAATTAGCATCCTGGAAGGACTGCTGAGCATCAAGAGACAATCCTGATGGGAATAACTATGCCACCCAAGTATGGAAAGAGTGGATGCCACAGGTCATGTTGTAGAATCCCCCTCTTCAGAAGCTGCCTGTAGTACTGCCTTCAGCACTGAGGCCCCCTCACTGGCAGGTACCCAGAATGGCTTCCAGCAACACGGAGTCGAATTTGGACATTATTTGCCACATATTTCAATCATAATGGGAAATGAGGGCCTGATGGTCCATCACCCAGAGTTGAAAAACTTGCAGAGGAATAAAGATTAGGACCAGACAGATCTACGTGTTTTGAGTTTTTATCCTTAGGGGTGGAGGCAGGTTGGCTCTGTCTCTTTTGGTGGTTCACTCCTTACACCACCAGGGAACTGGGTTCTAGGTGAGTATACAAATACTCATGGCCCTTTGCAGGGACAAAATATTTATGCTCCATTATTTTTTAAATCAGGGAGAGCAAAGAAGGAATTTGCCACAGAGCTGTTGCGATTTTGGCAGCTCTGTCACACAGAAGCAGAGCCACTCTGATCCAGTATCCTGAACAAGGTGTCTGCAGCTTCTTCAATATGTTCAGCTTGGGAGGTCTAGGTTTGCAACCACCAATGTTCTCGATAAGCTGAGTGCTTGGGCAGCCACTCAGAAGAAATTCAGGTGCCACTCAGATGATTAGCAGAGTGCCCACAGGTGGCAGTATGTTTCTATTGGTGCTGCACATCCACACGTCTCAATGAACATAACATTTGTTCTGTCATGGATGAAAAAAATTAGAAGGAATTCTGGAAACCTCCGTTTTCAGAAAGTCCTTGGGGGCCCAAATATCTTCCTGTGGGACCACTGGAGGGGGTGCCACAAAGGCCTCTTCTGGGGACAAGGATGAGGAGGTTTGGGCTGATCTTCCTCTGTGGCTGGGGGCTGATCACCTGTCTCCCCCACCCAACTAGAAAGGTAGCCATCCAACAGACTACAGCACCAGCGGGAGGCTGGCTAGGGGCACACTGTGTACTTCCAAAGGTCTGGTCACAGAGTGGTAGGCTGGGGCTGTCCTGGGAAGTGCTAGGGAATCCATGGGCATCACTGAGCAGACTGAGGTGCCTGGGGCCATGTAGCAGGAGGCAAAGCCATCTGTGGTACTGGCTGGGCAGCATAGGATGTAATGTTGTTAGAGTGGATGCTGCTAGATGACTCTGGGTGTAGGGGGCCTGGATGATCAGGGTGGACAGTGAGGAATGAGGAGGGCTGCCCTGTTCCATTTGCATTGGTGCCTTGTCAGGCATGTGGTCTTCCTCATGCTCCCCTGCTCACCGTATCTGCTCCTTACATGGGGCTTTTCTTCACCCACTTTTTCTTTTTGGCTGGCGCCAGTGAAGATGCCTGGTGCTGGCTTGATGGCGCCAGGGAGAATGCTCTGCATCGAGACACTCAGCACCAAATACTAGTCCGAATGCTGGTCTTGGGGAGTGAAGGCAGACTGAAAGAGCAGAGCCTTTAACCAGATGACCCTGTCTTTTTATCGTGTGTGGATGAAATAATCTATAGATACAACACTTCTCAGAGATGTGCACTTCTCTGAGACAACTAAGACAATCAGCACGCAGGTCACTGACTGGCATAGACCTGTGGCACCTAGCACATTCTAAAGCCAAGGGAGCAGGCCATGCCCCATCCCTGGACTAAGTCCCTTATGGAGACTAAATACAACCATTAATAACAGGAGGGAACACTGTTACAACTGAAAAAGGGAAAATGAACATTAAAATGAACACGCCAGCCTCCACCAAGGCTAGAGTGAACAAGTCTAAGCACCTTCACTGTCAGCAAGGAGGAAAAGAGGGAGGAGGAAGCCCGGCAGCACCCTACATAGCACAGTATATGAGTACCACGCCCCAGGGTGCTGGAGCTGACACCTAGGGGTACTGCTGAGGGAAAATCTTCTGATAGTGGTACACGTGGCAAGCATGCACAGACATGCGCACACACACCCCTATGATGAATGGATTTACAAATAAGCACGTGAACTGGCATAAACTCCCGCCTGGCATCCAAGGGGAGGAGATCCTGGAACTTGGAGTGCATGCTCCATGGACTGAAGGGGCATAGTGACTGAGAAGCCCCTGCTGGTTCAAGACCCACAGCTGGAGGCCCTCGGTTGAACAGACTATGCCCCAAAACCTCCAGCATCCTGCCTCCTTATTTTTAGGGTTAGATATTGGTTATCCTTGGTGCCCCTGGTGATTCACCACATCACCATTGGTGCCTCCAACTGAGGGTATGCGCAGAGGAGCTCACGGTCTCACTGGGGCACAAAGTAGTGCTGTTCAACCCCCTTTTCTGTGGGTGCAACACCACCTTGGTGGTGGTTTGAACAGATTTAATGAGCGGCAGGGCAATCCTTGCCAAATCCTCGGATGAGAGAACATCTACTATTAGGTTAGATGCTTCCACAACCTCCTCAGCCGGCGGCTGAAGTTATGGGGGACAGGGCTGAAGTACATTTTAATGGGCCCTACAGTCCATAAACAGAGGGCACATGGAGGTGCTCACCACCGCTTCTTCTGGAGACAAAGATGATACCAGAGGGGAAATAAGGTCTTCCTGTTTCATAGGGTCTCCCAAGACATCCACCTCCAGTGGCTGGTCAGGGAGCTTTGTCTGAGGAGGGAGCACTAAAGTTGCTTGCCCACTTTGTCCCACAGGTGCTTCCAGTATAGGAGGAGGGTTGGGCACGCTGAGGAGGCAGACAGCAGCACTCTGCTCAAAGGTGCCATGGAAGTAGCCCTAGAAGGATCTCCTTGCCCTTGGTTCTGGTGGTACACCCATGGAGTCCAGAAAGGCCATCGAATAGGCACCTGATATTGAGGAGGCTAGCACTGTGCTGGTGCATCAGGATACCAATGCTGGGAACAGTGCTGAGAACAATACAGGGAGTGGGAGTGGTACTGGTACTGAGAACTCCTGAACACAAAGGACTCAGCTTTGGAGTTGAACCTATACTCTGATGGTGACCAGGGAGCAGTGGAGCCAACCGGTGCTGGTGATTGGCAGGGAGGCAAGAGTCTATGCTGGTTCATGCCAGACAGTTTCCTTTGTTGCCAACTGCACCAAAGACGCCCCTGGTGTCGGAGCCGCAGGAGGATGTATATGGTGTGCTAAAAGTGGAGCTCCAGGCACAGGTGCCAAAAATATCACTGGTGGCATTATTGCAGGGGCTGAGGCTGAAGATCCAGGTGATGGTGCTGAAGTGGGCAGTGCCAGCAGTATGACAGGTGAGGGGCAGCTGCGACTAGAACAGAGCCAATGCCATGAAGTTGATAAGGTTTGGAGCGGCGTAAAAGGATCTGGTGTGGAGGGAAAATCCAAGTTCTCCTACACGATCATTAGTTACAGAGAGTTCAGAGATATCGAACTCGATGGCCCTGTTCAGGGTGCTGGAGTCATTGGTGCAGGGGCCAAGAAGCCTGGCCTGAATAGGGCTGGTGTGATGCAGGCACACTCCTGAGCCTTGCTAGAACTCTTGGAGAGAGAATGGCCCCAGTTGGTCATCGTCTTCTGTGGTACCAGGGAGTGAGATTGGAGCTAGTGGACGAGTCCATCTTATGTATAGGACAACAAGCAACTGTCAGCACTAGGAACTAACAACTTGCAAAGCAAGAGGTCAGAAGTTCCAATGACTGTCACCATGGGAAATAAGGAATCGAACGGGCATCAGGCTCACCACACCCCCCGCCCCCCCGAGACACCACTCCAGAAGGCTCCAAAACTGACCAGATGGGTATCACTAGAGAAACTCTTCTAACAGCCGTATGCACACATTGCACATGAGCAATCACTCAAAAAAGAATAAGAACTTTTGAACACCACATCTCAACAGCTTCAAAATGCCAATGGTCAGAACCTTACTGATTTAGTGGAAAAATAAAAAGGGTATGGGTATGGTGGGAGGACCAAATTAATCTCCTTCCAGTATACTAGCACCACCACAGTTTTAAGCACCTATGCAATTCAAAACTGATTCATCAGCACTCAATAACCCCCAACATTATACCCCAATCTTGTTTCTGCTCATCTTCGCACTAGACTGTAGCATGCTGATACCCTCAATGACTTGTCTATCAATTAGGAAGATGGTGAGTGGTATATCAGGAATGAGGCCTGTACCCATCTGGGTTGAGTGATGAATAGGGGAACCTGGTATTGGAGAAGAGGGAAAGTGGGGAACAGGGAAATGCCCAGAGCCTTGACATAGGGGGAAGAGAAAGACAGGTGCATGCATGGAACACCAGGCAGGAGGAAGACTGGGTAACCTTGGTATGGTATAAAGGAGAATGGGGGCGGGAGGGTTGGGGTGGAATAAAACCTCCTAAGGAGGGGAGGACGGGGAGAGAGTGGGGACACCTAGAAGCAGTCCTGAAACAGAAACATGAGATGGTGGCAAATAAGAAACTTGGGTTGGTTGGAGGAGGGATGAAAGGAGTGCTTTGTTCATGTGATGAGTTCAGCCTACAAAAACTATGACATGCGTGCAGTTCTCTAGCTACCAACTTTATAAAATGTAAAATAAATAAAATAATTAAAATAAAGACACACCTTGCAAAGAGCTAGTATGGAACTCGGGGCCTGTGTGCTTAAACTGACTGCTCCATTTGTTCCCCACAAAGCTGGCATGTGAAAACTCTTAAAACATTTATGTGTAAATGCTGTAAGCCTTATATCTTGTTAGATATCAGAAAAGTTAAAATGCTTACCTGTGGGGAAAGAAACTGGGGAGGCACTTGTGCCCGGATATTGGGAGAAGGGTTCAGTGGCTGCACTGGAGTGTGCATGCCCCTCGATTGTGCTGTGCTGTTTCCAAATAAACCATGATTGCCAGCCTATAAAATTAAAATAATGGTGAATCAATTGGTATTTTAAGTCTTAGACTAATGGATTTCTGTGATATTAGCTGTTTGCTAAGAGTATTGCAAGAATATTTTACTACAAAAAACACCCTCGTGACAAAGTTTGCATTATACCTGACATAGCTGGTAAAAATTAATTATCCCCTTTTACAGATATGGAAATGAGGGTCAGAGAAAACAATCCTATCCTATCCTAGAACATTCTCCTGCTTGAAAGTTCTTAAGCAGTATTTTATCACTAAGTCATTTTGGTTATTCCATTATGACATGAGACTGAGCTGGCTGAGGATTCAGGAACCAGTTGCCACTAAAATGAGCCTGGATCATTACTGATGTACTTTGCAGGCCTTTTGTCATCTTCCACTGCCTTAAAAAAATCTGAGCAGCTCTAATTATTATTATTTTATTATTTTTTTTGAAAAACTACTGACAAAAAACTGGCCTATTTTTCCTTTTGAAAATTTTAATGAAAAATTAGTTTCTTTTGAAATTTTCTGTTATATCTTTGTGCTTTTTATTAATGAAAACACAAAAACAAACCTGTAACAGGATGTTCTTTGAGATACGTGTTTTTCATCTATATTCTACACGTGAGTATGCATGCACACTATGCTTGAGATTGGAAAATTGTAGCAAATAGCATCCACTGGTTCACTATCATGTAGTTGCTCTCCTCATGCTCCGAACTGGGGGCATAAATGAGACATAGACCAATGCCTCTCCAGTTCCTTCAATTACCAACATTTTGATCATGCAATAATTGCATATTTCCCATCTACAGTCTATGGCAGAGCTTGCTCAGACTGTCTACCAGAGTATACCTGGCGTGTATGTTGCCAACAGCGTATTGGTGTTCTTCATGCATACTGCTGTAAGTTCAGAGTCTCTGTTTACCTTTGTTTATAAGAGATAGTTGTCATGTCATCAAACATTACCTGGATATGGCAGGATCATGTGAGAGAGCGGTATTTGTTTCAGGTAAGGTGAACTACTCTAACCTGAAGCAGACTCGCGTGCATTCTGACCTCTAACAGGCACTGTGTCTTTTGCAGAGGAACTCTCCAGCCTTGCCATCCTATGAGGGACGCATCAAGGGGAGATGGAAGAAAGTGCACTCATGCTCACTCATTGCCAAGTTTTGGCCACCAGTGAAAGAGGATCTGATTTTCAATGGGATTATTACCCTACTATTCAAGTTGTCCTTGTCTGGTGAACGGACTGAAGTCAGGCCTTCAGACAACGAATGGGGAGTCTGCCAAATGAGTGTATGTGCGTGCACACAGCCATGTGGCTTAGAAGGGAAAGGTAGACAGTGATTGTGATGCAAGGTCTGAGGCTTTCTTGGTTTATCAGGTTATCTTCATAGCCGAAATCTGTCTATTGGGTGGGCTGGCTTTTTCTGAGTACGTGTCCACAGTTGCTCCTATAAAATCTATAGTACTTGTGGGAATCAAAGTGCTTGTTTACACAAACCAACAATATCAGAAAGTGGAGTAAGAATAAGATCGCCAACTGGACCTTCTGGCTTAATATGCCCATCTGCAGCCAGTTATATATGTGCAAGAAGATAGCATAGACATCATGTCTCATCTGGGTGGCTGAATGTGACAGACTTTCATGAAGGCCTAAATGCCGGCATCAGTCTGAATACAAACACTCTGAATTGGTATTTCCTTCTCGCTAAAAATGAACACAAGAAATCTTCTGTGGGACTGGTGAATATCTCCATAAAAGAAAGCACTGTTCATGGTTGAGGTCTGCAAGTCATGTGTTGAAAAACATGGAGGAAATTACTGATCCGAGCATTAGAAAGAGAAGTTACTCACCGTAGTAACGGTGGTTCTTCGAGATGTGTCCCCGTGGGTGCTCCACAATAGGTGACGGGCTTGCCCGGCGCCGCAGATCGGATCTTCCAAGCAGCTTCTGCCGGACCGCGCATGCGCCGGACCGCGCCGCTCCCTTGCGCGCTCCTGGCCATGTGCGCGATCCGGTCCCCGCCAGTTCCTCGACCAACCGCCTCGGGTGCCCCTGCAAAACACTAACAGAGATCCGAAGCGGGGAGGATGGGCGGGTAGTGGAGCACCCACGGGGACACATATCGAAGAACCACCGTTACTACGGTGAGTAACTTCTCTTTCTTCTTCGAGTGTCCCCGTGGGTGCTCCACAATAGGTGACTACCCAGCAGTAACCCAAGATAGGAGGTGGGTAATCGGATTATGTGCAGCTTGTCCCTGAGAGGACCGCTGCAGAGAGACGGGCATCCTCTTGGAATACCCTGTGAAGGGCGTAATGTTTGGCGAAGGTGTCGTAGGATGACCAGGTCGCCGCTCTGCAAATGTCTTTTAACGCAACGCCCTTGAAAAAGGCTGTTGATGCCGCCACCGCCCTGGTGGAATGAGCCCTGGGAGTGGCCGATAAAGGAGTCTTTTTGAGCTCATAGCACATTTTTATGCAGGATACAATGTGCTTCGAGATTCTCTGCGAGGAGAGATCCTCTCCTTTCGATTTGGGAGCGAGGGAGACTAGGAGTCTATCCGTTTTCCGGAAGGACTTGGTCCTGTCTACGTAGAAGGCTAGCGCTCTCCTCACGTCCAGGAGGTGTAGGCGCGCCTCTTCGTTGGAGTTATGAGGCTTTGGATAAAACGAGGGTAGAACAATAGGTTCGTTGATGTGAAACTCGGAAGAAACTTTGGGAACAAAGGCTGGATGCAGCCGTATGGTTACCGCCTCCTTGGAAAAAACAGTGTAGGGTGGCGTTGCCATGACTGCCGCGAGCTCGCTCACCCTACGAGCTGACATAATTGCAAGAAGAAAGGTCGTCTTTATTGTAAGGAGGCGGAGGGGAACCGTGGCCAAGGGCTCGAACGGTGGTCCCATCAGTGTGGTAAGCACCAGGTCCAAGTTCCACGAAGGTGGAATCGGTTTCCGAGGGGGGTAGAGGTTTACCAACCCTTTGAGAAACCTGGTAACCATAGGGTGGGCGAACACCGTGTGCCCTTCCTCCTCATGTCTGAACGCCGAGATGGCGGCAAGGTGGACCTTTAACGAGGATAGCGAGAGTCCTCCTCTCTTGAGGTCCAGTAAGTACTCTAGAATTGTAGGTATAGGCACCGAAAGGGGGGCCAGCTGTTTGGTAGAACACCAAGCCGTGAAGCGAGTCCATTTTTGTTTGTAAGTCTTCCTAGTGGAAGTCCTCCTGCTACTTTCTAGGACTTGCTGTACTCCCACTGTGCATGTGCTCTCTAGGGAGCTGAGCCATGGATTAACCACGCTTGCAGTTGCAGGCTTTGGGGGTGCGGATGCACTATGGACCCCTGGGCTTGCGTGAGCAGATCCGGCGCCACCGGAAGAGGCATCGGTGGACGGTCCGACATGCGCAGGAGTAGGGTGAACCATTGTTGGCGATCCCACGTTGGGACTATCAGGATCATCCGGGCCCTTTCCCTCCTGGCTTTTTGCAAAACTTTGTGGATCAGCACTGTGGGAGGAAACGCATAAAGCAGGGGGCCCCCCCACGGGATCGCGAACGCGTCCCCCAGGGACCCCCATCCCAGTCCTGCCCCGGAGCAGAATCGTGGGCACTGCTTGTTGTGCTGAGTGGCAAACAGATCGATTTGGGGAAAACCCCATGCGTGGAAAATCGGCCGTAGCACGTCGGGACGGATCTGCCACTCGTGTGTGAGCGCAAAACGCCTGCTGAGCTGGTCTGCCTTCACGTTGTGCGCACCCGGCAAGTATGAGGCTTTCAAGATTATATCGTGGGCGATGCACCAGTCCCATAAGCGGATTGCTTCCGCGCATAAGGCACGGGATCGAGCTCCTCCTTGCCTGTTTATATAAAACATGGTGGAGGTATTGTCTGTACTGATCCCGACGACTTTGCCTTGTATGTGGTCTCGAAAGTGTTTGCAGGCGTTGAACACCGCTCTGAGCTCCAGTACATTGATGTGTAGTGACTGTTCCGTGGGTGACCACAGTCCTTGAGTCACCTCTTCGCCCATGTGCGCTCTCCACCCTATGAGGGAGGCATCTGTAGTGAGAAAAACCGATATTTGCGGCTGGTGGAAGGGTACCCCTGTTAGCAAGTTCCTGGGGTTTACCCACCATTGCAGGGATTTGCGCACCCCGGCTGTGGGCGACACCACCCTGTGAACGGTGTGTACTGCCGGTTTCTATACACTCGCCAGCCAGTGCTGCATGCTGCGCATGTGTAACCTGGCGTTCTGCACTACAAACGTCGCCGCTGCCATGTGGCCCAGCAGCTGCAAGCACGTCAAGACCGGCACCGTAGGGCTGAAGGTGATGACTTGCACGAGGGAAACGATGGCTCGAAAGCGAGCCTCTGGTAGGTATACTCTCGCTGTAACCGAGTTTATGTGAGTCCCTATGAACTCTATGTTCTGTGTGGGGTCTATTTGTGATTTTGCCAGATTGATAACCAGGCCAAGTGAGGAGAACGTGTTTGCTGTGACGCGTATCATGCGCAGAACCTCCCCTTTCGAGGCCCCTTTGAGCAGGCAGTCGTCCAGGTACGGGAAAATAAATACCCCCTGTCTGTGCAGGTAGGCTGACACCACTGCCAAGGTCTTGGTGAAGACTCTGGGGGCCGAGGAGAGGCCAAACGGTAGGACCTTGTATTGGAAGCGTTCGTTGCCTACCATGAACTGGAGGAATCGCCGGTGAGCCGGATGGATGGTTATGTGGAAGTACGCGTCTTGTAAATCGAGGGCTGTGAACCAGTCTCCATCGTCCAGTGCTGTAAGGATGGAGGCGATCGTGGTCATCCGAAAACATTGCTTGCGCAGGTACCTGTTGAGGCCGCGAAGGTCTAAGATGGGCCTCCAGCCTCCTGTCTTTTTCTCCGTGAGGAAATACCTGGAGTAGAACCCTTTCCCGTGCAGTTGCTCCAGCACTCTTTCCACCGCCCCTATGAGCACGAGATGGTCCACCTCCTGCCTGAGCCTCGCTACCTGGGAGGCCTCCTGGAGGTGGGGCTTGGGTGGAGGTCGTGACGGTGGGAGCGACTGGAAGGGGATGGCGTACCCCGTGGCTATGATCTCCAGCACCCATTTGTCTGTGGTGATCCTTTGCCACTGGTCGTAGAATGGTCGGAGGCGATGGTGGAATAGCCGCTTCGGATGACCTTGTGCGATGGTAGTGATGGCGCAGCCCTGGATCTGTATGTCAAACTTGTGGCCTTTGGCCCCGCCCCGAGGACACACGGCTCTGTTGTGAGCGTCGCCTGGGAGTTCTGTACTGCTGGTGCTGTTGATGTCGCCCTTGCTCGTAACCCCTGTGATACTGAGGGCGCTGTTGCTGGTACTGGTACCGCCTTTGCTGAGGGTAGTACCTTTTCTTTGTGTATGGAGGGGTGTAAATCCCCAGGGTCCTGAGTGTGGCTCTTGAATCTTTACTGGAATGAAGGACCGAGTCAGTTGATTCAGCAAACAGCTTCTGCGAGTCGAAGGGAAGGTCAACTATCTTCGCCTGCAGATCCCTCGGTATACCCGAGGTCTGGAGCCAGGACTCCCTTCGCATCACCACTGCGGTTGCTGTGGAACGTGCTGCTGTGTCCGCAACGTCCAAAGCAATCTGAACTCCCGTCCTCGCAGCCGCGTAGCCTTCTTGCACTATGGCCTTGAGGACCGGCTTTTTGTCCTCTGGAAGCGAGTCCATGAGGGAGGTTAACCTGGAATAGTTGTCAAAATTATGGTTCGCTAAGTGAGCTGCGTAATTTGCCATTCGCAACGTTAAAGTGGAGGAGGAGTAGACCTTTCTGCCGAACAGCTCTAGCTTCTTGGCATCTTTGTCTGTTCCCCCTGTTTTAAATTGAGATGTTTTTGATCTTTGTTGCGAGGACTCCACCACCAGGGAGTTTGGCTGTGGGTGGCTAAACAGGAACTCCATGCCCTTCGCCGGCACGAAGTATTTCTTATCCGCTCTCTTTTGGACAGGTGGAATAGTTGCAGGGGTCTGCCATATCGTAGTGGCGGACTCTAAGATCGCTTCATCAAGCGGTATTGCTACTCTGGAGGAGGCCGGAGGTCTCAAATTTTTGAGGAGCTTATGCTGTTTCTCTTGCACCTCTGCTGTCTGGATGCCTTGCGTGAAGGCCACCCTCTTAAACAGCTCCTGAAACTGTTTGAGATCGTCCGTAGGATGGATGTCCCCCAGGGCTGTAGCCTCGTCCGGGGAGGAGAGCGAGGAACCGCTGGGGTACGTCTCTCTGGACCCTTCCGGTTCCTGCTGGTGATGGTACACCCTCTCGCTGGAGGTTTGCGAGGGAAAATCTCGGGGTTCCATGACCAGTCTCCCCTGAGATGCTTGAGTCTCTGTCCCCGGTCGCAACTGCCCTCGGGGGTACGAGATAGTTTGTGGGGATCTTTCCCTAGTAGATTGCCGATGGTGTGTATGCCCCGCGTGGTAGGGGCGACTATGGCAGTATAGGCACTGTTCTTGGAAAGGTGACCTAGACCACTCCCTTGGTGCGTACCCTCTGCATCTGGGGGAGGGAGATCGTCGAGACACTGGAGAGAGCGATTTCGCATAATAGTCCAGCGGTTCGAACCCCAGGAAGGGTGAAGGTGGTGCCAGCCATGGTGAGGCTGGTTGTAAAAATGGAGAAGGGGGCTCCGGGTAGGCTAGGGTAGACCCCTGCCTTCTGGTTGGAGTCTGCAACATGAGCGGAGGGCTGTGAGAAAGCAGCTCCACAGCCCTGTCCGGAGAGGGGCTGCAATGCCTCCTCTTGTATGCAGCCTTCCCCCTCCCTGGAGGAGGTAACTCCGCCCCCTGACGCGCGGGGGATCCCGGCCCCGTCGGCACCGTGCTAGGCACGCTCGAAGGCGGTGCCGCACGTGCGGTGTCCTTCTGCGCCTGCAGGCTACATGCCTGCGCGCTCTGCACCGCCAGTTCCCTGGGGGTCGGTGCCGCTGCCTGCGGTGCCGCTGGTACCCACGCTTGTTTAGCCGCCGCCCTGCCTGCGGTGCGGGGCGGCTGGCTGATTATCGGAGGCTGAGCCGCTTCCACGTGGCTCTCCGTGCCGCCGCCGATCAGCTGTTGCTGCGGCTGGGGGCTGCTTGCTCCTCCCGTCCCGCTCACTGTTGCTGCCGGCAGGGATCGGGCTGGAGAGACTTTCCTCCGTTTTTGCGCTGATGGAGTGAGGGAGGCAGCTTTCCTTTTAAGGGCCCCGGAGGGTCCCTCCTGCTGTGGCCGCTCCGGCACGTCTGGCTGGAGGGCCTTATCAAGAAGCAGCATTTTAATCCGCATCTCCCTGTCTCTCCGTGCTCTGGTTGTTAATTTAGCACAGAAGGCGCATTTCTGTGCCACATGGGACTCCCCCAGGCACCTTATGCATAGACTGTGCCCATCGGACGCTGGCATCGCGTCTCGGCAGGACTCACATTTTTTAAAGCCTGAAGAGGACATTGTTGGTGAGTCTTTGAGTTTTTAAGCGGGTACTTAGCACCTTCTTTGTGCTGTTTTCCCCGTCCGATGGCCTGCCTCAGCAGGAGGGCTGATGGCCGTAGCTCCTGGCCTCCGGCGCTTGTTACTGGGACTGGACTGAAGCTGTCCCGCTCGTAGTTTGTTTTTTTTTGTTTTTTTTTTTTTTGTTTTTTTTTTTTTTTTTGCAAAATAACAACCGGCTAACTCGTAGTAGCCTAAGTACCTGAAAAACTTTTAAAGAAAAACAGATAAAGTCGTTGAATACGCTATTTGGCCTTAGCCTAGTCGGATTCCGTCTGCAGCCGACGGCGGTTAAGAGGAACTGGCGGGGACCGGATTGCGCACATGGCCAGGAGCGCGCAAGGGAGCGGCGCGCGCCGGCGCATGCGCGGTCCGGCAGAAACTGCTTGGAAGATCCGATCTGCGGCGCCGGGCAAGCCCGTCACCTATTGTGGAACACCCACGGGGACACTCGAAGAAGAACACAAATTTTTGATTCTGAATAAAGGCATTTATGTTGGCGAATATCAAAAATTGATCCCTATCCTCCATTCTTCTTGGAAACTGTGAAATATGGGGACTAAAATCCCAGTTGGATGCTGAGGTGAATCTGCTTTACAACCCCTCTTTGGAGGAGATAATTAACCCCCTGGTGAATGATCTCCTTGGGAGTAGGGGATTTGTGATGGGAGGTGAGATCAACTCAACTGTGTAATTGAAGTAAATGTTCTGTAGTATCCACTTGTATGATACTGCCTTCCAAATGTGTGTGAAGTAGGTAAGGTAGCCACCAAAAGTTTGGGTGGCAGGGGCAACGTGGTGTGGCATGGTATCAATATTGGCACTGGGTATCCCATCACAAGAAACTATTGGATGGTAGGTCAGGCTGGGCAGCAGTCACAGGGCTGGAGGAAGTGGTGCTTCTGAGTCTTGGAACCCTCTGCTCTTTTGCATTGGGTTCATAACAGAGATGTCAATTAAAGGCTGAGGAAGTGGGTGCAGATTGCTGGACCTGTTGGTTTGCTTATGGTGCTCCTTCTTCAGGGCTGGTGTATAAATGCACAGGAATGGAGAGTTGTCCTAATGTCTTCCGAGCGTGCCATGACTTGTCAGTATTCTCCCTGAAGAGATTGAATTTAGTACTGAGAAAATCCGCATAGGTATTCTGGACCTCTCTGAAGAACCCTTAAGAATGCAGCCATGCCTCATGACAACACCTGTGGTAGCATTTTTAGATGACGTGTCAGCTAAGTCCACTGCTGCTTGAAGTGATGTCTGAGTCACCAGCCTGCCTTCATTGATGAGAGCTTGGAACACTTCTG
This sequence comes from Carettochelys insculpta, assembly GCF_033958435.1. Classification (NCBI taxonomy): domain Eukaryota; kingdom Metazoa; phylum Chordata; order Testudines; family Carettochelyidae; genus Carettochelys; species Carettochelys insculpta. The sequence goes on along the minus strand of NC_134137.1, from coordinate 282,518,446 downwards.
TCTTCCTCAGGATGTCTCTCTCTAAATTCCAGCATCTCAATAATTTAAGAAATCTCACTCTCCTAACAATGCCTGGTAGTCTTCAGTACAAAGGGGGTAACTAACAGGTGAAAATACTTTCTGACTAAGGAAGTTAAAGCACGCTTGAGGTGCTGTGACCTGGTCCTCTCTATAGCTGTCTGTATTACTAAGGAGTTGTGTTTTCTGTAGGTAAATGAAACTTATGCCCGTTTAGCTGGCACAGAATACTGTTTTTCAGCCCTTGTAACAGTAGGGGCGCTGGCAGCAGGGAAATGCCACACACAGCTGGAGGGTACAGAATGACCTTGTTCACTGGGAGGGCAACCCTATTAGGGTCAGAGGGTTGAAGGATGTCTGACTGGAACGTGCTGTGTGTCCTGGATCTCCTTAAGAGGTATACAGAGTTTATGTGCTACTCTCTGTAAAAGCTTCTGATAGCGCCTGTGGTAACGTCAGTTCAATGGGTGAACTGATTGAGGGGTTGGGGAAAAGTTACAAATAGTCTCCTGGATTCTCCGTTGGGCTCTGCATTGGCATGTTATCCTTGTGAAGAAGGGTGGAAGGAGATTCTTATGGAGTATCAGGTTCACAAATAATTTTCACTCTGAAAAGGTAGGGTTGTGCTCTACTGGCAGCACCAGCAGCGGAGAACTTTTTGTGGACATAGCCTGGGAAGATCACTGTTCCATCAAGGAGGGTTCATTGGGTATAGAAATGTCTGTAAGGAGAATGCCCAACAGAAGAAGTGACTGTGATAGACAAATTAAAATATCCTCCAGTGACATAAAGATGGTCACCCTACCTACACTCAGAAGAGACCCTAAAGTAGGAATTAATGAATCTGAGGCGTCCAGTCTGCTGCTCAGAGGTTCTCACATGGGGCAGTAAGTGTTGATCTTTACTGATGGGATTAGTCTTCCTATGTGCATTTCTCTCTTTAACAGAAGGTTTGCGTGGAACTAATTCTTCAGGACCTGCACACATGCAAGAACTCACCCAACAGACTGAGATGGGGTAGGATCCTTTATCTTACAGATACGTCTGGACAGAGATCTATCATTATGCCTATGGCCATATTCCTGCTCTTGTGAGAGGGTTTGTTAGGCTTAAGTGTTAGCACCCAGAGGAGTAATACTCACAATCTGAAACCACTATATAAGGGGTACCCCTTATCTTAGATCTGAGTGGGACCTCCTGGCCTATTCCAAGAGGGATACCTGGTTGAAAGACAGAGTGGCAAAAACTGTACTTGTTGGCATTGTGAACCTCATCAAGACAGTAAAAGGCAACTCTGGTGTTCACTGTTGATTGAGAAGAATGGGGAAAGGAGATAAAAGTTCTTTATATCCTGGGACTCCTGGCATAGTACTTCAAAAGGAGAATAAACTAATTATAAAAACACTGAAATGTTAAGTCTAAACTCATTAAAAACTATTTACAATATGTATTTACAGGTGTTGAAGTACAGGAAAAAAATCACAAAACGATGCAGAGAATTCCAAATCACATGATCTGGCAGTAAGTAGGAACAGAAATCCAGAACCACTGAGCCACGCCACCCTTCATGCCCTCAGGTTGAAGAATGAGAGCACCTGTGCAGCTATGGACCAACTCTGAGGCAAGACTTGCTGGTATCAAGGCCTGTGATACATGTACATCCATATGTGGAATACATACAGACACCAGAACTTGAAGAACAATAATTCTGCGCTCTTAAGAATATCTGTCATTCTACACAGAAAATACTCACCATTTTCTGATCAGCTTTACCAATATTGAATAGTATGTAACCAAACACATTAAAAAGAATTCAAACTCTTGTCTAATACTATTTCTGAGCAGATTCCTGGAGAACTACTAACATTCTGAGAGTGAGGTCACTAACACAAATCTCTCGTAGTACATTAAAATACGAGTATTCTCATTATTCCCTTTTACAACATTCTTCCCAACTATCCTGCCACAATAACCCATAAACTGCCTACAATTACTTTTACCTAGTTATAGCAAGCACACACAATTTTTCCCCTGAAAATTGCCTAATAGTTGTTAACGAGGAATCATTCTTCTTCCATCCTTTTACTCTTGCTAAGTCTTTTTAGAAAAATAAATAACTCTTCCAAACATTTCCACATGTAAGTCACTGTATGGAACCTGGGTAAAAAGAAGTCCAAGACAAATTTGGAGTAACCTGCTCTTATAGTGAAAGAATAGAAGATCATCTACAGAAAATCCTTCAACAACAGTTGTTATTGACTTCAAAAGCAGATAAAAGCTTTCTTGAAAAGTAAATCCATCACCCTGTGGCACTATATTGCAGGCAATAAGAGGCCAGTGAAACAAACAAAATATATATTGGACAATAGGAAGGAAAACGGATTTTTCATGGGTTAGCATGTCTGAAACCTATGTTAATTACATTATACTATGTAGTCGGTGATCAATAAGTCTTGTAAGAAAACCAGCTGACCAGAATTAAACCTACGTTGCAACCACGTAGTAATAAATCTGAGAAGGTGGCCCCCTTACTTGTCTAGCAGCGAAGTTTTGGGGATTGAGCCCTGAGCCGATTGCCCCAAGGCTGATGTTGGGTAGTGTGGAACCAGAGGGAGAGAGCTTGTAGCTGGGAGAAGGGGAGAAGGGAGAGCAGGGAGCCTCATCCCCAAGGCACCCATCTTGATTGGAGAATGGCAAAGTCAGCTGAAGCAGTAGTTAGCCAATCAGCAGGAGTTGGTTAGTGAAGCAACAGAATGCAAAAGGAAAAAAAAGAAGGACTGTGAGTGATCACGAATAAGCAAAGGTATTTTGTAATAGCAATTTAAAGGGGAAATGTCTGAATCAATTTAACTGCTGGCACTTGGAGAATTTTTATTAAGGAGGCATGGTCAATTTCTGTAGATGTAAAAATACTTCAAAAAAATCTCATAGATGCACAGAAAATTTCTTCTATTACTAATTTTGTCCTTTTCTGGAAGTGAATATTTCCACTACAGCAACAATTACAGCAAGTATGAGTTCCTATTATTTACTTCTGTTTATACATGCTGATTTGGGTCCACACTAGGCATTTCTGCCACTGGTGTTTGTTAATTAGACCAGCAGATGGAGTTCATAAACCTGTTTGGCCTGTTACAGAAAAATGGAGTAGTTTAAAAATAGGAATTTAAAAAAAAAAATGGTTTGTTGGATGGAGAATTCCCACAAAATTTATAACGTTTTATCTCTTTTACATTTTATTAAAAAACTGCATTTAAAATAAAAAAAAGTATATCCAAGGGACCCTCTCCAATCATGTTTTAAATAATATCTGAAATCTAAAAAGCATGACAGCACCCATTTCAAGCTGGCAAAGTTACAAAGGAGATACTACAGCAGTATATAACAGGTGTAGGGAAATCAACAGTAAATGGACAAATACAGCACATAGGACAATCTAATCTAGAGCGCATGCTTCAGATAACTTGCAGATATGAAAGCAAAAAGCAAAAGTCTTCCAATATTGTGATTTTGTCCGTATGTTTAGATTTAAACAGAGTTCTAGGGTGCAGGAGTATAGCCAGTAGATAAACAGAAATAAGGACCATTGTGATGCCCCCTTTCTAAACTCTGTTAGTGCCTGTTCAACATGGATGACTTCTTCCTCAGCAAAAGACTGAAGTATTCAAATAATCTTTCTTCAGAGCTATACTCACTGCTCAGGACTACACTAATTTATTCCTGCTCATCGTTAACCCACCTCAATTTTTCATCTATGTTCACTCTACAGATGCATGCTTTTCTTATCTTATTTAATGTATTATTAAGTTATCATCCAGGATTTTGGATATTACTTCCAAAGGAGTATTTAAAAACTGGGTTCTTATGTAAATGTAGTAGCGGATTTGATCTCACCTTCTCAAAATAAGGCCCACTATCTGTGGTTCCCATGTCTTTGGAATTAGGTGGACGGAACCCAGATCGATCCTTTCTCATTATATCATTAAAATCCCCGAGGTTCATGGCTCGTTTGTCCGCATCAAATTTTTTATCTGTGAGACCACCTATACAAGGGAAGGAAGATGGTGAAATATCAGTGCCACTACCAAAACTATACCTGTTCTTCTGGACAGATTCACAGCTAACATGGCTTGAAAGTACCTCTACATGCTGCAAAACAGTATGGGTCAGGAATTTATTTTATAATGTAGAACTACAGCTCATGGTAAAAGATGCTGAAAAAAAAAATCAGGTATTACAATTTACTGCAAGATTAAACAAGCCAATTTGCTTTTAAAACATTAATAAATAAAAAATGTGTACAAAATATACAGAAGTTTAGTACAAATACATGCAGTGGCAGTGTATAAAGGAAATCAATCCTCCCCTACAAGCATAGCATCAGGGAAGTTTACTGTCTCATAAAATCAGCTAAGTTATAACTTACATATTCCCTCCTTTCAATCAAAGCTAGGCATAACGGGCTATGAGGATATGCACTATTTTATGACAAAATGGAGGAAATTTACCACATCTCTTGATATTCAAGGGTATATTCAGCACAGCACAAAGTAGCACAAACAACCACTTTGTCACAATTGTGCTTAGCAGCACAGATGGAGCTTCTAAAAACATTACCTGGAAACTTAAGATAGCTAGAACCCATGCCCACAGCCGAAAAGTTGTTAACACCTTCCTAAGAGTAAGTACACTACTAGACTTTCTGAAATATGCCATTGTTTAGTACAGGAGAAGGCAAAATATGGCCCATGGGCCACATCTGGCCCACCAGACATTTCACTCTGGCCCACCATTACCCTCTGGGACATTAGAAGTCCTGCAGCACAGTGGGGAACTCAGGCAGGCTACTCCCAGAAGCGGCCAGGCTGTCTGTAGCAAGCATGTCTCTGTGCACCCCTTGGAGGGAGCGGGGCAGCAGGTCTTGGCACGCTGTTCACACCCTCAGAACCATCCTCACAGCTCACACTGGCTTGTTTCTGAACAATACGATCTTCAGGGGCAATACTTGTGAGTTGTGTTCCCTGTAAACTGAGCACTTGGGCAGCCCCCCAGGAGAGTTTCAGGAGCTGCCCCAACTGATCACCAAAGCACCCGCAACCACCCAAGGTTGACAGCATGTGTTTCTTTGGTGGTGTTCATCTCTCGATACTTTAGTACGCATAATTAAATTTATTCCACTGATAGAAAAAATTAAGAGGTAATATGGTTGCAAGTGAGAGGAAGAAATTTGCTGCTCCCTTCCCTGCCAAGAGGCATACAGAAATACTTCTGCTAGCAGCAATGAGCCACTTACGAGTTACATGGGGCCACCATAGTATGCAAGCAGCTTGCCTGCCTAAGTTCACCGCTGCACAGCTTATATATAGTAAGTGCCTCCCAGTCAGGGTCAGAGCCTGCACCTCACAAAACCTTCCATACCCCTGCTCCAGGACACAACCCCCTTCTGCCCCAGTCTCTATCCCAGACCCCAAACCCCCTCCATTAATAGAACGGAAACGTACAGTCTGTGACCACCAACCTTTTGGAGTGGCTCCCTTATGAAAATTAATGCCCACTCTAATCTAGCCTGTTTCCAAAAGAGCCACACTCAATGCCAGCCTCATTCACTGCTGTCTGTCTAGTCAGTAATCACTCATTCACAGGCAGTGTTGCTGAGAAGGCAATAATGAACCACCCCCAGTAACACAGAGCCTATGCTAGCATCCTAGATAATATCTGATCTGAGTTCTTGTCATGGTTCATTGCAGCAACACAATTTGAAATATCAAAATTAATATCACTCAACTTCTCAAGTATCTTCAACCTCTCTGATCAAATGATACTGCCAATCCCTTGTGTGTCTTGGAAGAAGTTGTTGGAATCATCCTCACCTGGCTACATTCTTCCTTTTTCAACAGATCCTAAATAGCCACAACTGCTCAACACCTAAATTCAACTGTTTGCATTATAACCTATGATACCAGCAACGCATCAATAATATCTACCTCTGTGTACTTCTCATCCAACACAGGTAACTGTCCTGCAGAACTGTGTGGAGACTGATGTCTGGACAAAGCTAAATCCTGGAAAATGTGAAAAGGGAAGAACTGGCAAAACCCCATCATATTATCTCTAATCAAGAAACTAGGCTCATCATTCATTCTGGACAACCAGACAGTTAATCACGAAAAGTACCTTTATCTGTCTTTTGCTATCAGGAAGATTCAAACAATTCATCTTTGACAGTAACCTAACTACAGCAGAAAAAATATTTCTGTATCTCGCCTCCAGTCTGAAATACTGTTCTTTATTCTATTTAGGATTAGGTACAAAATTCATGAAGAAGCTGCCAATAGTACTTCATATGGTGGTTTGACTATACATTGAGACAAGTCAAACAAACGCCCCATTCAGAGTATCAATTCCTGTCCCAGAAGATCAAGACAAGTTAGAGATCTTCAAAATCAACAGGGCATTATGAAATACATCTTAAACTACTCAAGAAGTTGAACAAGGAGACATCTAAGTCATTAGCGATGATCTTTGAAAAGTCATGGAAGACAAGAAATTCCAGAGGACTGGAAAAGGGCAAACATGGTGCCAATCCATAAAAAGGGAAATAAAGATAATCTGGGTAATTATGAACCAGTCATTTTAACTTTAATACCCAGAAAGATAATGGAGTAAATAATTAAGCAATCAATTTGCAAACACGTAGATGATGATAAGGTAAGTAACAGTAAGCATGGATTTGCCAAGATCATGTCAAGCCAACCTAGTAGTGTCCTGTGACAGGAGAAAGTGGAAGAGTGGTAGGTAAGGCTTTTAATACCACCTGGCATAATATTCTCATAAAACAAACTAGAGAAATGCAACCTAGATGGAGCTACTTATAAGGAGGGTGATACTGATTTTGATAACTGATTGGAAAACTATTCCCAGAAAATAATCATCAGTGGTCACAGTCAAACTGGGAGTATCAAGTGGAGTCCTGCAGGGATCAGTTTCAGGTCTGGCCCTGTTTGGTTGCTTCATCAATGATTTAGATAATAGCATAGAACATATTCTTACAAAGTCTGCAGATGATACCAAACTGGGAGAAGAGAATTAAAATTACGGCAGTAGAGCAAATTAAAATTTTAGCTGCAATTCATCATGCTGTTAAACAAGAGAACAGCATGTACTTAAGTATTTTTGGATGAGTTCTACATTTTCAAATATATTGATTTCAATTACAACGCAGCACACAAAGTGCAGTGTCCACTTAATATTTTTGATTGCAAATATTTACACTATAAAAAAGAAACTTTTTAGTTCACTTATTACAGCTCCAGTAGTGTGATCTCTATCAAAGTCAGACTTACAAATGCAGAATTATGTATTAAAAAAAAACAGTATTGAAAACTGAAACAATGAAAACTTTAGATCCAACAAGTCCACTCAGTCCTATTTCTTGTTCAGCAAGTTTGTTGACATTTACAGAAGATAATGATGTTGACCATGTATTACTTGAAAGTGAGATCAGGCTTTACTTGACACTTTTGTAGCCAGCACTGCTAAGTTTTTGTGTGTCAGATATGCTAAACATGCGTATGTCCCTTCATGCTTTGGCCATCAATCCAAAATACATATTTCCAGGCTCATGACACTCATTAAAAAAGTTGCAATTAAATTTGTTACTGGACCCTTTAGTGAAGAATTATGCATCTCCTGCTGTTTTATCCACATTCTGACATATATTTCTTATTATTGTAGTCTTGGGTGATGAGCCACACATATTCACTTAAGAACACTTTCACAGAAGATTTGACAAAATGCAAAGAAGATATAAATGTGAGCTTTCTAAAAACAGATATAGGACTTGACCCAAAGTTTAAGAATCTAAAGGGCCTTCCCAAATCTGAGGGATGATGTGTGAAGCATGCTTTCGGATGTCTTAAAAGTGCAACACTCCAATGTGGAAATTACAGAAATTGAATCAGCAAAAAAAGAAAATTAACCTTCTACTGGTGGCACCTCACTCGAATGATGAAAATGAATGTATGTTGGTCCACACTGCTTTGGATCATGAATAAACAGAGGCTGTCATCAGCATGGACATACCACCTCTGATATGATGGTCAAAGCATGAAGGGACATACGAACCTTTAGAACATCTGGCACATGAATATCTTCCAACACCAGGTACAACAGAGCCATGAGAATGCTTGTTTTCACTTTTAGGTGACATTGTAAAGGAGCAGGAAGCATTGTCTCCTGCAAATGTTAACAAACATTTGAACAATGAGCAAAACAAGAAGTAGGACTGAGTGGACTTGTATGCTCTGAAGTTTTCGAGTGCAATTATGCAACAAAAAAGTCTACAATTGTAAGTTGATGTTTTGTAATAAAGAGATTGTATTACAATATTTGTAGGCAGTGAACTGCAAAACAATACTTTAATCATTTTACAGTGCAAATATGTCATAAAAGTAGAAACTGAACATTATACTTTGCATTATATTTGAAAATGTAAAAATTAAATTTTAATTAATAATTCTATTGTTTAACAGCATGATTAATATAAAATTAATTGTGATTAAACTCAAAATGATCGGAACAAACTGAGGAAATGGTCTGAAGTAAATAGGAAGAAATTCACAAAGAATAATACAAAGTACTCCACTTAGGAAGGCATCATTAGTTACACACGTATAAAACGGGAAATGACTGCCTAGAAAAGAGGACTGCAGAAAGGGATGAGAAGATCACAGTGAATTACAAGCTAAATTTGAGTCAACAGTGCAACACTGTCAAAAAAAAACCAAACCACACACACACACACACACCATTCTGGGACGTGTTAGCAGGAGTGCTGTAAGCAAGACAAGTAGTAATTCTTCTGTTCTATTCCACACTGATTAGGCCTCAGGCAATGTGGGATGAAATGGAATGTTTGATAATTCAGGGCTTGGATAATCGCCCCCAGCATAGCAAAGCCAACAGCCCCACAGGGACCAGCAGCAGCTCCCGGCCAAGACCAGCTGGGTCCCAGCCTGAGACAGAGCCAGCAGCATCTGACAGCTGGGGAGCTGGCTCCAGAAGCTGGCTAGGGAACCAGCCACCATCATTTCAAAAGGGGCCCATGAGCCCCGCATCCATCCCTGCTTATTCAACATTTTCAGGTATCCAACCATCATTCGGTCCCACTTATGTTGGATAATCCGAGTTTTACTGTACATAGAAGGCTGTAACAAGACGGGGAGAAATATACTTTCCTTAACCTTCAAAGAAAGTACAAGCACCACTGGTCTTAAACTGAAGCAATGGCAATTTAGGCTGCATGTTAGCAACTTGTTTACTGTCAGTGTCACTAAACACTGGAATAAATTGTCTAGGAAGGCTTTGAAATCTCCATTACATTACATTAAGAGTAAACACTTGTCTAGATTATCTTTGTCCTGTAATGAGTGAAGAGGACTGGACCAGATAACCTCTTGAGGTCCCTTCCAGTCCTATTAATAGAAAAAGAATGATCACTGTACAATTATCAGAGGGGTAGTCGTGTTAGCCTGTATATGCAAATATAACAAGAGGTCCTCTGGCACCTTATAGACTAACAGATTTATTGGAGCATAAGCCTTCCTGAGCAAAGATCCACTTCGTCATATGCAACTTCTGACAAAGTGGGTCTTTGCCCACAAAAGCTTATGCTCCAATAAATTTGTTAGTCTACAAGGTGCCACAGGACCACTTATTTTTTACAGACACAGTAACTCTGGTTCTTCAAGATGCTTACTTCTCATGGATCTCATTGTAGATACCACAGGCATGCCGTATCAGATTCTTTTGGTGAACAGTGGACTAGGGCTGAATGTGCACCTACAATGTCCTTGAGCCCCAACCACCATTCAGTGCCTTCATCAACACAGAATTCCCAAGGTGATCAGATTCTGCATCCATGAGGAAGAAAGGTGCGTCATGGGATCAGTGTGGACACGACATCTTGAGGAACCATCGTTACACTATATAAAGTAACTATTTTCTTTAAATATTTGTTCCTGTAGATTCCATTCCAGGTGAATGGCAAAAAGTTGTCTGTCCAAGGTGATGGGTGCCAGGAATCCTATTTACGTATTGTTAGACTGCCCTGATAATCTGTACATCAGTTCAAGAAGTTGACAGTAGAGAATAAGGCTTCTAAATTTATATACAAAACTCCAAGCAGCAATGTTATATCTCTTAATAAAGGCCAAAGAGGATGCCTAAGCTCTAGTAGAACATGCCTGGATAAAAACCAGAGAGAAAGCCGTGCTAGTCTATATACTATCAAAACAAAAAAGAAATCCAGTAGCACTTTAAAGACTAACAGAATAATTTATTAGGTGATGAGCTTTTGTGGGCCTGTCCCATAAAAGCTCATCACCTAATAAATTATTTTGTTAGTCTTTAAAACGCCTGGATAAGACATTCTAAAGCAGTCTAGCACCCATTTTGAGACTTTTTCTGAAACAACCTGTTATCTGGATGAATTATGTGTTAAGGCAACACAAGATAGTTCTTAAAAATGCAGTAAATTTGTAGCTCAGCCTTTGCAGGAGGTGAGCAAGATCTTGGAAAGTGCCCTTATAAGCAAATAAATTGATTTAAGTGAAAGTCTAGGACTGCTTTAGGCAGAAATTTAGGAGGAAAAAAAGAATAGGTAACTATCTTTACGGAAGAAAGTATAAGATAGTCTTGACATCAGTGCTTGGATCTCTCTCATTCTGTTGGCAAAGGTAACAGCCATCAACGATGCCCTCTTAGCAGACAAATGATACACAAATTAGAAAGTATACAGCTTCAAACAGAGGTTCTATCAAAAGATATGAAGACTATACTTAAGCCTCAAGGAAGAGAAAAAATCCCTATCAAGGGGGACGATGTGCTTTAGCTCCTTAAAATGATGGTGACTGGAGGCTGGGAAACAAAAAACACTTATGTCCCTGTACTGGAAGATGGTTCAGAGATAATGCTGCTGGGTGAACTTTAACAGAGCTATTAAAGAAACCTAAATATTTCCATTATAACTTGTACTTAAGTGACAGGAATAGATGCCTTCAGAAGGTGAAAGTTATGATTAAAAAAAGGCTATAATCAAACACATTTCCAGCTGGTCCCCTAAGTAAGCCTTGTTGAACATTTTCAATTCTGAATAAGAACATTCTGTATCTCAGCGGACCAACATTCATCTTCCAAAGTCAGCCAGCTAGCAAACAAGCTGTTAGATGCAGACATGTTGGGCTGAGCTATAAATCCAGATCTTAGCCTTAAAATATGTCTGGCCTGATCAGCAACAAACTGACCGAATTAGTAAGATTATCTCTGAATACCAAGACTGGTGCACTGACCATAAGGCTATTAAGACAACTTGAGTCTGTCCTCTCCTTTATTTTCCTGAGAACCCTGGGAATGACAGGAATTGGAGGAAACGTGCAAAGCATATTCTTGTCTCAGCAAATCAGAAATGCACCTCAGAATGAGCCCAAACTCTTTGCTTATGATCAAAATGTGAAACAGTTGTTTCCCAGTTAGTCCATGAAGTTGTTTTGCATTCCAAGTGAAGTGTAAGACTACAAGATTGACGTGATGCTAAAACACACCATTCTCCCTGGAGAATGGCATCTCGACACAGGGGAGATGGTCTTGCTCCTCCTTGCTTGTTTACATTGTGTAATGCTTGAACTTGCACAGTGGTACCCTGAATCTCAGGTAGAAACAGACTGCACACAACACAAAATCACTCAGCATTCTAATCTGTTTATATGTAGTTGGAATTCCAATGGGGACAATCAACCTTTGGTCTGCAGATGAGTCAAAGGTACTCCACAGAGTGTCTATGGAAGGTGAAAACAGATTATCACTCCTTTACAGACATTCTGATGATCTCTCCACCAGAACAACAATGAAAAGAGAAGTTACTCACCGTAGTAACGATGGTTCTTCGAGATGTGTTCCCGTGGGTGCTCCACAATAGGTATCGGGCTCGCCCGGCGCCGCAGATCGGAAACTTTCCAGCAGTTTCTCCTGGATCGCGCATGCGCCAGCGCGCGCCGCTCCTTGCACGTCCCCGGCCACATGCGCGATCCGGTCCCCGCCAGTTCCTTGACCAACCGCCTCGGATGCTCCTGAAAAACACTAAACAGAGATCCAAAGCGGGGAGGATGGGCGGGTGGTGGAGCACCCACGGGGACACATCTCGAAGAACCATCATTACTACGGTGAGTAACTTCTCTTTCTTCTACGAGTGTCCCCGTGGGTGCTCCACAATAGGTGCTACCCAGCAGTAACCCAAGTAAGGAGGTGGGTAATCGGTTTATGTGCAGCTTGCCCCTGAAAGGACTGCTGTCGACAGACGGGTGTCCTCTTGGTATACCCGATGTAGTGCATAATGTTTGGCGAAGGTGTCACAGGATGACCAGGTCGCTGCTCTACAGACGTCTTTTAACACGATGCCCTTGAAAAAGGCTGTTGACGCCGCCACTGCCCTGGTGGAGTGAGCCCTAGGCGGGGCCAGCAAAGGAGTCTTTCAAAGTTCGTAGCTCATTTTTATACAGGACACAATGTGCTTCGAGATTCTCTGTGAAGAGAGACCCTCTCCTTTTGACCTGGGAGCGAGAGAGACTAGAAGCCTGTCCATCTTCCGGAAGGACTTAGTTCTGTCTATGTAGAAGGCCAACGCCCTCCTCACGTCCAGGAGATGTAGGCGTGCCTCCTTGCTGGAGCTGTGAGGCTTCGGGTAAAACGAGGGTAAAACTATGGGTTCGTTAAGGTGGAACTCGGAAGAAACTTTCGGAACAAAGGCTGGGTGCAACCGTAAAGTTACTGTCTCCTTTGAGAATACTGTGCAGGGCGGCATTGCCATAACTGCTGCGGGCTCACTCACCCTGCGAGCTAACGTAATTGCAAGTAGGAAGGTTGTTTTTATCGTAAGGAGACGTAGGGGAACTGCGGCTAATGGTTCAAAAGGTGGACCCGTTAGCGTGCTGAGCACCAAGTCCAAGCTCCACGATGGTGGAAGCAGTTTCCAAGGGGGGTACAGGTTTACCAGCCCCTTCAGGAACCTGGTAACAATAGGATGGTCAAATACCGTGGGCCCCTCCTCTGCATGCCGAAAAGCAGATATAGCGGCGAGGTGGACTTTTAGCGAGGATAGGGAAAGTCCGCCCCTCTTGAGGTCCAATAAGTATTCTAGTATTACAGGTACAGGAACATCAAGGGGAGCTAACTGCTTGGCAGAACACCATGCAATGAATCGAGTCCATTTCTGCTTGTAGGTCTTCCTGGTGGAGGTCCTTCGGCTACTTTCCAGGACTTGTTGTACTCCCTCCGTACATGTGCTTTCTAGGGAGCTGAGCCATGGATTAGCCATGCTTGTAGGCGCAGACCTTGGGGGTGTGGGTGCACTATGGAGCCCTGGGCCTGTGTGAGTAGGTCCGGCGCCACCGGAAGGGGGAGCGGTGGGCGGTCCAACATGCGCAGAAGCAAGGGGAACCATTGCTGTCGATCCCACATTGGGACTACTAGAATCATGCGGGCTCTCTCCCTTCTGGCTTTCTGCAAGACCTTGTGGATGAGCACTGTGGGGGGAAATGCGTAAAGTAGGGGGGCCCTTCCATGAAATCGCGAATGCGTTCCCCAGGGACCCCCGCCCCAATCCTGCCCTGGAGCAGTACTGGGGGCACTTCTTGTTGTGCTGAGTGGCAAACAGGTCGATCTGGGGGAACCCCCATGTGTGAAAGATCGGTCGTCACAGATCGGAGCGGATCTGCCATTTGTGCGTGAGTGCGAAGCGCCTGCTCAGCTGGTCTGCTTTCACATTGTGAGAGCCCGGCAAATACGAGGCTTTCAACATTATATTGTTGGCGATGCACCAGTTCCGCAATCGGACTGCTTCCGCACATAGGGCATGGGATCGGGTCCTCCTTGTCGATTTATATAAAACATGGTGGAGGTATTGTCTGTATTGATCCCGACTACTTTGCCCTGTATGTGGTCTCGAAAGTGTTTGCAGGCGTTGAACACTGCTCTGAGCTCCAGTATATTTATGTGCAGTGACTGTTCCGCAGGGGACCATAGTCCTTGCGTCACCTTGTCGCCGATGTGTGCTCCCCAACCTATGTGGGAAGCGTCGGTAGTAAGAAAAATAGAGATTTGTGGTTGGGGAAAGAGTACCCGTTACCAGGTTCTTGGGGTTTACCCACCACTGCAGGGATCTGCGCACCTCTGTTGTGGGCGACACCACCCTGTGGACAGTGTGGGATGCCGGCTTGTAGACGCTCACCAGCCAATGTTGTAGGCTGCGCATATGCAATCTGGCATTCTGCACCACAAACGTCGCCACCGCCATGTGGCCTAGCAGCTGCAAGCACGTTAAGACCGGCACCGTGGGGCTGTATGTAATGACTTGCACCAGCGAACTGATGGCGCGAAAGCGGGCGTCGAGTAGATACATCCTTGCTGTAATAGAGTTTATACGTGCCCCTATAAACTCTATATCTTGTGTGGGGTCGGTCTTTGACTTCGCGAGGTTGATGACTAGGCCCAGCGAAGAAAACGTGTCTGCTGTTATGCGTATCATGCGTAGGACCTCTGCCCTCGAGGCCCCTTTCAATAGGCAGTCGTCCAGGTATGGGAATATAAACACCCCATCTGTGCAGGTAGACTGACACCACTGCCAGGGTTTTGGTAAAGACTCTGGGGGCCGAGGAGAGGCCGAACGGAAGAACCTTGTACTGGAAATGCTCCTTGCCGACCATAAAATGGAGGAAGCGCCTGTGTGCCGGGTGGATCGTTATATGAAAGTAAGCATCTTGTAAGTCGAGGGCTGCAAAATCTCCATCGTCCAGTGCCATGAGTATGGAGGCGACTGTGATCATCCGAAAACGTTGTTTGCGCAAGTACCGGTTGAGGCCCCGAAGATCTAAGATGGGCCTCCAGCCTCCTGTTTTCTTCTCTGTAAGGAAGTAGCATGAATAAAAGCCTTTCCCCTGGAATTGCTCCGGCACTCCTTCCACCGCCCCTATGAACATAAGATGGTCCACCTCCTGTTTGAGTCTCGCCTCGTGTGAAGCGTCCCTGAGGTGGGGCCTGGGTGGAGGTTTCGGTGGTGGAAGCGACTGGAAGGGGATCGCGTAACCCGTGGCTATGATCTCCAGTACCCATTTGTCTGCGGTGATCTTTTGCCATTGGGGGTGGAACGGTTGGAGGCGATGATGGAACATTAGCTGGGAATGGCATTGCACGATGGTAGTGATAGTGCAGCCCTCGACCTGCCCGTCAAACTTGTCGCCTTTGGGCCTGCCCCGAGGATGCGCAGCTTTGTTGAGGACGTCGCCTGGGAGTTCTATACTGTTGCTGCTGTTGATGTCGCCCTTGGTCGTAGCCCCGTTGGTACTGAGCACGCTGTGGTTGGTACGGGTATCGTCTTTGCTGAAGGTAATACTTTTTCTTCCTATATGGAGGGGTATAAATACCCAGGGTTCTAAGTGTAGCTCTGGAGTCCTTACTGGAGTGGAGGACCGAGTCAGTTGAGTCTGCACACAACTTCTGCGTGTCAAAGGGAAGATCCACAATCTTCACCTGCAGATCCCTCGGGATACCTGATGTCTGGAGCCAGGATTCTCTACGCATGACCACTGTTGTAGCCGTTGAGCGTGCCGCCGTGTCCGCCACGCCCAGGGTGATCTGGACTCCCGTCCTCGAAGCTGCGTAGCCCTCTTGCACAATCGCCTTTAGCACCAGCTTCTTATCTTCTGGAAGCGAATCCATGAGAGAAGTAAGCCTGGAGTAATTATCAAAATTATGGTTCGCTAGATGTGCTGCATAGTTTGCCATTCTCAATAGCAGGGTGGAGGAGAAATATACCTTCCTGCCAAACAGCTCTAGCTTCTTGGCATCTTTGTCTGAACCCCCCGATTTGTACTGAGAAGTCTTTGATCTCTGCTGAGACGATTCTACCACCAGTGAGTTTGGTTGTGGGTGACTAAAGAGGAACTCCATGCCCTTCGCCGGGACGAAGTACTTCTTATCCGCTCTCTTGTTCGTAGGCGGAGCGGAGGCCGGGGTCTGCCATATGGTAGTGGCTGACTCCATAATGGCTTCACCGAGCGGGATAGCGATTTTGGATGAAGCCGGGGGTCTCAAATTTTTCAGGAGTTTGTGATGTTCCTCCTGTACCTCTGTCGTTTGGATGCCTTGCGTGAAAGCCACCCTTTCTAACAGCTCCTGAAACTGTTTGAGGTCGTCCGGGGGAGCAACGTCTCCGGGGGCCGTGGCCTCATCAGGGGAGAACGAGGAGGAACCACTAGGGTAAATCTCCCTCGAACTCTCAGGTTATTGCAGCCGATGGTACACCCGCTCACTGGAGGCTTGCAAAGGAAAGTCTCGGGGTTCTACAATTAACTCCCCTTGAGATAGCTGTGTTTCCATCCCCGGCCGGGAGTGTCCACGGGGTACTGGACGGCCGGGGGTGGACCTGCCCCTAGGTGTATGCCTGGGGTGTCTGTGTCCAGCATGATAAGAACGACCATGGCAGCACGGGCACGTGTCCGGGGATGGAGACCTGGACCACTCTCGGGGTGCGTACCCCTGATGTCTGGGAGAGCGAGATCTCCACGACGACTCAGATAACGGTGAAGCTGGTTTGTGATAGTACTCCAAGGGATCCAATCCCAGAAAGGGCGAAGGTGGCCCAAGCCATGGTGACGTTGGTTGGAGGAATGGAGGAGGCGGCTCTGGATAGGCCGGTGGAGACCCAGATCTTCTGGGTGGCGTGTGCAGCATAAGGGGAGGCCTTGTTTATAGCAGCATTGCAGCCCTGTCCGGAGAAGGGCTGCGGTGCTGGGTTTTTGCTCTCGCCTTTCCCCTCCCCTGTGGGGCTGGCACCGTCCCCTCCCGTGCCGGGGATCTTGGCCCCGCTGTTGGCGCCACGCTCGGCCCGCTCAGTTGCAGTGCCACGTGGATAACGTCCTCCGGTGCCTGCAGGCTCCGTGACTGTTGGCCCTGCACCACTGGCGCCGCAGGGGTTGGTGCCGCCTGTGGCGGTGCCGCCGGTTCCGGCGCTTGCCTGGCCACTGCTCTGAGTGCTGCGCGTGCCGGCTGTTTGGTAATCGGAGGCTCAGCCTCTGCCACGTGTGCTGCTGCGCTGCCGCTTGTTTGAGTGTGCAGCTGGGGGCTGTGTGCTCTGCCCGTCCCGCTCGCTGAGACCGCCAGCAGGGATCGGGCTGGAGAGAGCTTCCTCCGTTTCTGCACCGCAGGGGTGAGGGAAGCCGCCTTCCTTTTGTGGAGCCCAGGGGGTCCCTCTGGTTGAGGCCCCTCCGGCAAGTCAGGCTGGAGAGCCTTATCAAACAGGAGCATTTTCAGCCGCATTTCTCTGTCTTTCCTGGCCCTGGCTGTGAGCTTAGCAGAGTGGGAACACTTCTGGGTAACATGTGATTCCCCCAGGCACTGAATGCATTCGCTATGCGCATCGGAGGCTGGCATAGCTTCACGGCAGGACTCGCACTTTTTAAAGCCTGAAGAGGACATCGCGGTGAGTCTTTTTGCTGTTAATAGGGCACTTAGCACTTAATTCGTGCCTGTTTACCCGTCGCGGACACCAGCCTGCAGCGGCGGGAGGCCTACTGGCCTTCACGTCCCCGCGTCTTCTCCGCTCCTCTCTCACATTATTTTCTTTTTTTTTTTTAAAAGAAAAAACAACAATTTACACGTAAAAACTCTATCTAATCTGACTCTGGCCATAGCCTGAGCGGATTCTGTCTGCAGCTGATGGCAGCTGAGAAGGAATTGGCGGGGACCGGATCACGCATGTGGCCGGGGATGTGCAAGGGAGCGGCGCGCGCCAGCGCATGCACGATCCAGGAGAAACTGATGGAAAGTTTCCCATCTGCAGCGCCGGGTGAGCCCGACACCTATTGTGGAGCACCCACCGGGACACTCGTAGAAGAAGTATATTTCTCCAAACAAATGCTGTGCTGTGCTCGTTTGGCTGATGGACTTACTTTGACCAGATACAGAGACGACAAAGACAATCTGTCCTATGTCATCATGTAAATACAATTGACCATGGGTCCTATGATACTGAGAAATCTTCACTCATGTCTTTTCTTGACCCTGAGACTTGATGTCAAATCTGTCAAGATGAAGAGGTATGTCCTCGCGGACCCTGAATCTAGTAGTGTTCTTATAAATTCTTCTGAATGAGTAAGGATAGATTTGGATCGATTAATCCTGAGTCCAAAGGAGATGTGATGAAGCTCCATCCCCACAAGTTTGGTGACTTGTTGGGGCGATTCTCCTTGTATCAGAAAATCAAGGTAAAGATAAAAGTGAAGACATGTCTCCACAGGTAAACTGCCACAGTCACTCGGTGAACCCTTCTGGACCTGCACAAAGCCAAATGATAACACAATTAATTGTTGTGTGTGTATTTCACTAGGAATTCCAGGTATTTCTTGTGTGACAGAAAAAGAAGTATGCATCCTGTAAGTTGAGAGTCAGACTGATTATGGGGAACGGGGACAATTATAGATTCAAAGGTGACTATTCTCTAAAGCAAAGCTTGATAAAGATCTGGCTGGAATGATTTAATTGAGGTTGGTCCTGTGTTGAGCAAGAGGTTGGACAAGATGGGCTCCCCAGGTCTCTTCCAACCCAAATCTTCTATGATTCTATTCAGGGCTGAAAATGAACATGTTTAAACGACCTGAGGTCCAGTACTGGATGTCATTCATCCTTCTTTGGAATGAGGAAGACATGGGAGTAAGAAGCCGTTGGCCAGAAATTCTGAAGGGACCCTCTCTATTGCACACATCTGAAGAACAGTCAGTCTTCTGCATCCTGGGCCAGGAAGTGGAGGGAGGGAAAACTGAAACACACAGACCTTTTGGATGATTTTGACAAGACAGCAGTCTGTAGTATCTGAATTATTCTAAGTGATGAAGACACCATAGGATAATCCAATCTTGCTGTAAATTAGCTGGTTAGGAAGAACTAAATGGGCCACTTTCTCTTCTATGTAGCTGAGAATGAGAAAAAGATGGAAGTGTGTGGTCTCAATGGACACCAGTCACCAGAAGCTTATGGTGCAGGCAACTCAGTCTCAAGTGTGAATACACAGAGGCAACTTGAAGAACAATGCTTCTAAATAAAAATTTAACTTGGAAATTAGGAAAGCATTTCTGATGACAAAGTCAATCCTATAATCTAACAATATAGTCCTCCTTACACGGGAGATATGGTAAATTAGGAGGCAATCAATTGAGATTAGGTAAAACAATACAGAAATTTAGATGAAATAATCTAAGAGATCAGTTCAGACTATTATTATGAGGACACTGCTCACCCAGCATGACTCTTTTAAACTCCCTGATGTTTGTGGTCAGGCCACCAAGGGTGATAAAATCTATTTCTATTCAGCAGCAGCTCCATTGCCTGAGGCAAACAGTTGAAGATACAACAATAAAAAGACTTTCATTTTCCCATATATCAATACTAAGGATCTGGTAGCTGGGATGTCTAATGCTAAAGCTAGTAGACTTCCTTCCCCCACATAGCAAAGACACGTGACAAGGGATGCTCCGCCATCTTAAAGCAACACAACTGACTATTGCATCAATTTTTAAAGCACCCCCTTCATTTTATGCTGATATTTCCCTCCTATACCCAGCACAGTGTCTCAGCAGCAGTTGTATAGCTGTATAAATTCTGCAGCCAACAGGCTGGAAGCTTCTGCTTTATCTTGGTATCAAAAGAACACAGCTCAAAAATAGTAGTGAAATGTTTCCCTTTCTTAAGATAATCATGTCAAACACGTAATATGAATCACCATGCCAAATGCATTTTAATGAAGTTATACGCACCTACAGACAAGTCCATTTTACTGCCTTGAGTATCCTCAGTTTGACTCTGAAAGAGCAAAAAAACAAAACAAAACAAAAATAATAAACACTGATCTGAGTACTCAGCAAAGTTAAAAAACACTGCAGAAAATAGTCTTCAGAGTTAAAAATGTGTATTGGAAATGTGGAAGTGTTTGCGCCAGTGTGAATAAAAATAACGTGTTAAACTACAAAGAAAAATAATCCTGATGTAACTTTGAGCACAACTCAGTCAGGCTGCATACAGGGTTAAATTTCCTAAAATGCAACTAGACATGTGAACTCATGCCAGAGAGAGAGATGGGTGAACAGCTGCTCTCAGAAATGAACCTCTGTCCTCATGTTCCAGTGGTCAAGGGATCAAATTATGCCAGTAGCAGCCAGAATGACAGCTCCTCCTCGTGACTTGTCAAGGCATCAAATCTTAAAATGTGCAGCCAAGTTATTCTTCCGCTGGCAGTCCAGGACAGGGTGTTCCCATAACTTTGACAGGCAGCATGATCTAGTGGACTTTATTTGAGACTGTGTGCCATAAACTCAGATACTATTTCCCAGTTTTTCCAGCAACATTCTGCTCCACCTCAGACATCACAGCACCTTCGCACCACAATTTTCCCAATTCTATAATGATAATACCTATTTCACAAGACAAATTACTGAACTGTGTACAGCATTTTGAAAAATGCAACTCACTCCATCAGGTGTCATGGCTCAGCTTCTTGAACATTTTCATCTGTGAACCTTAACACTGAAAAGAAGGCAGCACAAATCTCTGCACTTCCCACTGACAGTGATAGTATGTGTCTTACAGCTCCACTTAAGAGGCTATATCTATTGTAGCTACTGTGCTAAACACATAAGCACTTACAATAAATAGGGAAGACAGGATGAGCTAAAGGCAATACCACCTTTTTACAGCTGGGAAACTGAGGTACAGTGATACTGCCTTGCCCAAGTTCACACAAGTATGTGGCACAGCCAGGAATTAAGCCCACATGTCCAGAGTTCTAGTCCACTTTAAACACAAGACCATTCATTGTCTGCAAATGAACTGCAAGGCTACATTAGTTAGAGACATGAAATCTATTTAGATTTTAAAAAGATACTTTACTTTCATGAAAGATAAATGCTGACTAGTAAGTGGAGTTTGAAATAGCCGCCAACTATCAGTATTGGAATCAGTATGTTAGGAAAGAGAATGTGAATGATAAATGCAAATAATTCATAAACACTGGCTAGTAAATATATAAATTTAGAATTTTGCCTAGTAAACAATTGCTCGTGCTTCTTAATTGGATTATGACATTTTAAAAAATCCACTTACTAGCAATCCCATATTTGAAAACTGTTTGGATAAAGGGTTCATCCACGAATCACTATTTCCTCCTTTTAATGAGCACTAAAAAACAAAACAGATATGTAATTAAACAGCTACCTTATCTTTCCTCCATTTTCACACTTTCTTTATTCTACCCCATAACTGCAGAAGTATGAACTGAAAATACAGTCTCTGACATCCATGTCTCAAGCATGACAGTTACTCATTCATCAGTCTTTGGTACTATTAATAGACACCTGCCACATACTTTAAAAAAAAAAAAAAAGACTAATTACTGCAATTTATTTGTTTAACTGATGCACACTGTTCTGTTATATGTAAAGGTTTCTGCTGTGCATTGTTTCCTTTCAGCATCTTCCTCTCAAACAGCAAAGTGCTGAATTTAACTGGCTTTCAGTTAGGTCCTGTTGTGACTTGTGAATGACCAGAAACAAAACTAAAAGCAGAAGTTGGAAATATCATACACACACACGTGTGCATGCTGCAAAGGAAAGTTTACAGATAAGTGGTTTTGTGGTTAAGATAAAAATAAAATGTCTTTAAAAATCCAGGGGAAAACACACTGATTGAAATTAAAGGGAATAAGTTTGTTCAAAGTAGAAACTGACAAACCCATACAACTCCACATTAAGATTGACTGTCTTGTAAAAAAACTGTTGAACACTTATTTTTAATTAGAATCTTATCTTAGCCCAGGAGCAGCCAAAGTGCAGACCTGGCTATAATCTTAACACGGTATTCGACACTACACTAGAAAGTCTCACGTGCTGTATCCTCTACACAGCAGTTAGATCATAGTGTTACAGCCAAGTGCGCAGTCACTTACATCTTTTTGCTACTGTTGTTGCCACTTACTAAGAACAAAGGCGGAAGCCCAAAAATCAAGCTGAAATAACTGTTGCCACCAGAAGCGAGAATGAGATCAGAACTTCAGCAGGCTGTGTAATGTGTCAGCAGCAGCCTAATGCACAGGTGATGTGTCACCCAGAGAAGAGCGAGAACCCTTGGATACTTGTTACTCAGGCTCATTCTGTAACGGCTCTGTAGCCAACATGACAAAATGTTTATGGGAATCTCTGCTGGAGTTACAAGTGAGCCGGTGAAGACTGCCACAGTGCCCATGGGTGCCAGGACACGCTTAAGTGCTTGTCATCATCATTAATAACCATGGACTCAGCATCAGTTGGTGTCTGATGCCTCTCTCACTATTCCTTTCCATCGTTCCCTGTCCAGCGTGGAGTGGTTTAGGTTCTGTAGACTAGCTCCACACCAATCCACTACATCATCTATCCATTCTCTGTGGGGTCTGCCTCTCCTATTCGAACCATCCATTATGCTAAATACCAGGGTCTTGATTTTTCGTTCATCATGCATTTTGCAAATATGCCCAAATAGTTGTACCTTCTGTTTTATAACCTTCCGCAGCATGAGGTGCTTGTACTTGGCACCAAATCCAAATGCTTGGGCACTGGAGCCAACGTGGATATCATGAGGAGGGCCTTAAAGAAAATGTCCCTCTCCTTGGCACAAGGCTTCAAGGACTTGCAAATGTAGCACTTATCACTTCTCTCAGCCCTTCCTTAGGCAAAGTCAAGGGGCACTCGGGGTGGGGGTGAGGCATCACTAACTGGCATGGCCAATTAAAACTGCAACTTAACTTGAAGCCCAGGGAATGGGCCATGCCTCTGCTCAAGGCTAAGTCTCTACAGGGACTACGCTAGCTCCATAAGAACAATGAATTAACCACAATAGAACTATCTAAAGAGAAAATACAAAGTCCTACTAGTAAAATGCACAACAGGTGAGACAAGCATGTTCCAAACACCATCACAGACATCCAGAAGGAACTGAGGGTGGAAGGGGCTGGTGGCACCCTTTATAGCTCAGTATGTGGGTACTGCTTCAGAGGGCACCAGGGTCTTCTAAGGGAAAATCTTCCAACATTGGTGCATGTAGCAAGCGCACACAACTATGCTGAATGGACAAGAGCAATCACTAAAAGAATATGAAAATACATGCCCTTCATAACAAGGGCAACATACCAGTCCCTCAATTCAAGCAGGGGATAACAGACTAGGGGACCATACAAAACCTGAACTTTATCAGCAGCAATGCTATCCCTTGGGCAAGGAGATCGGTTATGAGGTCTGCATCTTCTGTGAGTGTAGGTAACAGTGCACACACCTACTTGGAATTAACATGAGCAATCACTGGAATAACATGCTAGTTACACCTGCTTTCAGAGTATATGGCAGATATGAATCATTCAAGTATTAGGTTTCTTACCTTAATTTGTGATTTCTTTCCTCCTTGCCCCCAGCTTGTTGAGTTGTGAGAGGAACTGCTACCCTGAGAGCCTGCTGTGTTCCAGACTCCTCCTTCCTCCTCCTCTTCCCAGCTTGAATGACGCGTTCCCGTTACTGTTCCATCATTCTCCACCCAGCCATCTTGCATAGATTTGGAACCTTCGGGGCGGGGGGGGGGGGGGGGGGGGGATGATAGGTTTTATGACAGTTTATGGCAAGATCAGTGGGATGTTTAGTACACAACTGCTCTTAACAGACAAAAAAATTCTTCATTTTATTCTACTGTAGAAAACTGCTCACAAAAGCACAACACCTAACAGTTATCAGTGCTAAATAGGGTGCTATATTTTCCAAATGTTCTGAATATTTATTCACTTTAGCTTCAAACATATCAAATGCCTTTAACTTTAAAATGAAAGAGGTGCTCATAGTTTCTACTGGGGAGGAAAGGATTCCTGAGCCTCTCAAAGTAATACAGTTAAGGAAATTAGTCTATGTGGTTAACACTTATCAAATCCTCAACATTCGATTAGAAAAAATACCACCAACATTAAAACCTTGTACTTTACGCATGGTCAACAATAAAACTCTGCTCTGGAAAACTCAGATTTAATTCTCAGAAACTGGTCAGAAATCGGAGATGTGGGAAGCGTGCTACACAAATTCTCCATGAATCTTCGCATTTGTTAGTAAGTTTATTGGGACCTAATCAAAAAACTAGTGGCATTCTACTTATGAATGCAGAGAAAAACAGGATACGTTTTTGTTCAGACTAAGAAGCAAGCAGAGTAATCTGCAAAAAACGCTGTTCATATTTTAACATGCCCTCCAAAATGAGAAAATTCAAAAATTAGATGTTAACATTTTGGTCCACTCTAGCGAGACATTGGTGTTGTCATTTTAAACAAAGGGAGCATTGCTACTCGAATGCTGCAACCATTTCATTTTACAAAATGAACTAGTGACTGTTCCTTCCCTTCCTATTACCTGCTCACTCCTACACCAGTTTGCCCACCCAACAGTGTATTATAACTGCAGCTTCTACTGACCAGCCAACATGTTTCTCAACCCCTACCTTGTCTGCTGATCAACACTTCCTTCCCACTACTGATCATGTTGCTCCTTCTTGCTTTGCTGCTCTGCCTACCTACCTATCTTCCCAAAAGGGGTTTTCCAGCATCTTCCTCTTGCTAAAACCTTAAATTGTCTTGGGAAGGGGAAAATCTGGGCACAAAATCTACTTCTCAATATCTTTAATCATGGTTCTGATTTTAATTGTGTGTTTGTATGTGTGTAAATATATATTGCTTGTTATACAAGCATGGAAAAAAAAGTGTGTGTACAAGCAAGCCCCTTACTCATTAAATAAGTTACTTGCTTTAAGAAGAATTTTGCAATTCCCTCCCCACTCCTTCCATTACTGTTTGTTTTACCTTAAACAAAACACTACCTATGCTGACAGAAAAGAGTGCCACAAAAATGAAATTGGTGTGCAATCACATAATAGACATTTCAAAATTACCAAATCCAAGTTTTTCAGAAGGATCTCATTCACAAGTGAATAAAGGACATAATTTCTAAGTACAAAGGTGAAAAATCTATTAATTTGGATTGAGTACATAAAAGCTGTAAACAATTATTTTAAAAGATGCATTTTATCATGCTTCTTTTAGAAAAGTCTGTTTTGTTCTAGTTTTCCCAAAAGAATCATGTTTGGGTTAAGACCAGGCACATGAAGGCTGAGCCCCCAAAATAATTCCCAGTAATTTATAATACAGGGTTAAAATAAAGCAGCATTTTCACATAGCTTTTAGTAGGCATAAAATTAGAATGTCCACAGACTTTCTGCTGCAGTGGATAGACTTCTGCCTATATAACCA
Organism: Carettochelys insculpta; assembly: GCF_033958435.1. Taxonomy (NCBI): domain Eukaryota; kingdom Metazoa; phylum Chordata; order Testudines; family Carettochelyidae; genus Carettochelys; species Carettochelys insculpta. The sequence goes on along the minus strand of NC_134137.1, from coordinate 282,493,026 downwards.
GGATCTACAATAAAAATATTTTGGCTAAGGATAAATGGCAAGTTCCTAACTCTGATATAACAGGAGATTTATCTTGGAAGCTAGTTTCAGACGATGAAAAATTTGGATGTGTAGCAAGGGGATGTCCTATAGATAAAGGAAAAACAAGTAACTGACCTTATGACCTTATTAATGAATACGTTCAGATATCTCAGTAAGATCAGTTTTTAGTCATTTGTAAACACTTTCATTCAAGCACCACCATCAGCTCTTCAGAAAACATTTTGTGTGCCTTCTGGTCCTCACTAGGAGGGTTTGCACTACATATGCAGGTGAAATCAATCAATCAGTTACTCAAATATAGTGCATCATTACAAATATGACTTATTACTGGCCCATACTCACTAGGTTTCATGGCATTCGCAGTGTTGGAGGGTGCATTCCCCAGCCTGTTGTTGATGCTCCTGTATCATCTACTTCACCCCACCCAGGACTGGTTTCATTTGGCTCACCCCAGGCAGATGTACCATTATCTGGAGCTGGCGGTGTGCTTTTGCTCCAGACTGCACAAAGAGGAGATATTTTAGTATGGACATTTTATAGTGTTCACTAACATTCAGCACAGTATCACCGAAAAACCTACTAATGCTATCTTTCTGGTGTAGCTCATGCTATTAAGAAGCGTTAACTGGCACTTAGTTGCAAACACTACAGTCCAGAACAGGGACTTGACTCTCAGTTCTAGAAATGAAAAAGAGGACCCTCGGTTTAGAGATGTTATGAGAAACAGAATTACTATTGTATCAAGTTAGATATGAAGACTACCCCTGATGCTAACTTACTCAGATAACTTTTCCCATGACAAATTATTAGTCCCACATTGTATGGAAGTTTAATAAACTGAAAACCAAGGATAAATTTAAGTGCACATTGAAAAATAAATAATACTCTTAAAAGTATACTATGGTCAGAAAAGTAACTATGTAAAAATGGCACCTTGCCATTCTGTGATGTGCATTCAAGCTCTAGATGTTTACTTAATTTTTTAAAAAAAAATTCATTCTTAATAGCACAGAACAGCCGTGGGAGTATAAAATAAGTTATAATCTAGTTCATATATGATCACCATTGTCAACTAAATTCCAAATACAAAACACAATTTTGTTTTAAGCTGAACATGTGCAATTCCTCTGAAGACAATGGGGTTTTACAGATTAATGAAGGCAGAATTTGGACTCTAAAATCTTTTACTGGTATTGATATACAAACAATTAAGAACATATCTTGTCTTTCAGGGTGCGTCTACACTAGGAACTAACTTCAAAGTTAGGCGCTACTTCAAAGCAGCCTGCAGAGAGACTACACAACTTTTCCCTTACTTCGAAGTTAACTGAAATACATATTCAGTGCCTCATTAGCATGCGGGCGGCCGCAGCACTTCAAAATTGATGGAGATGGGAATAAGGGGACTTCGAAGTAGGCGGGGTCCTTTCGAAAAGGAGCCCCGTTGGGATGAGTGGCACGGCGGCGAGCCGCATCAATTTCGAAGTGCCGTGGTTGCCCGCATGCTAATGAGGCACTGAATATGTATTTCAGCGCTTCATTAGTAAACTTCAAAATGGCCCTCTACATGGCCATTTCGAAGTTTGGGGCTAGTGTAGATACGGCCAAGGAGTCACAACCCATTTGAGAATACCGGCTTAGATATATATATCGTTTCATATACTCTGCTGAAAAGAAGGAAGCAAAATGATACCTGATGTTGTTGATTTGCTAGTCACTGGAGTAGGCAGGCTTTGTTCTCGTGGAGCCTGTCCCCCTTGTGAGTTCTTGTCCCACAGGTTCACATTCTTGTAGTTATAACTGCTAGGGTCTCCCCATGCTGAAGTGCCATCATCAATATCCATTTTACGACTGATTGATTGTGGAGAAGGTTCTTCCCAGCCACTGGGTTCCTCATCCTTGGGGGCAGCTGGCTGTGGCCCACTGTTCCAGTTTGGATTTGGAGGTCTTGCATTACCTGGAGTTTGTGGTGGTGGACCCCAGGAGCCTGGAGCCTCCTGTTGCTGCTTATTCCAGGAACTGGGCTGTCGACCAGTCTCATTCCATGCTGGCGTTCTTTTACAATCATCCCATCCACTCTTTGAAGCAGCATTTGCATTTGCGCCATTACCCCAAGTCCCAATCTCATTTTGCACACCTTCACCCCAACTTGACACAGGTTTGTTTCCTGCACTTTCCCAATTACTGTTTTTTGCTTGGTCAACATCCTCTCCCCATCCGTTCTTTCCTGAAGACCATCCTGGATTAGGCTGCCGTCCACCCCACCCTTGATCCTTGCTGGTACTGTCATTCCAAGAGGAAGAGGCCTTTTCTTCTGGTCTTGCTCCTCCCCAACTGGAAGAATTGTTGTTCTTATAGTCATTCCACCCTCCTGTGTTTTTGGGGTCCTTCCACTCTGTGGGGGTTGAGAGCTCACCCCATCCAGACTTGTTTTGATTGCTTTGGCTGGGTGCATCCCCCCAGCCCCCTGAGTTCTTTGTCTGTGTAGCAGAGCTCTCCCACCCCTCAGTTCCTTTATCAGATTTCCCCTCTGGCCTTGGCATCTCTTCAATATCCCAAACTGTATCTTGCTTAATTTGAGTCTGGCCCCAACCAGTGTTTGAAAGCACACGGGGGTCCAAATCAGTCCTGCTCAGCAAAGTCTGCAAGACTGCCTGACAATCAGGATGGGTAGGCCTGTATGATCGGCGTCCAGAATTGTGACTATCACTACTTCCTGCTTTGTGGTTGCTTCCAGTGCTTTGACCTCCAACCTCACTTCCTGTAGAGCTGGAAGATCTTCCCCAACAGGGAGCCTGGGAATTGCCTTGGTTTTCAGGAAGGGGGTGGCCCTTTTGATTGTCCCATGCTCCAGTGCTAGAATTTGGTTGGTTTGGACCACTCCATTCTCCAATCTTCAGTTCGTCAGACCCTGACGGCTGTTTCCATTCTCCCTGAGAGACCCCCGATGTCAATTTGTTCCCTTCACCCCATTTGTTTTCATTTGAGTGCTGAGGGCCAAAGTTCCAAGACCCACCACTCACAGACCTGTTACTGTTATCCCAAGAATCATTTTTTGATGCATTAGATTTTTGAATAGAAACTCCTTTCCAGGAGTCCTCTCTCTCTTTTCCATTGTTCCCATGGTTTCCAGAATTGTTTTGTCCAACACATGTGTCAGTTCCAGAAGGCCCCTTAGATGTACCCCAAGATCCAACACTCCCAGTCTTTCTCTCTCCAGTGCTTTGTGAAGGGGTGTCAGTGCTTCTGGAGGGGTTCCCCAAGCCCATTTCAAAGGGCATTCCCTTATTCTCCATAGGGTTTGGCGAACTTAAGTTCAAGGAGTTAGTGTTTCCATTTTTTGGTCCATCAGTGTTATGTATTTGAGCCTGTTCTCTGCCAGAGACAACAAAGTTAACACCCGCGTTTTCCATCTTTGACTGCTGTTCCCTAGAGGTCTGACCTACTGTGCTAATCTGTGCATTGGAATTACCATTATCAGACTCCAAAATACCTTTCCTACAATTGCCCTCTTGAACTAGTGCTGGCCATGCAGATGGGTTGCTATTTGGGTTTAAGTTGCTGAAGCCAGAACCAGGGACTATTCTGTCCTGCCCACTCAAGTTCCTCCAATTTCCTAGTCCATTGTTACTCTCTGCAGCAGTGTTGGAAGATTGAACAGATTTAGCTTTGGGGTCAGATTTCCATGCCCCAAGATTACATTCATTCCCAGCACTTCCAGACTGACACTGGCTTCCTTTTCCTTTGTTACTAGTGGTGCTTCCTGGCAGAATGCTCTTGTCTGAGCCAGGGTTCGAGGCACTGTTATTATCGGTGGTGTTTTCGGAAGAAGACTCAGCGTCTTTGCTGGCAATACAAGGCCACTCTTCCATGTCAGACCCGTCTACAATCACCTTGTCCCAGACGTGAGTTGGGTTGGCACTGGTGCCATTGTTGGAGGAGGCTCCAGAACCCCAAGTGGAATTTGCATAATTTGAAGCAGCAGCACCTCCAATTGTTGAATCTAAAAAGATGAAGGTCATTACTATTTATCACTATTTACAAGCCCCTTGAAGTTTGCATTTACTAACAACACTGATTGTTTTCCTTTTAAAATCTTGTTTTTTCCAGAGACCTATAAACTCAGCTGTTTATAGCAGAATATTACACTGGAAAATCATGTATGAGCTACTCTTATTAATATATCCAACGTTCCAAAAAAACAAATCCTCACATACAATTCAATGTTGCAGGCACTTAAAATTTCACTGAGGGATGTCTCCTTTTGCTAGCATTTCTGTCATTCAACTTTAAGCAACATTTTTGTAAAATAATAATGCCACTTCTGAGGCCAATTTCAAGTTTGTCTATTTTTTTAAGGCTGGATCTAAAATTATAACGTACTGGATAAAATTCAGCAGTGATAAAATAATGCTTCAAATATAAAGTGTGCATTGTACTCTAATGCAGCTTATAGTAGATTGACATTCAGTAGGTTTTCCAACCAAATGTAATTTACACAAGGAAGGGAACAAAGTAAAGTGTTTAGAAAAAGTGCCTATCAGGAGGGTAGAGTATTTAAAAAGTACTTCCTGCATTCCCTCACTTGATCAAACTGTCTAAATTGATTTTATTGCAACATATGCCTTTTCTTCCCCTCACTGTGCATATTATATCAGTTTTGCAAAATCATTGAACGTCAATATCAGTTCCAATTTATGCTATGTTTACATGCACATGTGCATTCGGCATAGCCCAGAAATGTTCACGTGATTTGTGTAGGCTTAGATCAGCTATAAACGTAACCTCCTATAACATTAGACAGTCAATTCTGGCTTCATTGCATGTGTTTCACAGATGTGTCATTACTAGCGTAATAGTCACTGGGCAGCACTCCTATGCCATCCTCCTTCTACTGCCCTATTGATAAAAGATTAATCTTTAAGGAAAACAAGTTTACGCCCCAATTTAACACCATGTTCTCTCGGTTTGGTGCTACTAGTCATTCTTCTCTCCAATTCTAACCTCAGTGCTTTCAAGATGCCATGCTAAAATTTTCCAAAGATAACTCCACCTCCTTATGCTCATTTCTTCTGTAGTGAGCCCTGGTAATACTCTGGTATTTGGTAATCCTGCTTCTGCAGTAGAGCTAACATGGTGAGGCAAGAAATGCACAATATTTGTCAGTACTTTGAGCACCAAGTCTGCATATATACTACTGAGCTACTACCACATAATCAGCACTGGCTAGAGTCATTTGACGTTAAGTCACACCCTCCTAAAAATGTAACAGGAAACCCATGACATTTGCATCCTGACACCACTGTGACTGGAGAAACCTGCAAATACTGAAATGGGTAAGATGGGCAGGGCCTGGGGCAACCTCTCCCATGCTGTAGGGCCTGCCTCACTCCTGTTCTGTCCCTGCCCTTCCAAAGAGGGCAGGGTAGGCAGTAGGGATTGCTCTCCCACCCCACACTCACCACACAGGGGGTGGGAGCAGCAGCCTGCTCTACCCTCCTGTGCCATGCCACCCTCCCAGCCTACTGCACCTCACTTCTTCGCAGAGAGCAGGAATTGCAGATCCACTCCACTTCCCACTGTTGCAGAGAAGCGCGATGTAGTCGGCACAGTGCAGAAGAGCAGAGCGGGCTGCCACTCCCACCACCTCACTTGTTGGGTGCATGTGTGGGGGAGAGGCAGGTGGCCCTGGTTGCCTTTGGCCCCAAGTAACTCCACATCCCTCCCATATGTAGAACAGTTAAGTTGGCCACAGCAGGGCACCCAAAAGCATGGGTCCCTGGGTGGCCACAGCAGTTCATCCTATAAATGGGATGGCTCTGGTGGGATGGGGGTGGGCGGCGGGGTTAGTGGGCCATTTTCCCAGTTTCCAGCTGTTACCACGTTGAGTTCCCTGCAGCTCTCAGCTGTTGAGTTGGTTTGGGTGGGAGGCCCTGACAAACACTGTTGCTCTGAAACATGCTCCCTCAGACCATGTCCCCTCTGATGCAGGAGGTTGGGTGCAATGGAAGAAAGGGTAGTGAAAGACAGGGTGGTGGCAGGAAGGGGCGAGGCTTGGTTATAGACGAGCTCTGAAAATAGGTCAAATTGCAAATAGCGATTGCACAAATGGCTAACATCTCCTGCATACTTCTAATTCATACTTACCCATGCATTGAATCTTTGTTTTAACTATCTAGTCAGAAGTAACCTAATAGGAATGTTCAATTACCAACATTTTTATTAAAGACAAACAACTGTTAGAACAAGTTCCATGCTTTTTCAATTAAATAGCTGATCTGTTGGTCTGTCTCTCAGCTGACCTTCAGAACCTTCAGAACCTTGTGAAGAACTGCTTATCTGTAAATGAAGCACTTTGACCATCAGTAGAAGAACTACACTCTGTACCAAACTGAACCACTGGGGGGGCAAAGTAAACTTGTTCAGCTGTGAAAGGCTTTAGGTAACAATATACGGCTCCCATTCACTTTCATTTCTTTCTTGTTTCTTAGGCTATGTCTACATTAGAGCAATCTGTCAACAGAAGTTACTGTTGGAAGATATCTTCCAACAAAACTTCTGTTGACAGATTGCGGCTGGACTTGAAATCGGATTGCTCTTTTGATCTGCTCCGTCAACAGAGAGTGGTGAATCCTTAAAGGGTCCCCACAATGCCTATTCCGTGCCCACGCCGAGGCTCGCCTACCGCATCAAGGGACAACACAGCTGTTACAGCAGGGCTCACATACTTGCTGAGAGAGACTTTGCTCTTTCCAGTTAGCCACAGTACCAGAGCAGCCCCCAGGGCTTGCACTGGCCACTCTCAGAGGTGCTTCAGCATCTGCTGCACACCCTCACTGCTGTCATCCTCCTCCTCCCCAAGGAGGATGATCCAGACACCACGTTTCAGGAGCAGCCCTTGCTGCCACTGGTGAGACTGGCTTGTTATGGGGCAGCGTGATAACCAACGGTGGCTCCAGAACTTCTGTATGCAGAAGAACATCTTTCTGCACCTCTGCACCTGGTTCATCTCCACCCTCCAGACACAGGACACCCAGCTGTGGCCTGCCATCCCCCTGCAGAAGCAGATCGCTGTCACCCTATGGAAGCTCACCACCCCCAACAGCTACCATTCTGTCAGGAACCAGCCTGGAGTGGGGACATCCCCTTCAGGGCCATCCTCATGAAAAGAATGCACTGTCTGGCTCCAGGCCCTGCTCAAAGGGAGGGAGGGGTCCCACCAAAGGGGGCCCTCAGGCAGTGGGGTCAGAGTGTGAGGAAGCCCTGTCCTGGGGGACCATGCTGTCCCATGCTCTCACAGACCTGCTGCCAGGGACAGAAGGGGTGGCCTCCCGGAGAGAAGGGACTCCCTCCCTCAGTCCCTGACGTGTGTGGCCTCTTCCCCTTGCAGGTCGTGATGGTCATCAACACGCTCCTGCTGCAGAGGGTGGTCTGTCGTGCAAATACAGACATGGTCGTGGCTGGATTCACTGTCCTGGGGTTCCCCAACTACTCTGGGGCAATCAATAGGACTAACATCCCCATTCATGCCCCAGACCACAGCACGGCTAGGTTCATCAACCAAAAGGAATATTACCCCATCGTGCTGCAGGCCCTGGTCAATCACCAGGGATAGTTCCTCAATGTGTATGTCAGGTGGTCAGGCTGGGCACGCAACGTGTGGGTGTTCCACAACTCCAGCCTGTGCCAGAAGATGGAGGAGGGCACCTTTGTCTCCCACTGGAAGCTGGCTGTTGGGGATGTGCACTTGCCATTGTGAGCAAAGCGGCCTAACCCCTCATGCCTTGGCTCATGAAACCCTTCACGAGCCAGCTGGACCCAAGCAAGGAACTATTCAATGTCCAACTCAACCGGGCACAGAGGTAGAACGTGTGTGCCTTCAGCCATCTCAAGACATGCTTCAAGTACCTCCTCGCTCAGCTAGACATGGGAGAACACAACATCTCCAAAGTTGTTGCTGAGTGTCATGAAGGGGGAAGCCTTCCTCCCAGGATGTGGGGGCAGATGCCGGCCGGGGCTACAAACTGCTGAGCACAGCTCTGCTCTGCCAAGCCCACAGGGATGATCTGTGAATGTGGGAGGCCCGGAGGGAGACCTCTCTGGAGCCCCCCAGTGACCCTCTTCCGGGGCACCCCCAGGCGTACCCAGTCCCCTCCATAACCCCCCTTCCTTTACTGCCTCACCCCTCTCCAATCCCAGCCTAATAAAGAGGGACACAGGTGGTGAGTGAATAACTTTTTTACTTCTACAAAGATAAATGTAAAAATAAATTTAGTAAAACTATGTACAAAATGCAAGAACAGTGAACAACATACAGTAGGTGGGGACTTGGGATGGGGGGTGGACATCAACCAATGGGGGGGTGGGGAGCATGACCCTGAGCGGCGTTGACCTCATGATCCCCTCCCATCATGGGTTCAGGGTTACAGTCGGGGCTGAGTTGGGGCCAGGAGCATGGGGAGGTAGGGAGGCGGTGGGGCTGTGGTGGGGTCTGGGTTGGCAGGGGGAGAAGTGAGGGTGGGTATGGCCCTCAGCAACTGTCAGACATCCAAGAAGCCTTGGAGGATGGCCAGCAGGGGCAGGGGGAGCAGGAGCAGCAGCCGCATGTGTCTGGGCCAACAGGTCCCACCAGATGTTGGTAGCAGCAGCAAAGCAGGAGATCAGTTGGTCCCTGGCCTGTGACCATCACTCCTGGTCCTGTGCCCAGTGCTCCCAGTCGTCCCACAGCCGCTGCTCGAGGAGGTCAGTCATCTTAAAGAGGGAAGCCATATGGGCCCTCTGGAGGTCATAATTTGCCCAGCAATGTCCCCTCCACCGGCAGGCCTGTCCACTTGGTGGGTGTGCCAGCTCGTCCCTGATGCTGCCTTGGGGCTGGCTGACCCTGGCAGGGAGGTGGGGCTGGCTCGCCCCTCACTTGGTGTGGGTCCAACTGTAAGGAAGACCAGGCAGGGAGACAGAGTCATGAACAACACAACACAATTCCTGACACCCTGCCCCCCACCATGACCACCAACCAACACCCCCGGGCCACAGATTTCCCAGGAGCACAGGCATGTGCGACCTGCACAGCGGGCCCTGATGTGTGGAGATTCCGTGGTGCCTAGGGTACAAGGCTAATCATTCTCCCCAACCCCAATGGACTAGTGGCCAAAGGGGAGGAAGGGGTGTCCAGCCACAAAAGGGCCCTGGACAGGTGGCGGGTGAGCCAGGCACAGTCTGGCCCTCCCCAGGCCCCCGCATACACATGCGTCTCACACCACTATCTGTAGGTACTGACTCTCGCTGGTGGGCTTGCCCACATGCTGGGGGGCCCACAGGTCTCTGTGTTGTGTCTGGGGTCAGGCCAATGCCCACGTGGCCAGCCTAATTCCAGCCGCGGCAGGGGCTGGCAGGCCCACCCCACTCCAGGACCTGGGGCTTGTCTGGCCTCCCATGAGACTGGCAGCAGGCTGGCACCTCTCCCCAGGGGTTAGCTGCTGGGTCCAAGTGGGACACACTGCCTTGCACATGGTTCCAGGTGCTGGCACCACAGCACGAGTTGGGCATGCTGGTAGGCTCACAGCATGCCCCATCTGCACCCAGCCCCCATGCCCTGGGTTGTGTGATGCACAGGGTACTTACCGCAAAGACACTTGATCTGCTCCAGGGACACCCTGAAGATGACCTGGCTGAAGAGATCCGAGTCCAGGGTGACGACCAGGGTTCTGCTGCTGGACTCAGACCCTGTGTCCTTCTCTGGCTCTGGTTGAGTCCTGGAGTGCTCCTAGGTCCTCCTCCTGCTTGGGTTCCTCCATGGTGTTCACAGGGGATGTTGTGGGGGGGAGGTGTCGTCAACCCCCAGGAGGTGGTGGAGCTCCCTGTAGCGGGGCAGGTGGCCAGTCCTGCCCCAGATCTGTGCCATGCATCGCTGGCTCAGCTGACTATATTCTTTGACTTTTGCTCACAGTGTGGCCTCGTGCCACCAGGGTGGTGGCAAGCTGGACACATTCCTCCGCTTCGCCAAGGGGTCCAGGAGGATCTTTTCATTGGCCCACATACTGAGTAGGTCCTGGAGACTGGACCCATCCTAGGAGGGGACCCAGCCTTTTGTGCCATGGGGTGGCTCCTGGGACCCCTCCTCAGCCTGCTCCCTGGAAGGGCCATGGGGGTCATGAGTAGGCTGCTCTCTGTCATCTTTCAGAAATGAGCTTACAGGCGTGGCTGGGAGGGCATGTCGAGGAGCAGCCTGGGATTCTACTGCTTCCATGCTCTCAGATCATAGAGTGCTGATTGCTGTGAATAGGGCATCGCCCAGGTAGCTGTGTGGTGCCACAGACTACTCTTCTGTTGACAGAGGTGTTCTGCCTCCGGGGGGAACACCAGAATGCTGTCGACAGAAGTGCTAGGTTCTGTTGATTTACTTTCAACAGAATGCCTTTGTGATGTGAATGCTCCACGGGTTGTGTCAAAAAAACCCAACCTCTCTAGTGTAGACTTAGCCTTAGACTCCAACCACAGAATATGCCAACGGAAGAGTGCAGTTATAGTCAACTGTTGCAGTAGGGCATGTGGAACTGCACTGACAATCTTACAGAAGAATTCCAGTTGCATACGCCTAACTATTCTTTCTTCAGTTAACACCAGCAGAAATCCTCTCAGCTGGGAGACTGATCAGGGAGAACTCTCTAGGGAAGTGGGGGAGGGTCATCTGAGGAGTAGACTAGGGCCTCATCTAGACTACTGGGGGCCACTGATCTAAGTTACACTATTTTGGCTACATGAATCAAGTAGCTGATGTCAACATACTTAGTGCATTGAAGACACAGCTGTAGGTAGACCTAAGCCAACAGCTGATTCTCTCCCGTCAACTCCATCCGCATTTCTTGTTCTGGTAGAGTAATGGAGTCAACGAGAGAGTACTCAGCAGTTAATTTACTCCTCCAATGAGCAGCTCTATGTATTTTAACAACATGAATAATTTGGAAGCTATCTTGGGTCTACCTGAATGCATTCTTACAACATCCAGGACTGAAGTGCCTCCTAATCCAAAGGATGTGTTTTGCTGCATTTTGACAAATGTCAAAAGGAAACTGCCTCCCATACATGCCAACCCCCACAAGTAGCCTTGGATTTGCAGAAGAGCATTGTCCTAACTAAGACTATAGATAAAGGCCTGCTTCTAAGATCACCTTACCTGGTAACAAATATTATGTGGACAAGATATGCAAGCTTCTCATCTGACAGAAAAATCTATTACTATTTTATAGTTGAATTTGAAATTGTAAAACTGTATCACTTTTAACTTTATATAATGAGAAGTGTCGGTAATTAATGGTTGGAGCTCAAAAAGTAACCTGGCTGATGATGTTCCCACAAAACTAGGTCTTCAAGGAGTGACAAATGAATACTCCCCCACAGGCTTACATCAAGAAACCATTAGCACAGTATTAGATGGTATTCTCAAAAAAAGGTGGGACAGCATTAAATTAACCCTTCTAAAGAATCTTGTCTGTAAAGCACAGGAGATACTGGAATTGGTTTTGTATTGGAAAATGAAAGGCTGGAATGCATATTATGAAAGCTCAGTAATTTTATCAATTGTATTTATTTACTTTCAGTGCTGCCATTGTTTCAGCCACCACAGTGCAACAACATTGGAGCCTCAGTATATGGACCAATTACTGACTTCAGCAGTTGTTTTCTGCATGGGATTAACTGAATTTGCTCAGTGCAAATCTAGTCAATTGCTAAGGTTAGATTAGATTACGGTACTAAAACAGCGGCCAAAGCTATAGAATAAGATAAACTGAGCACGCCCATCTGTGCTAACACCAAAGAGGATGACTTGGTGTTAATAATGATAGTAAACAAAATCCACAGAATCTTGATTTTTTGAAACAATGACAGCTAAAATGTCTAACAAGTATTGTTACAAGTGTGTTTTTTTTACGCTGCCATTTATAGTCTCTATCATGCAGCATAATAGGATTAGATGTTGAAAGTACTAGAAAGTCAGATGCTATCTCCAGCAAACTCTGTAAGAAGATATGATCTATGATAACACACATCTGATCTATCTTCCTAGTTCTAGGGACATTGGTAAAATATTTATTATTGGTGACAAATTACGACTAAGAAAAGAAAGAAGAGGCAAAGAGATGGTTTCACTGCTACTTCTAGGAGCTCCATGTGGCAAAAACCTCTTTTCTACTTCTGAGTTATCAGCAAAAAAGCCATACTTTGTCCTGGGTCATCCATCTCCCATATCCTGGGGACCACTAGCACTGTATAAATAATGTCTGCTTCCTGGACAATGCTATTAAATAAGAAGGTATCTGTCAACAAGACCTTTGTCCTCCTCCGGAGGAAAATTGCAGATTCTAGATGTGGGAAACAGATGCATCTGCAGAAGAGGGCTTAACAATTAAATCTTTTAATGCCCATTCTTGTTGAATACGGTTTCTGCTTATTTCATCCACAAACATGCTATCCTTGCATGGAAGATGGATTGCTACACAGGTGAGAAGTTTAATGGATGCATTGCCAACGACCAACCACTTCTCAGCACTAAACATTGTTATCAAACCCTTCCGTGGCAATCTGCTGAGTAACACTAGCATTCACCTTCTACACCACATTGCCGTCCTTTGAATATAAGGAAGACCCTTTGAATGAAAGCTGCATTACTCTCGCTAATCAATGCGCTCGTGTGTAACTTGATCTCCAACCTTTCATATTGTGACCTGGCTCAGATTTGCGTTTCTCCCTGCTTTGTATCCCACACTACTTCATTCAAACAGTCAACTCTTCTCATAGTGATAGCTACATAGCCAACGAATAGGAACTCGTGTCTGCAGCATCATAGGCAGCTTCTAGAAAACACTTTCCTACTGTAAGTCACCTGTGACTATTTCTTTAATTTTCTTCAGATCCTCAAAAAGATGTTCCAACAATGGAACAAGCATATGCCACATTATAAGGTCATACAGAGACCAAAATCTTTTTAGTTTGCCACTGTGACCTATAAAGTAATTTCTGAATAGGATTATCTGTCTTCCTGGCACCGTTATCTTATGGTATGTTCTTAGCCCTACCTGTTTTCAAAGATCAATAAGGTTAGTTTGTTGGAAGAGGGAAAAAAAAAACAATCAAACCCTTAAACAGGGACCTGATATAACTGGCAGCCTGCAAAGACGATGGTGGAATATAGACTTGTATTATCCTCCTCATTTTCAAAGAGGCACCCTAAGGCAAAAAAATTTTTTGACAGAAATGACCTCCTCTCTGCCAGGTTAGGTTGGTTACGGAATACCAAACAACCTATCACCCATTTCTTGACCTATGGAGACCTCAGGCTATAAATACTTCCACAAACATAGTGAACAGATCTGGATGGATTCACAAAGAATGGGATTTTAAGGAAAAGACGATGCTGTCTTGTCTTCATCCCTAAACCTCCCAGTGTTGAGAGAAGAGTCCCTGTTGCTTCAGCTGAAGCAGTCATTTGTTTCTTGGACCCACCTAGCTTCCTCAGAAGGGAGATCTCTCAAATGGAGTTTCATTTGTGCCAAGAACATGGCTTTGAAAAAGAAACTACTTAAGTCAAATTGACTCCCTATGTGGTCTGGAAGCTTATAAAAGAGCTTCTTCCTTCATCAAGTGTAGTTAAAACACCCAGTTTTGAGGGCAAAAAATGAAGGCAGAAAAAGTAGAAGCATACGTCTCTCACCATAGCATTTAATATTCTGGATAAAGCCATCTGTCATAGTCCCCTCGTCCCAAAACAATGGCAAATTCTAAAAACAAACCTTTTATTCTGGAATCCAATATCACAACAGAAAACACAAAAAGACATCACCATTAGGAAGACCGGTTTCTACAAATTACATAAACCCTACAAATCAAATGTGTTTTAAAGAAAACAACTAAAAAGCTTCCTAATACAATTTTGTAAGACACTACGCCCTACCTTGGGAGGATCAATCAAAAAGAATGGTCACAGGACAAAGTCAGGCACCAGAAGGAGTTCTAACATACTACCTTCGCTAAGACTAGAAATGGACCACATCTTCTATGCTTCATTACAGTAAATATCTATAGACCTAATACATTTGGTCTTTAGCTTTATGATGACTGGAACTAAAGCACTGCTGCTGTGACGACACTTAGCTGAGACAGAGGCAAAAAACTGCCACCAGCAGGAAGACAAGTGGATTGCACCAGACTACCGGGCCTCCTAAAGACTGCTGCACATTAGCTAGCTAAGAAACAAACTATTTTTCAAGTCAGCAATCCACCATACTACATTCCCCGCGTCCCACACTGCTTTCACATGCGTTCTACCACGTGAAACGATAACCCCTAAGGAAGAGACGGACAAACCTAGATGAAGAGCAAGTTATGTTGTGCACTAATGATGGTTCTTCAAGATGTGTGTCCCCACGGACGCCCCAATCTGGGTGTCAGTGCGTCCTCGCACCAGTGCTTGCAGACTCCTCTATAACCACGGTTTCTTGCGCTGTGCATGTGCAATATCGCCTTCTCATGCTATCTGGCACATGGAACCCTCCTTTCATTCTCTACTCTAGCAAACAGAGCAGGATGCTACAAAGCAGGGGAAGGAGGGAGGGAAGTGGAAAACCCACGGGGATGCACATCTCAAAGAACCATCATTACTGCACAAGGTGAGTAACTTCCTCTTCTTCAAGTAGTGTCCCCATGGGTGCCCCACTCTGGGTGAGTATAAAGCAGTAGTCACACTTTGGAGGGGGGTTTGGATCCCACTAACAGTTACAGCAACGGAACTGCTCGACCCACTTGAATAGAGGAAACAATGGAAAACAACAGAGCGTAGTGCTGTGCAAATGTGTTGCTGGAAGACCATGTCACTGCCTTGTATATGTACATAAGGGGTAACATTCTTGAGAAAGGCAGTGGCGGAAGAGACAGCCCTGGAAGAATGGGCAAGGACAGCACCTGGAAGCTCTTGTCAGTGAAGCGTGTATAGCATGTATGAATACAGGTGGAGATCCACTTCGACAGTAGTTGAGATGAAACAGGCAGGCCCTTGGATCACTCTGTGAAGGACAGGAAGAGCCTAGGAGGCTTGCACCAAGGCTTTGTGTGATTGATGTGACAGGCCAACACTCAACGAATGTCCAGGGCATCCCATACCACATGCACAGGGTCAGAGTGCAGTTTGGGAAGAACGCAGGTAAGTGGACAGGTTCATCGGTGTGAAATGGAGTGAGAACCTTAAGGAGAAACTTCGGATGAGGGCAAAGAGTGACTATCTTTGGTAAATGCCATATAATAAGGTTCTGCCATAAAAGCAGCAAGATTCCCAACCCTCCTGGCCAACATGATGGTGACGAAAAGTGAGACTGTCGATAGATGGTGACAGTTTCATGAGGCAGCTGAGCACATGATTAAGGTCCCCAATAGGGACCAGAGGATGTACTGATGAAAAGGTGTTTTGCATACCTGTCAGAAAACTTTTGGTGATGGGATGGGCGAGGAAGGAATCTCACCCTCCACTTGGTGGAATGCCCCCAATGCCGCAGCATGCACCCAAACAGTACTGAGGGCGATGTATGACTCACGTAGGTACAGCAGATAGTCCAGAAGACAGGAAGTGGCACGGTGTGAGGAGGCACAGAAAGATTAGTGCCCAACCACTGAGAGAACCATGTCCACTTGTACAGGTAGGATTTATGGGTGGACTTCCATCTGCAGTTAACCAGAACTCTCCTGACCCCTTCGGAGCATGTAATTTCAGCACTCTGGAACTATAAAGGAGCCATGCATGGAGGCGCAGCCTGAATGGATCGGGGTGAAAATGTAGCAAAAATGTATATTTCAGTTATAAGACTAAGTATGATGTATAATTTCATGTACAATGGCTTGATTATAAATTCTGTAGCTTCTATTTCCTTGTCTCTCTCATAATTAGATAATGTTTACTGTAAAGCCCTGCTCCCTGTTAACATTACAAATTAAGTTGTATCCATTGTCTTCACCAAACTAAGTTGTGTCTTCTAGTAATTACTGATCTTGTCTGAAACTCTATACAGTTTTTTGGCGAGTGGAGGATGTGTGTGGGTAAAAGCCATCACAGATGCCCAGGTGATCAATAAGTGGAAAATTTGAAGATAATGAGGAAACATGCGTTGTGCCTTGAGGCTGAATAGAATTAGCAGCACTGAGGAACCCTGGAGACAGGAAGAGACCCTCCCTGTCCCCCAAGAGTGAGAAACACAAGGATGGACAGCCTAATAATTGCCACCAAAGGATAAGTCTGAAAAAACACAGATTAACACCTCCTCAGGACAGATGACTGCAGCATGCCACTGCAAAACTCTCAGGCTCAAATGAGAACTTAAACGTGTAAGAAGGGAAGTTCTTGCCATGGGACACCGGATTCAATGCTGCAAGCCAAGCCTTGAAGGAGTCTCAGAGGAACCGCAACTCCTCACTCAGTCAACCTTGTGTGGCCAGTAAGATTGACCTGAGCTACCATGGACTGATACACCATCTGCAGGACGTGTGTGTGTATATATATTTGTCTTTATAAAACATATGCTAACTGCTTCTCTGCTGTACTCTCAATAAATGTGGTACATTGCCTTTTCCCCTAAAAAAGATCCAGTGTGCTTCTTTATAAGCATAACAAAGGGTGTGGGAAGAATGAAAACGATACAGAGTCATCACTGACAGCTGGTACAGGTAAGGATACCAAGTTTGTCTCCGCCATGCTGGGGCTATCAGGATGAGGTGAGCCCAATCCAATCTGACCTTGTCCAGAAGCTTGTGAATCAAGGAAAGGGGAGGAAATGCATAAAGAAGGGGTGCATCCCATTTGATGGAGGTGACCCCAAGGTTTGGAATGGTTTCCCAGAACCATTCTGGAGCAATACTGGTGATACTTGCTGTTCACTTGGGTCACAAACAGGTCTATGAACGGCTGGCCCCCAAGCTAGAACATGATGTTAAGGGCCACCATGTCAATCTTCCATTTGTGGTGATCACTGAACGAGTTCCTGAGGGTGTCCATGGTCACATTCAGTACCGCAGGGGATATGTGGCCACTGGAGTAATGTGGTACTGAAGGCACCAAGTTCACAGTTTTATAGCTTCTGCACACAGGGACAGGGTCCAAACCTCACCCTGATGGTTGATAAAATACATGCAGATGGTGGATGTCCATGAGGATGCTGACTGATCTACATATGCAGTACCACTGGAAATGCTGGCAAGAGTAGCAGACCACCCTGAGTTCCAGGAGGTTTATGTGGAGCACTTGCTCAGTACAGGGTGGTACAGAAACCCAAATGAGGCCCCATCCCACAAGGGAGGCACCTATAGTAAAGGCAACAGATGGGGGCGGTTGGTGGGATGGCACCCTGGTGAGAAAGATGTTTGGACATGCCCACCACTGAAGCAAGGTGAGAACACATGGTAGTATAGCCACAGATGTGGACAGTGGATCCCTGTCTGGGGTGTAGCATGTGAGCAGCCAGAACTGAAGGCACCACATGTGAAGTCTGGCTAGCCTGACCACTTGTGTGATAGTGGCCATGTGACACAGCAGTTTGAGACATACACG
Organism: Carettochelys insculpta; assembly: GCF_033958435.1. Taxonomy (NCBI): domain Eukaryota; kingdom Metazoa; phylum Chordata; order Testudines; family Carettochelyidae; genus Carettochelys; species Carettochelys insculpta. Next base: position 282,475,400 of record NC_134137.1, on the reverse strand, counting down.
CACCATGACAGTGGGAGACAGTTGCACAACCAGGACGAGATTCCAGATCCTGCGCAGAGTACCCCTGGCGGTGGTAGCGTTTATGTGAGCCCCAACAAACTCTAGGAACTGTGTGGGTTGAAGTGTAGACTTCTTGTAGTTTACATGGAAGTCCAGGCTGAGCAGAAGGTCTGCGATGACTGTCATCATGCAAAGGGCCTCCAGGAATGATGGCCTTTTTATGAGACAATTGCCCAGACAGGGAAAGATGATTACTCTGTGACGATGCAGGTGGGAAGCCACAACTGCCAAACAGTCTTGGAGAACACCCTGGGTGGGGCGGACAGCCCGAACAGGAGAAGCTGGTACTGATAGTGGTGGGACCCCACCGTAAAACGGAGCAAGTGCCCATGCTCTGGGTGGATTGTGATATGGAAATAGGCATCTTATAGGTTGAGAGTTAGGAGCTAGTCATTCCAGCCCAGGGCCAGAATAATGGTTGCAAGAGTCACCATCTTGAACCCCCTGCCCCAAAACTCTGCGGGGACTAGCTTGACAGTGCCGCACAGATGGAGAAGCTGCTGTACCTTTTGCTCGAGGAGATGCTCGTTAATTGGGTCCCTGAAGAGGGATAGGGTGTGGGTGGGTAGAGGTAAATGGGATGGACCCCGCCCCCCGCCCGGGCCACTAACTCAAGCACCCATTTGTCCGAAGTAATGGCGCACCAATGGTGGAAAAAAGGATGTAGGCAGTGGTGGAATGAATGGCAACCATACTGTGTGACAGCTGGGGCAGAAAGATCTCTCAGGCTCTTGATCACACCCTCAAAACTGCTTATGCTATTGAGCGTGGGATGCCACAGCTGTTTGTGTTATTGCTGTGAGGCATTCTCTGCTGGGATCTGTGCTGTTGGTGAAGTTCAAAGCATTGTGGTTGCTACTGGAACTGCTCCTGTGGTCTTTGATAGGGAGAGTACCGGGCCTGCTTGAATAGGGGGTTGTACATTCCCAGCATAGCGTGAGAATCCTTCATAGAGTGAAGGACCTCATGTGTCTTCTCCGTGAACAGATAACGTTTGTCAAAAGGGCAGGTCCTCCATTTTCTGCTGCAGGTCCTTGGGCACCCCTAAGGGCTAAAGCCACGACATGCACCTCATGACCATGGGGTGGAGGCTGTGACCCTAGCTCCTGTGTCCATCACTGACTGGAGTGTGTGTGCACAATGAAGTGCTCTTTATGGACCACATTCATGAGGGCTGGGCGCTGCTGCTCAGGTAAGGAGGGGACCAACTCCTGCAGCTCAGAGTAGTTCAGGTGGTCATAGTCATCCAGCATGGCCACATGGTTCACCACCAGCAAGAGTAACATGGTGCCTCATGATGCTCCATTTCTTACTTGTCCTGTCCTGAGCAGCGGAACAAAAGGATTTAGTTTTGTGGCAGATGGCATTCACCACTAATGAATTTGGCTGAAGATGAGTGAACAGAAATTCTATGTCCTTAGATGCCATGACATATTATTTATCAGCCCTCTTGTTAGTGGGAGGAATGGATGCCAGCATCTGCCAGATGACAGCTGTAGGGTCCATTATGGCTTCATAAATAGGTACTGAAATTCTGAAGGAGGAGGGAGGCTGTACGGTGCGGCGAAGTCTGTACCGTTTAACCGGTACGTCCTGCAGATCCTTCTCCTGAGGCTGGGCCATACATCAAAATAGCTCCTGGAAAGCCCATGAGCTGTCCATAGGGGGAGATGAAACAGAGAACAGTGCATCTGGTGAAGACAAGGAGTGATGACGTAGTCTTAGTTTATGAGGACCTCTTATGTCCCAGGGTAAAGGCATCTGAAGCTGGTGGTGCTGATGGTGTCTGAGGTGCCAACTGCTGATGGCTCAGCTCCAAGTGCACCGAATTTAGCGGTGCCAGCTTTGACGGTGCTGGGGACATGGCCACAGTCTTTTCAACTGGCATGGCCTGTGAGGATGGCACCAGAGGTGGGCCCACCTTCATGGATGGGGTGTCAATCAAGACAGAGGGTATACGCAGAGTCCATACCCCTGGTCTTCCATGACAGTTTCGTGGCAGAGGGTTGCTCTGGGATCAGTGGTTGGAGGAAATTTTCCTATATATAAAGTCTTGAGCCTGTTGATTCAGTCTCTCCTGGTCCTCACCATCAGATTGGAGCAATGGATTCAGGATTGCACACACTTGATGCAGAAGACATGGCTGTCAGAGATCAGCATGGCTTCCCTGAACACTGTGCATTGCTTGAAGCCCAGGAGGCCCAGCATGGTGATGACGAAGCAACTAATTCTAACAGTTTTTTTTTTGAACTTCGAACAGGAGAGAAAACTTAGACAAGGTTAGAATAAACACTAAACTAACAAATCTCTTCTTTGTCTTTCAGAGGGAGAATGAAGCTCCATCTGCAGCTGAGGATGGTAGGGAAGAAACTGAGAGGCATGCACCAAATAGCATGAGGAGGAACTACTTGCACACATATGGTGCAGAAAGCCACAGCTACAGAAGAGTCTCTGAGCACTGGCACAAGGACAAACCTACACTCAGACTGGAACAACCATAGGGACACTAATCCAAGAAGGAAGCTTTCTTTTTGTATTACAAATTACAACAAAACAGAAGTTCCAAACAAAACCAGAAATATTACAATACAGAGGATAAGAACCTTAGGTTGCAGATCATAATTTTAAGGCAAAGGATTTCCCTTTGATCCTAGTTTCCATAGCATCACTCAATTAGAGAGGTGCATTAATGTGCCTCAAAATGGGGAGACAACCTTATCAAGGATCTGATACCGGCCACTGTCAGAAGCAAGAAGAAAATACTGGACTAGAAGGGCCATTGCTCTATTCCAGTGTGGCAATGACAATATTTTGGGCGGAAGGGAAGATGTGAGGGTCAGGGGGTTATTTAAACAAACAAACAAGCAAGCAATCAGTATACTACAACTGTTAAAATGCAGATCCTTAATTAGCTAAGCCTTCCTTACCTGTTGCAGTCCCACTGTCGCTCTGCAGCAGTGCTCCTGTCACTGGTTGTGCGTTGGTTGGATTTGCTCCAGGAGCTGAAGAGGGAGGAGGCCCGGCCCCACCCCCAAGCAGCATACAGGATGGCGGAGGAGGCTGCCCACGTTTCAGTAACACTTTGTGGTCCTGCTGGCAACGGAATCGCGGAGGCACCTCCCGAGGCATGTAGCGGGCGGCGCTTGGCGGTTGTCCGTTCGGCACTGCCACCCTTTTGGCATTGTTGCCACCATTGACTGGTGGCGATGGAGAGCTGCCAATTGGGCTGGCGGCCACTGGCTGGCTTGAACTTTGTTTCGTCACTTCGGGCACTGCAACACAAGAGGAAGGAAAAATTAAAATTTTATAAGATCCAAAACCTAATAAGTGAATATAAGTAGTCACAGAAAATGAACTTTGGTTCTGATAATTCTCCTCTCAGAATACTCTCAGAGCTCCATCAAGGAACCAGTCAAATTAAAAAGAAAAAATGGTTATTCCCCTTTCTGTGACTGTTTTTCTTTGATATGTTGCTCATATCCATTCCAATTAGGTGTGTGTGCGCACCACATGCACAGTCACTGAAAGAGATAAAGCAAACATCCACAGTAGGCAGGAACTGATCCCTTTCAGATGCATGAGGTTTTAGGTAGAACACTGTTAAGCATATGTTCTGGCCCAGGTGAAACGGGGAAACTACCTTGGAAAAGAAGACTGTACAGTTGCAGCTGAACCTTATCCTTAAGAAACAAAACAAAACAAAAAAACCCACTCAACCCTGTTTATGGCTATTCAGAGGTTAGAGCCTTAAGCTCAGAGACATACTGAGCAGATTTAATGGATACCAGGAAGCCTTCCTTCATAGGCATATAAATGGGGGTGCATGGAGCAAGGGGCTCGGGGTGGGGGTAGGGGAATGTTAACCAGGAAAGGATGAGGCTGAGGTCCCATTGTGGGACTGGGTCAAAGACTTGCAGGTAGAGACTGTCCATCCCTTTTAGAAAACAGGTCACCAGCTGATTTCCAAAAACCAACTGGCCCCCTGACCCTGGCTGGAAAGCTAAAATTGCTGCCAGGTGAACCCTTAAGGAAAAGAAGCAAGGCCTGTTGGTGCCTATGTACAGCAGATAATCAAGAATAAGGGTACTGGGGCCTCCATAAGATGAAATTTTTTCCATTTGGCTCAAATGGAAAACCCCTTCCACTTGTCAGTATAAGTTACTTGATTAGAGGGCTTCCTTCTGTCCATCAAACTCCGCCACGAAGCCTCTAACTTTCCAAGGAGCAGATACAGACTTGGGCCATGGTATAGTATTCACAAACATCAAGAAGAAACACAAGAGGAAGTATAAGATATGGTTTAAGAAAAGAAGAGACATGGCAAAGCTAGGCAAGGGAGAAATAGGGAATGCATACAGAACAGCAAGTGAAGAGAAGATTAGGAAGAAGAGATCAATAAGAAGTGGATTACGCAGGAGACATTGAAGGTGGTCCGAGAGAGCAGAGCACTGAAAATTAGAAAGGATGTTTCCGAGGGTGCGGAACAGCAACACAGAGTGAAATGCAACAAGGTAAACAAAAGCGGCCAGAAAGGATAAGACAAAATGGTTAAAGAAGCAGTTTGAAGATATAGAGAGGTATTATGGCGAGTGTAAGACTGGGGAGGTGTATAAGATGACCAGAAATATTAATAGGAAGTGGCAGCCGAAGCAGATATCTATCAAACATGAGAACAACAAGGCATTCATGACTAAGGAGAAGGTTGTGCAGCGATGGACAAGATATTGCACTGATCTGTACAAAGCACAGTTGGACCTGAGTGTCTCAGGTTGAAGAACTGAAAGAAATATCTCCGCCGAGCATCGACAGTGAGACCAATATTTGTAAGGAGGACGTAGAAAGAACAGTGAAATGACTAAACAACAACAAGAGCCCTGGAAGTGATAAGACCAAGGGAAAGATACTCAAATACGATGAAGAAGCATGATTCAGGAAACACACGACTGTGTAACGTGGCATGGGAAAAAGGGGAGGCACCTAAGGAATGGACAAGATTCATGCTGGTGACAGTAAACAAGAAAAGGAAGTACGCTGGAGTGCAAGAACTACAGAACAATTGCCCCAACAAGCCATTGAGGCAAGGTGCTGATAATCATAGTGACGGAGAGACAGATCGCAGATAGAACATCTAGCAGACGAGCAAGCAGGACTCAGGAAAGACAGAAGTACCATGCAACAGATAGAGAAAGCTCAACGAAAAAAACAAGAACCTCTATAATTGCTTCGCCAATTTTCAGAAAGCATTTGACAGTACAGATCAGAAAGTGATTTGGACAGCATCGGAGCTGTACAGAGTGGATCGCAGACTGATATGGTTGTTAAAGAATATCACTGACAATGCAGAGGCAGAGGTGCAGAGAGTCGGGAAGTTGATTTAGAACGAGTGGAGGTATGAGACAAAGATCAGATATCCCTGAATTATCTTCATCATGCATCTAGAGAGAGCAATGGACAAGATCAAGGAAGAGGCAGAAGGGATATCTGTGCATGGGGAAAGAATTAACAAGTTGAGGTTCACAGATGATATAGTTATCATTGAGGAAGCTGAGGAGAACATAGCAGAAGTGGTGCAGGTGCTAAATGAGGAAGGGAAGTGGTATGGACTGATTATGAACATAGGTAAAACAAAAACAACGGCATTTGGAGTTAAGGATGTAAGGAAAATCAATGAAGATGGATTTGAACTAGAGAACATAGAGAAGTTCACATATCTGGGAAGCAACATAATATATGATCTAGACTGTAAGAAGGAAATAGTGACTAGAATGGTGAAAGCGAGAGCAAGTTTGAAGGTGATGGTAAGATCTGGAAAAGCAAAGCAATTATCTGAGGAACAAAACTGAGCATCTTGAAAATGTGTGTATTCAGCAGTATGTTGCACAGATGTGAGACATGGGTGATAACATAAGATTCAAAGAAAATGATATTGGCGTTTGTGAGGAGTTGTTATAGAAACATCCTGAGAATAGGACGGATGCAAAAGGTCACCAACGAGGAATTATGTGGGAAGCTACAGCTGAAAGAGAGCCTACTACAGAAGGTTACACAAAGGAAGTTACAGCTATTCAGGCATATCTGCAGAATGAACAATGAACAAAAAAACAAGACCTTGGTATTTGGCAATGGACTGTTTGAATAGGAGAGGCAGACCCCACAGAGAATGGGTAGATGATATAGTAGACTGGTGCTGAGCTAGTCTACAGAAACTAAGCCTCCCCATGCTGGACAGGGAAAGATGGAAGGAGATAGTGAGGGAGGTATCAGACACCAATAGGTGCTGAGCCCATGGTTGTTTATGATGATGATGATGATGACGACAATACTGCCCATCAGAACACTGCAAACACCCTTTGAGCATTGGAGATACATAGGATTTGGCCACAGAGCAGCCATGCTGTAAGCTGATGGGACTGCAGATTAGGGTGGAGGTGGCACAAGTGGTCCTGGGTTAGCAGGTTCAGAAGCAAAACGCAGAGGTGGGGCCCATACAACATCATGGTTAAACCACCATTGGTGGGAATCTAATACCTGAGAACTCAAAGTGACCGCCCAGTCCAGGTGGTGGTGGCTTGGTTTGTACACCTCAATTAACCAAGTGTGAAGGAGTCTCAGGTGTGGCCAGGCGAACTACACCATGCAAGTGCAAGCCACCACATTGCTCAGGAGCTGGAGGCATGCCTCTGTTGTAGCACTCGGAAAGCACACTAGGCAGATAATCAGATCAGAGATGTTGAGAAATCTCTCACCAGGAAGAGAGACCTTGGTGGCAACTGATTCTAGACGGGCTCCAATGAAGTCTATCCTCTGTACTGGAAATAGGGGGCATTCTTCCACAATATTAGGCCCAGTCACTGGAAGGTCAGTCTCACCAGGCACACCCACCACTGCACCACACATCTGGAGGGTCTCTTTATTAGGCAGTCATCCAAGTAGTGCTAAACCTTGATGCCCAAGAGAGAAAAAGGCAGCCGTGCATTTTGTGAATACCCTGGGCACCACTGACAGGCTGAATAGCAATACCGTGAACTGATAGTGGCTTGCTCCTAGTGCAACATGAAAGAATGTTCTGTGATGAGGTATTGTGGAAACATACACAACCTTCAAATCCAGGGTAGTGTACACCAGTCGCCCAGCTTCAAAGAATGATAATGGCTGTCAAGGAGATTATGTGGAACTTCAGCTTTTACAGGTACCTGTTTTGGTCTTGCAGGTCTAGGATAGGTCAAAGCTCCCCCCTGGACTTGTGAATAAGAAAATACAGGGGGTAAAACCCCATATCCCAGAACTCCCAAGGAACCTCTTCCATCACTTCCAGCTTGAGGACTGAGAATAGCCTCCTGTTGAAGGAGCCACTCGTGATAGGGTCCCTGAAAAGGGACAGGGAGGGAGACTGGAAAGGAGGGGTAGACAGGAACTGGAGGGTATATCCCTTTTCCACTGTCTAAGCCCCACTTGTCCCTGAAGGTCTGCATACAGGCATGGTAAAACTGGGATAAGGGGTGCCCAAACCTGGGGACTGGATCCGGGAAAATGAGTTGGATGTCATCCTCAAGCACATCTTCAAAAGTTCCTTCTGGTGCTAGGGGACTGATGGGAAGATGACTGCCCCTAATTATTCTTAGAGGAGTTTGGGGGCTGCCTATGGTTCTGGCAATTGCCCCTACCATAAAAGTCCTGACTCTGTTGCGGAAAAGTATTGTGGAGGTTTGAAATGCTTCCTCTAGGTGGCTGGGGTATGAAGGTTAAATGCCTGCAGCATGCCTCGACTATCCTCAAGACAATAAAGCCTGGAGTCAGTCTGTTCCATAAACAATCCTGTGCCACTGAAGGCCACGTCTCAGATTGTTTGCTGGACATCTGGGGATATCCTAGAGGCTCAGAGCCATAAGGAGTGATGCACAAAGACGTGTGTCACCATTGTATGCACCACCAAGTCAGTAGCATCTACTGTGGCCTACAACAAGGTGTGGTAGATCACCATGCCTTCCTCCATAAGGGCCCCAAACTCAGTATGGGACTCTGAGGGTGTTCCTTAAACTTCTGCAAAGAGGCGCACATATTATAGTTATAGCAGCTACGGAGCACTTCCTGGCTGGCAATCTTCAACAGGAGACTGCCTGTCAAGGACACCTTCCTGTCCAGCAGGTCCAGTTTCTTGGCCTCTTTTCATTTTGGAGCGGGCCCTTACTGACCTTGATGCTCTTCAGCATTGGCAGCATTCACACTCAATGTGCCCAAGCGCAGGAGGGGGAACGTGTATTTGTAATGCTTTGAGGGAACAAGTACTTCCTTTCCACACCCTTTGCACCATTTTTATGAATGGCAGCGCCAACCTAGAAGGAGCCCCAGAGGTCAAGACGTTCACCATGGGCTCAACATCTTCCACCACCACCTCTACCTGCAATGCCATGTTACTTGTCATTCTTCTAAGGAGTTCCTGATGGCCTTTATCATCAATAAGGGGAAGGGATGTGGAGGAGCCTGCAACTGCCTCATCAGGAGAGGATCATGATGAGGGGGGCTGTCATGCCCACACTGTCTGCACCAGCTGACTGTGCAGATTGAACCAGTGCCACTTCCTGAATCCTGATGCTATGTCCAATGCTGGGGTGCACTGCAGCTCCTACACTGGAAGGTACAGGGCCTATGTCCAGTGACTGCCCAGTTGATGCCCCAGGCTTCAGCACCGAAGCAAGCTGCTGGGGTTGACAGTGAAAAAGAGTCTCCATGAGAATCTACTTAAGTCTGTACTCTCTGTCCCTCAAAGTTCTTGAGCAGAGGCATTACAAAGCTTCCACTTCTGTGTAAGGTGCGCCTCTTCCAGGCACTTTCAACTGGAATTGTTGGGGGTCCCCTGTTGGCAGAAACTTCTGGCAGGAGACACAAGGCTTAAAGCAGAGGGTTCAAGGCATGTCCTGGACCCAGCGAAGGGGATGAGAAACAAACATCAGATATTTTCTGATGAAAAGGCAAGAAAGCCAGAGACAAGAAGGAACTGAGTATGTGCGTGCGCGCATGAGCACTGTTATCTTGGCGCCACTCTGTGGGTATCCACAGCCAACCTACAGATGCTACTGGGTGAAAAACCTCCTGACAACTGTGCACATGGTACGCACACACCTAACTGGAACTGATTTGAGCAAGCACTTGAAGAAGTAGCCCCCCCTGTCATAACCAGTGATTCAGACATCATGGGTAAAATCTCAAACTTAAGTTTTATATTTAAACTAAGTGATTAATACAAGTTTTGTATTTTTCCTCCATATTTCTTAATCGTTGGTTCACTTAGTGGCAGCATCTCCTGCTGTCATGGATGCTGCCATATAGAAAATCTGAATTTAGTTCCCAAGCTTTTACCAGACTCATTATGGCTATGTGGTTACCACTGAAAATGATGGGATTTTCTTGTTTGTTTGGTACAGCAAGGAGATAGTTCATCTCATCAGTTATCTTGCCATAAAATGCTAGTGGAGACCAGAATGGAGTTTTCTAGTGCCCTGTAGTTAGGTGAGGTCAAGCCCTGTTGGGTGCCATAGCTACGAGACCTCATCTAGCTACATCTGAAGGCTATCTGGTGCTTTGTCTCCATTAGGGTTTGACAGCAAGAAAGCCAACCACAATTTGTTTTAACACTGAGACAGGTAAATAAACAAAAGCACCATTTTGGGCAGTGACAATGTAGTCTAAGCCAAGTAGAATGCACAGCTGCTAAGGGAAGGAAATGCCTTTGTTTGTTCTGAAGCAGCGCTCTCTGCCTGATCTAAGAATGGTGTTTACAAAAACGGTAATGAGATCTAGCCAAAATGGGCTTGTATCTAAGGGCAGGTTTCCTCTCTGAGGACCTCTGAGTAGAGGTGAAATGATTGAGGGGGGAGGAGGAATGAGGAAATCCTAGGAGAGCCTGCGCCTTAACAAAACTATATTCGTCCACTTGGGAGAAGCCATAAATAGAATTCCTCTACTCTACACGTTTCTAGAAATGAAGCAAAGCAAGCTCACATGTTAAATAGTTTGTGAATAACAGCAGAATTTGTTACTTCATAACCAGGTTGCTATAAGTCAAAACATTTCACAGTGACATGAGCAATCTCCAAAACCAAGGACACATTTTAGAGCTGTAACTTTTCCAGTCTCTTGCAGACTGAAGTAGCAGTAGCACAAGAAGGGGCTATTCTTCTAAACATATTCCTGATGTTATCAACCTTTTACATATAAGCCAGGAGACTCTTTTTTAGGAAAGCAATAGAATATAACAAGAATAGGAATTCCTCTAGAACAGTAGAATGTGTTGTATCCCAGTTTTATCTTTCAAAATAGTTGGTGACAAGTTCTCCCACCTTCCTATGCAAATTCCATTGTCCAAAATATTAGGAATTTTCCTTTTAAAATTTAAACCAAATTACTATTCCTCCTTTGCTGCCTCTTTTAACTGGCTGTTTCCTCCACTACTTTCACAATGCTCGGATGCAAATCGAGTTCAACTATGGTTTAATCCAGGTGAGCAAGTTAAACACTTAACAAGATGCTTATTTCTCTCCATTTGACATTCAAGTCTCTATGCTTCAAACATCTCTCAGTTCACACAGAGGTAGAAAGTATTCCACTCACTTTGGTGTTCCCTCACTAAGAGCGTCTCTCTTTTCCATCTAGTGGAGTGAATCTGTTGGTGGCTGTACTTCTAAAAGCCTGCACTTTAGGGGTTTCAGCATTAGCTGTGATGGTCTTGTGAATTAGATTAAGATGTTATTTTATTCAAAAAAAATCTCTCTTTCCTTCTTCAAAAAGTTTGAAGGCTAACCAGAAATGCTCCTCTTAACCTTTATAACTAAATGTTGCTGTTCACTATTCATGCAGCCATGCCTCATCTTGGGACCTGAGGGTCCTCCTCCCTTATTCAAGAATTTCACTCAAGGGCAAAGGCCTGTTTTGAGCCTAAACCAAGGGTCTGCAAACAAAATAGCAAGAAGAGCCATTTTTTTTCAAATTTGCTTACAAAAATCAATACTTCAAGAGCCACAATACATGTAAATATGACAATCCTTAATAATGTCAAAGTTTTAAGCTCATTTTAGGATAAATCTGCCCCTCTGATGCCAGAATAAGACATTTTTGCACAAAGGATCTAGGCCCCACCTACTCCAATGCTTTCAAAGACATTTGTAGAATTAGGGCTCTAAACATAATCGTGTCTGTAACCGTGCTCACTACTCATGCAATATGTGGTAGCAAATGGTGTTTCCCAAACAGTAGATAATTCAATTAGCTAACAGAACTTATTTTCTTGGACCTGGTTTAAATCATTAAGAACTGTTCGATGGCAGGGTTATGGCTCAATAACCACATGGCCAGTTCTCCTATCTAACCCTTTTTGACACCAGGGACTGGCTTGCCGCCTTCTTATATTGTGTCATGGAGATTTCAGTGATTAATAATGGTGCATCTACCAGTCACTGAGATACACTGTCCTCTAAACAAGGCAACACAGTGCATTGCCCTATGTACAGACAGCAATGCTCTGCATGCATATCCTGCAGTCACTCCCAGGATGAGGGTCTCTGCCCTGCACGTTCCCCCTGCTGGACAGCAGCAGCAGACCCAGCCAGCAATCACTGATTTGCTGAACCAGTATGCACTGTGCCCAGAGCTGGGTGGGGACAGGATGCTGCTGCATGCCCAGAGAGCCTGGGGCTAAAGCACAGCGGCAGAGACGCTGCTAGCCTGGCTCACAAGGAGGCAAGAGGGGTCAGCACACAGCTGCTGGGGACAGAGCATTACAGCTAAGTGGAGGGGGATTCAGGAGGAACCCATCTTTGGGGGAAGGTGGGGCACCCAAACCGCTCTGTTCCTGCCCAGAGCAGGCTCACTGAAGCCTGCTGCACCACACTCTGCTCAAGCCCAGATGACACAGCAATAGGGCCAGACCCCCACCCTCCCGCATCGAGCACTGGCCAGCCCCAACGCCTACGGACTCCTGACCTGGCCAGATGTGAGAGGGGAAGGAGAGAGAGTTGAGTGCTGGCCAGTCTGGAGGTAGCTACTATTTTTTCAGCAGCAGCAGGGCAGCGTCATTACAGCACCTGGAGCTGCAGAGGAGTCAGAGTCTGGAGCTGCACATGACTCCTTAAAGAGCCACATACAGCCCCGGAGCTGCAGGTTGCCAATCCGTGGCCTAAACAAAACTATGCTACATATATTTAAACAAATTAAATTTCTTACCTTTGGTTTTTTGATCTGTGACCTGCAAATTAAATACAAGGAAGTTAATAAAAGCAAGATACAGCTGCTCTACAATACAGCCTTCATATATTAATACAAGACTAGCCCCTCAGTTTGAAAATCAAAAGCTTAAGTACACAGCTCAAAAATATGTAAAGATAAAATTGTCAAGAGAAGAGATATTTATCATTACTTGTGTAACAGATCAGGTCCAAACATTTGAGAAAGGTCTTATTTTTGTAAGATACTTTCCCACTTTAGCATTTTAAAGCATAAATAGGTATTCACTCTAACAGTATTAAAAAAATCATATTTTGAAGGAAACCATTGCCTTAAATTGCAAAGCATAATGGAACCAAACTTAAAGAATGCCCCTTATAGCCCATAAGTGAGCACTGTTATGGTGACATACCATGCTGCCTTCAGGGACATGAGTGAAGAGCCCCAACCCATCTTTCTGCAGTCTTTCCCTTCGCCTTTCTTCCCTGACATATTCTTTTTAACAGGACAAGACAACTTCAATCTTCTTATCATCATCACAAATGGGAATCTGTAATACCTCCAGCATCATCATATTTCAAAATCTGGTGAATGTAACAGGCTCTCTATTATACCAACCAACCCCTCCAATTTTTGCTTCTGCTGTATTTTTAAATACTTTTAGCAATACAGATTTTTAGAGTTACAGTAGAACCAAATATGCTGCTGGTATGTTCTCCCACATTCTTTGTGTTGTGACATGTTTTGAACTTATTCGTCATGAGCTCCTCTACACAAAAAGGGAAAACCCCAAGACCATCATGTGTCAGGCTTTGTGCTACCTATTCTTAAAAGAAATTGCTGAACCAGTCCCCAATTCTGGATAGTAGTCACAATAAAGAATAATGGAAACACTACCAGTAAAGGACAATTTATTGCCTACACCAACCTAGCCAAATCTCTTTTGTATGGTAAAGAATAATAAAAAGAACAACCACCACTCAATTGCTGTGGACATAATTCCACTTGGGAAAGATTCTTTTTGGGGCATCGGAAACAGAACACACCCCAAAAAATAAAATGCCATCCCTCCTTCCATGCTCTATCAAAACCTCAATCAAAAATCATATAATTCCTAAGTCACACAATACATCAGGCAGCAAAAATACACTCTTTTTCATCTACCCCAATATAGTAAAGTGTTTTTAAAACACAGCTAAAATTCTCCCTCCCCCACACCCTCTCTAGAAACAGGAGCATAATTATGATATTTTTACACCAAAACAAACCAAAATAAACACACAATTCATGAATGCCATATTGCTGTGCTAAAAAAGAGAGAGAGAAGCAGTTAAGTAGCACTTTAAAGACTAACAAAATAATTTATTAGGTGATGAGCTCTCATGGGACAGACCCACTTCTTCAGATCAGAGCCTTACCAGAACAGACTCAATATATAAAGCACAGAGGTCCAAAAATTGTTATCAAGGTTGGCAAATCAGAAGAGCAGAGGGGCAGCGGGTGGGGGTGGGGGGAGTTAAATGTCAGATTAAAAAAAGTATGTAGAACAGTCCTTATTTGGGCCAGGTAATTGTTGCCCGGGTTCAAAACCACTTGTTAATGTGTCAAACTTGAATATGAATGTCAGTTCTGAGGACTCCCTCTGTAAACAAGTGTTAAAGTTCTTTTTCAGTAAAGCACAGACTTTCAGGTCATTAACTGAATGGCCCACTCCATTAAAGTGCTGGCTCACAGGTTTCTGAGTTAAAAGTTTTTTTATATCTGATTTGTGTCCATTCATTCTTTATTGAAGAGAGTGTTTGCACTCTGTCCTATACACATGGTGAATGGGCATTGTTGGCACATGATGGCATATATGATATTAGCTGAAGAACAGGAGACTGTGCCTGTGATTTTGTGAATAACATGGTTCGGTCCAGTCATGGTATCTCCAGAATAGATATGTGGACAAAGTTGGCATTAATGCGGTATAGCCTGTGATTGCTAGTGAGAATCCTCAGTTTGGGAGGTTGTCTATAGGAGAGAACAGGCCTGTCACCTAGGGCCTTCTGGAATGTGGTATCCTGATTTAGGACAGGTTGTAGGTCTTTAATGATGCATTGCAGTAGTTTGAGTCAGGAGCTATAGGTTATGACCAGTGATCTGCTATTGACTTTTCTGAGCCTCTCTTGGAGTAGTTGGTTTCTGGGTATTCATCTGGCCCTATTGATTTGTTTTTTTACTTCTCCTGGTGGGAAATTCAGGTTTATGAATGTTTGGTAGAGATCTTGTAGTTTTTGGTTCTCTGTCAGTAGGATCACAGCAGATGCAACTGTACCTAAGGGCTTGACTATAAATGATGAATCTTGTTGTGTGTGCAGGGTAGAAGCTAGAAGCGCGTAGGTAAGTATAGTCATCAGTGGGTTTCCAGTAGTGTGAGGTGCTGATCCGGCCATCACTGATTTCTACTGTAATGTCCAGGAAACGTCTCTCTTCTGTGGAGTGGTCAAGGCATAAGTTGATGGTGGTGGGGTGCAGACTGTTGAAGTCTCTGTGGAATTCTTCTAGAGTCTCTTTACCATGGGTCCAAATGATAAATATGCCATCGATGTAACATAAGTAAAGGAGGGGTAATAGGGGACGAGAGCTGAAGGAACTGTTGTTCCAAGTCAGTCATAAATATATCATCATATTGTGGGGCCATGTGGGTGCCCACAGCAGTGCCACTAATCTGAAGATATAAATTATCCCCAAATCAGAAATAATTGTGGGTGAGAACAAAGTTACAGAGGTCAGACAACAGACTGGCTGTGGTAAAATCAGGGATAATATTCCTGATCACTTGTAATCTGTCTTCATGTGGAATATTAGTGTAGAGAGCCTCTACATCCATGGCAGCAAGGATGGTATTGTCAGGAAGTTTTCCGATGTTTTGTAATTTCCTCAGGAAGTCAGTGGTATCTCAGAGATAGCTGGGAGTGTTGGTGGCGTAGGGTTTGAGAAGGGACTCTACGTAAGTGGATAGTCTGGTGGTAAGGGTGTCAATACCCAAAACGATAGGGCAGCCGGGGTTTCCAGGTTTGTGGATTTTGGGAAGTAAATAGAATAATCCAGGTCGAGGCTCAGATGGTGTGTCTGAGGGACTAAGGTCCCCAGTAGCAACAGGGAGTTCCTTAAGTAGTAGTTGTAAATTCTTTTTGCATTCCCAAGTGGGATGAGAGGAGAGAAGTCTGTAAAATTTGGTGTTGGAGAGTTGTCTGGCTGCCTCCTGTCCATCATCTGACTTACTAATAATGACAACAGCACCCCCTTTGTCAGCTGGTTTGATCATAATGTCGGTTATTTTTTGAGACTCTGGACAGCAAAGCGTTCAGCATAGTTGAGACTGTCTCTCATTTGGTATTGTTTGAGTATAATATCAGTTTGTGCACAGTTGCAGAAGCATTGTACGTAGAAATCCAGACTTTCACTACGGCTGTCAAGGGAGTCCACATAGAGGAGTTGTTCTTCTGTTGTTGGTGGGAGGGAGTCAAGAGAGTCAGACTGATGTCCATAGATATGTTGGAAGAATTCCTTTAGACGGAGACAGCGAAAGAAGGCTTCAAAATCACCACAGAATTGTATTAAGTTCATGGAGGAAGTGGGGCAGAAAGACAGACCCAGGGATAAGAGAGAGACTTCTGCTGGGCTGACTTTAACAATATTGTTCATTGAGCTGTGGTGGTTGGAGCTGTAGTATCCCGAGGTATCAAGTAATTTAGACAGTTTATTGTCCTCTCTTTTTTTGTAGGGAGTGGAAGTGTGCTTTACAGATTTCCTGTCTAGTATAGGTAAAGTCTTGCTCTGTGGGATCTTGTGTGGATACCTGATTATTTATGAGAGTTTCAAGTTCCGAGAGTCAATATTTAATCATCTTTTGTTTATTGCAACGGATTTTGATCAAGTGGTTCCTCAGTTTCTGAGTGTGTGTGTGGCACAAATTCTCGCTGTAGTTGGTGTCATACGTTTATTGTAATGGGTTTTTTACTGTCAGTCCCTTCAGTACAATGTCCATTTTCTTGCATTTGGAGAGAAAGATGATCTCTGTCACAATTTGCAGTGCTGCTAGCTTTAGCATACTTAACCTGGGACACAGTAAATGTCATTGTAATAAAAATCTAACAAAGACCATTATTCACAGAATCATAGAAATATAGGGCTGGAAGGAGTCTTGAGGGGGTCATCAGCTCCCAAATAGTGCACTATGGCAGGACCAAATATACCTAGATGTCGTCATTGTCCAACCTGCTTTTAAAAACCTGTAATGATTTCTACATCCTCCCCTGGAAAAGTTTCTCCGATTGACCTCCCATACACCTTGCAACTTGCCAGAAGTACAGTTGATTTTGTGCATCTCTACCAGATGCATGAAATCAAACCCCAGAAGACTGACCCCAAGTGGGTCTTCTGGGGTAGACACAGCCTCGGTTTACCAATAATGGACCATCCAGTGACAACCATCGAAGACAAAAAGCTACAATATCAGCCACTTCAACAGCTTTAATTGAAAACCAAAAGTATTTTGTAATGATGAGTTGCATGTGACTTCTTTGTAGATTATCTTCTCTCATATACCATGAGAAAGATGCATGCTGGCAAGAAAAGTCATTCTTTGACACAGAATATAAATTTCAAACAACTGCCTGTTCTCTCACTGCACTGTGTTCAAATTTGTAACTGAACAAAATGCAAAAAGCCTGTAATCCCTCTTCAACTGACCAAGACCTTCTGCCCCTTAATCCCCAGATAGCTTTCCCCCTAAAAACATTTCAACAGGACTAGCCTGTAGAAGATAAAAAGATGTCATCTTTCCCAGGACTCTGGGTGGATATCATAATGGAAAATTACTGGAGAAGTTGTGTTGTATATTCTTTGACAGGCAATGGGCAACAATCCAAAAATGGACAGCATTTGACTTCTGCATTCAGAACTCAGGATACTCCGTAAGATCCAACAGTGATGTTTCCAGATGATTACTAATCTTTTTAAGAGCTAGCTGGACACTCTCCTTAGTGTCTCCCTCTCCTGTACTTGAGCGATCGTGAGTTTACAGCAACAGCCTGATTTTATGCAACAAGCTTTACAAACTGCTTGTTTCACTGAAATACCAGTGTACTAGCCTAGCGTCACTGGTTTCTTCTTACAGGGTACAAGTGAAGCAGCTCTTGCACATCATTAGTTGAAAATATGTCAGTTCTTTTGTACTCTCCACTGCTAAGATAGAGACTATCTTACAAGCAACTGAAATTAGACAGATGGACAAAAAAGAATCCAATCCACATATTCAGAATCTCTTGTTACAGTTGTGGGATAAATCAAATCTTCTAATAAATTTAATGAAACAATCTTACTGATATTAATATTTTTATACTGCACTATACATGCATGAACACCGGAGGTTGCACTACTAACTATACCTGTTCCTAAATCCACACAGCAATCCCCTGAAATACATGCATTTGACAGACATGTATCTCATTTGTGTGACTGGGACAGGGGATCCCCCTGCGAAGGGAGGAAGAGAATTGGCAGAGCACTTGGCTCCACCAGCTTAGCCCCAAAGGCTGCTGCTGAGGGGGCAGGTATCCCTCTGTTAAGGGTGGCTAAGTGGAGCTGGTGGGGCTGAACTGGCAGACCCAAGTGCTCCGCCAGCTGTAGCCCTTTAACAGGGTGAGGGCAGGTCCCCCAGTGAAGGATTCTACATATTTAACAATTAGGAAACAGAGACTTTAAATATCAAACCTACCTTCTGAGTAGAATCCTTCTTTTTCTTATCCTCCTTCTTCCTTTTCTTGTCTTCCATTAACTGTTCTTCCCTTTCTTGCTCCTTCTCTCTGTTAAAATCAAATAATCTATCAAAACACAGTCAAACCGTGTGCATATGCACACACACACATTCATACTGACTCATTCTCTCTCCGTTTCTTTGCCAAGGAAGGTGAGCTCAAAAATAAGACTTGGATCTCTTCCATCTCCAATTTGACAGACAAGAGAGCATGGACAAATATTTTATAGTCCATTCAGAATCTGCTTGTAGGAGTTTACAGTGAATCAACATTGCAATTTGTATTTGGTAGCTCAACATGGTCCCAATCTTGCAGCTTGCAATGCACGAGAAGACTCCTTAGAGACAGACACACTTCTATTCAAGTTAAACCCTGTATAAATAAAGTGGATGCCTGCCAACAGTCCTAGGAAAATTTTTTTAAATACTCATGAAACCAGTCTGTACTACTATTTCCTGAATAATCCTGTATTTTTTTTCTTCTGACAAAGCATTACAAAAATGTAGTTTCGATACCTAATGACTTGGTCTCATATAGCATTTATCTTTAAAAGTGTAAGATCGTTCACTTACTTGTAGCTATGTCATCAATAAACTACCAGATATGTCAAATCATATAACTTATTATATGATTATTATACACAATTTTTATTTATAGGATACTATACCCACCTACAGTATATTTTCTGTGATGAAGCTTACATTAAAATGAATTTCTAGGGAATCTTTTTCATAGGCATTTATTTTAAAAAAAAAAAAAAAAAGCTCTTGGGCAGATGCTGCTGTTGTCATGCTATCATCTTGGTTGCTATGTTTTCTATTAAATATGAATGTGCCAGAAAGTGATTGGTTAATTCACCACAACTATGTTACAGGGTGAGCTGTTTCTATGGTAGCCAGCCAATCAGATGAAAATGTATCTTCATCCACTCCAAGGGAATTTGGACCAACAAGACTTCAATTTGCTTGGAATAATTTTATTTTACCACATGCAATTTAGGACAACTAATTTAAAAAAAAAAATCTAATGGCTGATCAGGGTACAATGGTTATTTTTTTTGGGGGGAAAGGGTTCAAAGGACACAAGAGGAAGGTATCCTATATATTTTGAAGACAGACAGTAGCTTACAAATGTAATTTACTGTTTCTTCATGAAGAAAGAGATTCGAGTGTCAGATATACATGAACATAGTATTCAGACTTTTTACTTTAGATTAACCCATAACACCATCAGCATTCTAAATCTCTGAGATGTTAAAAAAAAGTTAATATAAAGATGTATTTACATTATACTGGAATATGCAAAAGACATATTGGTGCTGACTGAAATGCTTATATCACAGAAGCGGCATACTTGAGAAATAAATCTCAAACTTACTTTTAACATAGGACTACAAATGATCTAAAATGAAGTGTCTTCTCTTGTGAAAAGGTTTGAACCAGCTGAATAAATGCCTAGTAACCATTCATCAGAGCTAGCTACTCCAGAGACTTCCTTGCATAAAAGTTATCCTACTTTAGCCAGCTTCTATATTTGTACGCTCACATTTATTACCACACTGAGGTGTTCAGAAAGGCACACACAAAACTAGAAACTTCTTTTTGAAAAAAAAAATCTACCTGTTAGTTTTCTGAAGCCTTTTATAGACAAGGAGGTTTCTTTGCACATCCAAACCATAAGGGTTCCTGGGAAATTAACAGAACAGGCTAGTCTCCTAATCCCAGGCTGTCCTGCTGAAGAAAGAGTCCTGGGATTTCTAAGTCCACCACCCTTATGGCTACCTGAAAATGGAGTGCAGACTGGAAGGTCTCCATTTCACAAAATTCAAAACAAGAATTCCATGTCATGTTGAACAGCTTGCTTTACACATCTACCGTCTAATAGTTTATTTACTAGCTGAGTTCTCGCTCCCTCCTTTGTGCTACAAAATGTCAAAATGCACTTCCCAGTTCAATGCCACACTAATGAAAAGTCCCACCATTTTTTCAGTTGTACTGATAAGCATATGATAGGGAGTAAAGAGGAGGATTTACATGGAATTCAAGAGTAAAAACTAAACATTTTTTCATTTTCCTTGAGCCTGTATTTTTAAGCAAAATGTAAATCAAACCTTACTCTGATACTCAGATTTTAAGCTAGTAAAAACAACAGGTTTCTTCTTTCATGCTGTCAAGACTTTTTAAAACCGTGTTGCACCAATTATGCGTTCTGATTTACGTGTGACAGCTATAAATAGTACCATTAATGAAAAGCAATTTTTCCTAGTACTATTTGCAAGAGCTATACAAAAGGATTTACTGAGACAGACACTAAAAATGTAATTCAATTACAACAATTTGTGATGTCAAAAACACCAGACTTAATAGTGGGCAACTGGGTCTAATATCATGATATGTAGATAACCTTCTCTTTTAATATAGCTCCCCTCCTTTTAGGGAGTGACTGGCAAGCAAGGATTAACTGTGCAGGGAAGAAAATCAGAACAAAAGTTCTGTGCAACTGCGCTGAAGATATAGTTTACAACAAGCTGTAATGGAAAACAAATCTATAGATGCTGGCTTTGAAGACTATACAGTGAAAATTTAGCTGCAGTTATTTGTTTGAGTGATGCCATACAGCTAGAATGATGATTACAGGAGATGCTTTCAAGAGTGCACAAGCAAAAGGGAATTATTAGTATTAAGGCTGTAAAGAACTTTTTTCTTTGAATCACTTGATTTCTCTATCATTTTATGAAATATTTTACAACGATTATGCTTATCAGAACATCTGTCAAAAGCTACAGTAATATAATAAGTAAAAACATTTTTTATAATTATTTAGACCCTTGCAGAAGTGAGGCCAGAATACAGAGGTTATCCCAAACTCTTGACAAATATGAATTAACTCAAACCCCTGTAAGGAAGAAAATTATCCCTATGTAATAATGAACGGAGAATCTGTAGCACTGAAAGGTTTATAAAATGGTACACAACACATTAGCCACTAGCCACATGTAACAGCAACGAAGGGTCCTGTGGCACCTTATAGACTAACAGAAAAGTTTTGAGCATGAGCTTTCGTGAGCACGGACTCACTTCATCAGATGCCAGCATCTGATGAAGTGAGTCCGTGCTCACGAAAGCTCATGCTCAAAACTTTTCTGTTAGTCTATAAGGTGCCACAGGACCCTTCGTTGCTGTTACAGATCTAGACTAACACGGCTACCCCTCCAATACTAGCCATATGTGGTTATTTGTATGGTTGAGTGTGGCTAGTTGGCTTGAACAATAAATTATTTTCAGAATAACGTGACAAGTTCATTGGACACCACAGGCTTAATGAAACACCATTAACGGAAAACTTATCAATTGTGAAAAAAAATTAGCCAGCGTTTCAGATACCACATATGCCCCTGAATTCTACAGCCAATTGTTATGAATTTACCATCTCATTTTAAATCACATTTTTTTTTCACACTGACCAATGAGACAGCTGAAACTGCTGTATTATACCAAGCGCAGTCAAAACATACAAAAGTGGGGGGGGGGGGGGGGGCGGTCGGTCGCAGGAAGTCAACTGGAGAAAGTATTGTTACAATACTATTTAATGTCATAACAGTAACAGATACAAGATTTCAGACACCTGTGACTTCTAAATTGGGATTTTTGTTGCCCTCTGCTGGACACTCTCCAATTTGTCCAGATCTTTTCTGTAGTGGGGCCCAAAACAGGACAATACTGGCAATGATTCTACTAATAGAGCCCAATGTGCTATTAACCTTCTTGGAAACATGAACACACTACTGATTCCTACCCAGTTTTTCATTCACTGTAATTTGCAGGTCCTTTTGTGAAGAACTGCCATTTAGCCAGTCAGTGATCCCACCCTGTAGCACCATATGGGATTCTTCCATTCCAACTGCAGGACTCTGCACTTGTCCTAGTTCAACCTCAGCAGATTGTTTTTGGGTCCATCCTCCAATTTGTATAGGACACTCTGTGCCCTATCCCTATCCTTCAGTATTTCTGTGTCTTCCAGCAGCTTAGTTTCATGCACAAACTTGCTGAGTGTAACCCATTCCCTTATCCAGATTATTAATGAAGATGTTGAACAAAACCTGCCCTGGGACCAACCCCTGGGGCACTCCAGTTGATAATGGCTCCAACCAGACATCATGTTGTTGATCACTACCTGTTGAGAGACAATCTAGCCAGCTTTCTAGCTGCCTTAACATCCACTCATGCAAGCCATACTACTTTAATTTACTGGCAAGAAAACTGTGGGAGACAGTATCAAAATCTTTGCTAAAGTCAAGATATATCACATCCACTGTTCTCCCCATATGCACAGAGCCACTTATTTCATCACATAACAGATGGGTCAGACATGACCTGCCCTTAGTGAATCCACGTGGACTGTTCCTAATGACCTTCTTCAACTCCACGAGAATCTGCTCCATGATTTTTCCAGGGACTAACATGAGGCTGACAAGTCTGTAGTACCCCACATTCTCCTTTTTCCCTTTTTTATAAATACGGGCACTAGGGATGTAATAGAGTATCTGGTTACACAACTAATTGATAAGCACCTGCTTATTGATTAGTGCGAATGGTTTCACAGCCCTCCCACCCCAAGTAAACAGGAATCAGGTAATTTCTCCTGCTGGCTGCTCTGCATTTAAAAGGCTGAGACAGCACATAGGCTGGCTCAGCTTCCATTCCCCACTCTGGGAATTGGGCTCTTTCCCGCTCCACCACTCTGCATTTTAAAATTTAAATGCAAAACTTCAGGACAGGAGAAGAGCCTGATCCCTAGATTAGGGTCAGACGCTGAATTAGCCTGTGTGCCAGCTCAGCCTTTTAAATGCAGAAGGGGTAGGGAGGAGAGAACAGAAGCTGAGCCAGCCTGCATGCTGGCTCTCCCTCTTAAATGCAGAGCAGGAAAGTCAGGGACTGGGGGGAAATGAGAGTTAACTGAGTAACCAATGTTGGCAGTTATTCGGTTACCAGATTGCTTGCTCTTTAATACACTAATGGGCACTATATGCTCCTTTTTCCAAATGTCTGGGACCACCTCCGATCAATAATATTTTTAAAAAATAAAGGTCAATGACTCTTCAATCGTATCAGCCAACTCTCTCTCTCTCTCTCGGATGCATTAGATCCATCCTTCCAATGGACATGGGCCTGTTCGTGTTAATTGTTGATGAACTGTGCTAACTCAAGCTTTAGCCTATATACCTCTGACAGGCCAGGCAACTGTAGTTAAAAAAGCCACCTCATTCAGGTGGAATATTTTTGTGTGCAGATAGGTCTTGAGTTACAGGTAACATCTGAGTTAAATATGCAGTAAAGACAGACATCAAGTGATCTCTGAAAGTCCAAAAAAACCAGTAATAAATGTAAGACAACAAATGCAAACAGACCACAATTTTCAAACCTAAATACAGCTTGCACCTCCAAAAAACTGCACTCTCTGGTCTGGCGACGTCCTTGTCCAGCAGGGCCAGGACAGAAGGGCAAGCTAAACTGGCCTCCCAGCAGCCCCGCAGGGGGCAGTGGGTCCTGGGCAATGGCGTCCCCTGGCAGCCCCACAAGCCAGGCGTTGCAGCAAGCCAGTGGGGTGGTCGGGACCAGGGAGCATTCATCCCCCCGTTCCGGGAAAATACCACATCTGGGACCACAGAGGTCCCAAGGGTACTGGACAATGAAGGTGCAACCTGTAATTAAAAATAGAAATCAATTCATATTTGGGCACCAAAATGAAGTGGCTGGATTTGTAAGAGATGCCAAGGACCCAGAACGTCCACTGAATTCTGCCAGAACAAATGTCAGGTAAGTCAGCAGCTCTGAAAAATCAATTTTAAAATACAATTCTCTTTAGGCAGATAAATAGCCCATGTAAGAAATCTGGTCTTGCAAATCGAAAGGTATGTCTACCACAGATGGCCAGGGTCAGCTGACTTAAGCTCAGGGCGTTCAGGTTCCAGGGCTAAAAAATAGCTGTGAAGACACAGGCTTGGACTGGAGCCCAAGTCCTGGGACGCTATGAGGTGAAGAGTCCCAGAGAGCCTGAAAGTTTATACAGTGAATTTTAGCCTGGCCGCCCAAGTCCATCAAACCTGAGTCAGCTGGCCTACGCCGGCAGCAGTTCTATAACCTTGTACGGACAAACTTCAAAAGGCACTTCATTAATTCTGTGAAGATCATGTTTAAGTCCCCTAACACTACAGACTCTTATGTTTTATGCTGTACTCTCCTAGATCTGACAACTAAAGGTTGTACAGAAGTTGAAGTCCAGACTAATAAGGAAGTTATTTAAAGAACAAACCCATTAAAGGTGATAAATAATTTGTTTCAGACACAGGAAGTGTTGTGTTTACAATAGATCAGATATCGCTCAATATGAAGGAACTTTAAATGAACTCTAACTCTATTTGAGCATATGAAAATTAAATGAAAAGCATTCAGATCACTTTTTGTTAGTTTGAAACAGCATCTTTGAGGGAATGGGTCATCCTGATACATGAGTAACTGTGTAGTCTGAAAAAGCAAACAAGTCAGTCTGTGGTCCAGTTGCACTATTCTTGTCTTGAAAAGACAGTAAGCCACTTAAAAAGTTAATTAAGGTCAAGATCATATCACGGTACTACATCAGAAATTGTAACAAAGCCAAAAATTAGAAGCACAGTATGAATTTATAACAAAAATCTCAGTGCCAAGTAAAATAAAATGGACGTAATCCATTTATTAGGTAAAATTCTATTAATAT
The DNA here is from genome assembly GCF_033958435.1 of Carettochelys insculpta. Lineage (NCBI taxonomy): Eukaryota > Metazoa > Chordata > Testudines > Carettochelyidae > Carettochelys > Carettochelys insculpta. The sequence continues at coordinate 282,450,567 of NC_134137.1, read as the reverse complement.
AAAAGCAGTCCAACTACTGATTTATTTATCTTGATTAAAATTATCTTTGGTGTTTTCCAAAAGCAAAATGTTCTCAGTCAGACAAACAGTGTAGCCTGTTTTCTTGGCTGAAAACTAAAGCAACACCACTGGTTAGAAGTCTTTTCTCCAAAGTGCATATCCGGAACGACTGATACTCTTTTATCATAGTAAATAAAGCATTCTGAATTTTAAGGTTGTGGGGGGGCAGGGAGAAATCAGACGATAGTATATGTTAGTCACTAACAGAGTACTACTTTTTAAAGATAAGACTTCTCACGGACAATATAGAGAACCATCTATATTCTTGGGAATCTATTCCAGAAGATGATGTTCTCCCCACTGCCACCCAAAAGCTTTTTTTTTTTTTTAAATTAGAAAAAAAATACAACTCATGTACAAGACAACTGAGGACCAGCGACTGAAAGGTTCAGTCTCACAGCTGGGCAGCTAATTTTACAGAGTTTTAATGACACTTGCAGGCTATCAAAGGGGAAGTAGCTAAAATAATGCAAAACAGATTTGCTGTATCTGTTACTCAAAGGAGAAATTCAGCAAATTTCCTGTTTCCCCTCCACTTCCCGCAGAACCACACTCTTCAGATTAAAGCATCAGATAAGGAAAGCAGCAGTTCTCTTCTCACTGATAATTTGATGCAACATGATGAGCAGATCTCATAGTTGCCACAGCATGCCCCACAGAGCAGGGCATAGCAATGAACAAAATCATTCTTAACATTGTAAAAATACCTTTTAAAGCTAAGATGGTGCTGTTATGAGCATGTCCTCCCCACAGGCTGGATCAAGAGGCAGCTATTGATCCAGTATGTCTATTATAGTTAGGGTGACCATTTGTCCTGTTTTAGCTAGGACTGTAAATTTTTTTTTAGCTCCATGGAGCCCGTCCCAACTTTTTAAAAATAGGCTAATTGTCTCGTATGTTGCAAAGTGGGGACCTGAATTTTAAAGAGACAGCTCCTTAAGCAGCAGGGGTTGTCCTTTTAAACAGGTAGCTGGAAAGGCTGGAGGAGGCAGGAGAGCTCTTTAAACAGATTGTTTAAACACACTGTTGCCAGCAGCAGCCCCCGAGGTGATGGCAGTGTGGGTATGGTGGAGGAGGGGCAAGGGGCTCAGGCTGCTGTGCACTCTTTGGCCACACTGCCTGAGAAAGACAGAGGAGACTGTATCTCAGATATGTTCCACTCCCACCCAAACACCGCTGGCAGGTAGTAGGATTGGGGTAGGGAGGGCAGGGGGCTCCATGGTGGGGAATGGGGGCAGCCACTTGGGGGAAAGAGGGGATAGCTGTTGGGGAGTTGCACTTAGCTTGGTAGCCCACAAGCAAATCTCTGGAATAAAGGTCAACTTGATCCAGGCCAGGGGTTAGATGCTGGATCCAGGCTTTAGAGGAGTCCCATAAAGGGTGGGGGACAGGGCTCAGGAGGCAGCAGAGACAGGAAGGAGGTCACAAAGAAGGTGAATCATAGAGGAGGGCTGGATTAACTCTTCTTTGTGGGGCTTCCTCGGATCTGGGGTGAGTGCAAAAATAATGGGTTCAGAATATGGGGGTGGAGCTCCAGGTTGGGCCAGAAGGCTGGGGTGAGGGTGCTCCAGCTAGGAGTGCATGTTCTGAGGTAGAGCCTAAGATGAAGAGTTTGGGGTGCAGAAGAAGAGGGATCCAGGCTGGGGTCCAGGGATCTGGAGTGTGGGAGGGGGCTCAGCCTAGCACACTGATAGATGGGGGAAAAAGAGGGTAAGTGTCCAGGGCCCCAGGCAATTCAGAAGGGTTTGGGAGCCCCAAACCCTTTTAAATTGCTCAGGCAGGTGTGGCAGGTGGAACTCCCCCCCTCCCGTTTGGGGAGGCTAATCCCCTGCTCCATTTTTTCTCTCTGTACCTTCTCTCAAAGGCCAGAGCCACAGCCTCCCACCCTTCGAGAGGAGGTGGAAAAAAGGTGAGGTGATGGGAGAAATAGGGTGGGGGTAGGAAGTGTGTCTGCTCCACTTTGCACAGGTGTTAATGGATTAGACGGGAAAGAATTCTTTTTACAACATAATTCTTTTGGAGTTTTGTAACTACCTGAAAACTGATCCATTTTTTTAAAATATCCTGTGTTACTTTACTAAGTGATGCAAGATAAATTAAAAACTGAAGGAACTTAACTTTACTGTTTATTTGGTTTACTTCAATTAGAGTTGAATTTCCAGATGTGTGATTTGCATCAAGTTTTAACATTTGTTTGGGAAGGGGTATTTGAACCATTAAGCTGTAGCCCTTATCTTAATCTGGCCTTGCCTTAGGGAATGGGGGAGCTAGCTAGGCCAGGACTGCAGAGTGGGGGAGGAAAGGGTGGACCAAAGGCAATAGTAACCAAGAAACAAGCAGGCACCACACCGGCATTGTTGTAGATCTGCTGACTCCAGTGAAATTGAAATAGGGAAGAGGGGGGTTAAATTGGCCTAGTATGTTTCATTTTCTTTTTATACTGCTGCAAATATCAACTGGTTTACACTGTTCCAGAACCCAGCCCCAGGGCTCCTCACTGCCCCCAGCCTCCTGCCCAGACACTCCTGCTCCCTAACCCTGCCCTCCTGCACACACACACCCAGCCCTGATTTCTAGCAGCTCACTCACATATCCCAACCATCCCCCACATTCCCCCTGCTTACTTGCTTGCTCACTCACTACCAGTTGTTACACTACCAGCCCACAGTCCAGAGGACAGCAAGGTGAGAACAAGGCAGGCACTTCTACAGAGCAATAACCACTTAAATGTAGGTATACTTTTTTTTAATCTATTTTTGTTACAATAATGCAGTATACGGCTTAAATGGGTGCTCAATCAACTTAATATATTATATGTTTGTACTGCATACTTCTAATGGATTGCCACTGAATTTGCTTAACTCTAAGAAATTGTACCAGGTGTCCTGTATTTCACATAGGGAAATATGGTCACCCTGATTACAGTATATATGTAATAAACTGACTGCCAAGAGCTCTCCTGTTGAGTCCAGTACTCTACCACTTTAAGAGGCAGGTTCTCTACAGGACAGGTTTGAAGTATCTTGGCAGGGATATGACGTTAGGATATGAAAAAAAGCAACATTGCTGCCTTAAATGTATTCAAGGAGGACAGTCTCAGAGAAGTGACCATATTAATCTGCAGATTCACAAACAACAAGCATTCCTGTGGCACCTTAGATGACTAAACAGATTTATTAGGTCATGAGCTTTCATGGGTAAATCCAACTGCTTCAGATGAATGAAGAGGACAAAGACAGCTTAATTTTCATCAGCTTCCAAGCATGGAATTCACTTTTAGAAATAATATGAGGGTAAGAAATGGTCTGACTGTCCAGTGACAAGTGCTCTGATCTGCCTTGGGGATGACTCAAGTTTGATATTTATTTCTGTTTTCTTATTTCCCAGCTGAGAATACTGCAAAAGCAAGAAAATTCAATGCTTGCTTATATGCACAGGTCCACCAAATCTAACTGAATTGTGATTTAAACAAAATTAAACTTGCACAAATAGCTGTGTGACATTCTTTTTTTCAATTTAAACCAGGCTTATTTTCATTTAGCTTAAAATGAGGAACAGATTTAAACTAAACCAAAACTAAATCAATCAAAATAAAAAAGTCCACACAATGCTTTATGCACTATAGTTCAGCTAACCTGGTACATGCAAGGAAAGAGTTCCTTGAGCTACTCAAAAGTAAGTCATCTGGCCCATTAAGGGGCAGACATAATTGATCTGAAACGGACAGATGTTTATTTAGCCAATGTCCTCAGAAGAATAGTTTCTATGGTGCCACAAAGACAAGATTAGTATTTGGAAAAAAGAGGGGCAGGCGACAGGTTAAAAATGTGGATTATAACAATGTTTCAGGTTCAGTCAAAGGCCTGGTCTACACTAGGGAATAAAGTCGATCACAGATGTGCAATTCAAGCTATGCCATTAGTGTAGCAAGACTCGACATATGAGGATCGATTAATGTTCCCTCATGTAGACTGGGGCTCTTTGGGCTCACACTGATGTCCATTACTCCACGCAATAGTGTGGAGTACCAGGGTCAATGGCCGAGCCCAGAGACATCAATTTCACAGATGAGGCAAAATCAAACTCTGGATGATCGATCGCACCATGTTGAATGTGCTTTAAGTATATCTAAAGATACAGAGGAAAAAGTACATGGTAAAAAGGACATTTGTTTCCATTTGTATTTAATTATATTGCCAGAGTTAAAGTTGCTGCAGAAGTTATCTACAGTAGATTAACTGAGTCAAGGTATTGTCAATTAAAGAGACATGATCCAAGTTCTAGGATCTAAAGTTTGAGCAGTTTCCTCCTCTCCCTGCACTTTTTAATTTGCAAACGCACACAGAATTCATTATTTCTCCCGAGTAATAAATGAGGAGCTGGGTGAAGCTATCAACATGCATGTGCATTCATGACAGAAAAACACTGATGAGATAATTTTTAAAAGGTGATAAAACAATTTTAGAAAGTCTATTCATTGAAGTATCCAGCTACAAGGCTATGTAACTAAAACCTTGATCAATTCCACTTAGTGAAAAAAATGCTAGCAGCTATTGTGGAATTCAAAGGTTTCAAATAAAGGTACTGGTGAAAGCACCACTTTCTAAAACTTACGGATAATTTTCACTCATAAAAAATTCTGTGGCTATAAAACCCCCAAACAATAAGAGTAAAGAATGAGTAATTTACCACAGCAAACTTAACACACTAAAATCTGAAACTGATAACTGGACTCTCTCCCCTACACAGAGCTACAATAAACTCGTCTGTGAGCACTCGCTGCCTATAGAGAAGAAAGCAATTGTGTTAAGATCTCTGATTTTAAACCACAAACTGTCTCCCCCCTCAAAATAATCCATCACAATAAGCAGGGGGGGGGGGGGGAAGAGAGAGAACCCACACATCTTACTGTAAACAAAAGTTCCCAATAATAGCAGAGGGTCCACCTGGGAAAAGATCCTATTCTTTCTCTCCCACCATACTATGGGTGAAGCTTTCTACGCATCCCTGCAGTGGCAGTTGGGAGTGAACCTTTGGAAGGCTGAATCTTCACTTTGAGTGAGAGAGAGAGAGAGAGAGGTCACAGTGCCCATGCCCATCATAAGGCCAGCATTGTTCAGGGGGACTCTGCTGAAAAACACTGAGACTAAGGACTGGTCTACACTGCCACTTTACTGTGCTGCAATTTTCTGGCTCAGGGACGTGAAAACACAGACAAATTCCAACCTACAGTCCCATAAAACAACAGCGTTAAAGGGCTCACAACTCTGGGAGCTATGCTTTTCATTTAGTTGGGTTACGTAACGCACTGGGAGCCCTCTCAGTGCTGGTGAGGTCACACTTTCGCTTTAAAGTGCTGCCATGGCAGCACTTTACAATTTCAAGTGTAAACTCAGCCTGAGAGCCACCTTGAATCTCTTCCCAAAGAAGGGCAACACATCTATTCCCTTTTTCCACTGCTCAAGCTAAAGAAAAATAAAAAGAATACAAGGTGATAAGACTCCAGGAATACAGAACTTAGTACTTAAATATGGAAGGTGATAACTGCCCTACATCAAAAAGATTATCACAGTAGAATGCAGTCTATGAATAGACCAAATCTTCACTGTAATGCATTGTATATACTGTGCAATGAAAGTTACCTATTTTTGAGATTAGGAACACTAGGTCAGCAGCATCCATCACTGACACCCCTACCAATCAATAAGTAATTTCTGTAATGTAGTTATGACTTTAGGAGAATTTGTGCTCTTCTTGAGCTCCTCAATTTTCCAAATTAATATTCAAGTTCTGTACTCTGAGAAACTTCTGTAGCTTATTTTCCTTTCGCACTTATGAGATTTCTGTCCAATCCAAAAGTCATTTTACCTACTTCACCGTGCATACAGAAATACTTTGGGAATCCTACTTTTCCACAAAACACAGGCTTAAAATGAATGCAGGCGATCTGGGAAAAATGCCAGATCTCAGTTAAAAGATCTATTAGCTTGCAAGTGGAACACACACAATAATTGCCAGAATGGTTTTATACTACAATGTTATAAAACTAGAAGATTTAGGATATTCACATATCAGCAGAAAAGCTCTTAGCTGGCAACTAAACAGAAAAACACATTCAGATGCCCCTTCCTTGCTAAGGATATTGGGGGATTTCTAACTGGTAAGGTGCCTCAGAATACACAAAGGAAGTGAAACTTTTCCTACAATACACGCTACCTTTCCAGACTTCTGAGATTCTATATGGATTTATAACATGAAGTGCACAAGTATTTCTGTAATTAAAGGAGAGTGATTGGGGCATTAGACTGAGGCAAGTATTAGTTTCTATTCTCAGCTCTGCCAATGACTCACTTGTGACTTTAGGAAGTTAAATCCTTTCTATGATTCATATTTTCCCATCTATAAAGTGGGAATAATGATTAGAACTTTCATCAAGCACTCTAGCATCTAGGGATCAAGAAATGCAAAAAAGTGATAAATATTATCTCTTGCTACTTGTACATATTTTTAAATGCCTGACATAGGACAACAAGAGTCTTCATACAAAACAATGCTACTGCCAAGATCAGGAAGTTTGGAATGAGACATGCCACCTGTGATTCTATCCTACAGTATTCAAGCCAATTATTATGCATATATTATTCAAAAGTAGGATACTACAGAAGTTCACCAGAAAAGAGCTTTATTGAACCAAAAGCCTGTTAAACAACAGCTAAAGTGCTACTGAAAATACTATTTTAAGCAGAACATCCAGTTGAAAACTGGTCTGTAAAAGCACGTTTTTAAGGATGGGGTGTCCAATATGTTCATCATTCGCCACATATGGCAAATAGGACCCTGTTTTGTGGTGTATATGGAGATGGCCAACACATGGCTCTCCAGCCACATGCAGCTCTTGGAGTCTAAATGTGGGAGCCGCATGTAGGGAGTGCTTTCCAACCACCCCATGCACAGGCCCCACCGCTTGGTGGGAGAAGAACATGGAGACTCTGGCGGCTCTAGTGAGTCACAGGCATTTAATTAGAACAGGAGGACTGGGAGTGCCTGGCTCTAGAGAAGGGGAAGGTCATTTATTTGAGGGGGGGCAGGATTGCCTGGCTCCATACAGTTGTGTATAACAATATGGCAAATACGGAAAGATGACAACCACAAATGTGGCAATATTTGAATTCCTATTAGGCACCACTGTTTTAGGTAGTACTGCTACTAGTTAAATAATCTGGTTCAAAATGATCTTATACATTCCCATAGACATGACTATTATTCTTATTAATATGACTATAGCAATCTGGATGCTATAGCGATGTAAACATTGCTGCCCTATTGTGCTAGGGACACAAAGCAGGTCCCTGCGTCATAGAACATAAGCAGTAACTTGTAATTCTTATCCAATACAAAATATATTTCAGAGTTTTATTAAAGATCTAAGATGACAGGAACTGAACCCACAAATATGTAACCACACCTAACACGTTCAGCAGAAAGTATTTCACTGCTGAGCTACTTAAATACATTGAACATTTTCTTAAAATGCAATTTAAGACTCAAATAAAAATATGCTAGTTAATGAAACAGACTTTTAAAAATGTGGAATTGCTCAGTACTCAATATATTTGGGAATATTTTAGGGTATTCTCTTAACGTGGCCGCATACAAAAGGTTTATTGTGTAGGTTTTACCATAGTTAATCCAAATCAATTTATTTTATTTTCTTTGCAAAATAAAACACTGTATTCACTTGTTGCTTGGAAAACCAAAACTTACCTTATTCAAAGAGATGCATTTACAGGGCTTGCAAAATAGGGCATCTATGCTATATTACTTATTTTAATTACATGAAACCCCTAAAACCAGAATGTGTTAGATCTTTGCCAGCTGAAAAAATATCTTTAGCTTTTTTGCATAGCCACAAAATTATTAATGAGTTGTTACAGGGAGAGCTGGTAGGACCACTGATTATTTTATGTTGCCTGATATGTCCCATTGAATAACTAAGTTCTACAAGCTGTCCAGACTGAAATTTTCTGGGCTAAGTGTCTGCCTAAAGCTAATTTACACCGCCGTCCCATTTTTTTCTGGGAAGGGGGAAAAAAAAAAAAGAAAAAAATTACCCAGCCATTTCTGAAAATGTAGTTAGGGTAAAAAAAATTTGTTCTGACAATACAGGTTGCATCCATGGTCTGGCAGGACCATGGATGTTGCTGGACAGAGAGCCTAGAGGTGTGGAACAGGAACTAGCTAGGAGTCTGGCTGGAATCAGCAGACAGACAGTGCTGGGATTGGGGTGTGGCAGCCTGGCAGTGGCTGAGGAACAGAGGATTAGTAGCGGCCAGGGAACCACAGACAAGGAACAGTTTCCCCTGCTCCCACCCCTGACAGAGTGGCCCCCACGCCACCTCCCAGCCCTGATGCAGCAGGGACAGGAGGCTGGGAAGCCAAGACAGCCCGTGGCAGGTCTGGAGAAGCCCACAGCATGGTGGGGCAGCCTGGCAGGCACCCAAGAGAGGGCTAGCAGCAAGGTGCCAATCGGGGCAAAAGCAGAGCCAGTGGCAGGCTGAGGGGACAGCAACAGGGACCACACCGGTCCAACAAAGTCCCTCATTTGGGGCTGGCCTGGTACTGAGGATACTGGACCAGGAAGGTCCAACCTGTATTAAGAAAAAAAATTACAACTATTTATTTGAGAAGCTCTAGTACTGCCATGATTTGGGAGCAGGGTCTATAAATTTGTCTACAGTCACCCTGGGACCAGGGATGTGCGTTCTGTCACTCCTGTGAAAAACCTGCCCAACTTTGGGTCTTAAAAAAAATCTGTCTGTACATGCTGAGTAATAGCTTTTGAGAGTTTGGTAGCTATAGTTTAAGATTTTTCTGGCATATGGAATGCCCCAGAAACCAGAGCTGCAGGGCTGAGCAGAGCTTTCCTTGCAAATCATTCCTCCTGACAGCTAGGGCCACTGTGATGCTGAGCACTAGAATAGTGCACAGAGATTCTCTCTTCACTTGCACTCAAGAGCTGGACTCAGCCAAGGAAACTCGGTCAAGGATGCAGGATTGAGGGTTGAATGGGATTATCTAAGAAAGGAAGGCAAGCTTCTATGCAGAAATAAATAGATTATCATGTAACTGAATTCTCTCGAAGTCTACTATAAACTATATGCATATGAAGAGCAAATTAAATATGCATAAGTGATAAGAATTCTGGCTGTCTTAACATTAAAGTGTCCAATTCCGTAAGCTAAACATCCTTTTGATACATTTTTAAATAATTTTTTAGTGGCTGATGACTCAGACCACAGAGTAATGGAGCCAAACACTGGTAAATTACTTTTTGAGACATGATCAGCTTATTTTAAACCCACTAAGCATTATATAATTAATCAAATTGAAGTTGGTCTAAAAAGATATCTAAAAACCTCAAGAATTTGCAAAAAAGGAGCACTAGCACTGACAGTGTGCACATGTCTGGTACTGTCTTTAATCACTACCAGTTGAAGTGACTGCAAAGCCTCCTCTGTCAGGAAAGGGCTGGCAAACGTTGACAGGTGTTTGGCTGTGTGCACGTGTATCCTTCCAGGTCATCACAGTTCTGCACAGAATGGTGGCTCAGCATATCTTGAGCAAATCACACAATGACCACATAATCAGTTAAGGTACAAAGATACACAGCCAGTTTTTTTGTTGACAATGCATGCTAATAGTACCTGGCAGACTCTACGAGGATAACACGACTTATATGCCAGAGACAATGGAACCAGCTCAGTTAGAGGTGTGATGTTCTGCTGGCTAAAGGCACTTCCTCTTTATACATTAGCACAAGTGGTTAGCTGATACCCTCTTATGATGCTAGTTAAGTTTTTATTTATCACAGTTATCCTGACTATCTTTAGGAGGGATCAGTGTGTCCTCATTATTTTGGAGGAATATGTTTGTAACATTCTTGCTATGGGACATTTTGGTATCTCCCTTCTGGAATGTGTAGATGAGAATGTGTTGTGCCTAGCACATCTTAGGAACGTGGTTTTTTCCAACATCAGCTCTGTTCTTGTCAGATTCCGTCATCAGGGCCTGCGCCTCTTGCTAACAACTTAACTTTACTTTATAAACAGCAACATTTTGACTACTGTTGTCCAGGCCTCATACCAGTCCTCTGATACAAGGCCTTAGGCTTCAGGCTCCCTCCTGAATACAGAAAGCTTTAGCCAAATTGAAGCTGAGCAGAAATCCTGTGAACTCTATCACCAACGTAGTCCTAGGTGGAAGGACAGAGAGCACTGGTCAGCTTCCCAGCTCCTTGAAGTGGAGGGGAACTGTGAGCCGCCTGGTTCCCAGCTCCCTGTCACTCACAATTTTGACTAGCTTTAATCCAAGTAACACGCAAGTCGAAATCATGTAAACAGGGGGCTTACTGCATGGAAGCACATACATCCTGCATGTGAGGTGCTACAAACCAGTTTTCAGTGCCAGAATGATTGATTCAAGCTTTACCATTCTGAACTTAAGACTACACATGTATTTCTGGTGTCTACTCAGGTCTGGGGTACGATGAAAATATCTTTTCATTTTCAGAATGAGGAAACATGGAAAAATTTCTTCCCTAATACACCTGGACAGCTTGCTCAGTGGCTCCTAGTCAAAACGATGAGACTACTTTTATAAATTATAGATTCTTGTGAGATTTCTTCTGTCTGAGGTGTCAGTTTCAATGTAAACATCTTCAGCCCTATGGAAAGAACCAGAGTCAATCTGGCTTCTCTGCCGGTTCTCTCTGACAGGGTCATCACAGCCATTTATGTGCTGGATATCGTGGTAGCCGATGAGCTAACTGGACTGCTCCAGAAAACGTGTGGGTTCTTGCAGAGAAAGAAAAGCAATCCAAACATATGCTTAACTTCTCTGGAATGTGGACCTCTCCCAATTAGAATAAGGCATCTACTGCACCTCAGCAAAATGCATCCATTATAGAATGGCCAAATACTACTAAAAATAATCCCATTTTGCATGCATACACACCTTAAAATGAGAGCTATACTAGAAGATCAAAAATTACTACTGGAGTCAACCTATATCACAACTAAATTTGTAGCAGAAGATAGAAAGATCTAAACTAATGAAGTAGCAAATGTCACCGGACAATAACCAAAAGATACAAGCAGATGAAGCTGTAAACCAGCTTTAGAATGCAGTAACATCTTTTCCAGTGGAAGGGAGAATATTTTCTTCATTTGGAAGAAATAAAGAGCAGAAAGCTAGTGTTCCTATCACAAGCAATAAATAAAATGTGGCAGATGAATATATCATACTGCAGAAAACATAGGCCATTAAATTAAGAGGATTTTTTTCAATCTTCTCTCCCTCACCGTACTTTTCTGGTTAATCAGTCAACTGTAAAACAGTCCAAGTACACTCCCTTCCTGCCCCCCCAAATGAAAGTACCAAGTATGTGCACGACCATGACACAACCTAGCACTGAGCACACAATCTTATTGCACTGACAGCGGCACAGATAATGCATTATACCAAATACATGATCCAGTATACAACACTTATGGTGCTTCTCCCTCCCCCCTAAGTTAAGAAAGATAAAAGGCTGTTAATTCTAATTAACTTTTAAACAAACAATCTGGTTAATTTTATTTTTCCCCATTCTGTAAATAAACTAGTTTACGCAATTTTTCCCCATAAGGATTACTTTTCTACCTTTTTATTAGACGGTGAAAAGTTTATCCAAGTTTATCTAAGTCACTCAGCTGACAGCATGCTCTACTGCCCTGAGAATATTTAAGACTGAGAAAAAAGCCTCCGGACTTCACAGAAGTTTCCACTAGGAGGCTTGGGGGGGGGGGGGGGGGGGGTGTTACAATTTACCTATGAAATGATAGCTGTCTTTCAAAGTTGCCTCTCTCAGAAGGGGAGGAGGAACAAAAAGGATAGGGGTCCCACAACTTAAGAGTTGGCCAATGACCATTTCACAGATTTGACAGCTTCAGAGGAAACTCCTGCTCAAAGAGCAACTGTAATGCATTTTGTGGTGTATGATACCTTCCGCCCAGGAACAGTGAGTCTGTGTCTACACTTCCATTCCTCTTTCAAAAGAGGCATGCAAATGAAGGAAATAAAAAATGCAAATAAGGTGCAAATTTAAATATCTGACAGCATTTAACAAAATCCTGAGGTCTCTAGCCCTGATCATGACCTATTTGCATTGTGCAGTGAGACCACACAACATAACAATAGATGAGCCTGAACCTGGAAGTCAATAAAACAAACTGCTCAGAATCTCTGGGCCCAGGAAGATATAATGAGGAAATTGGGACTGGAAGTGCACCCACATAGACAGGCACACCACTTCTAGGGATGTAAAATGTCAACAGGCTCACACTAGTAAGTGGCTCCAACCAGACAAACTCAACCCCAGTCACTCTTCCTTTAAAGAAAATATTTTAATTGGTTAAATAGTTAACTATTTAAAAGATAGTCACACCCTGGAACACCACAGATAACAAGGGAGTCAGATTGCTAGAAAATGATTAGGGGATTGTGAAAGGGATGATAAATTCTGGGACTCATGAGACCTAAAAGTTGAGAGAGACCAGGAGAGTCAAACGATGACCTAGTACAAACCAGAATGCAATACTCTTTCATTCTCTGAACTGACAACAGATTCATTATGGCTGTGACTACACTACCCCAGCCTTTCAGAAGGGGCACACAAATGTGGCTGATCAGAAGAGCAAATGAGGCATGGATTCAAAGATCACATCCCTCACTTGCTTACTCACGTGGGAATCTCAATTCCAGAAGAGCTGATTTGAAATTTCTGATTTTTCTTTCAAAAGCAGGGTTTATATTCAAATTTGGCACATTAACACGTGGTTTAAACTGGGATGGGAACTTTTAGTCACTTTAGGCGCTCGTCTGCATACCTGACTAAATCTAATCCTTGACCTTCCCCCCCACCCCTCCACTCTCTGATTTGTTCACCTTGATCATTTTTTTCTGATTTGTCCTCCGTGATTTACTGTTTTTGGTTCTCTGTGCCTTAAATATTGAGTCTGTTCTGGTACAGCTATGCTCTGAAGAAGTGCGTGTGTCCCACGAAAGCTCACCTAATAAACTATTTTGCTAGTCTTTAAAGTGCTACAAGACTGCTTTTTGTTTTGATAGTGTATAGACTAGCACGGCTTCCTCTCTGTTACTATTCAACATGCAAGGCACTACATTTAGCTGTTTTGAGTAGGTAGTGGTTCAACACCCGTAGGTTCAAGATGAGTATCTAGGCCCCGTCTTTTTCTCCATAAGGAAAGTAACGGTATTAGAAGCCTTTCCCTTGAATTCGTGAGGTAGTCACTCCACCGCTCCTATCGTAAGGTGGTGGTCGACATCTTGTTCTGACAGGGTCTCACAAGAGGGGTCCCTGAAGAGGGATGGGGTGGCCTAAACAGCCTGCTGAGACTATTTCCAGCACTTATTTTTCTGTAGTGATCTTGGACCGCTGATGGTAAAAGGGGTGTAGCTGATATTGAAAGAGATGTTGAGCTGAAGATTCGTGTTGGGCGATTGAGATAGCCACACAGACCTCAATGGAGGAGTCAAAGTTGCTGCCTTGGGTTTTGCAGAGGTGGTTTTAGCTGTTGTTGGTTATGCCTTCCAGGTGGCCTATGGGGTTGTCGGGACTGATCACGGACCCTGTGCCGATAGGACTGCCACTGATACGAGTAATATCTCTTCCTTTTGTATGGCAGATTATATATCCCTTAAGTTCTCAGCATTGTTCGAGAATCTTCACAGCAGTGTAACACAGTATCTGTAGTTTCCACAAAAGTTTGCTTTTGTCAAAAGGCAGGTATTCCACCTTGGTCTGTAATTCTTCAGGTACACCAAAGGTCTGGAGCCAGGTTACTGTCCTAACTACTGTTGTCACTGTAGAACGTGCAACAGTGTCAGCAACATCTAAGGCTATCTATACATGTGTACGAGACGCTGCATAAGCCTCTTGGACAACTGCCTTAAGAATAGGTTTCTTGGAATCTGTTAAGTAATCCATGAGGGTCTTCAGCTTCATATAATCATCTAAGTTATGATTAGGCAAACGTGCAATGTAGTTAGCCATGTGCAATAATATGGTACAAGAGGCACAGACTTTTCTCCTGCACAGGTCCAGCTTTTTGGCATCCTTGTCAGAATAACCATGTCATCTGGGGATGAGGAGGATGTGTCTGTCTGGTAAGTTTTCAGGAGTTCCTCTAAATCCCCTGGTTGCTCCTCCACCAGTTGCAATAGGGTGGGAATTACGCATTGGGCCCATGGAGATGGAAGTGATAGCAGCGGTGGAGGGGTAGTTGAACATCAATACCCTTGTCTGGATTCGGGAGAGATCTCTCAAGATCTGCTGTGATAGTGGTATTGCTGCTGGTGACCCCTGTAGGTGAGAGGGTAACAACATCCTCGAGTATCTGAGGATGAGGAGTGAGAGATGGAGCATCTCCTGTACTCATGATGGTGATAAGAGTAAGGCAGGTATGACAACCTCAAAGAAGGTGGGGGTGAAGGGGACCTGCGGTAACCTGGCTATAGGTGTGGTGTAGTAATTCTAAGAAAGGTGGTGGTCTCAGGAAGAGCGATGGAGGAGATATTGGATGTTGAAATGACAGTAACATAGGAGAGCAGAGAGACATAGGTTGAGGACAGAATGTCAGAATTGGAGAATGGGGTGACGGGCTAGGTGCAGAGTCTTGGCCTGTGCCTTTTTCGGTTCCCTCCAGGAGTCGGTGCCCATCAGCACCGTATGTAGTGCCAGATAAACTGGTGTGGGTAGCTACGGTGCCTTACTCGGTGCCAAGGTCGTCAGTTCAGCTGGCTCAGGTACCGCCAGTGCTGGGGGCACAGTATGTGGTGCTGGTACTTCTGGTGCTGATCAACCTTTATGTGTTGGCACCCGTGAGCTCTGTGAACCCATCAGTTTTAGGCAGGATTCTTGCACCAGCAATGGTGGAGCCAGTTTCTTAGGCTTAGGCCGCTTCTCCTCCTCAGTTAGTGAGCAAGCTCAGCTCTCAGTACAATCGGCTTGTCACCAGATGAAACAGGCAAAGATCGTGTCGAAGATCATTTCTTCTTCTTATGGACTTCCAGGAAGACCAATGAGGTTGTTCGGCGTTTCTGACCTGCTGCTGAACCTACAGGTGTTGGCTGGTCTGCGGTATCAGGCTGGCAAGCTCTCTCAAAGAGAATCACTCTCAGTCTCATCTCTCTGCCTTTTCTAGCCCTCGCTGAAAGTTTAGAGCAATGTGGGTACTTGTGAGGCACAAGACTCTTCTAAACAGTATATACATTGAGAGTGATAGTCTGAGGCCAACATTGCTTCCGGGCAAGAGTCACGCTTTTTAAAACTTGATGCAGGCATTTCAACAGAACAATAGAGCTGTTAACAGCTTAGCTCTTGGAATTACAGTCAAGATGATAACACAACTATTAAACTACTAACTACTAGAGAATTGGTTATACAACTTTAAGAATTCTTTTTCTATACCTATTAAATATAAAACTACTACTACTAGAAAGCTGGTTAAGAACCACGAACAGTAAACAACAGAGATGAAAAATTGCTTTTCAGACATGCTGCTCTGGAACACAGGAGAAGTCTGTCTGCAGCCAAGGGCGGTTGAGAGGAACTGGCTCAGACCAGATCACAAACGTAACTAGAAGCGCACAAAGGGCCCAGGGCACTTCTGCATGTGCACGATCCAAGCACTGACCGCTTTGCATATCTCCAATCTGTGGCACTGGGACTGGCCCGACACCTATGGAATCACTTGAAAAAGAACATTCTACACCCCCAAATTAAGGAGACGGTCTACCTCCTGATACAACAATTGTTTATGAGAGTGGTCCCTAATATAGGGAAAAGAGGTAGGGGTACAAGTAGAGGGCATAGAAAGAAAGGAGATAACGTAGCCAGATCTGATGAGAGCTAATGTTTGTCGGTGATAATCGCAAGTCATTCCTGATAGAAGGAGCAAAGAAAGTTGGAGAAACAGAGGACCGAGTGCACTACAGAGAGGGAGAGATCTTCCAGGACTTCAATCATATCATCAAATGTGCTTTTCCATCAAGGGTGAGTTGAGGTTCCATGGCCAACAGTGATCAAAGACATTCTGGTCTATGTCATGACCAAACAATGACATGATCCCTGCTTTTGTTTAGAGTAATGACTATTTCACTGATATGGCAGGTATCTAAACTGGCATCTTGCGGCAGGTTTCTGTATGCCCAGGGATTGCAGAGCGGCTCAAGAATCCTTTATGGACCCAAGCACCTTACTGGTCCCCACTGTAAAGAGCTTCTCGATGTTGAAATGAAGATCTTTCACCATGCTCTGAATCTCTCTAGGTAACACAGTGGAGCTGCACCAGCAGGCCTGCATCATGACTATCATGGTGGCTGTGCCTCAAGAGCAGCTGCATCTCCAGTACAAAAACTGCCTGGAGCACAGTGTGTACAATTATTTGTCCCTCTGTGATGAAGGCTTGAAACAACTGTCTTTTGTGCTGTGGCAAATCTTTAAAAAAGTCTGTAAACTTTTCATAGATTTTTCTGGTCATACTTAGCAACTAGTGCAACGTAATTTGTGATCCTGAATTGAAATGTGGCTGAAGTGTAAACTGTGCAGCCAAAGATGTCCAGCCTCTTAATATGTCCGCTATGCTAATTCCAGACTGTTGTTGTTTAGCACTTTGGTTCACTGCCTCCACCACTACTGAATTTGGGGCAGGGTGGGTGAAAAAATATTCCAAGCCTTTAAGGAGCCCATAGTACTTATGATCTGTTCTCTTCCTGGTGGGTGCTGCTATGGCTGTTGTCTGACACACTGATTTTACCACATGTAGAACTGCTGCCCTGATGGGTAAAGAAATCTTAGCTGAGTAAGGTGGCAGTAGCATGTTGGTCTACTTCTGTTGGGTTTCTAGCATCTTGTCCATATCTATGCTGAATTTTTGTGATGAAAGAGGTCTCAGAAAGGAGTATAATCATCCACAACGGGTGGCGGGGAGGGGGCGAAGCAGCCTCACCTGATGGCACAGGGGCCTCATGAGTTTGAGATGATGGGTCAAACTATGCCCTCTGATTGGTCAATGAGAGGCAAGTCTCATTCCACTGCCTCCGTGCGCTGCAGAGATGATGATGGGGGTTTAATGATGCTCCTGTGCGGGAAGTCCTGTCAATTGCAGTAGGATGTATAGGGGCCCCATGAATTCCAATATGGCCAAGCACAGTGAGGGTGGTGGCTCACATCGGTGCCCATACCACTGCAGTTCATAACCGTAACAGGACTGATATGTCAACAATTTGTCAAGCTGTGGGCTCCTGAGACAGGCAAATGGTGAGGAGAAAAGCCTGCGAACTCACCTATGGAAAACAGGGAAGTCTCCTGTGAATAGCCTTGGTGTGGTGCCTCTGAAGTAGATGGGAGGAGTGCCACAAGCAGGAGGTAGGCTGGTACCAGGGAAACCTGCCAGTCTCTGTTGTGAGCATTAAGTCTGTGGTGTGGCCAGCTGCAGTACTGCAGCCTAAGCTGACAGCTGCAGTGTGCTTTGCAGGGCAGGAGTGATGAGTGCCTCAGAGCAGACTGTCTGTTGTTTCAGAGTCAGCCTGAGGTGCTGACAATACTGGGAGCATGACAGGGAGGACAGCTGCCTTAGCTTTGGCACCAGTGCTGTCTGAAGTTCCTGGAACACCGACAGTACTCGTTCTCAGAGCAGTCTGTGGCAGCAGAAGGGATCTTGTTGGAGAGCATTTCTTTCTTATGATCTGTGACACAAGCATAAGCCACTTTTATTGACATTTTCAGAGGCTATGGGGACCTTGTTAGCGACCTTCTTGGGGAGCCCTTTGCTGAGCATCCTCCTTGTCCCAGGCAGAGGCTGGTGAGAGGGACTTCTCCATTAGGGACCTGAGGCTGAAACTCCTCTTATCTGGGCATGCCCTGGACTTCATTTTGGCAGTGGGCACATTTCTGGAGGATATACCCCTTGCCCACACAGCAGACACACCACCTGTTTTTGTCAGAGAGAGGAATATGTTCCCTGTAGGAGGCACATCTCATTTGTTTCCTCCCTTCCTCCTTCACTCAATCATCAACATTACCTAGCTAAGACAGGATAGCTTATCTAACTGCACAAAGTCACAAAAGAACACTGACAGTTCAACTGCTGAATTCTGTCTCCGGCCAGGAAGGGCAGAATGGGAACTAAGGGGCTCTGGGTCCCGTGCACAGCTCTTTTAAAGCGGGGGTGCAAGACAAGTCTCCCCTGCATATGCATTAGTGACCCAGACAGACACTGCAGCAATAATGTGTGCAAAAGCGCAGGGGCGCACTAACACCTAGAGTGGAGCACCCTCTCGGATACTTCTGGAGGAAGAAACTCCTCTTATTGGTTAGTTTATTCAAGTACATGGTTTACTGCACACTCCCCTTAAGCAAATGATACTGGCCACTAGCAGCCAAGACTACTGGACTAGATGGAACGCTAATCCAATTTCATATGACACTGCTCATTGTATATATAAAAACATATCTTTGACAAGCTAAACTTTCTTTAGAATTAGACCGTATACAATGTGATGGGATAACAAACCTTGTGGACAGAGGAAGCAGTATATGTGGTATACCTAGACTATAATAAAGCCTTTGATAGTCTCACATCACCTCCTTATTAAATAAGCAAGGGAAAATACAACCTAGACAAGGCTACTATAAAGTGAATACATAACGATTTCCAGAAAATTCACAGTTATACTGGAAAAACACAAGTGATGTTCTGCAAGGCTCAGAGGTCTGAACTATTTTTGATACCTTCAAAGAATAACGATTTAGATACTAACACAGAAAGTACGCTTATTAAAGTCGGCAGATAATCTCAAAGTGGGAGCAGCTGCAAGTAGTTTGGAGGATAAAATTAAAATTCTAAATGACCAGGACAAACTGGAGAAATGATCTGAGGTAAACAATGAAACTCAATAAGGACAGATGCTCAGTAGTCTACTTACAAGGAACAATCATTCACATACAAACAAAATGTGAAATGACTATCTAGGAAGGATTACTGCAAAAAGGGATCTAAGAGTCACAGTGGACCACAAGCTAAATAGGATTCAGTGTGACACTATTGTAAAAATGCAAATATTCTGAAACGTATAACAGAAGTGTTGTAAAGCCAAACACAAGACATAACTGCTTCACTCTGCTCTGTGCTGATTAGGCCTCAACTAGAATACTGCATCCAGTTCTGGGCACCATATTTCAGGGAGGATGTAGAAAAATTGAGGATCCAGAGAAAAGCAAACATGATTTAAGGGCTAGAAAACAATCTATTAGGAAAGATGGAAAGAAATGGGTTTGTTTTGTCTACAAAAGAAAGAGCTGAGAGGGTATATAAGAGCTTTCAAGTACTAAAAACTGTTACAAAGGGGAGGAAAGTTTAATCTCTGAGGATAAGACAGGAAACAATAGGCTTAAATTGCAGCAAGGGACCTGTAGGTTGGCCATTTGGAAAAAATTCCATCTAGGTGGTTAAACACTAGAATAAACTACCAGGGAAGTTTTGGAATCTCTATCATTGCAGATTGGTAAGACCAGAGTAGACAAACACCTTTTTAGGGATGATCCAGATAGTATTTGGTCTTCCCGTAAGTGCAAGGGACTGGACTAGCTGACCTCTCCAAGTTCCTTCCAGTTCTAGCATCGTTTAGTTTTGAATTTTGCATTTTTCTATGATATAATTTTATTACCAATGCATTTTGTTCTTAGATTGTTTACGATATTTTACTGCAATCAATATGAAGGAGAAGTGGCCCTTCAGCTTCAGAGAAGCTAAAGGAAGATCTATACCTAGACTTAGCTTGCCTTTTCTACCAAATGGCACAAAGCAGAGATCCAGTCCCATAAGACACTGCTGTCAATGTTTTGGTTGTAATCGCGGATGCCAACAGATTGTGGAAGAAAAGGTAAGTCTTGAGAAACAAAGGTGATTTCATGCTCAGACAATTGGAATGTGACAGCAAATGTGAAAAAAAGGACAGTGCATTGTTGTTTCTTTTAGATCACTTAATACCTCAACAGGTCATAATTATTTCTGGTCTATGTTTTCAGGAAAAATTAAATATCACAAAGTTTATAAAGCATTTTGGAGATGGAGAGCCCTGAGCCAAGAAACAGTTTAAAAACTGCCATTTTAAAATCTGACCAAAGTGTGGTAGCCAAAAACTGGAATAAGCACTTTACAATACCAAAATCTCTTTTCCCTGGAGCACACTCAAAATATTTTTATACTATATTAAAAAAAACATGACATAGCATTAGAAATCAGACCTAACTCCACAAAAGCTAGATTAACTCTCCAACCTTACATCATGGTCATAACCAAAAGCTTAACACATGAATTGCCACTATAGTGCACAGGATTTTTTTAATTAAATACCATATCAAGTTGTTAAAAACACAAAGGAAGTAAGTTATAAGGCATTTAGACAGGTACACAAAATATGGCACATGGGCTCAATCCCACCCACCTCACATTTGGATCCGGTCTACCATGACCCTGTGGGCCATTAATTTCCTGTGGCCCCTATACTATACATTTTGCTCAAAGTGGCCGGTTGCTGGGACAAGCATAGCTCTGCCTGCAGAACCCTTGAGTAGATGGGGGCAGCAGGTCTCCACATGAAGCCTTTGCACTATCCTCACTGCTCCCATTGGCCATTAACTGACTAATGTAGGTTGAAGGGGCAGTACCTGCAGGTGCAAGCTGCCTAAAAAGACCTGCTGCCTTCCTCCCACCCCACAGGAGGACACAGAAAAATGCTTATCTTAGTAGTTGGTCACTTTGAGTGATGTGTGTAGCTGCTGCAGGCAGTAAGCCTGAGCATCCAGGTGGGCTGCTGGCCAGAAGTCACTAACAGTAAACTATTCCCAGACAAAGCCTACACCTGGCACCCCTCCAGCGCCCAAACTTCTTCCCAGAACCAGCAAACCCCAACCGACCCTCCCCAGCCCCAAGTCCGAAACCTCTCCCAACACTCAAACTCTCTCAGACTCTGCATCCCAATCCACCTCTGACCCCCACCTTTAATACAGGAGAAAAGTGCAGTCAGTGATCACTTACAAATTTCTGAAGTAGTTCCCGCACAGAAATCATTGCCCACCCTGGCATTATGGCCTCTAACTACACAAATTATGTTTTCACAATGTCGGTGCATATATAAAAAATTCTCTCTCATTCAACTTTTGTTAAACATAAAATTCAGACTATACATATATTTCAATTACACATATATTTCAATATAATGCAAGTTTTGCAGCCATTTTAAAATTTCTTGAAAAACAATTTAATAGATGGCCTAGCAGCCCTCCTTTTTTAGTTTTCTACAGGAAAGCTCAACTTAGAGTCATAAGAACATAAGAATGGCCATACTGGGTCAGACCAAAGGTCCATCCAGCCCAGTATCCCGTCTGCCGACAGTGGCCAATGCCAGGTGCCCCAGAGAAGGGGAACAGAAGACAATGATCAAGTGATTTATCTCCTGCCATCCATCTCCTGCCCTTGTACTGAAGGCTAGGGCACCATACTTTACCCCTGGCTAATAGCCATTTATGGACCTAACCTGCAAAAATTTATCAAGCTCTTTTTTAAACTCTAATAGAGTCCTGGCCTTTACAGCCTCCTCCGGCAAGGAGTTCCACAGGTTGACTGTGCGCTGTGTGAAGAAAAATTTCCTTTTATTAGTTTTGAACCTACTACCCATCAATTTCATTTGGTGTCCCCTAGTTCTTGTATTATGGGAAAAGGTCAATAATTTGTCTATATTCACTTTCTCCACACCATTCATGATTTTATATACCTCTATCATATCGCCTCTCAATCGCCTCTTTTCCAGACTGAAAAGTCCCAGTCTCTCTAGCCTCTCCCCATATGGGACCCGTTCCAAACCCCTACTCATCTTTGTTGCCCTTTTCTGAACCTTTTCTAATGCCAATATATCTTTTTTGAGGTGAGGAGACCACATCTGCACACAGTACTCAAGATGTGGGCGTACCATAGTTTTATATAGGGGAAGTATGATATCATTCGTCTTATTATCTATCCCTTTTTTAATAATTCCTAACATCCTATTTGCCTTACTAACTGCCGCTGCACACTGCGTGGATGTCTTCAGAGAACTATCCACTATAACTCCAAGATCCCTTTCATGATCTCTCGTAGTTAAATCTGACCCCATCATGTTGTACGTGTAATTTGGGTTATTTTTTCCAATGTGCATTACCTTCCACTTACCCACATTAAATTTCATTTGCCATTTTGCTGCCCAATCACTCAGTTTGCTGAGATCTTTTTGTAGTTCTTCACAATCCCTTTTGGTTTTGACTGTCCTGAACAACTTGGTGTCATCTGCAAACTTGGCCACCTCACTGCTTACCTCATTTTCTAGATCATTGATGAACAAGTTGAACAGGATCGGTCCCAGGACTGACCCCTGGGGAACACCACTAGTTACCCCCCTCCATTGTGAAAATTTACCATTTATTCCAACCCTTTGTTTTCTGTCTTTTAACCAATTCCCAATCCATGAAAGGATCTTTCCTCCTATCCCATGACCGCCTAATTTACACAAAAGCCTTTGGTGTGGGACCGTGTCAAAGGCTTTCTGGAAATCTAGGTATATTATGTCCACTGGGTGCCCCATGTCCGCATGTTTATTAACCCCTTCAAAGAATTCTAATAGATTAGTTAGACACGACTTCCCTCTGCAGAAACCATGCTGACTTTTGCCCAACAATTGGTGCTCTTCTATGCGCCTTGCAATTTTTTTCTTTACTATTGTTTCTACTAATTTGCCTGGTACTGATGTCAGACTTATCGGTCTATAATTGCCAGGGTCTCCTCTGGAGCCTTTTTTAAATATTGGTGTTATATTGGCCGTCTTCCAGTCACTGGGTACCGAAGCGGATTTAAAGGATAGGTTACAAAGCACTGTTGTTAACTCCGCAATTGCACATTTGATTTTTTTCAGAACCCTTGGGTGAATATCGTCTGGTCCTGGAGACTTGTTACTATTCAGCTTATCAATTAACTCCAAAACCTCCTCTAATGTCACTTCAATCTGGGAGAGTTCCTCAGATTTGTCACCTAAAAAGGCTGGCTCAGATTTAGGAACCTCTGTAACATCCTCAGCCGTGAAGACTGAAGCAAAGAAATCATTTAATCGCTCCGCAATGGCACTGTCCTCCTTGATCGCTCCTTTTATATCTTTATCGTCCAAGGGCCCCACTGCTTTTTTAGCGGGATTCCTGCTTCTAATGTATTTAAAAAACACTTTACTATCATTTTTTGAATTTTTGGCTAGCTGTTCCTCAAAATCTTTTTTGGCTTTTCTTACTACATTATGACACTTAATTTGGGAGTGTTTACGTTCCTTTTATTTTCCTCACTAGGATTTGACTTCCACTTTTTAAAAGCTGCCCTTTTCTCTCACTGCCTTTTTAACATGGCTGTTGAGCCATGGTGGTTCTTTGTTAGGTTTCTTACTGTGTTTTTTTATTTGGGGTATACATTTAAGTTGGGCCTCCAGTATGGTGTCTTTAAACCGTTTCCATGCAGCTTCCAGGGATTTTAGTTTAGTTACTCTACCTTTTAGTTTCTGTATAACTAGCTTCCTCATTTTAGTATAATTCCCCTTTTTGAAATTAAATGCCAGAGTGTTTGACCGCTGTGGTGTTCTTCCCAACACAGGAATATTGAAAGTTATTATATTGTGGTCACTATTTCCAAGCGGTCCAGTAACAGTTACCTCTTGGACCAGATCCTGCGTTCCAGTCAGGACTAGATCGAGAATTGACTCTCCCCTTGTGGGTTCCTGTACTAGCTGCTCCAAGCAGCAGTCATTTCAGGCATCAAGAAATTTAATCTCTGAGTCAAAGAATGTATATTGTCTACTGAAAAAAAAAAAAAATCTTGTGATTTTTGCCATTTTCCAACTAACTTATTTGTTAACCTGGGCTGCATTTGATCTGATCTTTCCCAGGAGAAATGTCCTGTAAAGAGAGGCCTGAATGACCTGCCCAAGGTTACAGAGGTGAGTAAATTTCTCACTCTGTATTAGAACCCAATATTCTCCTGACTCCTGTCTTTTGCCCTAATAAAACACTAAAACTATCTTAACACTTAACATAGTTTCTCTCATCACAGGATGCCAAAGAGCTTTACAAACATTAATTAAACATTGCACCACTTCTGCAATGTAATTAAGTATTAAAAACTTAATTCTGTAGATGAGTAAACCCAAGCATGAAATGAATGACCTGTTCAAAGTCACAGGACAAGTTTGCAGTGTGGAAGAGCAAGAAACTGAGTGTGTCCTAACTTGAAGTCCACTGCTTCTGCAACTGGTGAACACTGCATCAAAACTAGGTACAGAGCCAATGCTATTATCATCAATGCACAAGATTTAAATGGTAGTGAACTTTAGCAATGTAAGATTATACATCTGTCTTCAGTCAGTGCTCTCTAGCAGAACCTATGCAAGTTGTAACCTTCTCAACAAATAGAGCACAGTTCTGCCAATATACTTTGAACTTGACTGGCAGAATTCCTGATATTCTTGTCCGAGAACAGTCCTTAGAAGAAAATGACATTTACACTGCGTTATTTCGTAGTGTTGTAACGTTAGCAAACACCAGTAGGTTGAGACATGATGCAAACATAGAATCTAGGTCTCCAAGGTGAAAGCGATGCATCTTCTAACATGTTCAATCAATGCCCCATTATCAGACTAAACTAGTAACTCATTAGTTACTAAACCCTTATCCTTAAAAAACTTCAACCTGCATAAAAAGGAAGAACAGCAGCGTGACCAAAATACCAGCTTACTTTCCCAAAAACTACAGGCAACAACCATTCCCCCCAATCATCAGTCAAGCTATCAAAGCTTCTATGCCTTCCACACCCCTTCATTTCCCCAGCCAACCTGATACACAATTGCTCAGAACATGTACATACACTCACCTGTGACTACGAAAATTAAAGATCAATCAACAGTCTAGAATACTCCAAGTGTAATACAACTCTAAAAAGTAATCAAAATGCATTTACTACTCAGCAGCAACTTCTAAGCGTCAGACTTTGAGGTGCTGGCATGCTGTGTGCCCGCGCTACTTCAAAGTGCCTTTATTCCCCAAAATGCTACACGGCATGCTGACACGTCGAAGTTACCACGGGGGAGAATTTATCTAATGAAGTGCTGCATATGCATTGCGGCAATTCAATAATAATCTCCCATCACCCTGA
Source organism: Carettochelys insculpta (assembly GCF_033958435.1). Classification (NCBI taxonomy): domain Eukaryota; kingdom Metazoa; phylum Chordata; order Testudines; family Carettochelyidae; genus Carettochelys; species Carettochelys insculpta. The sequence continues at coordinate 282,425,167 of NC_134137.1, read as the reverse complement.
TTACCATACCCCCTTCAAAGGGGGCAAATGTAAACATTGCCTCTGTATATTCATGGAGTCATAGCTGCAGATTTCCGTTCATTTTTTCCCTCCTAGTAGCCTTGCAGGCCCCCAGATCTAAGATGAAAGGATGTGGATTCTAATACTTTCTATTCAGCAAACTATGCACCCCTTTTGAAGGCATCACCAACAGTCTAATCTGAACTATCAAATCTATATTATTGGTAATATGTAGAATTCCCTGTAAGATGAGTGCTTGGGTGGTCTCCCAGGAGAGATTTAGCTGCTTCTGAGCTCATTAGCAGAGCATCCATTTGGGCAGCATGGGTTTCTACTGGTGGTGCACATCCACATATGCACACATGACAAAATTCAGTCTGCCTATGGAAGGAAAAGAAATAGGGAACACTGGTAATGAGATTTGGGGATGGAAAGAGCTCTTCTTGATTCTCAAGGTCTATGAGGAGTTTTCAGGTGTTCTGGTCAGAAAAATATCTTTGTACTATCAATGTTACAAATCATGTTTTTTCAGCAAGATGGGTGCTTCTAGCACTAGGAACAAATGTTAATTGTAATAAATAACTTTTAGTAATCCATTTATTCAAGATTTTAATTATAATTGGCTTTTCTGAGCCCTGTGCTAGAGGCAGATATTTTGCTGAAAATGATGTCATTCGTGACACTAACAATAAAAAGGCACATAAAAGAGTACATTATAATCCAGACTTCATATCCCTTTACTAATAGATTTAACAGCTAAGTTTTTCTTTTTCTGTTAAAGGAACAACCTATGCAAGATGCATTAAATATTAACAGGCTTTGAATAAGGATGATCTGAAATGTAAATATTTTTTCTATTAACTAATGGCTGGAATCTGGGTAACAACAGTCTCACTGACACAAGTTACATCACCTAGTAGCAAGAAGGCCATATCCTACATAAGGCTCAGAAATACCCAAAGTAATGATTGTTTTTGGTTACAACAGTTCATTCATAGTGACAAGTGCTTCTTTCCTTGTGAACTTGAAGACTAATAGACTGAGCAAAGTAGTAGCAGTTTTCTTTTGACCACTCAGGCTCATAGAAGAATGAAGTTGCAACTGTGTGTGAATAAGCCTATTTTTCAGAACTGTTTTTAAAATATTGCTTTTGAGTACTGGAGACTTGAAAATACATTTCTAGTCACAAGCGCTACACTACCTCTCTCCACAACTCAAGGTAAAGTCAGCCTAGAAAGTACAAACACTAAGTATCTTTTAGTAAACAAATATTTTTCCTAAAAAAAAAGTCTCTCTTCCCCTTTTACCATAGAATCATGCAAAAGGCATTTAATTAATAAAGCACTACTTATTGTTATAAAAATCTTATTAACATTAAACCAAGTTTAAGGGTCAGATGGGGCCAACAGATGCCAGCATGACAGTCAACCACACTAAGCCTTAATCGCAAGCTGCTCCAAGGTGAATGAAGTATAAAAAACAATCATCAGATCAAAGCTCATGAAGCAAGTACATTTAAACCAGACCACCACAGCAGCCCCAAAACTATAACAGTTTAAATCCAACTGCCTCCTTTAGGCAGTTAATATACAAAACGAAAAGAGGACAGATGACAGAATTGCTCCAATCTGTGTAGAAGTGACACTGCATTCTGAGCAAGATGTGCAGAAGTGCTGTTGTAAATCACAACTAAGGTATAACAGAATTAAATGTGGGGTCATGAAGGCATAAGTTATTGTTAAATAGGTACATACCCTGTGTACATTGCACACCTGGAAAACACACTTTCAACCCATATTTAAGGCATAGCTTTTTCAATAAAGGGTACAGGCCAAGGTGGGCAATAAGCTGGAGGCAGTTCACCAGGGTTAGCCCATGGTGGGCCACTGGCACTTTACATTCTTGCATATCCACAGGTATGGCTGTTTGCAGTTCCCATCAGACATGGACAGCTGTTCCTGGCCAACAGGAGCTGCAGGGAACTGTAAGCAGCCATGGCTGCAGACATGAAAGTAGATAAAGCTCCAGTGGCCCTTCAAGGGCTAAGCCTGGCAAACTGCATCCAGCTCACAAGCCACTTATTGCCCAAATCTGGCCTTGACAGAGATAACACCAAAATCCCCCCACCTGGCAACTAACCTCAGCAACAATTAAGGATAATTAACACAAACAAGGGTCTTTCCTTTCCACTCAGCAAGTCTTCAATTTTATGCAGGATGACACTGAGGTACTGACAGTTGGATGTATCTGCATCATCATTCTAGCATCTGTCCCAAACAGAAACCAGACTTCCAAGTATGTGCACAGAACTGCTTAAAATTCATTTTAAAAATATTCAAGGAATTTTGTGTTATTTTATCTAAAAAAAGGGTTTAGGTCACACTTTTGTGGCATGGAAGAAGGGAGGACTTCAGCTTAAGCCTGCTCCTCAGTCATTCTGCAGCAGTGGCTCCTCCTTGTGAGGCTGGGCCAATTCCCTGCTCCAGACATCTGCAACCTGTTGAACTACAGCAGATAGTCAGGGGTTGAAATTCTAAGCGATGGGCTGCAAGAAACTCAGAGTACTAGAAATTATCAGAATTTATTGCGAGTATTACCCGTGGGAGCCCAAAGCTCTTACAACAAAGCACAGGTTAGCAACCTACTTTTTCCTTCCACACACACTGCAGGTGGAAGACTAAGCTAAGTCTACACTATAAACATGCATCAGCATGAGCACATCACTCGCAGACCAAAAATCCACTGAGTGATGGAGTTCTCTCACCTGCTACTGCCTCTTTCAGTGGTGGGTTAATTATGCTGTCAGCAGCTCTTCCAACAGTTTAGTAGCATCTTCAGTGAAGAACTACAAAGTTACAGCTGTACCATGGACACATTTTGCATGCGGAGTTGCTACTACCACCACCCTACCAAACGCAAAGAAATTTCACCTGTGTTAAAATGAGTTATTGCTAGCTGTCTTTTTTGGTTGGAGGGGGAAGAAAGGAATGACCCATCTTCATCCATGTAAACTCATAATTATGTTAAGATCAGCAGCCCATCCACTCCAGACAAAAGACGACTAATCTGTCACACCCACACTAGCTAGACAGTTAACTTTGTGATAAGCTGGGTATAACTACTTTTTATTTGTTTATACGTAAGCTTAAAATATTTGATTTTTTTTAAAATCAGTAAACAGATTTTATTCACTCATCCAAGCTAACAAAAATATTTCTATCAAAAAAAAATTACAGGTTGGAAAAGTAAGAAAAACGTTGCTTGAGACCTACCAGAGTTTAAGGATACATACTTCGCATATTTTGACATACAATGCTGACCATTTCTATTTTAATGATCATAGAGCTTGAAAATTTTTGAATCAGCTTCTTCTGTCACTAAATAATTGACCATCATCCACAATTCCCCACAACAGTGAACATTTAGAATCTATAAAAATTGAGAAAAATGCTTAATAAAAATACTACCTGCTGCAAAAATAAAAAAAAAATTCTGCGACTCGTGTGTTTATGGCTCCTTTACAAATCAAGTGCGTTCTAACCTTCATGATGTGGGTTGAATTTTGTACACTTGTATGTGTGTTTGTAATACTAAGCTGAAAAATCCTGCCAAATGATCATGCCTTGTTCTTTTTTTAAAAAATTAATGAAAATGCATTTATTGATACTTTTGACTTGCACCTGCAGTGTAAGTCAGGCATCCAAGCAGGGACCCTCCCTACTTTGACCTTTAATATTAGTGAGGGACTGCAGCTCTAGCTCAGGAGAGTAAGGTGGATTACAATCGCATTAAGTGCTCTCCTCCTTGCTCCAGTACTAAACCTGTGAAAGGACGATAACCTGAACACACCTATAAATATTGGTATGTATCCATGAAAACTGATTATGACTCTCAAAAGCAAGCTTCACTACATAATAAATTTTAAAATGTAGCCTAGTTAGCATATCCAAAGTTCTAAGGAACTTAGCTGACTAGAGACTACGCTGGATTTAAAAAGTCAACAAACTTGGTAATTAATAATGCTTATTTTGCTCAAATGAAAGTAATCCATTTGGTTCTAAGATCTATTTTAAAAAGGCTTCAATGACATAGAAAGGTAGGGTAGGAAAGTTCTGTGGTTTGTGTTATACAAGAAGTCAGACTAGATGACCACACTGATCCCTTCTAGCCTTTGAATCTACAAATCTGCAAATGAATAATGTGTAACTGATGCAAAGCTTTGGAAAGCATTTTATCAACATGACTCAGCCATTAAAAGCATAAGCATCTGAGTTACTCTATACACAAAGAAGTTACATCTAAACATATTTTCTTCCAATTAAAAGAAGTTACTCAACCTTTGCAGTACCAATGGTTCTTTGAGATGTCTATCTCTGTGGATGCTCCACTTTAGGTGTTGGCGTGAGGCCTCATGCCAACAAGAAGAGATTTTAGGTAGCAGTGCTTGTAAGCATCACGCATGCACAGTAGCTGTCTCACAGTGTCCATGTAGTGCACTATGTGGCCCTCTTTATTCCTTCTCTACCAAAGAATTCAGTAGGTCAACTCCAAATTAGAGAAGAAGGGAATGGAGCACCCACAAGGACATCTCAGAGAACCACTGTTACTACATGAGGTGAGTAACAATTTCTTCTTTGAATGCTGTCCTTGTGGGTGTTCCACTTCAGATGTTTGTGGAGCAGTGCCCCAGTAAGGCAGGTGAGCTTTAGAGTTATACACTGGACATGGAGGAGAATACAGCAAGACCAATGGTGGTAGTAACAACAGGACTGACTGTGGCGGTGTAGTGCTTTGTGAAGATGTACTCTGAAGTCCAGGCTGCAATTCTGTATACATCTGTTAGTAGAACTTTTTATGGGTTCATTTTTGGCAAAAATATGGGGTGTGGTCACAGTACATATGTACTTTCATGGGCAAAAGCCCACTTTGTCAGATTATTCTTCTTCATCGCCGCCTGGATAGGTTTTCCTTATCTCATATCGTGAAGGAGAAGAAAAAGAACTTCTAAAACAGGAGTTCAGAACATACAGAAACAAGTGATTCAAAAATGGTAATTTGTCCAGTAAATGTAAGTGCTAAGATCTTCTAAAAATTAAGTACCTCCTTTTAATACTAAAAAGAGACAATGTAGGAAAAATAGTATCTTGAAAGTAATTCAATCCTTCTCGTACAACAAGCTGTGTAAAAAACAGTCATCTCTTAACTCCAGAGCACAACGGGAACTATGAGAGAGGTAGCCGTGTTAGTCTATAGCTTCGAGAACAACAAAAAGTCTTGTGGCACCTTATAGACTAACAGATATTTTGGAGCATAAACTTTCGTGGGCAAAGACCCGCTTCATCAGATGCATGAGTCATCTCCACAGCTTATGCTCCAAAATATCTGTTAGTCTATAAGGTGCCACAAGACTTTTTGCTGAACAGGAACTGTGCAAGGCACCCTAATCAAAACAGAAAAAGTAGAAATGTAGATTGTGTAATTTCAGTACATTAGTCATTCAGTTTGGGGAAAAAAATACCAAGCTACTACAGAAAGTGCTACACACTTTCTGTAGTAGTTTGTGTAATTTCAGTACATCAGTCATTCAGTTTGGGGAAAATGACACCAAAACTTTGATCAACAGACACCAAAGACACCAAAACTTTGATCAACAATTTGTAACCAACTGAATTTGAGAGGAAGAGAACATTGCTAGTTCATAATTTTATTAAATAAAGTGGGTGAGAAACCAGTGGAAATGAACCGTTTTTAACTACTCATTGAACAGTACACCTGATACTGCACACCATTCCTTCGCTACATTTTCTCCATTCATTTTATTTCATTCCCTCCAGTCACTAAAACAAATTAGACCAGTTTAGTCTAACTAATGAAAAATTTACCTAAAGTTATCCACAAATACCAATCTCTTTGTTTCTTAAAGCCTTTAAAGGAGAAAGGAAACTGGGAAAAAAATCATTTACCCTGCCAACTCTGTAAGATACCAGGTCAGGATTTCCAAAGCTCAGTTTCCCACTAAATAAATATACACTGCACTGTTTCTTTTGCTCGAGCTGCTGAAAAAGTCAAAGAAAAAACATGACAACTTAGAACATGAATTATATTCCTGAAATGTATTTTAGTAGAAAGACAGTGTTGTTGGGCAGAGGGGGGAAGAGAATGCTGCCAGACACACACACTGCAGAGGGACTGAAGCCTACAAGGCAGAAGCAGATGTAAAAAAAAAAAAAAGAGAAACAGAGACCAACTACTAAAACAGACAGGCCTGCTGACAAGGGGGTGCGCCAAATGGGCAGTTGGCCCCAGGGCCCTTTGAAACACCACAGCAATGCTGCTCTGGCTATACACAGCTGTGACGGTTGGGGGAGGCACCAGCACCACTGTCTGGGCAGTGCTGAAAGCTGAGTGCCTTTTGCCCTGCTCCATCCAGGGCATGGAGCGCCCCTATCTCCAACCTCACCACAGGATCCACAGTAGTTGTTGCCACCGAAATCTAGGAGCAATCTAGTGTGGATCTTGGCTTCATCCCTTGCCTCCGAGAAGGGATACTGATGGGTGCTTTCCCTGTTCCATTCAGACCAGCCTTCGGCATTTTATATTTTTAATTAACAATGTCATTCCCATCACCACCAGGAACATGTTGGTTTATATTTGGAAGATACTTTTTGAAAAATTGTCATCCTGATTGTTACAAAGGTTATTAATTTCTGCAATACTGATGTCTTATCCACTTCTCACACTCACTTGGCAAACCTGCCTTTAAATTCTGAGAGTGGATTTTTCAAGCTTTGATGAATATTTTGTAGACCATTATTTCTGATTATTTTTTTAAAAAAAGTAACACTTTTTCAAAAAAGTTTATAGGTACACGAGACTTCTCTCACAAACCTCTAAGGTTACACATACCATCAGTTGAGAAACATGGTCCTAAGGTCCTGAGGTCTTGAAACAAGTGCCATTCAAACCTTCCAGATTACTGTTACCCTTTTCAGGATTCAGGTTTGTTTTGCAAACCACCAAGTTACACCCCACTTCAAAAATTCTTACAAAAACATCAGATGATTATTGCTGAAAACTTGCTGACTTTCTACCATCTTATTATCAAATAAATTAATAGGAATAGAAATATTGTGCTTACATTTCAGCATAAGGTACATGAAGCAGTAGAAACATCAGAAGGCACTGCCTGAATGAACTTTTAGATTGTACTGAGTTTACTAGTGTTTGTATACAGCCTGTTGTAAAACTAGGCAAATATCTAGATGAGGTGATGAACCCCTTGAAGACCTCATTGTACCCTCAAGAGCACACATACCACTGGTTGAGAAACACTGTTGTAGACCACTCTTTCCAGGAAGGGTAACATTCTTTAAAATTCTGTATTTTACCTGCAGTCCACCCAGCTCAAAGACACCAAATCCATGCTTCTAAATACAGCTGTGGCCCATTTGGCAACTTCAAGCCAATATACATGCATACTCTTCTACACAGTGTTTCAAGTACTACCAACAACATTAAGAAAACAGTAAAGTGCCATCCTATGGCAAGAAATATCCCAAAATTAGATTTAAATATATTTCATAGAGAAACGGCAGGAGGGTGGGGGTTAGAGAAAACCTTTTTTCTTTAAGTTTACTATGAAGTCTAAGTGAGGATACACTTTTGATATGTATGCCATTGGCAAGCCAAGCCAAACCTATAAACACTTATATTCATTGTCCAGTTGCCTCTATTCACAATTTGGGAACACACATCAGAAAGGTGTCTTAACATGTTCAGAACAGCGATGCAGACATTGCAAACCATCTGCAATGTGTTTATGGTTCAGTTCCCCAAGAGGTATTCCCTCACTTATTGATTTAAAAAGGCAAGGGCAAAATAGTAAGAGACAATCCAGGAAATAATCACAAGGAAACTGACAATGCTTTGATCTAATGAAAGTATGAGGATATAAAGAGCAACACAGGTCTGAAAAACAAAGTTACAGGAAAAAAAAAATCTGTGGAGATTTATCAGTACAATTACGATGTAGGGAAAGTGGGAAATAAATAGCATAGAAAGGCAAAGGAGAGCTGGAAGAAAAGGAGACATCAAATGCACTGGCATCACCTGGGAAAAAGTATCAAAACAAGCAACAATAATTAATGGAGAAACTGGACTACCTCATGCATCAGTGACATAGGAGGAACTAAATGCTAATAGTTAAGTATAAATGAAATACACTGTTTACAAATAATTCCTGAGACGTTCCAAATTTTAAATTGATTTGCTCTTTTCATTTCCCAACACAAAATAGTGTTACATGCTTTCAGTAACCATTACCACTTTATAGGATAAACAGGTTTACGTCAGTAAAGCTAAAATTAGGTATACAACATCGTATTATAATTCATCACTTCATAAAATATAATGAAGTATGTAAGTCTACAGATGCACTCCTTTTAAATATGAAAATTAGAGATTTCTCTAATTTTGAACAGTAGAAAATAGATCTCATTCCACAATTAAATACTTGAACTCAATTATAACAAAATAAGGTTTGCATTATGTATGAGATAATGCTGCATGTCTCTGACTAGGAAAGTCTATTTCTCAGTTGACAAAGGTTACGGTCCACCTTGTAGTTGAAGATTTCTCTCTACCGCCCAATTAATTTCTACCCATTTCTGTTAATCAGAAGAGTAACTCTAAAATATACAACTTCGATAGCAATTATTTATTTCTTAAGTGTTCTTCAGCTACCAAACAGAATAATAAGGTACCCAATGCTCTGAGATGTAACCCTTTAATCTATTCAGATAAATCCTCTATCCTCTTTAAAAAAGGTGGCTCAGAGTAAATGCAGGTCAACTCTTCACTGCTATACTAAGCAGAAGGTTAGAATGCATAAACCAGAATAGGAGATGATTTAGTGCTAGAAAAGAAAGCCCTTCAAACACCAAAATCATGAATCTAATCTGTCAGCTTATGTTCCCTGAATGTGTTTTCACATAGGGTTGGCAAAACTTATGTTGATATCCAAAAGTCAACAAAATAAAAATTCTCAAGAGGATTTTCACACCTGCTCCCTCTGCAGACAGGTCATGTCCACACTCGAGCCACCACCATCGACAATGAATTGTGTGCATGAGCAATGAACTGTTGGTATGTATCCCGCAGCACGATGATGTAGTGAGAAGGCAGAGCTGATACCTGCTCATCTCGGGACTGCCATGCTCAGCTGTTCAGCGTGGCATCACAAGAAATGTCAAAGCAGCACAGCAATCTGTCCCCCTCCCCCTGCAGCAGTCTACCACTGTGTTCCTAGTATAGGACAGAGCAGGAGCATTCCAAGGATTTATTCTTTGATTCCCAAAAGGAGCAGTTCATTCAGCTGAGAAATACTTCATGGTGCTTTGGAAGGAGAGGGGCACATTTCTGCAGAGATCAAAAGACTGAGCAGAGCCATCAGGGCAGACAACGTTGGATACTGGAAGATGCCAATTCTGTCAACAAAACAAACAGCAGTGTACACAAAAAGGGGAGGGTGAAAGAAAAAACTCTTGCAGGGGTGGAAGTTTTTTGTCACTAAAACGGTATTTTTCCTGGCAAAAGTTGCATTGCAATCTGAACGCTCTCACTGTTTAGTCACCAAAAGGCGGCTTTTGGTGACAAAACTTGGCAGTGTAGACATATCCTAAGTTACCTTCTGCTACATAAGAGGCCCTCAAGTGGTCAGTGTGCGCCAGCACAGAAATCCTCCTTTGTCTTGAAGCTATCTATGAACCTAATGCTGGGAAAAGAAGTACTGACACCTTCTGCACAAGTTGTCTCTTGAATTTCTGGCATAGTGAGAAGGGGATCTGAGAGAACAGAACTCTACTGCACCTGTTTCTCATAGGCACAGATTAGAACTGCTGTTCTAGTTAGTCCTGGGGCTATCACTTGGGATCAAGGATCTGCTATTGGTTCCCCTCATGGTCCATATCTCACTATAGCCGAGCAACATTTGAATACAGCCAAGAATGTCCCCCAAAATGTTAATTACAAATTTTCACTTTGGACCAGGCTGGATGAGCAGCATTTCTTCCTTTATGTGCATAATGTTTACCCATATATTTTAATTATTGCACAATATGACCACTAATAAAATAGGTAAATAAAAGGCAATTGTTTTTATTGCAAGAACCACCAAAGCAAGGTGGTGCTGAATGGGGAAGAGAAGAGTGTAATACCCCCTTTTCCGGGCATTCCGTTAACTAAAGATTCTCTCAATAGTTAACTCCTGAGACCTGACCCTAAATGTCTTACCTGTTAAGAGGTAAAACCATAGACCGTGGGTCCTAGAAAGTCCCCAGGAATGCTAGGGAAGCAGGAAGTGAGTTTGCAGGGCTCCAGGAGAGCCAATGGAAAAAGAGCATAGACCTTTGAAATGGAAGGCCGGTGACCTTCCTGTTCCTATTGTATAACCAGAGTAGTGCTGGAAGGACAGGAATTAAGCTAGGAAGTCAGACATGGAGACTCCAGCAACATCCATGCTTGGGGAAGAACTAAATCTTGAAGCAACGGATACATGAGTGAAACAGGGAATGTTTAGTCAGATGCGATCAGGTTATTTTAATTTGGGTGTTGTTTGACTTCTCTGTGCTGAGCACATGTAACTACTCCCTTACAATGTAACCTTCCATACTGAATCCCAGAAAGCAATTCCATATTTTAAGCCTTTTGCCAGTTGCTCTGTAACACCTAGCAACCAAGTAATGTTTCACTAAGTGTGTTTTGTTTTGTTAACAAAATCACCTTTTTAAGACAATGATCTTATTCCTGTGTTCTAGAAGGTGGGAGGTTCTGCGTGCATGTGCCTAAGACTGCAAAGCTAAACTACATTAAACTCCCAACATATGCACAGGTTGCGCTCCTGGGCTACCACACGTAAGTCATATTTCATATAAGTAGGGACGAGGTTGAGGAGAGGCCCTCCCACCTTCAGGTCCCCCAGTTCTGGCTGCGCCTGGCTCCCTGCTCTCATGAGCTTTAGAGAGCCCAGAGCCAGGAGCAGCAGCACTGGTCAGTTTTCCAGTTCCCTGCCATTTGGTAGATCCGGCAAACTGACTAGCACTGCTGCACCTGGCTCTGAGCTCCCGCAAGTGGAGGGGTGCTGGGAGCCAGGCTCCCACCTGCTTCCCGGCTCCCTGCCACTTATGATTTCAACTTGTGCTATTGCAAGAAATGTTAAGTCGAAATCGTGTAAGTTGCAAGGCTCCTGTACTAAGAAAAACTGAAGTTCTCAAGCTCGCTCCAGAAGAAGGGTTAAAAGCATTTGAGGGTACCCCACATGAAGGAATTCCCAATGAGCATTTCTGGGCTCTGGGACGTAGAGGTTGAGTGTGTCTTGGATTGGAGGGGCTCCCATAGCTGGCCACTGAGGGAGGAGTGAATATCTGGGCAGAGGCTGCAGCTTGACTCTGGGGGTGTAAAATGTATGTGTCTGGCCCCCCAGCTGGACTCTGAGGCGGCAGGGTAACAGGACCTGAATTCTCATAGGGATTTCTTTAACTCTCTGCTCCTGAGAGAATTTGTGGGTGTGTATGTATTGTTAGAAACATGCTTACTAACAAGTATTTTTGAAATAAATTACCAAAATAACTGGAACTGGCTTGATTATATAGTCTTACCTTGACAAATTAAATCTGAAGATATGAGAGACAGACAGACAGAGAGAGAGAGAGAGAAAAATATGAAACTTTAAGGAAGATATTTTCCAAATGATGGCAGTTTAGAATGAATCCCAGGTTATAAAACCAATTAGTACAGAAAGTCAATTTACTCAATCTCAGCACTACTTTGCTTGCTTCCTTGTATTTTAGAAATACAGCCAACTTTTCAGTGTAAATTAGCTGTACAAAATTGTTTTTCAGATTTCTCAAGGCCTTACAAAGCAACTTTACATTGCTAATTCTTTCTATAAGCTCAGCAGCTAGATTTTAACCTTACCTATAACTCTGCAATAAACTGTTCAATTACATTCAGAGAACTCACTGGAACTGGAAATCTGTAATTACCACGTAATAGTTAAACCTGCTATGGCTCTCTCAGTATCAGAAAATGATCTCCAAGGGAAATGCCAGAGCAAGGTGGAATGCAAGCCTAATCTGTTCACAGGCATTACAATCTCTCAGCGACATAAACTTTGTTCCAAACAACAGTGTGAAGGAGAAGAGAGCTGCCATCCTAATCAAAATTCACAGCATCTGTGTTCTCCTGGACTGATTTTCAGTATGGAATCCAGGAACTTCTATGTTCTCATCCTGGCTCTGCCACTGACTTGTGTGGTGTTGGGGAACCCACTTACCCCCCTATCTGAATACTCCATTCATTAAAAAGGGAATGCTTACCTTGCAGGTATGGTGTTCAAATTGTTTATACAAACCCTTCAAATATGTGTACTGTAAATTCAGAAAACACTCTTCATTGTGGCTTTTTTATAACTGGAAGAAACAGCCTAAAACAGCTTATCAGTTTATCTGCTACTATGAAAGAAAGTGCCAATGCAAACCAGTTTAGATGTTCTACAAGTCACAACTTGCTTTCATATAGCAATTATATATATATATATTTTTTTTTTTTTTTTTTTTTTTTAAAAACGAATTAAGCAGCAGTATATACCACACAACCACCTGAGGGCATGTGGCTCAACCTACTATAGCCAGAGAGAGTCAATGGCTCTTTGAAAAGGCATTCGGAAAACTAAAGTGAAGGAGAAAAATAAGAAAATCCATATTGTTAGTATCATTATGTATATTAATCCTTACAGCAAAAATCAAAATAAGTGAAGAGGGAATTTAAATTCTTAAGTACCTCAACTATTGCATATGCATGGCTATTGCTATGCTGGTCCTGGATTTTAGAAAGGCAAACTGGGTGAGGTAATATCTTTTACTGGCCAAACTTCTACTGGTGACTGACACCATTTTGATCTACATTGGCCTGAAGTGAGGAAGAGCTCTGTTTAGCTAAAAGCTTGTCTCTCTCACTAACAGAAGTTGGGTCAACGAAATACTACCTCACCCATCCTGTCTCTCAATTACTGAGTGATAAGCAAGATCCATTATTGCATACAGTATGTTCTTTCTATATATCCTGAAAACCTTTTATCAACCAATAAAACTAGTCCTAGCCTATATTAGAAAAGTTCACCAGTTCAAGTTAAAGCAGCGTAAAACATCAATGTGGATGCAGATAAACTAAGAAGAGTAAGTCTTGCTTAAACTGATGTAAAAGTTGGTAATTTACCCATTAAAGGTGCATAGATTTAAGCCAAGGTTCTCCAGATTTACCAATCACCATTTAGTTGTTTACCGTGGTTTAACGGTAAACCAGAGCACCCTTCTAATTACAGAAAAGACCTAGCACAGTGGCCTGATGAAGACCAGTACAAGAGATGCTTGCTTTTTTCTTATTTTGAGTTAGCTAACATTTTAAATACCATTTCAGTCAATGTTTTCCAGACTTTTTACATCTGCCCCTTCCCCAAGGCCCCATTCTGTGTACTCTATGACCTTTCTCTCCATCACTCAAACTTCTCCCATTCTTGATGGGTCTGGGGCAGAGGGCTGGAAGGGTAAGCAGACTCTGAACTGGGGTTAAGAGGTTTGCAGTATGGGAGGGGAGTACAGGTTGAGCTTTCCCAAGGCAATCCCATTCCATACTTATTTTCTCAAGAAAAAGAATTGCCAGTGAGTTCAATGGGGCTTACACCAAAATTAAGTACCCTCTAAGCAGTCAGTCTTAGCTTTTTTGATAACCTGATTTAAATCAATGATTTTTAAGTGATTTAAATGAATTATATAAATCACCTTGATTGAAATCAATCTACCCTGCCCATGATCCCTCCCCTGGAGCCATGGAGCCCCGCTGGCTACTTCCAGGAGGAGCCTGGGGTCAGGGCAGCTGGAGACTCCCTTAGCAGCAGCCCCACCACACCACCAGACATCATGCTCCACTGAGAGAGTCTCCAGAATCGATCAGTCAATGGTGACTGACTGGCGACCACTGATTTAGGTCCTTGAATTTTATGTACATTGGGAAAAGAAGCCACATAGTTAGTTAACCCTGACCAAAAGCTTTCCCCTAATATAGATGTATTTATTTGATTTTGACTAGGTATGACAGACTCAAGGAAGAGCTACATTACCCACCCTCAATCTCTTTTCCTAAAATAGACAAATCCCTATATACCATTTAAAGGGCATCCATTGGTCAAAGATGTCCCCAGAAGGTGCGGAAGAGGTGGGTGAAGAGCTTGTCTGCATGAACAGTAGCATAGGCTTAATCTAAGACAATTGCAAAAGACTGGATTGAACACTTATTTCATCTTTGCTTTAGTTAAGAACAGCTGAAGCTACAACATTAGCCACTTTTAAAGCAAAAAATGCATAAACGTACAATCAGGATTTTACCCTGGTTTAAACTGGTGCAACTCTGTATGTGGCTCAGACCTAAAATATAACATGCAGGAGAGTGGAAACCTTGGTACAAGTTTTGGGGAGCACAAGGTCTTGCCCCTTCTGTGGCCCTGTCTCCTGCTCCTCCTCTTCCCCGCAAGGCCCTGACCCTGGCCAGGCTGGAAGCCAGAGCAGGCATTTGCTACCATACATTAACTAACACATAGTAAAATCCTCATGAGTGCAAGGTAACTGAGTTTTAACTGGAGTTACCCGGTCAAGATAAACCCCGACTACTTCTAGTATTTCCTGAATAGGCTAAGTCCAACTACATTGTCTTCATTAGGGGTTTAACGTTGGCTGCGTCTACACTATGAGACATAGGCCTGCAGAGTGATGCTAGCATAATTCCCATTGTAGATGCAGTCAACTACAGTAATAGTTCCTCTGTCAGTGTAGGAAAACCATCTTTACAAATAATGCTAGCTTTGTGAACAGAGGCAGGCTATGTCTATGGGCTAGTCTACACTGAAAGAGCTATAGCAGCATAGCTGCGCCCGTGCTGCTGTAGCTACTGTTCTATGCCAAAGGGAGAGAGTTTGTGTAATGTTTCAAAAATATAAAATACTCTAACATAGATCCATCCTGTATGTGTCCCTCTCCCCTCACACATACAACTTTTCTTTTTCTCTATTACACATTAAAACTTTAAATCCTGTCCACCATGGAAGATTCTACAATCATCTGGAGAACTAAGATTATGACATACCAAGGATGTGAAACCTAACAGAGTAGAAGTGTTTTTTATTCCTACTATTAATCTGGTAACGAGAACACCTGAGAAAATTTCTTTCTAAGGAACAGCTGAAGAAGCTGCTAATACATATCCTCCTTCCTTGTTAAGACAGACAGTACTTAACATTCAGTACTTTTTTAAAAAAAAAGCAGCTCAAAAATTGTATATTAGGAAGAGGGAAGTGTGCATTCTTTATACACCTAAAAAGCAATTACAGGAAAAATCCCTCGTTTCCACCTAAAAATAAATCACAACCCCTCCAATAAAGCATGAAGCACTACTGAAGGTTTACCACAAAGCTTCAGAGGATCCCCACTTCCCTACAATAAAGTACTGGGCTTCACCTAACAGCACAGGACTGGTCCTGATGATATATTCTCTAGTATACTGTCCAGTAAATGTTACAAATCTAAAACAATGTATATATTACTGTTTTATTACGAAAAATATTATATTTGGCTACAGACAAACAGGAAAAAAAGTGAAATAAGAACACAAGACAGACATTTTGGAAATGTTGTATAATTTTGGAGTTTATATCCCAGAGACTTATGCCAGCAAATCGGGTAGGTAACTCTGAAATTTTTACCCCTATGTATAAGCAAAATGACCAAGAAAATTATGCTGCTGTATTTCATGACTTGTTATTTAATCTGAGTAAACCTCACAGTACATTAACATGATAACCTACAGAATTAGAAACTAAGTAAACTCATAAAAAGAAATGGTCTACCTTTAACAATGTTAATATCTAAAATTGTTCAAATTAGGCTATGCAGTTCGTACCTTAATGAAATTATTACATTATGTCTTAATCTTTGCTGCTGCTCCTGTTTAGATAGGTTTTCTGTCAACTTATATTTTGTTATTTATTCATTATTACATTAATTACAGGAAAAGCTTTTTGCTTCTTCACATTCAAAACTACTTAGAATTCAGCAAAAAAAATTCAGAAAGTAACAAAATCTGCAGACACTACTACTGCAGGATGCATTTTAATTTGCAACTAAGGTTTTCTGCTATCCCTGACAATCTAGTGCCTTTGGGAGGTTATTAATGCCTGTGTGTCTACAAACACACGTATTTATAAGCAAACATTATATACAAATGAGACTTTTGCAACCTTCTTCAGGGAAAAAAAAACAGCAGTTAAACTGCTTGTCCCTTTCAAAGGAGGGCAGGATTATGCTTAAAATGCTGCATCAGCATAGCTGCACCTAGGCAGCTGAACAGCTGTAGCACTTCAGGGAAGACACTCCTATGCAGATGAGAGAGCTTTTCCTGCCTGTGTAGTTAGTCCACCACTCTCAGTTTATGTTTACACTATGCAGCTTTCAGCAACAAGGCTGTCCAACACAGCCCTAGCACTAGATAGAAGGCACCCTGTGAGAATGCTGTTTTTTGGCACTTCTGTGGATAAATTATTTCTATCTCCAATAAACAGGTTCACTTGGTCAGCACAGGAGCATGCCTGCTGACAAAGTTGGACTTTAAGGACCCATAAAACACCAGAAGTTCTGTCAAGCAACTGCAAGTGTAGACATAGCCTTACAGGCAGTAGCTATGTGGATGCAGAAGCTTTCCTGTCAACAAAACAGTTAAGCCTGAGGAAGAGGGAGGGTAAGCAAGCTGTAGAGGAAGGTCATCTGTCAGGCTTACCAGACAACTTTGTACACTTTCAGTGGCATTACTTGCATATGAAGTTGTGCACTTGCTTAAGCATGTCTGGTTTTGGGGACAGGGGCTACAGAAATATTACAGAGACAGTGCCTTACTAAACTCTCCTAAGAAAATCTTATGAGATGCTACTGAAAGGGCCATCCCTGGGGTGGGCACAGGATCTGGGGCAAGCCCCTCCCTAAATGCCCCACACATGGGGCCTAGGGCAACCCATCTGCTCCACCCCTTCCCCAAGCTGTTTCCTCTGAACACAAGCCAGAAGATTATGGGGGCCTGGAGCACAGCAGCAGAAGGGTTGCTTCTCCACCACCAGCACTCACAGAGATGGGATTCAGAGCAGCTGAACATCCTGCTCCACTCCACCCCGCTCTAATGCCCTCTCCTGGCTCACTGTGACCTGCTTCTGTGGATCAGTGGGAAGTGGAATGCCACAGGGCCATGATGCTCTGCATTGCACTGAGGACAGCCAGCTGGAGAGGGCAGTGCGGAGTGGAGTGGAGCAGGCTGCCTTGTCACAATGGATCACACTGCCAACTCCTGCTGCCACCCTGTGCTGGCTCACATAATCTCCTGGGTCCCTCTCATGAACAGGATGGTTGAAGCAGTTGTTGTCAGGGCCCCCAAAGCACAGGGCCCAGGGAGGCCACCCCTAATTATCCTATGGATGGGACAGCTCTGGCCAATGAACACGTTTCAGTCAATTTTATTATTATCCCCTTCCTGCTTCTCCACCCACAATATGAGTTTCCAGTGCACTGGAAAAGTCTTCTTTGAGAACCGTGTCTACATCACGTTTCCAGTTTCAAACATCACTCCTGTAGCAGTACCAAAAAAGACTCTAGCAACAAATGGAATAAGGGTCTCTTTCACCTCTTCCTAATTCAAACACAAAAGGGATTTAATTCGGACTTTACTTAACAATCAAACTACCCTCCTGACTGAGCTAACCTTGTTATCCCCAGCCTTGCTCTGGCTTATTTATACCTGGCCCTGCAAATTTCCATGACCAGCATCTGATGAAGTGAGTCCTTGCTCACGAAAGCTCATGCTCAAAACTTTTCTGTTAGTCTATAAGGTGCCACAGGACCCTTCGTTGCTGTTACAGATTCAAACTACTGACAATTTCATATCAAAATGTGCACGCTGAGCTATTACTGATACAAGATAGGTGAAATAATCCTTTACTGGATCAACTTCTGTTGGTGAGACAAACCTGCAAGCTACAAAGAGCTCTTCAACAGGTCTGAGAATGACACAGCTAAATCCAAGGTCAGAACAGACAATTTTGCACCTGTAGTTAGCACACACTCTAAGGGACCACTGAAGGTGAAGTGATCCATTAACACCTGGTAGTCACAGAACGAAAAGAGGAGTTAGCATGTAACAGTCTTGTAATAAGCCATAAATGCTTTGCTACATTACGCACATACGAAAGTAGTGGGTTATTATGCCAACAGATTAATAACCTTAACTATAGTGTGCTGCTCTGTCATCAGCTATTAACAAACTTACAAATTGTTTCCTGTTGCTTTTATTTTGGCTGAACAACTCATTAGTCCTTTCAAGTTTATACCCTTCACTACTTGTAGGTTTAAGTAGATCATCTTTTTATTGCATGGCTATTATATATCTCTTTAAATCTTTATTCCTAAAGTAGTCTCTTCTGTATTTGTTACTCTTCTCCAAACTCCCTCTAGTTCATTACCTTTCTGTTATTCAGAGTCTGAACTTTACAGTACTCAAACAGCTGACTCACAAACACCAGACAGAGAAAGAGAACTGCCTCCATATTGGCATGTAACAATACATTTGCAGCCTAACACTGAACTGCCTTTTCCTAACCGCAGTACAATGGAAACTCAAATTCAACTTCAGAACCTACACCCAATTTAATATCACCATTTTAACTATGGCAACTGCTCTCTACCCATAGCATTGTCCGTCCTAGGTTCTGAAAGCATGTTATAAATAATTCTATACCACCCTAGTTTTGCAGATGGAGAAGCTGAAGCACAACAAGGTTAACTTGCTTCGAAACATACAATTTGTGGTAGAGACAGAACTAGAATCAAGTTCCTCCAGTTCATATCTGTCCCTTAATCACAAGACCATCACTCCCTGCAACTGCTTCCAATCAGCTACATTAGCTCACAGACAGAATTAAATTGCTAACTTTTTGTTTATTCTTCCTAGAACTTTATTATGTTGTTCTTTTCCTGGTTTTGTATCATATTGGCTATGTCTACACTAGCAAAAAACTTTGAAATGGCCATTCAAATGGCCATTTTGAAGTTTACTAATGAAGTGCTGAAATACATATTCAGCGCTTCATTAGCATGCAGGCGGCTGCCGCACTTCGAAATTGACGTGGCTCGCCGCCGCGCAGCTTGTCCAGACAGGGCTCCTTTTCAAGCAAATGGGAATGAGCAGATGGGAATAAGGGGACTTTGAAGTAGGTAGAGTCCTTTTGAAAAGGAGCCCCATCTGAATGAGCCGCGCGGCGGCGAGCTGCGTCAATTTCGAAGTGCCGCAGCTGCCCGCATGCTAATGAAGCGCTGAATATGTCTTTCAGCTCTTCATTAATAAACTTTGAAATGGCCATCTGAATAGCCATTTCGAAGTTTTTGGCTAGTGTAGACAAAGCCATTAAATTTTAGTAATCTACGTTTTATATTTCGACAAATAATGTATGTTCTAATTCAAGCTAAATCTATAAGTATGGCATTTTGAAGTAGAATTATGTTGCCAAGAATCCATTTATCATTTTGGATTTGTCAGGACTATCGTACTGGACTCTTACTAATCTCCTTTCAGTTATGACTTTTCAAATCTGAAGACAATATTGCAATTTTAAGGTGTATGTTTATCAGCTTTGGAACATCACAGGCTAAAAATACATTCACATATTCCTGTATCCAAAACATTGCTTCTTTTTCAATTAAGGGCCATAACAACATAGCACAAAGGAAGATAAGCAGCAGACTACCACACAAAATTATATGATGTATGACAGCAGAAAACTTAGGTAGTGTAGTGTAGCTGTAGGCCGCGTTGGTCTTTATTATATTACAGTGAAGCCTTGATTTAACAGACTAAAGGGGGGAAAAAGGGTATCTGTTAATGCCTAAAAGCCTATTAAATCCAAATCTGCAGGACTGGAGGCACCTTACAATGCTCACTTGGGAAGGCTCCATCCAAGACCTGGGAGGAATGCAGTGGGCTCGGGACAGAGTTTTCATTCGGCCGCAGCAGCATCAGCCACTGCAGCGGCCGGAGCTGTGGTGCTTGCTCCTCCAGACACAGCAGCTCCAGTGAGTCACCAGCATGGGGGTGGGGGAGACTACTAGGGGACAGCGTCTGTTATTTCGGAAGTCCATTATATCGGGGTCCGTTAAATTGAGGGTGTATTGTATATTGGGGGAAAAAAAAAGCTGGGTGAGATGCTGCCTTCTACTGGACCAACTTCAGTTGGTGAGACAGATCAACATTTGAAAGCCCACTAAAGAAATTAACTCACCCACCAGAAATCTTAGTAAGATTATCCTATGACAACGTCCTGAGGGTGACAAGTGCAATAAAAAAAAAAAAAATATTTTCATGTCACAGAAAATGCATCGTCTTTAGATAAAAAGTAAATATCTCTACAACTGCCTTCTGAGTTAGAACTACAGGTATGTGTAAGAGAAATTTTTCCTAACTTTAGACTAGTGAAAAATACAAGACTGACAGCACTGGAGCCTTAAGTTCTCTACACACAAAACAGGAAAGGAGTTGTGTGTCACACAATAGCCCCAAAAATGCATTTCAAGTATCGTTACATCACCTCAATCCCTATGAATGAGAGGAGAGTTTTGACTCCCAAATCATTCAATATGTGGCCTGTTTTTGATGAGCAACACCCCCCCGCAAAATCTCAAGTACAATTTAGACACCTGACTTCAGATATCTGGTGTGTAGTCACTAAAATGAATAATTCCTTGCTGGTCACTCAACAACAAGCAGGACCTCTTCATGTAACCCTCCTATTTCTGAGTCCACTGATGGCTGATCAGCCCAGTTCTGGAGCCGCAGATCTTATCACAGAAGAGGCAGGGGTTGGTAGCTGTTGGAGGGGGGTGGGGCAGTATTTGATGCTTTTTTCTTCTTCTCTGCCTCTCCTCATCTGCACTAGGGCAGCACCTCTCAAATTGTACCACCCCCTCACAGATTACCGTTCTGCACTGTGGACGGCCTTGGGCTAGGTTCTCCCAAAATGTCGAAGCTGATACTGAATTTTTTTTCCATGTGTGCCTTCAGCATGTCCTCATATCGCTTCCACTGGCCCCCCAACACTCCCCTCTCCTTCCTCCAATGAGGAAAACAGAATCTGTTTCAGAGGCACTGATCAGACATCCGAACCATGTGACCAGTCCAACAAAGTTGATGACTGATAATAGCTTCAATGCTGGTCATTTTCGACTCTTCCAGCACTCCAGTGTTGGTGCGCCTATACTCCCAAGAGATATTTAGGATTCTCTTGGGGCTGCACTGATGATATTGTTCAAGTGCCTTCAAATGACACTTGTATGTCACTTGCCTTGTATGTCAAGTGCCTTCAAATGACACTTGGGATAGATGGCCTGGTTCTCAAAGACCCTCTGTCTCAGGCAGGTGAAAGCAGAGCTTGCACAGCTCAGACGATGCTGGATTTTGGCATTAATGTTGACTTTAGCAGAAAGACAACGGCCAAGGTATGGGAAGTGCTCCACATTTTCCAGAAGTTCTCCACTGACTTCAATAGAAGGTGCATGAAATTGTCCCGTTGGTGAAGGTTGGTCAAGCACCTTGGTTTTTTTTGATGTTCAGTGTTAAGTCGAGATTCTCATATGCTTCAGTGAAGGCACTTAAGATGGTCTGAGGGGCTGTGGAAGAAAGAGCAGCAACCATATTGTCATCCGCATACTGGAGCTCCATGATCGAGGTTGTGGTGGTCTTGCTTTTCATCTTCACGCTCTGAGACTGAAAAGCTTCCCATTCATTCTACAGAAAATCTAAACATCTGGAAGCTTGCCATCAATGAGGTGAAGGGTCAAGGTGATGAACAGGCAGAACAGTGATAGGGCAATGACAGCCTCGCTTGAATCTCGTTTTGACCTCAAAAGGGTTGCTTTGGGACCCACTGCTGCTCAATACTGTGTCAGTCACGTTGTCATGAAGCACCTTAAGCTGCTAATGAATTTTTTGGGGCAGCTGATCTTTGAGAGGATGTTCCACAAGGCATTACAATTGACTGAATCAAATGCTTTGGTCAGGCTGCTGAAACTCTTATATAAAGCTTGGTTTTGTTCACAACATTTTTCCTGCAGTTGCCAGGTGGTGATGGTCATGGCCGCTTTTCCTCAGAACGGTTAGAGGCCACACCAGGCTTCTGGGAGAATTTCCTCAGAGCGGCAGGAGTTGGTTTGTAAGGACTCAAGCTAAGATTTTCCCTGATGTTGCCAGAAGAGAGATACCATGATAGTTTCCACAGTCCGACTTGTCACCCTTCCTGAAAACGCTGATGATCAGTGTGTCTCTGAAATCTTGCGGCATCTGCTCCTTATCCCAGATTTTGAAAATCAGGAGGTGGAGCTGTTTGTGGAACTCTGGCCCACATTCTTTGAAGACTTCAGCAGGAATTCCATCTAGTCCGGTTGCCTTGTTACACTTCATCGCTTTAATGGCAGCTTGGGCTTCACTCAGAGTAGGAAGCGTTGCAAGATCATCTCTAGGTGGTTGCTGAGGGATTTGGTCAAGGGATTGTAGGACTATGGTGGAGGGAGGTTCAAGAGCTCATTACAGTGTTCCATCCAGCAAGAAGCAATGGCTTAATTGAATAATATGCAATAAACAATAACCAACAGCAACAGTAACATTCCCCCACCCCACAATAAAAAGACAGAAGTAATTTTTTTTTCCTGGACATCTAACTCCATTCCTATTTAAAATCCTCCCTGTCACCTTTTCTTTCTTAAAAAAAAACAAAAACCTATTAACTTTAAGCATTTCATGGTCATGAAGATACTAGCACCTATTTCTAACTAAAATAGTTAGCATATAGTATACATAACAAAGCACTGATTTCATGCTTCAGTGATCATCAGTTTTTATTGGTCCATAGAATAATGAACTTTACTTTTCAGATCAGTGAATCTGGACTTTCACCTCAACACACATTAAATGTCTACATATTAAACTATAATTCACGAGTTTTCAACAGCATGTAAGCACTTAAAAATGTCAGTAGGTACTTAGGAGTAGGATTGTCAAAAGCACTGAAGTAAGCACTTTGAATTAGATGACAGTTTGGCACATGGGTGCCCACATGAGCCCAATGTCTACAGGTCCTTGGCTCTGGCCAGCCACAGGTTCTTAATTAGTGTAGACATGCCCGGGGGAAGACACATGCCTTAAGGACCAGTTGCCAGTAAGAGAGGACTTTTTAAAGCACCTAAGTCCTAGGATCCTCCCCCCTACCTGAGCCCTGCAGCTTAAATATTTACACTACGATTAAACAGCCACTCAGCCCAAACTCAAGTCTCTGGGCAAGAGTCACCAGCAAGTTTTCAAACAGCTGTGTCAATACCCTAAAAGACTAAGGACCAGATTTTTCCAAATGGGAATTAGGCTCCTAGGAATCAGGATATTTAAGAACACATAGATGCCTCCCATTTGGAAAAATCTGGTCCTTGGTCTTTAAGAGTACACACTAAACATAAAAACTTTTACAGAGGTTAAAAAGCAAACACCCATGCATAATGCCCTACCAGAGTTTGAATGAAGATATGTCTCAGCCAACCACTTCCAAGTATCTTTCTTTGAAGTTTCTCCTTATCTTCAACTCTCTAGATGGGCAACAGACTCCTGCCAACTTGAACTGATTCTTTTGGAAGCAGCACAGTTCCTTTCCTCAGTTAAATACAGCCTTGGAAATCCTTTACAGTAGTACTGCAAAAAAAAAAAAAGCTACCAAATGGAACAGGACTACCAAGTAGTTTTTAATTTATATAGTGTCACTGTCCATATTACTTGAAAGGTGATCTTATCCCATTCTACCCTGCTTCCTCGCCCAAAAATTACTAAATTATTAAAGCTGGGAGTTTGTTTTGGGAAAGAACTTTCAGATTGTTTTAGCCATCTGCAATACTTAAAAAGGGAATGCCAATAAATTACTAACAGACAAAAAAAATCTGAAGAGACTGCTACCATTTAAGAAAAAAAATTTAAGAAACAAAATTCCAAGAAATGCTACTACTCACTAAAGAAGCTTGTGGATAACACCTTGGGTGTACACCTACCAAGGGAACTCCCTGAGACTGATTCTAAATAATTTTAAATGTTCCTCTTGTATTGTAAAAGCATCTTCGAATACTGACAATACAAATAGTCCAGATCACTTGCCCTGCCCCAACCATTAAAAACTTGATGTTTCTCTCTCCCTTCTGGGAGTAAGACTGCAGTGGTACATGGGATTTTGCAGCTTGCAAAAGTAACCTGAGTAACCAGTAGTAGGTCCTTTGGGGTGAAGACACTTAAAAGGTTTACCTTGCCATCTGGGTATATCCAAAAGAAAAAAGAAAATTCCTTTTAAAGCAAGAAGCAGTCCTATGGCACCTCAGAGACTAACAAATTTAGTACATCATGAGAGTGATCCTCCTTAAGGACTTACATCTGGGCATGAGTTCACATACTATGTGCTCTGGTCACTAATACTACCACCAAATTTTGCTCCCATTTGTCTTGTCCAGGTCAATTTGCTGTAGTCTTGAACAGCTGTCAAAAATGGAAAACAACCTCCTTTTTTTCAATCAGTGTACAATCATGATGAATTAGAGTTGACTTACATGGTGTCACACACACAGATGGTGAAATAAAAATATGCAGCAAAAACAAGGCTGACTCCAGCACCTTTAGCTAACCAGGACAAAGTCCATGTTTTCCCTTCCTTCTGAGGCCACTCATCCCATAACAGCAGCAGATAGATACCATAATAAATACTCAAAGTGATATTTTTTACTGAAGTATCATTACAAGTTCCACAATATTTTTTTATAAATTTCAATGATTAGTTAACTTGGCCTGATCAACATGCATATTAATAGGATTTTGATTACTGTGGTACCTTCATTAGCCCACAAGACTGTGATGACAAAAAACAGACTTCAGTCTCTATTTCCTTATCTTTCAGCATCAGGTCACAGTTAGAGGAGATTCTTACACGTGTGCCCACGGGAGAAGATGGAATCCATGTTTGGTTCATTAACATTCTCTTCCAGGATTACTTTGTTACTGAACTAGGTCACCCAACTACACCCCACCCCCAGTGAATCCCACAAGTAAAACTCTTCTCCAATAAGACAGACATACTCCTCCAACCCAAAATAAAGCTTATTTTCCAAATGAGGACACAAATCCTATTCTAATTAAACAGCCCATTCCTCCATATTTTTAGACATTCTAGCTCCCTTCTTACTGTGTTATGAACTGTCTATGTCACAAAGTAACGGAAGAAAACTAGAGAAAGTGGTTTTTTTCTGTTAAATGTATTCAGGTTTGCCTATTTAGTTTGTGTTTTGACCATGCAGATGTGGGGTTCAGAAAATATATACTCAATGACCCCCTAACAGAGGAGGTTTTGCTTCACTAACTTGTTGAATATAATTAGACTTTTTTTTAATAGAGTCTGAAAATGGATTTAGATTAACTGGATATGATTGCCCCTGCAGTAGTCTGCTGCCTAGCCAGCAGGCTACAAAAATATTACACACCATGCACAAGGCCTCTCAGAAGGAAGGGGTGGCAGGGAGGATGTACATGACCACAGTAAAAACTACTTTGTCTTATTTCTTCCACTCCACCGCAAGGAGCATTACATCACACTCTTACAATGCAGGGGGAGGGGACTGTTTCCAAAAAGGAAGATTTACAGTTATTTCTTTTTACTTAACTACTTGGTAAAGGGATGTAAAATAAATCAGAATTTAATTTTGAATAATGCAAAACTTAATAACTAGAATATTGCAACTCTAACAGCATGCCTTAGAAGGTATGTGCATGATCATTTCCTACTGGAAAAACAAACATCCTGCAAAACAAAAGCTACAGTCTTCTATCTCAAATGTGTCTATAAATACCTTTAAAATGATGATGTACAATTTTTCTGGACTAAAACTTGTGATGTTTAATAAGGGGAGCTCGCTCACCAGGCAAGGGAAAACTACTCTGAAACTGACACTAAGCTAGCATGACTATCTGGTCCAAACTCTAAATGCCATGTTTACCGAGCAACACCATTTGGTCCCAACTGCGACCAAAATAAAAACGCATCTGGTTGCAAGAGGGGCGGGGTGGGGGTGAGACAGAGAAAAGGAGAGGAGTGCGAGATATGCAGGAGTGTGAGTGCTGATGCATATTTTGCACAGAAGGCTTTCAAGCGAAGCACAGGAATCCTCCAAATCGCAAACCATCCAGTACTCCCGCCCCAAACCCAGTATGTAGATGTACTGATGCATCATTTTAGTTGTTGGTTGCATCTCTGTGGCAAGTATGGCCTAATAAAAACCACTCTCCCTCCTCTCCCTGTCGACTCTAAAGGATGCAAACCTATTTATATTTATGCAAATTTTTGCAGCAGATTTAAGAGCTTCAGGTGCTGGGGGGAGAAAACCAATAAGGGAGGAAAAGAAGCCTATTTAAATAGAACAGGACTTTAAACAATGCCTACCACTCTCGCTTGTTTGGAAAGCAGAAACATTATGCAATTTTTATATAAATGTATTTAAATTGCAATCAATCCCTTTCAAAATTTTCCAAAAACACTTCTGCCAAAGATTCTCAAATCCTAAAATCTTGTCAAAGTGCATTAAAATGTATGATCACACTGATCCACAACAGTCTGCAGCAAATCTTTACGCCTAGCATCACCGTGCAAAACAGCACACATGAGACGGTCGCACAAGATCCACATAAAATCAGGTTAAAAATAGCTGAAATATACTAACCTCATAAAGTGCAGCAGTGCTTAAATCCAGCGAGATGAGGCATACAAGGTAGAAATGGAAATGAAGAGATCCAAAAATGATTTCTATGTTTTTTTTTATTTTTATTTTAAATGTTCAGAAACCAGCAGAGACTCCGTCGGCCATTTTGGCTTGAACTCACTCTCTCCCTCTTGCGCTCTCTCCCCCTCTGTCTCTCTAAAGGAAGACGCTTTTTGTGACCTTCAAATAGAGGCAGGTCATGTGACTTGGGTAGGCTGTCAATCAGGAAAGGTGGGGGGGTGGAATGCTACAACCTTAAAGGGAAAGCAGCCTTTCCCCCTCTTGCGTTCTTTTTTCCATCTAAAAGTCAATTTCGAACTGCACTGCTTTCCGTCAAGTGGGTAATGCTGCAGAAGTGCACTTTTCATCTACATTACTTCTCATCTATTTAGCATGTATTTTATATCATGCCTACATCTGCACAGAAACAAGATTTCATCCAAACAAAAACGCAGTCCAGTAGCACTTTAAAGACTAACAAAATAATTTATTAGGTGATGAGCTTTCGTGGGACAGACCCACTCCACGAAGGCTCATCACCTAATAAATTATTTTGTTAGTCTTTAAAGTGCTACTGGACTGCGTTTTTGTTTTGATAAGATTTCATCCAATAGATCCAGGATAGGTAAAAGTAAAATCATAGCTGGATTTTTTTGCACTAGCAACTAATTAAAACTAACAGGGTTAATGTAACATTAAGTTTGCACAGATTAAGAAGTCGTAAAAACATGAAATCAAATTAGTTTCCAACAACAGAATTCAGTCTTCTATATTGGACCTTGGGGCACATGGTCCCAGAAGTTGCAGTCTGCTCTCTCCCCACGTTCTCCTCTCTCCCCCACACATACACAAACACACACGCAAAAGGAAGTGACCCTTCAGGAAGGCCCCATCTGGCTTTACAAATGCAAGACTATCCCGCAATGAACACTGCCAGCAGCACTCAGAGGCACACCTTTACCACTTCAAAACTGAGCCCCTACATATCAGCAGCTTCCCGACAGCTGTTTTTTAGCCCAATAACTGGGAGGCAAATAAACATGAGACACAGTGGGGCACAAGACAAAGAGTCCTCCAACTTTAAACAAAACTTATTTTCTATGAACATACTCTATTCTAACTTACTAGTAAAGCCCACCTCTCCAATTCCTGAACAATCTAGCGTATTTTTTGTTATACTTTGAACTGTCTCCTATCCCCAGCTGGACAAACCTGAAACTCAGCATCAGGCTGTTTCTCCCTCAGGATCCTCAGACTCTGGAAGGAAAAGGAGAAAGAGTGTGTGTGGGGGTGAGAGTACAACTGCATTCTGCGGGGGATCAAAAAGGCAGGTTTCTGGGATACGGGAGCTCTTCAGCTGCGCTTTGGAGGAGGAAAGGGTACAGAGTCTCTGGGCAGGTGGGAAGATAGAATTGTGTTCCAGGGAAAGAAGCCATGCAAGTGTCTGAGTTAGCAGGGTACTGCAGCTGGGTTTTGGGGATGAAAAGGTGTGACTGTCCTGGCTTGGAGGCCATGCCACAGCTGTCCCAATGGGAGAGTAGGGGAAGGAGTGGGAATCTCTTGGCTGGGGGGTGCTCCTTAGCTGAGCTTTTAGTGGTAGGGAGTGAAAGCATCTCAACCCTCGCCGTGCACTAGAGTGGACAGAGTAACAAATATAGAAACACACTGAGTCAGACCAAAGGTCCATGTAGCCCTGTATCATCTCTTCCAACAGTGGGCTAATCCCAGATACCCCAGAGGGAATGAACGGAACAAGTAATCAAGAGAGCCATACCTTGTCTGATCATTCCTGGCTTCTGGCAAACACAGGGTAGGAACACACTCCGGCTCATCCTAATAGCCATTGATAGACCAATCTTCCATGAACTTCTCTAGTTTTTTCGTTTGTTTGTTTGTTTTAAACTCTGTTATAGTCTTGGCCTTCATAACATACATTGACAAAAAGTTCCACAGGTTGGCTGTGCAGTGGGTGAAGAAACATTTCCTTCTGTCTGTTTTAAACCAGCTGTCTATTAATTTCATTTGGTGACACCTAACTCGTGTTACAAGTAGTAAACAAGACTTCTTGCTTACTTTCTCCACAACAGTCATGATTTCACAGACCTCTGTCATACCCTCCTCTTAATCATTTCTTTTCCAAGCTGAACAGTCCCAATCACTCTAATCTCTCCTCATTCAGCAGCTGCTCCATACACCTAATGTTTTTGTTGCCCTTTTCTTAACCTTTTCCAGTCCCAGAGATGGGGTTACCACATTTGCATACAATATTCAAGATGTGGACACAGCATACACTTACATAGATGAAAAGAGAAGTTACTCACCGTAGTAACGGTGGTTCTTCGAGATGTGTCCCCGTGGGTGCTCCACAATAGGTGATGGGCTTGCCCGGCGCCGCAGATCGGATCTTCCAAGCAGTTTCTGCCGGACCGCGCATGCGCTTGCGTGCGCCGCTCCCTTGTGCGCTCCTGGCCATGTGCGCGATCCGGTCCCCGCCAGTTCCTCGACCAACCGCCTCGGGTGCCCCTGCAAAACACTAACAGAGACCCGAAGCGGGGAGGATGGGCGGGAAGTGGAGCACCCACGGGGACACATCTCGAAGAGCCACCGTTACTACGGTGAGTAACTTCTCTTTCTTCTTCAAGTGTCCCCGTGGGTGCTCCACAATAGGTGACTACCCAGCAGTAACCCAAGATAGGAGGTGGGTAATCGGATTATGTGCAGCTTGTCCCCGAGAGGACCGCTGCAGAGAGACGGGTATCCTCTTGGAATACCCTGTGAAGGGCGTAATGTTTGGCGAAGGTGTCGTAGGATGACCAGGTCGCCGCTCTGCAAATGTCTTTTAACGCAACGCCCTTGAAAAAGGCTGTTGATGCCGCCACCGCCCTGGAGGAATGAGCCCTGGGAGTGGCCGATAAGGGAGTCTTTTTGAGCTCGTAGCACATTTTTATGCAGGATACAATGTGCTTCGAGATTCTCTGCGAGGAGAGACCCTCTCCTTTCGATTTGGGAGCGAGGGAGACTAGGAGTCTATCCGTTTTCCGGAAGCACTTGGTCCTGTCTACGTAGAAGGCTAGCGCCCTCCTCACGTCCAGGAGGTGTAGGCGCGCCTCTTCGTTGGAGTTATGAGGCTTTGGATAAAACGAGGGTAGAACAATAGGTTCGTTGATGTGAAACTCGGAAGAAACTTTGGGAACAAAGGCTGGATGCAGCCGTATGGTTACCGCCTCCTTGGAAAAAACAGTGCAGGGTGGCGTTGCCATGACTGCCGCGAGCTCGCTCACCCTACAAGCTGATGTAATTGCAAGAAGAAAGGTCGTCTTTATTGTAAGGAGGCGGAGGGGAACCGTGGCCAAGGGCTCGAACGGTGGTCCCATCAGTGTGGTAAGCACCAGGTCCAAGTTCCACGAAGGTGGAATCGGTTTCCGAAGGGGGTAGAGGTTTACCAACCCTTTGAGGAACCTGGTAACCATAGGGTGGGCGAACACCGTGTGCCCTTCCTCCTCATGTCTGAACGCCGAGATGGCGGCAAGGTGGACCTTTAACGAGGATAGCGAGAGTCCTCCTCTCTTGAGGTCCAGTAAATACTCTAGAATTGTAGGTATAGGCACCGAAAGGGGGGCCAGCTGCTTGGTAGAACACCAAGCCGTGAAGCGAGTCCATTTTTGTTTCTAGGTCTTCCTAGTGGAAGTCCTCCTGCTACTTTCTAGGACTTGTTGTACTGCCACTGTGCATGTGCTCTCTAGGGAGCTGAGCCATGGATTAACCACACTTGCAGTCGCAGGCTTTGGGGGTGCGGATGCACTATGGACCCCTGGGCTTGCGTGAGCAGATCCGGCGCCACCGGAAGAGGCATCGGTGGACGGTCCGACATGCGCAGGAGTAGGGGGAACCATTGTTGGCGATCCCACGTTGGGACTATCAGGATCATCCGGGCCCTTTCCCTCCTGGCTTTTTGCAAAACTTTGTGGATCAGCACTGTGGGAGGAAACGCATAAAGCAGGGGGCCCCCCCACGGGATCGCGAACGCGTCCCCCAGGGACCCCCATCCCAGTCCTGCCCTGGAGCAGAATCGTGGGCACTGCTTGTTGTGCTGAGTGGCAAACAGATCGATTTGGGGAAAACCCCATGCGTGGAAAATTGGCCGTAGCAGATCGGGACAGATCTGCCACTCGTGTCTGAGCGCAAAACGCCTGCTCAGCTGGTCTGCCTTCACGTTGTGCGCACCCGGCAAGTATGAGGCTTTCAAGATTATATCGTGGGATTGCTTCCGCGCATAAGGCACAGGATCGAGCTCCTCCTTGCCTGTTTATATAAAACATGGTGGAGGTATTGTCTGTACTGATCCCGACGACTTTGCCTTGTATGTGGTCTCGAAAGTGTTTGCAGGCGTTGAACACTGCTCTGAGCTCCAGTACATTGATGTGTAGTGACTGTTCCGTGGGTGACCACAGTCCTTGAGTCACCTCTTCGCCCATGTGCGCTCCCCACCCTACGAGGGAGGCGTCTGTAGTGAGAAAAACCGATATTTGCGGCTGGTGGAAGGGTACCCCTGTTAGCAAGTTCCTGGGGTTTACCCACCATTGCAGGGATTTGCGCACCCCGGCTGTGGGCGACACCACCCTGTGAACGGTGTGTACTGCCAGTTTCTATACACTCGCCAGCCAGTGCTGCATGCTGCGCATGTGTAACCTGGCGTTCTGCACTACAAACGTCGCCGCTGCCATGTGGCCCAGCAGCTGCAAGCACGTCAAGACCGGCACCGTAGGGCTGAAGGTGATGACTTGCACGAGGGAACCGATGGCTCGAAAGCGAGCCTCTGGTAGGTATACTCTCGCTGTAACCGAGTTTATGCCAGCCCCTATGAACTCTATGTCCTGTGTGGGGGTCTATTTGTGATTTTGCCAGATTGATAACCAGGTCAAGTGAGGAGAAAGTGTTTGCTGTGACGCGTATCATGCGCAGAACCTCCCCTTTCGAGGCCCCTTTGAGCAGGCAGTCGTCCAGATACGGGAAAATAAATACCCCCTGTCTGTGCAGGTAGGCTGACACCACTGCCAAGGTCTTGGTGAAGACTCTGGGGGCCAAGGACAGGCCAAACGGTAGGACCTTGTATTGGAAGTGTTTGTTGCCTACCATGAACCGGAGGAATCGCCGGTGAGCCGGATGGATGGTTATGTGGAAGTACGCGTCTTGTAAATCGAGGGCTGCGAACCAGTCTCCATCGTCCAGAGCTGTAAGGATGGAGGCGATCGTGGTCATCCGAAAACATTGCTTGCGCAGGTACCTGTTGAGGCCGCGAAGGTCTAAGATGGGCCTCCAGCCTCCTGTCTTTTTGTCCGTGAGGAAATACCTGGAGTAGAACCCTTTCCCGTGCAGTTGCTCCAGCACTCTTTCCACCGCCCCTATGAGCACGAGATGGTCCACCTCCTGCCTGAGCCTCGCTACCTGGGAGGCCTCCTGGAGGTGGGGCTTGGGTGGAAGTCGTGACGGTGGGAGCGACTGGAAGGGGATGGCGTACCCCGTGGCTATGATCTCCAGCACCCATTTGTCTGTGGTGATCCTTTGCCACTGGTCGTAGAATGGTCGGAGGCGATGGTGGAACAGCCGCTTCGGATGACCTTGTGCGATGGTAGTGATGGCGCAGCCCTGGATCTGTATGTCAAACTTGTGGCCTTTGGCCTCGCCCCGAGGACGCACGGCTCTGTTGTGCGTGTCGCCTGGGAGTTCTGTACTGCTGGTGCTGTTGATGTCGCCCTTGCTCGTAACCCCTGTGATACTGGGGGCGCTGTTGCTGGTACTGGTACCGCCTTTGCTGAGGGTAGTACCTTTTCTTTGTGTATGGAGGGGTGTAAATCCCCAGGGTCCTGAGTGTGGCTCTTGAATCTTTACTGGAATGAAGGACCGAGTCAGTTGATTCAGCAAACAGCTTCTGCGAGTCGAAGGGAAGGTCAACTATCTTCGCCTGCAGATCCCTTGGTATACCCGAGGTCTGGAGCCAGGACTCCCTTCGCATCACCACTGCGGTTGCTGTGGAACGTGCTGCCGTGTCCGCAACGTCCAAAGCAATCTGAACTCCCATCCTCGCAGCCGCATAGCCTTCTTGCACTATGGCCTTGAGGACCGGCTTTTTGTCCTCTGGAAGCGAGTCCATGAGGGAGGTTAACCTGGAATAGTTGTCAAAATTATGGTTCGCTAAGTGCGCTGCGTAATTTGCCATTCGCAACGTTAAAGTGGAGGAGTAGTAGACCTTTCTGCCGAACAGCTCTAGCTTCTTGGCATCTTTGTCTGTTCCCCCTGTTTTAAATTGAGATGTTTTTGATCTTTGTTGCGAGGACTCCACCACCAGGGAGTTTGGCTGTGGGTGGCTAAACAGGAACTCCATGCCCTTCGCCGGCACGAAGTATTTCTTATCCGCTCTCTTTTGGACAGGCGGAATAGTTGCAGGGGTCTGCCATATCGTAGTGGCGGACCCTAAGATCGCTTCATCAAGCGGTATTGCTACTCTGGAGGAGGCCGGAGGTCTCAAATTTTTGAGGAGCTTATGCTGTTTCTCTTGCACCTCTGCTGTCTGGATGCCTTGCGTGAAGGCCACCCTCTTAAACAGCTCCTGAAACTGTTTGAGATCGTCCGGAGGATGGACGTCCCCCAGGGCCGTAGCCTCGTCCGGGGAGGAGAGCGAGGAACCGCTGGGGTACGTCTCTCTGGACCCTTCCGGTTCCTGCTGGTGATGGTACACCCTCTCGCTGGAGGTTTGCGAGGGAAAATCTCGGGGTTCCATGACCAGTCCCCTCTGAGATGCTTGAGTCTCTGTCCCCGGTCGCAATTGCCCTCGGGGGTACAAGATAGTTTGTGGGGATCTTTCCCTAGTAGATTGCCGATGGTGTGTATGCCCCGCGTGGTAGGGGCGACCATGGCAGTATAGGCACTGTTCTTGGGAAGGTGACCTAGACCACTCCCTTGGTGCGTACCCTCTGCGTCTGGGGGAGGGAGATCGTCGAGACACTGGAGAGAGCGATTTCGCATAATAGTCCAGCGGTTCGAACCCCAGGAAGGGTGAAGGTGGTGCCAGCCATGGTGAGGCTGGTTGTAAAAATGGAGAAGGGGGCTCCGGGTAGGCTAGGGGGGACCCCTGCCTTCTGGTTGGAGTCTGCAACATGAGCGGAGGGCTGTGAGAAAGCAGCTCCACAGCCCTGTCCGGAGAGGGGCTGCAATGCCTCCTCTTGTGTGCAGCCTTCCCCCTCCCTGAAGGAGGTGACTTCGCCCCCTGACGCGCGGGGGATCCCGGCCCCGTCGGCACCGTGCTAGGCACGCTCGAAGGCGGTGCCGCACGTGCGGTGTCCTTCTGCGCCTGCAGGCTACGTGCCTGCGCGCTCTGCACCGCCGGTTCCCTGGGGGTCGGTGCCGCTGCCTGTGCTGCCGCCGGTACCGGCGCTTGTTTAGCCGCCGCCCTGCCTGCGGTGCGGGGCGGCTGGCTGATTATCGGAGGCTGAGCCGCTTCCACGTGGCTCTCCGTGCCGCCGCCGATCAGCTGTTGCTGCGGCTGGGGGCTGCGTGCTCCTCCCGTCCCGCTCACTGTTGCTGCCGGCTGGGATCGGGCTGGAGAGACTTTCCTCCGTTGTTGCGCTGATGGAGTGAGGGAGGCAGCTTTCCTTTTAAGGGCCCCGGAGGGTCGCTCCTGCTGCGGCCGCTCCGGCACGTCTGGCTGGAGGGCCTTATCAAGAAGCAGCATTTTAATCCGCATCTCCCTGTCTCTCCGTGCTCTGGTTGTTAATTTAGCACAGAAGGCGCATTTCTGTGCCACATGGGACTCCCCCAGGCACCTTATGCATAGACTGTGCCCATCGGACACTGGCATCGCCTCTCGGCAGGACTCACATTTTTTAAAGCCTGAAGAGGACATTGTTGGTGAGTCTTTGAGTTTTTAAGTGGGTACTTAGCACCTTCTTTGTGCTGTTTTCCCCGTCCGATGGCCTGCCTCAGCAGGAGGGCTGATGGCCGTAGCTACTGGCCTCCGGCGCTTGTTACTGGGACTGGACTGAAGCTGTCCCGCTCGTAGTTGTTTGTTGTTGTTTTTTTTTTTTTGCAAAATAACAACCGGCTAACTCGTAGTAGGCTAAGTACCTGAAAAAACTTTTAAAGAAAAACAGATAAAGTCGTTGAATACGCTATTTGGCCTTAGCCTAGTCGGATTCCGTCTGCAGCCGACGGCGGTTAAGAGGAACTGGCGGGGACCGGATCGCGCACAAGGCCAGGAGCGCGCAAGGGAGCGGCGCGCGCCGGCGCATGCGGGGTCCGGCAGAAACTGCTTGGAAGATCCGATCTGCGACGCCGGGCAAGCCCGTCACCTATTGTGGAGCACCCACGGGGACACTCGAAGAAGAATATATCTTCTGTCTGATTACCTATATCTATCTTAATGAGTCCTAAAATTCTGTTCACTGTTTCAACTTCTAACGTGGATGTTTTCAGAGAACTAAGATCTTCTTGAGTGGTAACTGCCAATTTAGAATCCAACATTTTATACAGAGACAGCTGGGATTCTATTTTCAAATGTGCATTACTTTCTATTTATCAACATTGAATTTCACCTGCCATTTTGTTGCACAGTCACCTGGTTTTGTGAGAGCCCTTTAAGGGAGTTTACTTCCTATCTTAGCAGGAATTACAGTGTTTCTTGAACAGAAAGGGAAATGAGAAGGTGGCAGGCAGGTAAAACGAATGGCGTAGCCCAGTGAGCTCAATTTTAATTCATTTTATCCCTTTGTCTGAAATAACACATGGCCATGCTTGACAGAAATGAGTGAGTCAGTCTCCAAGCAGGAGGAAGAGGGGACAAAGCTCTGAAGCTGGCAAGTTAATAAAAGTGTTGTGCTCAAACCCATGGCTATCCCATTGAAACTGAGGCTTTGATCAGGAAGGCTATCATGTAGACATATCAGGAACACGTCTACACTACATTCCCGTTTTGGAGGAGGAATGCAAATGAAGGAGACTGAAAATGCAAATGAAGCACTGATTTACAAATCTTTACAACATTTTTTTCAGGAATAAGGGTTCTTTTGAAAACAGTTCCCACCCCCCCTTAGGCATCCTTGTCTGCACTGCTGTTTTTGTTTTCAGAAAAGTCTTTTCCAGAAATGTGATCATGCAAAATTATGCAAATGAACCACAAGAATTGTAAACCAGGCTTTATTTGAATTTTTGATCTCCCACATTCGCAGTCCTTCTCTGAAAGGGGAATGTAGTGTAGAAGCAGCCCAGGTGTTAGGTCTCTTTTTCTCAAATTTTTGTCTAGGAGATTCTTTTGGTCTCTGAAATGCAGAGAACTGCATCAGACAGGGTCTTTAAGCCATTTGTGATCCGTTAAACTTCCTTCTATTTGCAGAAGTGAGGTCCAGTAAATCCTCAAGATATGTGGAATCAAGTTGTGCATCTCTTGGGTTAATGCAACTGCCGCCTGACAGGCGCGGGAAAGCACTCCTGTCAGGGCAGCAGCTGTGAGTCTGGCTGATGTCCCTGACAGTAGCGAGGAAACTGATCTTGTCAGGGGCAGCAGCCTGACTCTTGCCGCCCCCTCTTGTGGTTTCCTCCTCCTGTTTTGGTGGCAGGCACAAGTCAGGTTGCCATCCCTGACAGGAGCAGGGAAACTGGTCCTGTCAAGGACAGCAGCCTGAGTCACAGCTGCTGCCCCTGACAGGAAACCGCTCCTGTCAGAGGTGCAGCCAAAACTCAGGCTGCTACCTCTGACAAGAGCAGTTTCCCAGTCCCCGGAGTGGCCGGGAGCTGTGAATCAGGCAGTAGCCTGGCTCCTGGCTCCCCTCAGCTTGCAGTGCCGGATAACTGAGCAGTGGAGGGGAGCCAGACTGCCCCTGATTCCCAGCTCCCCTCCCCTGGCTGGAGCCAGAAAACTGACCAAGGCTGCTGCGGTGCTCAGTTTGCCCTCTCTGCAAGCAGAAGGGATCCAGGAGCCAGGCTGCTGTCTGATTCCCAACTCCCCACCGCTCCTGGGACCCGAGAAACTGACCACCTGGCTCCACAAGCAGCAAGTGGCGGAAGGACAGGAATCAGGCTGCACCCGGTTGCCAGCTCCCAGACTCTCAGATCCAGGAAATTGACCAGCCCTTCTGGGCTGGTCAGCTTCCTCAATCTTGCAAGCTCAGGGGAGGTGGGAACTAGGCTATAGCCTGGTTGCCATCTCCCCTCAAATTGCACAGAAATTCAAGTTATGTGGGGGTTGTAGAAACACAACCCTGACATAATTCGAGGGTTTACTGTACCTAATAAGTGTAACATGGTCCTGAAATCCCTAAGGGCATGCAATGACTCTGATCTTTTCCACACACACCTTCAGTCTATCGAAGGGAATTTCCGCTATTGTAGTATGGACTTCTCCAGGGAAGTCACACAGCTGCAACCAGAAAGCCCTGTGCATCTGTACCACAGTGGTGATGGCGTGAGCCTCAGCATCTGCAGTATCCAAAGTTATCTGAATAGATGGTCTGGCTAGTAACTGTCCCTCAGCAATAATGACCTGAATTTGTTCCCTTTGGTCTAGAGGAAGGTATTCAGAACCAGTCCAGACTTTGTATGTTTTACGCAATTGTACTTTACCATCAGCACCTAATAACTTGCAATATGGAATTGCTGGGTTACTGATTAATAGGATTTTCTCCCCAGCAACTCCTGGAATTTCTGGTCTCTATCATACAGGGTGACTAACAATGTTGTTTTCCTTGCAACAAGCCCCTTTGCCAACTTTGTCCACTTATATATTCTGGAGATGCCATCACTGGACCTAACCACGTTAATTACAGAATCATTGGCATGTTCTCCTCTTCCTCAACTAACACCATATATGTCATCATGTGCCAACAATGCCCACATACTGGAAACACTCTTCAACAAAGAATGAATGGATATAGATAGAGCAGGCATCAAAAACCTCCAAATACACAAACCTGTAGGCCAGCACTTTCATGGAGTGGGCCATTCTGTTAAAGACCTGACAGTGTGTGTGCCACAGAAAGAAGACTAACTGTCTACAGAGAGAATGTTTGGAACTAAAACTCATATTCAAATTTGACACTTTAACATGTGGTGTGAACAGGGACAGTAATTACCTGACCCATTACAAGGACTCTTTTACATACTTTGATGTTTGATCTAACACTTACTTCCCCACCTCTCACCCCACACTCCTTGCTCTTCTATCTGATTTGCCAATAACAATTTTACTGATTTAACAACCTTGATGATAATTTTTGGACCTCTGTGCTTTATATATTAAGTCTGTTCTGGTAGGGCTGGAGATCTGAAGGAGTGGGTCTGTCCCACAAAAGTTCATCACCTAATAAATTATTTTGTTTGTCTTTAAAGTGCTACGTGACTGCTGTTTTGTTTTGAATGTTGTTATCCCTTTCATTAATTACATCAACAACCAGAGATTGAGGTGGGTGGAGGAGGAGGGTATTTTTAAAATCAACCCTCTTACACATGGGAATTAGCACAGCCAGAGACTAACAAATGGATTCTGCAGGAGCCAAGAGAGCAAGGGGAATTCTGAATAATAAAATACCTAACACCTTGTGCTGGGATTCTCTGATCTCTTCAAGTGGTAACTACACAAAAGCTTCCATAAAAGGCCCTAATACACAAAAAAGCTGCTAACTCCAGAAAGGGCAAGAAATTCAACCAATCTTCTTTAGCTAGATAACAGTCACATGCCAACTACCTCAACATTACACTAAAACATGAGTCCGCAACCCCAGCACATGTGCCACTCTTGGCATGCAAGCCAATTACACTGGCACATGGTGGGAGCTCCAGCCCTGCCCCTCCTCCCCTATGAAGCATGGGAGGGGGCAGGAGCATGGCGCCCCTGCTGCGCAGTCCCTGCCACGGCACAAGGCTGGAATCCCACCGCGGAGCCCCTGCCATAGTGCGGGGCTAAAGTCAGAGTCCCTGCCAAAGCATGGGCCTGGGCCTGGACCTGGACCAGAAGCCCCCACCTCAGAGTACCCGTTGTAGAGTCCCTGCCCCACCACAGCATGGGTCTGTGGCTCCTGCTGGAGCGTAGTTCTGGGCCTGGAGCTCAGGGCTGGGACACACGGTCACCGCCCTGCTGCAACTTGGGGTTGGAGCCTGGGATTCCCACCAGAGCACAGGGGCCAGAGAGATGGATCCCCTGCCAGAGTGCAGTGCAGGACTCCCAGGAGCACAGGGTCCCTGCCGCACTTTCACCAGCACTCAGATTATACAGAGAGGTGAAAAAGACAAATTTCAGCACTTAACCTTAGAAAGTTTGCTGATCTCTACACTAGAAGATGATGATGACAACACAGAGCTCCAACACTTGCATAAACATTATCACTAATCTTTATTTGTAGACATATGATGTGCTGGGAGGATGGTATTTTTGCTCACAACCATAATCCTGTTGTCTACTTGGGGAGTTAAGCACTATGGAAGTTGCCTAGGGAAATTGTACAAGAGTCCAGAGGGAAAATCTCAATTTGGAGTTGTACTCTTGGCTTCCAATATTTCTTGAGGATTTAATGGGAAAACAAACAAACAAACAAACAAAAAGAACAAGGATTTTTGGAGAACTGGGGTAGGTGGGAGTTTGGAAGGGATGGGTTTGTACTGTCCCTCATTTATCAATAAACAAGCCTCATTGAGGGTAACAGATCTTCATTATGGCTTATGAAATTTCCTATATAAACAATTAAGCTCAGACTCATTCTTTCTTCAATAGTCTCTTCCTTTCAGCAGGAGAAAAGGATTATCTTCTGTGAATAAACCCAAGAATGAACAAAACAATATCTCCACTGCTAACTCCCCAGCATTATTCATATTCCACAGGTCAATCTATTTACAGCCAAACATCCAGTAGTAAAAGAAATATGCAGAGTTTAGGAGCAAGGTTAACATAGGACGTATTACTTTAAGTGAAATAATCATGGGTACAGC
Organism: Carettochelys insculpta; assembly: GCF_033958435.1. Lineage (NCBI taxonomy): Eukaryota > Metazoa > Chordata > Testudines > Carettochelyidae > Carettochelys > Carettochelys insculpta. The sequence goes on along the minus strand of NC_134137.1, from coordinate 282,385,241 downwards.
TGATAAATGTACAGAACATCTCCTCTCCCAGGTAATTCCTCTACTTCTGTGGGGCTTAGGCTCTTCTACTGCTTTTTCTCAATTGTAGGTCTTTGAAGGTCTACCTTCCAGGTTTTTTTTCATTTGTGGGAGGAAGTGGAATTTGTAGCACAATCTGGCCAAATACCCCACCCCCACAAAAACAGTGATAATATCTTAACTGGAATGAGTTTCTCCACTAGTTTGTGCCAGTAGTACAGAGGTCTATAAATGCATAAGGAGCTTCAGATAATCATGTCTTTCCTTGAATTCTGCAGATCTGTGAAAATGGAAAGCTAACTCAGTTTCACCTCAGCTCACTTTGTTGGGTGCAGTACTCTCCAATGTGAGCAGTACTTGGCACTGAGCTGTAGGAATGAAGAAGAGAGAATAGTAACGGGTGACTAGCAATTGGTGCATTTATTGGCACAGTATGGAGCTGCTGGAGCAAAGAGAAGGCAGAAGACGCAAGCTGGCATGTGAAATCCCTTTAACAGTACTGTTGAAGATAGCTAGAAGAGGCAATAATACGTAAAAACGGAAGAAAAAAAGCTTGCAAAACATTTTGGTGACTAAGCCACACCAGACTGACAGCCATCAAGTGTTTCTTTCACCTTCTGAAGACAGGAAACAACTTCAAAGCAAGTCTCTTTAACAGAGAACTATCCCTATTGCAGTCTTTACTCTCCTCTCCATCTTCTAAGAGGGAGACTCAATCACCTGTCTGGGCTTGTGTGCAAAGGATGTGGGATCCAGGAAACTTTTATTTTTTAATATTGGTCTCAAAGAAGAGAGAAATCTGACATTGTCTGATGATGGAATTTCATTAAATTTGTATAAAACTTAGGGCCAAAACAGCTTATATAAATATATTTATGCCCCAACTGCTTCCTGAGGGAAGTGGCCCTATTCCAGACAGGAGCGGAGCAGAAACCCTTTGAATCAGATTGCACTTTATAATTAGATCACCATTTACAAAAAGGTTCTAGTGATGCAATAGTTGTTAGACTCAGGCTCACGAGTCACAAGTGTCTCTTTAATGCATCTCCTGAACCTCTTTGCAGCATGTAAAACACTGTGATTTAATAATTGATCAACCTAAATTATTAACAAGTCAGGATACTTATACTGTTATTAACCAACTGTAGCTGATAAAATAATTTTGATCAGTTACTTGGTTTTGAGAATACACACAAATATTTCCTGTCATACTGTATACATTTGAACATATGGTATTATAGCAATTGAATTGATATTCTGAATTCATGCTATTGAAGCTTTTTTGGGTAATGATGACCCCTAATTTGGCTCCTGAACCATTGAAGTCTGAGTATCGCTGATAAGGTGTTCCTCTGATAAACAGGAGATAAAACTGATAAAGGTAAAACATTAAAAAAAAAAAAATCAAAAACCAAACCAAAGTAAACCCATCAGTATTTACAGTCAAAAAGGACATACACAACACATTCCAATGCACATCACCCTGTTATAACACCAATAAAAATGAGCACTGTGTCCTGAAAAAACTTCAACACTTACCAAGTATTAATTTGGAAAACACAGTATCTCTATTTACAGATTTGGAGAGAAAAATACTTCAGCGTTGATCAAAGCAGCCAGCCACCACGAGTCTTTTTACAGACTGACAGAGAGTGAACAACAATTTAGCTTACCTGAAGCCTTGCCTTTAAAAAAAAAAGGTAATAGTGGTCCATAATGTAAGGTAGAAGATAAGAAACAATGAATAGAATGTTTGCATACAGTATACAATTTAGAAGCTGTATTTTTATGCAGCTACCTAGTCTGAGGCTCATGCTTCAAAAGTGGGAATATGAAAAAGGTAGTCAAAGGTAATCATTTCAGAAGCTTGTGGCCTAGCACCTGTAATTTAATTTTTTTAGGTTTGAAGAGAAAGGGGTTGTCAGTTCTTGAAGGTGCTTCATGAGAATACAGTTTTGAATCAAAATCTTCTGTATTAAAATTCACACTGGTGCTGCAAAAAAGTAATCAAACTATCTTATCCATTTGGCATTGCCAAAATCATTCCTATTGTGAGCAAATGATTTCAGATTTGCTTTAATAATTTTACTTCTGTGCAGAGGGAAATTTCTATAATCAAGAATTCAAGCTTCCTGATAAAATTGCTATGGATCTGCTTACAGGAAGGTGGGAGAAACTTGTATTATCACCAGGCTGACTGAAAAGTAACAATGAACTGTTGCAGAGCCACAATTTCCCACTATCCTTATTAATTGGAGAAACCAGAGGGTGGGCACCTAATGGAGTTCATGATGATGTGTCAAACTTTGTGAAAACCTTGGTTGGAAAACTGGACTAGAAACAACTTTGTCTTATAGGTTGCCTGTAGGTAGACAAGTTCCTGGAAAGACAGTAGGGAACGCGTGGGAAAAAGGAAGATGCAGTAATGGCATTTGAGTATGCAGAAGATCTTGAGTACACAGAATTATTCTCTCATACAACTTAATTATAATCCTGCCCAACTGTGATAGGCTGCATTCTTTCCTTAGGCTATGTCTACACTACAAAATAAGGTTGAATTTATTAAAGTCAATTTTGTAAAACTGGATTGTATACAGTCAAAGTTGAGTTTCCACACCTGCCCATAAAGTCGACTTAGTGAGCCCCCATTAAGTCACCGAAGTTTGACTGTTGCTGCAATGCATTGTGGGCACCTATCCCACAGTTCTCTCAGACTTGTGGCATTCTGGGTTTTCTTGTTAGTGCATTACGGGAAAAAAAGAGGTCCTACAAGTGGTTGTGGGTGTGTGATGTCATCTTCCCAGACTGCATTGCCCTTATTCCCCTCCCACTGAAAACAAACAACCTTTTTTTGAAGTCTCTTCCTCAATGAGAGAAACTGTTTGATTTGTCTGCATTATGCACCCCATCCCCGCCATTTTGAAGCATCCACTGATGACACTGTTTTTCATTCTGTCCTTTTGAAAGAACAGTGATTAAAAAATAATCTGACTCTACCATGTCAACAGGTCGCTCAACTACTTTTCCCCATGGTGAAAATACACCAAGCAAAAATGAAGCAACACTGTGTAAACAAAAGACCTTGTCATACTGACATTTTACTACAGGCTCTCAGACATTTGAGCTGACCATTAGGAGGACCATTCTGATTAGAGATGGCTGCTCCGATACATATGGAGGAAAACTGGAAGGAGAGAAATTTAAGATGCTCTCTGTCTACAGATTCTATTTGGATGGTCCTTTGGTACAGAAAGGATGATAGTAGGTTCTCAAGTGATTTGATGCATTGCTGAAAAAGGTGTGATACTAAGCAGAGTTAGTTACACCACACATACTAAGGGGAAAACACAGAAAATAGGTGCTTAGTAGTATGGTCTAGAATATGTTGTTGCATTCAAGGGAAAAAACAGAAGAAAAATAAGTGGTAAAATGGTGGGCTACAGTCATAGCCTTCTTCACTCACACACAAAAACCAGGGAGAATTCTGATGATAAGCTGGTACCAGCATTTTGGCAATATGACCAGACTGATTGGTTGCATCCCTGAGTAAAGGGGAAAATGTGGAAATGGCAAAGCTGCTTAACAGCATCTCTGTTTCTGTTTTAACCAAGAAAGCTGGTGGCAACTGCACGTCTACAGTAGTAAATGCTGGAGAAAAGGAATTCAAAAAGTTAAAATAGGAAAACAATAAGTTAAAAATTACTTTAAAAAGTTAGATGTCTTCAAGTCACCAGTGTGTAATGAATGCATCCTAGAATACACAAGTGGCTGTTTGAGCCATCATCTTTGAAAAGTCATGGAAGATGGGAGAGATTCCAGAACACAGGAAAATGGCAAATACAATGCCCATCGATAAAAAAGGAAAAGAAGGACAACCCAGGAAACTACAGATCAGTCATCTTAACTTCTGTGCCAGGAAAGATAATGGAGGAAATAATGAATCATCTGCAAACACCTGGAAGATAAGGTAATGTATAACAGTCATCATGGGTTTAAATAAATACATGGAGATATACCTATCTCACAGAACTTGAAGGGACCTTGAGAGGTCATTGAATCCAGTTCTCTGCACTCACAGCAAGATCAAGCACCATCCCTGACTTATTTTTTTAATTTATTTGCCCCAGATCACTAAAATGGTCCCCAAAGGGATGGAACTCACAACCCTGGGTTTAGCAGGCCAATGCTCAAACTACTGAGCTACCCCACCTCCCAAGAAACAAGAACAATCATGTCAAACCCATCAGATAGCTTCTTTGATAGATTAACAAGCCTTATGAATTAAGGGGACAGGTTAGACGTGGTATACCTAGACTTTAGTAAAGCATTTAATACAATATTGGAGCCCTTCTTATAAATAAGCTAAGGAAACACAACATAAATAGGGCTACTATAAGGTGGGTGCAGAACTAGTTAGATAACCACTCTCAGAAAGTAGTTATCAATGGTTCACAGTCATGCTGAAAGGGCATAGAAAGTGAGGTTCCACAATGATCGTTCTGTTCAATATTTAGATAATGGCATAGGACTATGCTTATAAAATTTGAGGGTGATATAAAGCTTGGAGGGATTTCAACTGCTTTGGGAGGATAGGATTAAAATTCAAAATGGCCTGGGCAAACTGAAGAAATGGCCTGAGGTAAACAGGATGAAACTCAATAAGGACAGATGCTAAGTACTCCATTTAGGGACGAACAATCAGTTTCACCCATACACAGTGAAAAGTGATGATCTAGGAAGGATTACTGCAGAAAAGGGTCTAGGGGTCATAGTGGACCACAAGCTAAACAGGAATCAGTGTGACACTGTTGCATAAAAAGCAAACATCATTTTAGAACACATTAACAGGAGTATCGTAATGAAGACATGAGAAGTAATTCTTCCACTCTACTCTGCGCTGATTAGGCCTCATCTGGAGTACTGTATCCCCCAGTTCTGGGCACCACATTTCACGAAAGAAGTGGAGAAATTGGAGAAGGTCCAGAGAACAGCAACAAAAATGATTAAAAATTACCTATGAGGGATGATTGAAAGAATTCATAGAATCATAGAATGCTAGGACTGGAAGGGAACTTGAGAGGTCATCAAGTCCAGCCACCTGCCCTCATGGCAGGACCAAGTACTGTGTAGACCATACCTGATAGACATTTATCCAACCTGTTCTTAAATATCTCCAGAGATGGAGATTCTACAACATCCTTAGGCAATTTATTCCAGTGTTTGACAACCCTGACAGTTAGGAACTTTTTCCTAATGTCCAACCTAAACCCTCCCTTGCTGCAGTTTAAGCCCATTGCTTCTTGTTCTATCCTCAGAGGCCAAGAAGAAAAAGTTTGCTCCCTCCTCCTGACACCTTTTTAGATACCTGAAAACCGCTATCATGTCTCTCCTTAATCTTCTTTTCTCCAAACTAAACAAGCCCAATTCTTTCAGCTTTTCTTCACAAGTCATGTTCTCTAGAACTTTGATCATTCTTGTTACTCTTTTCTGGGCCCTCTTCAATTTCTCCACATCTTTCTTGAAATGCAGCACCCAGAACTGGACACAATACTCCAACTGAGGCCTTACCATCAGAGTAGAGCGGAAGAATGACTTCTCGTGTCTTGTTCACTATACACCTGTTAACACACCCCAGAATCATGTTTGCTCTTTTTGCAACAGCATCACACTGTTGACTCATATCAAACTTGTGGCCTCCTATAACCCCTAGATCCCTTTCTGCCATGTTCCTTCCTAGACGGTTGCTTCCCATTCTGTACGTGTGAAAACGATTGTTCTTTCCTAAGTGGAGCACTTTGCATTTGTCTTTATTAAACTTCATCCTGTTCACTTCAGACCATTTCTCCAATTTGTCCAGATCATTTTGAATTTTGACCCTACCCTCCAAAGCAGTTGCAACCCCTCCTAGCTTGGTATCATCTGCAAACTTAATAAGAGTACTTTCTATGCCAATATCTAAATTGTTGATGAAGATATTGAACAGAACCGGTCCCAGTACAGACCCCTGCGGAACCCCACTTGTTATACCTTTCCAGCAGGATTGAGAACCATTAACAACTCCTCTCTGAGTATGGTTATCCAGCCAGTTTTGCACCCACCTTATAGTAGCCCCATCTAAGTTGTATTTGCCTAGTTTATTGATAAGAATATCATGCGAGACCATATCAAATGCCTTACTAAAGTCTAGGTATACCACATCCACCGCTTCTCCCTTATCCACAAGGCTCTTTATCCTATCAAAGAAAGCTATCAGATTGGTTTGACATGATTTGTTCTTTGCAAATCCATGCTGGCTGTTTCCTATTAGTTTACCACCTTCCAAGTGTTTGCAGATTTCCTTAATTACTTGTTCTATTATCTTTCCTGGCACAGAAGTTAAACGGATGGGTCTGTAGTTTCCTGTGTTGTCCTTATTCCCCTTTTTATAGAAGGGCACTATATTTGCCTTTTTCCGGTCTTCTGGAATCTCTCCTGTCTCCCATGATTTTCCAAAGATGATAGCTAATGGCTCAGATACCTCTTCCATCAGCTCCCTGAGTATTCTAGAATGCATTTCATCCGGCCCTGGTCCGGGTTTGTTTAGTTTGGAAAAGAAAAGAGAGGGGACATGATAACAGCTTTCAAATACCTAAAAAGGTGTTACAAAGAGGAGGGAGAAAAATTATTCTCCTTAACCTCTAATGATAGGATGGGAAGTAAAGGGCTTAAATTGCAGCAAGGGAGGTTTCAGTTGGCCATTAGGAAAAACTTCCTGCCAGGGTGGTTAAGTAGTGGAATAAATTGTCCAGGGGAGATGTTTAAGAGCAGGTTAGATAAATATCTGTCAGAGATGATCTAGATGATGCTCGGTCCTGCCATGAGTGAAGGTCCCTTTCAGTTCTAGTATTCTATGAATCTATCAGGCAAAAAAGGTCAGCCATGACCTGAAATTTGAGCACAGTACAGCTAGAATTTTAAAGACGCAAGACTCAGATATCCAGCACTGACTGAATTTCAATGGGATTTGGGAATTTAACTCTCAAGCTTCTTTCGTAATTCCAGGCTATATGTACAGAAGCAGACCTCTTCCAGCTCTCATACGTTTGAAATTGTGATGACCTCTATAGCAGGCCATCACAGCCAGTCTAGATACCTTCAGTGTATTGCAAGACTAAAAAATAAGAATCCATCAATAGTTTTTCTTCCGCACTTTAAACTTCTGTAACGATAGCAGCTATTCCTGGGGCCCCAGATCATGTTAGAAATTAGCAAAATAAAATCACATTAGACAGTAGCAGAATACAATTTTATTCAAAATGATCCTAAAGCTCTTCATAAATTATTCAAATACTAACTTTTCCTTCAAGCAATGAAACAAAGCAACCTCTGAAACGAAACAGAGGTGCTATTGTACTAAATCTGAAAAAAAAAAAAAAACTCTCTGAACAATTTAAGACAGGAAGTGAAGAATAGGTTGTCCAAGACAATGAGAATTTCAGGTCAGTAATTACATAAACCAGAATTTGTCCAGGATACAGGAATCAAAATTCTAAACTTCATAAAAAACTCCCAAGGGTTCTTTAATGAACACAGATGATCAGGACTTCTATTTCAAGTCTCCTCTATTTAAAAAAAAAAATTGACAGAAGCATAATTCTCCAAAACAAATACTCTGTTGAGACATTGGTTCATACTGACTGAAGAAGAAAGCCACCTATACAGCTACCAAAAGCAGAGTCTTCTTCAGCCTCACTTCCATGAAATGACCAGGGCATAACTCTCCTTAGCTAGTGGGATTAAAGGCAGGCATTAACTTCTGCAATCAACAATTCTGTGCAATGCAGAGCTGTAGGACCGTTTTGAATAAAATTTTATTTTGCTAAATCTCTTTTATTAAATATTTTACCAAATAATAAGTTACTGTTTTGCTAAATATTTTTTAAGTTGTTGAAACAATGTAGAGAATGGGAAAACTGATTTTCATGCCTATGCAGATCCAACAGAATAGCATTCCTCATCTTCCTGATGTTTGGATGTAGAGCATAGCCCAATACTCAGCAGGGGCCCAGGACAGCTTTCCTGGGCAGTGACACAGAATGACGACTTCCAATGTGAAAAAAATACTAAATGAATACACATATCACCTAACAAATGAACCTTGTGTATCAGACCCATAGGGAAGAGACAAATATCCCTTATGCAAACATGCATTTTACCTTCATATCAGTGGCAAGAGAGGAGAGAACCAATCACTCGTATGAAGACAGGTGCATCCTCTCCAGGTGAGCCATAATGTTGGATATCAAAAGGACTAAAGAAAATTCACAGGCTAGAAAGAAAATTTCCTCTTTCACTCACTGCCACATTGCAGCCCCTACTGAGGGACATGCAAAGCAGTACTCACTCCTAGAATGGGAGGAGGATTCAAACTATGTTCATGGGAACCAATACCATTATTATTAGTAGGACAGCTTGTTCTAAAATCCATCGCATCATCAGTGACCTGCAACCCATCCTGAACAATGATCTTTCACTCTCACAGAGCTTGGGAGGCAGGCCAGCCCTCGCCTATAGACAGCCTGCCAACCGTAACCAAATCCTCACCAGCCACTACAAATCACAAACCAATGACTCTAGGCCTGGAACCAGCCCCTGCAACAGTCCTCGCCGCCAACTCTGCTCACATATCTACACCAGTGACATCATCACAGGAACTAACACCAACTATACCATCGGGGCTCCTTTACCTGCACATCTACTAATATAATATATGCCATCATGTGTCAGGAATGCCCCACTGCAATTTACATTGGCCAAACTGGACAGTCTCTCCATAAAAGAATAAATGGACATAAATCAGACACCAGGAATGGTAATGTACAGAAGCCTGTGGGGGAACACTTCAATCTCCCTGGACACTCAGTGGCAGATTTAAGGGTGACAGTCCTGAAACAAAAATTTCAAAAATCAAATGGAGAGAAATCTCTGACTGCAATTTATTTGCAAATTTGACTCCATTAACCATGGATTAAACAGAGACTGGGAGTGGCTCGCAGCTTACAAAGGCAGTTTCTCTGCTTTGGGTGTTAATGTCTCCCCATTAGATTCTAACAAAGGCTCACATCCCCCCGTCTGATCTGACTTGTTTTTTCCTCTTTTGATAAGTGCTGTTGATACTGGACCATTTCCACCTTGCTGAATAGACCTTGTCAGCTCTGGCCCTTCCTCTTACTGGGACCCCACTCTTCAAATACCCCTCTGAAACCATCCTCCCACTCATGTATCTGATGAAATGGGTCTTTGCCCACAAAAGCTTATGCTCCAAAATACCTCTTAGTCTATAAGGTGCCACAAGACTTCTTGCTGTTCTCGAAGCTACAGACTAACACGGCTACCTCTGTGATACTTGTTCCAACGTCTCATTCTCTGAAAGCTAAATCTGAGGAGGAAAGGACATTAATCTTGTTGACATCAGTGTATACATTCACAAAGAGCAACTACCTATCTTAGAGATTTCTTCAAAGAAACTACAAGATTCCTCTGCCCAAGTGGTTCCTGAACCCCGATGGGGGTAGGCTGTAATATTATTTGCTTGATTCACCCTAGAAAATCTATAGGATTTAAAAATACATGCCTTGATCCATCTTGAAATGTAAGATGTAGAAGCATCTTCTTTTTAACTGATAGGAGACTAAGATAAAAAGAGCTGAGGATTTCCAATAAAATCTGTGTCAGTATTACAGAACCTTTAGTGATCCCATGGCATCCAATTTATGTCAGTCTACTTGAAACACTTTGGATTAGGGCAAAAGGTAAAGCCCCTTCCTGCAATCTGCAAAAAAACAGTATTTATGTCTTAAATAACCAACATGTGTCTTTGAATAAAAGAGGATTACCTTTGTCCAACTGGTGTTCTTTGAGATGTGTTGCTCATGTGCATTCCATGACAAGCATGCGTGCTCACCACATGCATCAGTGCCGAAAGTTCCTCCCTCAGTTGTATCCATAGGAGATTGCCTCTGACACCCTTTGGGCTGGCATCAGCATGGCATGGTATATGGGGCTCTGACAGCTACTCCCCTGTGCTACTCCCTCCCCAGTTCCTTCATGATGGAACTCTGACAAGATGAGCAGAGGGCGGGCCATGGACTGGGCATGAGCAACACACTGGAATAACACCAGTTACAAAAAGGTAACTATTTGTTTCTTGTTCCAGTTCTTGCTCATGTCTATTCCATCTTAGGAGATTCCCAAGCAATATGACTGAAAATGGACAGGGGTTGATAGCCGTACAGCTTGAAGTGCCACTCTGCAGAAGCCAGCATCCTCTGTTATGTGCTGGGTAACAGGGCAGATAAAAATCCAACTTTGTTTGTTTTTTAAATTAAAAACCAGATTTAAAAAAAAAATACTAATTTTCCATTTAAAAACAACAGTTACACGTAAATCATCATAAACATCTTACACCAACATTTACAGTCTGACAAAAATAAATTAATGGCTCTAATCTGTCAACCTATCAAATAGCTCTTGCCTCTTTAAAGTTCTGGGCTTTCAATTTCTGTTTTTTCAGCAGACTAAAAGTAACACACGCAAAGAAAGACACAAGCTGGATAAGAGTGTTTTTGTTCTGTGCTTATATGGTAATGGACCTTGGCCAAGAGCAGCAGAGCAATTAGTTAAGACAGAAAGATGATATACAGGAAAGAATGGAGGCAGCACAGAAAGGAGCAGTGGAATGGACTAGAAAGAAAAAGGGAAGACATTCAGCACACACCCAGCTTCCTAAATTCTCCCACACTTTTGACACAGAAAAACGTCTCTTATGCCCAGAAGCCATATCTGGGAGCATCCTGAAGAAATTAATTCTCTGGGTAAAAAAGGAAAGCATGTCAAGTGTAAGCAGTGCAAGAAGATGACGCAGGGCCTATCTGCAAGAATAAAATGATTCATAACTTAAACAATTCGCTTTGCAATACATTATTTTTCAAGAGTTTCTCTATTGCTTTTAGTACAAATGTAACTTAAGTATATTGCCAAGCTGTTTCCCATGTTGGATGTTGCTAGAAAAAAAGTTTAGTTTAGCTAATCCTTTTGGTTTGTTTCATTATTTAATTAGATTTAGACTCTATCACTCAAGTATAAAACACTGAAAGCTGCAGTAAGAGAAATCTAGAACTGCCAGTTGCCACTGAGTGTCATTTTCTTATTTTATACTACATAATAAATGCCCCTTATTTTGGAACATCATGGCCACAGACCATAATGGTCATGCTGTAAGACTATCCCGTTTTACTTCAGCATAAATCAGCTTTTCCAAGGAAATGCCATATATACTTCTTTTGTCATAAAACAGAATGCCAGTGAGTTCAATGAGGCTTACTTCAAAATTAAGTGCACTCTAAGCACAGTAGTCTTAGGTTTCTTAGTAACTTGATTTAAATCAATAAGGTTGTTTCCCCCCCCAACATGTTCTTAGCCAATGTAACTGACACCAAGAAGGCGATGATAAGCAGGACAAGGAGCAAGAAATCACAGGTTCAAACACTAGACTCATGAGCCTAGACAAGACCAAATTAGAGGTCCCCCTGATAGACAGGATCCTTTACAGCTAGGAACTTTCTTTCAAATTCTGTCAGGAACCAGTCTGGCATCTTGTGGGAAAACACCAAGAGCCCCTGGATGAAGCTGTCGGGAATTTATTGTGCTCAGAGATCCAGAAACAGAACCTAGTTTATTTCACCAGTTAAGTTAACCTAGTGGAGGGTTTCCTATGCTCCAAAAGAATCTATGCCATGAGGTGAAGAGTCTAGGGGACAGGAGAAAAACATGGTCCTAAAGTACGTTATGTGTGAGTGTGAGGCTTAACGTAAGTTCCAGCAACATGCCAAACACACGTTGGCACAGTTAAACAGGGGTGATCACTCAAGCCATGTCTCTCGATCTTTGACAGAACCCCGGTGATAAGCGGGATTGCCAGGAACACATACAGCAGTTCCCCACACCATAACAGGAGGAATGCATCAGAAATCGTATCCCTGCCAAAGCATAAATTAGGGCATTTCCTTTCCAGCTAAGTAGTTAAGAGATCCACTGTTGATTTCCCAACCACTGGAAAAATCAAATGAGTCACTTTGGGATGGAAGAGATCAGTCATGCAGAGAGAAGAAGAATTTGCTCAGTTGATCTGCCATTGCATTCCTGATGTCCAGAAGGTTTAATGCTTCCAGGCAGATGGCTTGATGAATACAGGATTCCCAAAGATTAAGCACCTCTTGACAGAGGAATTACAGTCATGCTCCCCCTTGCCTGTTGATACAAAACATGGAGACTGTTTGCCAGTTAACACGAAGACTATGTCCTCTTCTGGGCGTTTTCTTTTCAGACCCATTACGAGGGACAAAGATCTCCCTGGCTCTGACAACAGGCATAGCCCTGCACTGATGTGGCAGCCCTGTGCACCAAGTCTGATCAGAACCAGTCCAGTGTCAGGATCAGCACCATCTCCATAAGTAGAGCATTAAGCTTAATGTTCTGTTCTTTTTTGATGCATGGATTACAGCTTTTACAAATATAACACTTGTCACTAATGTGGCCTTCACTCAAGCAGCCAAGGCAGCTGGTGTAAGGACTGCTCACCAACATAGGCTTTGTGCACCACAGTTCTTACACTCCAGGCGAGGTATGCCCCTTCCAATGTTTTACAAATATAATCAATTTTTAACTCCAGTCACCAGGTCAATGAAGTATAAACAAACTTTTTTAAATACTGAAACCAACAGTATAATCACGTAAGTAGATGAAAAATTATGATATTGGATAAAAAGAAATCCAGATGACTACTAACGCAAAAAGCAACGTCCACAACAAAGTACTGTGATTATAGTATTGCTGATTAACATAACTATCCTTGTTTTTAGCTGAGGTATCAAAATTGTATCTTTACACTTGCACACATTTTATTGGTAACCTAATTAGGAGCTGAAGTTCTTTAGGGAAAGCTTTGTCACTTTACTCCGTATTTGTAAGACATCTAGCACAATGGGTCCTTGATCCTGACTGAGAACTCTGGATGCCACTGTACAATAATACAAAAAATTTGGTGAGGAACACTGCACTTTGATAGTTTTGAATGCTCGCTCCAATCAAAATAGGTCTGAGAAGACAGAATATGATACAAGTCATATGTAAAGCTGCAGCTACAAATCAGGTCAGCTATGAAAGAATTCTCAATTTTATTCATGGTAAACAAAGGCAGCAACAAAAGGCAGAGCACGCTATTTTGATAAATCCAACATAATATCCCTCCAGGTTATTCTCTGTAGTGACATACTTAATTTCATCATTCAGTGCCTGAGAAATTTTATTATAGCAGGAAGTTAACTTCAACTTTTTTACCTTATCTTCTTCATTTCAAACATTTTTGGGTGTTTTAATCATCACAAATTTGTAACTCTTCTTCATTTTACTGTGATACTAGTATAAACAGAAAGAAATGGCAACAATTATTTTGAAAGGCTTGGCTCATTTCCACTATGGAAAAGAATGCATCTGTTCAGTATTATAATCTTCCTGAGTTCATCTGGGCTATCTAAGAAAAAACTTTGGCCACAGTGGTCTGTGTCACTAGCTAACTAAGGCTACATCTACATTTACTGGAGAAGATCGACTGCTCTGGGTCAATCTTCCGGGGTGCTGTTTCGCACATGCGTGAATCATCATGTTCTAGGGTCAACATCGACCCTGGAACTCCTCCTGAGCTGCATGGTAGTAAGGAAAGACAACAGAAGGAGCACTTCTGTTGACCTTCTGCTGTGAAGACAGGCAAAGAAGTCGACGGGTGCAAAGTCTATTTTTGGTATGCAACTGGCGCACCAAAAATGGCATAAAAGCCATTGACCTCCAAGAGAGTCTAGACACAGCCTAAAAGCACAATACCAGACACAATGAAACAATACAGTTCCCTGCACTATCCAGAAGGCAGTATATTGGGAGTGGGTAAGATCACTCTCCTTTAAAGGGGAAAGTGACACTAGCATTATTATTATTATTTTTTTTTTTTATAAGTTACTACAATCTGGCTGGGCTAAAGACCCAAGGTCATCCTACTCTCTACAAAGAATGAAGGCAAGAAAAGGATGACCACCACAGTATTGGCATGGGCTTGAGCAAAGAATTTCCTAGGCTGTATCTATGACATCCATCATCATAGTATCATTATCAGAGAGCTTTGCCCTCCCTTAACCAAAGAAAGGTTTGTAGATTTCCACCAAAAATATTTAGAGACAAGTTTTCTCAATGTACTTTCTTCTTTGACTATATGTCTTCTCTCTTCAAGACACAGAAGGCAGGCTACAAGTGATCCATCCTGCAAAGGACATTTCATTCACAATTCTAGTTCTTTTCTGGAAATTTATTTTAAAGAACACCACCATTCAAATTTCAGGAGCACCAACCCACCAGATGCACACCGAAGGCTCACAACAGGCAAACTCTCTTTCTTGTGCATTTCAAAGTAGCTTCACGTACACATTTCCATTTTTAAAGTGAGTTCATTATGTCAGCTCTAGGTTCCTAGTGCCATTAATCCTTTAACTACAAAGTCTAATTAACCCACTGCAGAATACACAAAGCGTAATTTTGTGCTTCAGAATTTAAGACAAATTAGCACCCTGACTTTTCAATCGCTAGCTACTACGAAATATGGGTAGTTAAGAAACCAAGGGCGAGCACCCCAAGAACAACCAATGCTTCCAGCACGTTTAAACAAGAGTGCTACCCACCATTTACTATGGTAAGTCCCTTTTTAAATAAACGCGAGACTCACTGTTTGTTTTCTTCACCAGGAGGTGGAGTCTTGCCATGCCCTTCCATTACAAAATCCTCATGTTCCATCTGCAAAGGCAAGCATTGCAGGTCAGAAATTGGTGGAGCAATGTGCATGTCACCCTAATGTGGCCTTTTTCCATATATCACAACTTAATGTAGCCACTTTATTTCAGTGACTGGCCCAGAACAGATTATCCAGATTCTAAACAATGAATGCACACCTTCATTCCTCTGATTGTTGTACCATTCTACAGCAGAAATTTCCAGAATGCCTGTGTGCATAACAAAATAAGTGCTTCCAGAGCAGAAGAATGGTTTAACGGCTAAAGCAAAAGAGCAGTAATCAGCAGATCTGGATTCTGTACCTGCCTCTGTCATGGACTTACTGCGTAGCTTTGGCCAAGCACTTCATCTTTCTACTTCAACTCCCTATATGTAAAGCGGGAATAAAAATACTTCTCTGCCTTACATAATCTTTAAGGATTAACATTTTTAAAGAACTCTGGCATCCAACAATGTAAGATACTGTAAAAACACAATATATTTTGTGAAAAATAACTTCTTGTATTTAAAAAAAAGATTTACTGATAAGCATACCACTGCATACTGTAGCCAGTAGATGAAAAACCCTAAGCAACCCTTAAACAAATGCTCCACTAAGGCAGGCATTTCCTCCAGCTCTCATGACAGAAAACTTCCATAGTGTCTCTTGAATCTTCTGTTTAATTATCTTATATACTTCCTACAATTTCAGTGTGTATTTTAAACCATTTCCTAGTCAAGGAAATCAGAGCACTCAAACACTAAAGCTAATCATCATCAGCGAACAATCATTAAGCATCTCCCTCAGCGAGAATTTCCTGCACAAGGCAGCAGAATATTTCTCCTTTATATAAAAATCTCACACGCATTTAAAATATATACATGGATATATAACTAGAGCCCTGCACAAATACAAAATTTGTATCTGCATCCAATCTTCAAAAATGGTCAGTGGATATCCAGGAGGCACAGAAGAGACAAAGTGGATATCTGCAGATTTGTAGGGATGGGCGCACGCATTCACACACACATAAAGCAGCCTTTCATGCCATCTGAAATAAGCTAGCCACACTGCAATCATGATGATAGCTTGTAGACACCATATACAGAAATGGCAGATACAAATCAACTAAATGGTACCCAAAAAAGAAACCTGGGATCCACGCCGTAAAACTGACAGTAGGGACCGGGGAAGTGTATTAATCCAGGAGGTAAGAGTAAACTTGTGCTGGTAGGTGTTTTTAAAAAATGGTAGGTACATACAAATCCATATCTCAATATCATCAAGCAGTGTCAGAAATTCACTTATGCAAGGCATTCTCTGTATTTCCAAAGATGACATTTTACAGGGACAAGAGAAAACAAACAATGATATTGCCTAGGTAGAAAAGTACTCCTGAACAAGACCACAGATTCATTGTAAAAGATCAGTTATAAACAAATAGTGATATGCCAAACATTACACATATATACCCCAAACAAAAGCCTGTTTGACACATATTTTTAACAGTGACTATTAAAACAAAAGCAAAATACTGCTGTTATTTAAAAAAACAAATATTGGAAAGTCGGGAAATTAAGCAGTATAGTTTAGCAAAGAAGTATATCTTCTATTCACATATCAATATATTAGCTAGAATTAAATTATAGATTACTTTTTTTAATATATATGTATTTCTTCTATTACAGTGCTCTGACACCCACTTATAAACCTGGGCAAGGTAAAGGTGCGCCATCAGGGTTGTTGATGGATAGAGCCCCTGTGTATGCATAATTGGCATCCACATCTGATCTGCAATCCACAAACATGATCCACAACTACTAAGTGGATATTGACAGATTTGCAGGGCTCTCTATATATATAGGTTGGGATCTGAAAGACCAATAGATACAGTAGAGTTTCTACTTTTTACAGGTAAGTGAAATTCTCTGGCACAGTGTAATGGCACACAGAAGATATTTTTATGTGCAATACTAAAATCTGTCCTTTTATTTCTCTATATTTTGCAAGATATATTCAGGTGGCTTGTGAAAAGTCTATTGCTAACATGAGGCAAGTCTGAAATCTGTGTGTACCACAAACGAGAGGAGGGTTTGTGGTCTTGGAAACAGGTGAATAGTAGTCTGGACAAAAGGACTGGGTCAATAGGACAAGTATTTATAGAGGGTCAGAGTTAAGCTAAACTGATGTCTTTTACAAAATGGAAATTCTCTCTCAGGCTGTGTCTACACTTGCATTCCTCTTTTGAAAGAGGAATGCAAATGAAGGAACTGAAAAAGCAAATGAGGCACTGATCTGCATATCTCATGCTTTATTTGCATAATCTCTTTTTGGAAGAGATTCTTTTGAAAGAAAAAAGCAGCACAGACAGGGCACTTTCAAAAATAAACCCCGTCTTCAAAAGAACCCTTCTTCCTATTCAGTGGTTTATTTGCATTTTCAATTTCCCTCATTTACGTTCCTCTTTCGAAAGAGGAATGCAAGTGTAGAGACAGCCTCAGAGGATAATAGAAAGGAGCAAATTATGACAGATAAAATATAAAATTGAAATTATGAAGAGAAAAGAAGGATTTGAAGAGTGAACAACAACCAAACAAGAAATTCTTCTAATGTATTAGAAACAGGAAGCCTCAGAGAGCAGGAGTAAAATGAGCAATTAAATAAAGAATAAAATTTCACAGAAGCAAAATTATTAGTTTTTAACAGAAGAAATGATGGGGAAATCTCTTCCTTAGAGCTACTGCTTTCAAGAAATAAATATGAGTGACTGCCAGAAAGTGACATTTCAGAAAAAGAGGGGGAATGTATGCAAATTCATAACTAAACAGCAGCAAGTCACGAGGACCTGAATGGCCTGAAAGAATTTAAGAATGAAATCAGAAGTTTCAAAGGTAGCAACTGTTATGGCTACCCTTAAAAGACATTGGGATTGCTTTGTCTTTTCTCAAAGAATAAGACATGAGAGACAAAGTACAATAAATGGCATAGAGTACTTAAAATGGGTGCCACTTTTTGCCACCTCTCAGAACAAGACGACGTTCAATCATGTTGAAAAACAACCAATTTAAAAGAGAAGAAAATAATATATTATTTAAAAAATAACTTGAGAAATTCACTCCCACAATGTGCCACTGAAGTCATGTGCATAGAATGATTTTTAAAAGTTAAATATTCATTTGGGTGAGAACAATCACAAGCTAAAACACAGATGAGAACTCTCTTGCTTCAGGACAAACAAATCTCTAAAAAACAAAAAAGTTCTATGAACTGGTCATTCCCCAGTTGTCTGGGAGGTGATTTCTTGCATCGTCCTCCAAAGCATTTGGTACTGGCAATGAAGGAGTATAAAATATAGGGCTAGACAGACCTCCTGTCTCATTTGGTCTGGCAAATAGTTTGCAGAATCTTGGCTCCCAATTTCTTAGCTTTTGAATAACTGCTTTTTGAAATAACATTTTATAGACATTTAACTGGAATATATTTCTAATACTGAAATTTCATTCTACTCAAAGTGATTTAAAAATAAGGCTTAATGGAATTTCAAAACTGTGTTCTACAACATGAGATCAAATTTACTCCATAAGTAAAATACTTTTTCTCCGGCCTACTCAATGTATCTTTATGCAGCATCATTGCTAGTAATTCTGGCAGGCCACATGCTGCCGTCCGTTACAGATTTGCACAAAGGCAACTGATCGCATAATTTGAAAACAATGGAGTTGTGCACAGGAGAGTCTGCAGTTAGAACTCTGATTTTTCATAAACACAAAAGAGACTCTTGCTCATGTTCTTATAGCTGTGTTGTTTCTGCAGGGGTGACAAGTAGTAAAATATTTATCACCAAAGCAAACCAACAATATAGTGAATACACAGAGGGGCAGATGTGCTCACTCCATTTTAACAGACCTTTTTATTTCCCGTGTTTTAGAAATTATTTTGACATACAAACCCGTGAAAGCTTTGCTTAGGTTTTGTTCTCACTACAATAAATTCCTGCAATCCAACCAGTTCAGCTGGTGGTATTTTTAAACTCCACAGAAAACGTATAATCAAGGGAAACAAGTCATGACATATATTCTAGCACCCACTTTTGCTGTTGTGATGTGAATTTGTAAGAAGTGCTTACCTATAGAGGAAGAGGTAGAGAATGAGATATAAAGCATGGCTGAAAGAGCAGAAAAAGAAGAGACAGACATCTAATACAGCTAAGGGAAAAAATATTGATCTTCCATAGCAATGGTTCTCAATCAGCCATTTGTGTACCCCATGAACAACATTCACTAATTTTTTACATCAGTGTGTGTAATGAACCTTATGCGCACCAATATGAAGTTGCTACATGGTGGGATGGCGCTAAGCAATTTAGAGCGTCAGGGGTAGGGCCTCAGGGCTGGGGTAGAGGGGTAAGGTGAGGGAAATGAAGGCTTTGGGGCATGGCTGGGGATGACTGGTTTGGACTGAGGGAAGGGGCTCAGGGCTAGGTCAGATGGTTGGGCTTGGACCAGCACTTTAAAGGCTTCAGCAGAGGGTGAGGGTTCTGCAGTGGGGCTGGGGATGAGACATTTGGGGCACAGGCTACCACAAGGCAGCAGCAGGAAGAGAGATGCCTCCCCCTAGTCCAGCCCTCTCTCCTCACAGCAGCACCTGGGATGGAGAACATCTCTCCCTATAAACAACTAGAAGTCCTGTGGCAACTGACAGAGCGCATCTTTGACCATGAAAGTTTATGGTCCAAAAATTGTTAGTCTACAAGGTGCCACAAGACTTCTCGTTGTTTTTGTGGATATAGACTAACTCAGCTAGCCCTGTGATTCTTATAAGCCTCTCTCCCTGTCTCTCTCCACCTGCAGCAGCCCTAGGGCCAGGGTTGGGGGAAAGGCACCTCTCCTTGACTCAGGCCTGCATGCTACAACTTACTCCCTTCTCAACTCTCTACTTCTCTGCTCTCTGGAAAGACCCCTATGGCTGTACAGTCCTCAACAGCCTGCTATGTGACCACACACTTAGTGGGAACTTAGCCCTGGGGTTCACAGTGGTCTTCCAGGGGTATAGCCACTCATCTAGATATCTGCCTAGTTTTACAACATGCTACATAAAAATACTAGCAAACTCATACAATTTCATACAATGACTTACAAAATGATTTATTCAGTGATGAGCTTTCATGGGACAGACCCGCTTCATCAGTCCCATGAAAGCTCATCAACAAATAAATCATTTTGTTAGTCTTTAAAGTGCTACATTTCTGCTGCTTTGCTTTTGTTGGAGTACAGACTAAAACGGTTACCCCTCTGTTACTATACTTGCTTATACTGCTCTACATTCTATACACTGGAATGTTATCCTCCAACTGATTTTTACCATATAACTATATAATCAATGAGAAAATCAGCAGTTTGTCAGTAATAGTGCACTGTGGCACGTTTGTATCTTTATATCTGACTTTGCAAGCAAGTAGTTTTTAAGTGAGGTTCAGTGAAAGCCCAGTTACCCAGCACCCAGATAACCCACTACAGCCAGCTGCCGTGGGGCCAGTTGTCTGCCAGAGGGAGGCAGTGCAGGCTAGCTGCCCAGCCAGGGCTGTTGGGAGGTGGGGCGGGGAGGGAGGGGCTCAGAGGTGCTAGATGCCGGCCCCAGCTTGAATATCCAGCGTATTTCATTATCTGGCATCCCCAGCTCCCCAGGGATGCCAGATAATAAAGCTTTTACTGTGTAACTTGTGGATATGTAAGACATATCAGATTCCTAAAGCAAGTAGTATGGAAAAATTGATAGCCACTGCTCTATAAGAAGAAAAAGTGAACCAAAGTCAGGATCAGAAGAAATAAACAGGTCTGAAGAATTTTTTTTTAATATTACAATGGAAACATTGATATTTATTGTTAAGCTTTTAGTTTAAATTTTCAGTAAGGGAAAGGTCAGACTATTATTTAATGATGGTGGGCACGCAGTAAAATTAAAATATAAAAAACTTCAGAATGATTAAAACAAAATTTGTTAATGACATGTAAAAAATATACAAAGCAAATATCCTTAAATCAATTTCTAATAATTTCTTAACTACCATTTTCTTACATTGCATAATCATTAGTTTCCGTTATCAATGACAGAAATAACGTCAATTTCCATATATTGCAAAATTGAATCTTATTGGTAAATGTCAGTAAACATCTTAACTTTCCAAGCCAAGTGATATAACAAAAAGTTGACGGACAATGTTTGGAAATGCTGATTTTAAAATGTCTAACTTTAGAAGATGTTAAACAGAAACAACCACAAATACTGGTTTAATAGTGTTATGGTCATACAATGAGCCACATCATCTATTTTTCCCCCAAAATAATGAACAGAAATATTCAGTGAAGGATTCTGCCATTTCTGCATTTATTATTGATAATGCCAAAGCACTTCTCAACGGGTTAAGTTTCAGTCACATCTTCCTAAATTCCAGTACAGCCCAGTAGCAAAATTATATTTTCTTTAGATACATACCCCACAAAATTTCTAAGTTTTTCTTTACAAATGTCAATTGGCCATTTCTTAGATCGAAAAAACAATACAAATGTTAAGAAGGCTAACCTACACGTGCTTTACCACGTTGATACATTAACTGACCACAGGGACTTAGCCATAAGCAATACCTAAATATGGGTCTGGAAAAGATTGCCAAAGGCAGGGGATTGCTGGCAAATGGTTGTCAATGGCCATCAATGGCCTATGCTCCAAAACATGGGAGTGGAAGAGACTTTTTCTACTATTACAATCTCTCAGCTCCAACGTACCAAGTGAGATGTGAATAGTGCTTGAATTAAACAAAGTAAGACAGGCAATCCTGAACAGCACTTTAAAAAAATATCAAAAGCAACCCTTTCTTAACTGCAGGATTC
The DNA here is from genome assembly GCF_033958435.1 of Carettochelys insculpta. Classification (NCBI taxonomy): domain Eukaryota; kingdom Metazoa; phylum Chordata; order Testudines; family Carettochelyidae; genus Carettochelys; species Carettochelys insculpta. The sequence continues at coordinate 282,363,485 of NC_134137.1, read as the reverse complement.
CACTTGAATCCCAGAATGGTAGCCATACTAGCAAAGAGGGAGTGAATCACAGGGGTAAGGACAGGAAAGTAACAATATGAGGGAATGTAACAGGATGATAAATGAGAACAGGTAGGTAACTCGAGAGGAAATAAAGCAGCAGCAGAATGATTTACAGGTAAGTTTCTCAAGAGGGCTTGAGGTACACCACAGTAGAAAATCAAAACATGAATAAGGACAAGTCAGTATTTCCAGATTACTTTTTCTTTTTTCTTGGGGGAGGGGGCGGAATGGGGGGTTTAATACTTTCATCTGCCTTGAAATGTCAACTGTAGCAAGAATGAATTGAAAAAAAAATTGTGTCCAACCAGTTCTGAGGCAGTAGCATAGCAAACTAGTCACATTATTCTGAAAATATATTTATTGCTCAAGCCAACTAGCCACACTCAACAAGCCAAATAGCCACATGTGGCTAGCATGTTAGACATCATGGGCCTAGAGTCATCAATTTCAGTTCGTACCTTTGTCTTCAGCTGAAATCTATTTTGCAAAATACTTATGTCAAAACTCTGAATCATGAGACATTCTTTCAGCTATCAACAGGAGAAATAAAAAAACAAATCGAATACCCAGAGACCAGTTACTCCAAGATAGGCCCAAAAAAGCCAAGAACAGAACACTACTGGTCATTGCCTACAGCCCCCAACTCAAACCACTGTGATGCATTATTAAACACCTACAACCTCTCCTTAATCAGGATGCCACACTCCAGAAGGCCATAGCTAACAGGCCTGTTCTCTCCTACAGACAACCTCCCAACCTTATGAGGATTCTCAGCAACAAGTACAGTCCATACCGCAGGAACACCAGTACTGGAACTTTTCCTTGCAACAAACCCCGTTGCCAGCTTTGTCCACATATCTATTCTGGAGATACCATCACTGGACCTAACCATGTTATTCACAGAATCACGGGCACATTCTCATGTTCCTCAGCGAACATCATATATGACATCATGTGCCAACAATATCCACATGCTCTCTATATTGGACAGACTTCAAACTCTCTAAGACAAAGAATTAATGGGCACAAAACAAACATAAAAACACTCCTGATTCACGAACCTGTCAGCCAGCACTTTAATGGAGTGGGCCATTCTGTTCATGACCTGAAAGTTTGCATTTTACTGAAGAGGAATTTTCACAACAGTTTGGAAATAGAGGCTGCTGAACTCTCTTTTATATTCAAATTTGACACATTAACACATAGTTTGAACCAGGCTGGGAATTTTCTAGCTCATTATAGGGGCTCTTTTGCATATTTGCCTTTGTCTAATTTTTTACAACCCCCTCCCCCACTTCCACCCGTTTGCTCTCCGATTTGCTCACCTTGATAATATTTTTCTGATTTGTCAACCTTGATTACTGTTTTTGGTTCTCTGTGCCTTAAATATTGAGTCTGTTCTGGTATGGTTATGATCTGAAGAAGTGGATCTGTCCTAAGAAAGCTCATCACCTAATAAATTATTTTGTTAGTCTTTAAAGTGCTACTGGACTGCTATTTTGTTTTCAAACCCAGCAGGAACTCAGCTAAAAGAGCAGACAGAGATCCTTCAAACAATTCAAATTCTTACAAAAACAAAAACAAAAAAAAAAAAAAATTCAATTTTGAAAGAATTCCCTTTGCTGAAGAGACCTACCATTGAAAAGAGTCAATGACCCAAAAGAACACATCCAGAAAAATGCCAAAGCAGCACTAGTGAATATGCAGTAAAAGCATCAATTCTCACATGTCTGAATGACATCAGGAGCTCATGAATGCAGTTAGAGGCCCAACACACGTAGCATTGAGAAAAACAAGAGAACTAAAATTATAAAAATGAAAGGGAAAGAGAGAAATAAAATAGGGAAACAAGCGAGAGAAAGCAAAAGAGAAAAGACTGATGCACCCCAATAACATTAAAGCTCATTGCAGGCCTCATGCTGCTCCCACTGAATTTCACTGGCGTTTGCTCAAACAGAAGCAAAAGCAGACATACCTACCCAAAAAACAATTTTCATAGAAGTGTGTTTTCATGTCCACACTACTTACGAATGTCAGCATGACTCAAGCAGATAAAATTCTTCTGCAGAATTACATTTTTCACTTTATGCCCTCTGAAGCATTATTCATCGTTTGAAATGCATACATATTTCGTCTTAAAAAGTGAGCTATGAAAAAAATATGGTGAGTGATTCTAGTAACTCTATATGTGGCATGCACTATAAACTAATATCATATAGAAAAATTCTGAAGGGTAAATCTGGGTTTGTTAACCAACAAAACACCATATTCTGGAATGTCACAGGTACCAGAAATGGTCTTACAGCATTGAATCACCCAGCTGATCAAATACAGCAAGTTGTGTTTTTCCTATACATGTGAAATACGCATGTGTGTGTGAAGTTTAAAAATGATAAAAAAAATACTACCATATATGAAAAATGTTACTTTCTGCACTTAGTCTCTTATGTGCAGGATTATCACTGACACTTTTGGGTATCAGCAAGAAACCAAAACGTAAAGCAAAAAGCAAGTTGTTAAAAGTTCAAAAGGTAGCCCCACGAGCCTCGAGAAGACTAGAAAACGGTTGGAGGCGATCGAGGAGAAAATGACTGTTTGCTGCACCTGGGGGATACAGTCTTTCTAGCCTTTTAAGGGAGTGACCAACAAAGGGACTAGCAAATACTGGCTGAGTGTACACTCACTGCGGAAGATCGAACGCTTATGTTCAATCTTCCGGGGCGCCGTTTCGTGCGCATGTGAACTGACACACTCCAGGGTCAATGTCGATCCTGGAACTTCTTTGGAGTGGCATGGTATAAAGGAAAGTCGATGGGAGGAGTGCCGCCGTCAACCTTCTGCCATGAAGACAGGGACAGAAGTCAACAACTGCAATTGGTGTACCAAAAATCGCGTAGCAGCCATCAACCTTCCAGATAATTGTAGACGCAGCCACTGACTCCTCCACTACACTTGGATGGAAAGTGGAAATAGCTACCAGGTGCACCCTGATTGACAAGACCGCTAGACCTTGCCCTTTTAAGTAGACTAAGTGGTCCAACATAAAGGGAACGAAGGACTGCAGAGGAGCAGTGACCTTTTGCGCAGAATAAATACAGAAACTTTTCCACTTGGCTTGACAAGTGGCACACATGGAGGGCTTTCCACTGCTGAAGAGAATGGAATCAAAGGCTGAATGGACTGCAAGAGCAGATCTGTCAGTCAGCTCTGCCTCAGCCAATACACAACCACAGCCATTGTTATTGCTGTGTCTCTTGATTTTGGAGATCACTCGGGGAATCGGGGAAATAGGTTGAAGGGCAAAGAGAAGGCATCTCGCACTGTGCAGGAGAAAAGTATTTGGTAATTATCATGGCCTCAGCCTACATCTAGAGCAGAAGGTCCGATGTCCATTGTCCACGACCTTTCAGGGGGGAATCCTGAAAGATGGAATACCAACTCTACCACAGACCCACGCAGGGACCAATGAAGGTTGATAACAGATTGCCTGCTCAGGAAGCCCAGTGAGGTGAAGTGTCTGGTAGTCACCTCTGATGGCACTAAACATTTGTCTGTAAAGATTTGTACTAATGAATTTCAGAGCACAGACAAGAAAGGACAGCTTTGGAGCACTGAGCTTCAGGATGGTCATATCTTGTAGCTCCATAGCATCCAGGGACAAGGTCCCTTTAATCTATAAGAGGTCTGAGTGAGCTCCAACTTACTCATCATGCATCTAAGATCAGCATCTTAGCCAGGGAGAGGCCTGGAAAGAGAGGGATTGCGGGGTTCAACTACCAAGCCAACTATCAAATGACATGCTGGAGCACTGAAACATTCCCGTTTATTCAATGAATCTCAAAACACACCAACCTGATTCAGAGTTGGAAGGACCAAAGTGACATCTAGCAAGCTCCAACACGTATTTGTACACTGACATGTGACCTAACACTACAAGTCCATACTTTCACAGACTATCAGTTGAAGGTGTGCCTGTAACACCTTAAATCTGTCCTCCAGGACATAAGCCTTTTCCAGTATGGAACAGATCACAGTACCTACAAATTCTAAAGTATGAGATGAGGAAAAATGACTTTCCAAAGTTCATTAGGAGGCACAGCTAGATCAACAGAAACTGCATTTCAAGCTCAGCGATGCCGCCTGCTGTGATCTGTCTGAGCAACCAGTCATCTAGATAGGGATAGACATGTACACCCAGCCCTCCCCTCTCAGGAAAGCATGGGCACTATCATCACTACGCATTTTGTGAATATCCTTGATTCCAAAGGGCAATATCTAGTACTGCTAATATTTGACTCCCACCATGAATGTCAAGTGGGCAAGGTGAACTGACATATGAAAGTACACATTCTGCAAGTCAAAAGCCATGAATTAGTTTCAATCCATCAAGTGACTCATCAAGCATTACCACTTTAAATCTGAAGTAGCCTATGTAAGCGTTCAATTTCCATTAGTCAAGGATCAGAGGAAGACCCCCTTTTTAATGGGAAAACAAAAACTTTGTTAGTAAAATTTCTTCCCCCCTGTACTTCCTTGGAACCTTTTCCAAGTTCTCCAATGAGGCAACAAGACCATTTTTGGTAAACAGCACTCATGAGAAGGAGTTCCTGAAGACCGGGTTAAAAACTGATCTGAAGTCCACAGGACGTTAGCTCCATGGATTGCAGCATGATAGCAGTGAAACCTCACTTAAAGCAACTTTAACACTGTACTTTCAAAGAATCGATCCATGTATGAAATATGCTGTGCACTACCACCCATGAATCTCTGTCCTTTCTCTAGGCCTCTGGGAAAAGCAGTGTGCTTGAAAAGACCATTATTTATGAGCTTGAAGAGATTTTTAAAGTCAGAAAAATGGTGGTTGTAATGTGGAACTTTCACAGAGTGGACTGATATTTAAATCACAGTTGCAATCACCAAACACAAACAAAACAGGACCAAAAAAACAAAACAAAAACAATGATTTAAATCAAGTTACCTAAAAAGCTAAGATTGACTGTGCTTACAGTACACTTAATTTTCAGGTCTTTGGCCACGGAAGCTTATGCTCTAAAATATCTGTTAGTCTATAAGGTGCCACAAGACTTCTTCTTGTTCTTAATTTTAGAGTAAGACCCATTGAACTTTTGGCATTTCAGTTTTTTGGAAAAGCATGTATAGAATGGGGTTCCCTTGGAAAAGCTGAGTTTATGCTACAGTAAAACAGGTTCCTAGGTTGACTAATGGCATCACCATTATGTTCTCTGAACAAGATGTTCCAAAATAAAAAGCATATATTATGTGAAATAGAATAAGAAATGACAGTGGCAATGGGCAATTCTAGATTTCTCTCACTGCAGCTTTCTGTATTGTATACTTGAGTGATAAAATTTTAAACCTAGCTAACTAATTCAACTCTTTTTTCTAGCAACATCCAATCCAGGAAACAGCTTGGGAAATTACTTGTCAAATCATACATACTAAAAGGCACAGAGAGAATTCTTGAAGAGTTACTGTAATTCACTTTGCAATGCACAAAAGCTCACATAACAATCACATTCGGTTAGCCAGCATGCCACGGGGCAAGCTGCCCAGCCGTGTCTGTGGCAGGGCAGGGTACCTGGCAGATGGAGATAGGGGTGGCAGCTGGCTGTCGCCGGATGAGTTACCTGATTGAGGCCAGCTGACCAGTCAGGCAGAGTGGGGATTGGATTGGAGAGGAGCCAGCTGCCTGATACTTGCAGTTGAGTCAGGGGAACAGAGGGGGGCCAGCTGCCAACCCCAGCTTAAATACCTGGCCCATTTTATTAACTGGCATCCCTGGTTCCCTGCATATGCTGGATAACAAAAGTTGTAATGTATGTAAGATACTAACCAGCTGATCCACTCAGACATACCCACCTTAATCCACGTAATTTTCTCCCATTAAGCAGTTTTCCTTGTGATGTTTCATTCTTGCAACTAGGCTCTACATCATCATCTTGTACGGCTTACACTTGACATTTTTTCCTTTTTTACCCAGGGAATGAATTACTTCAAAATATTCCCAGATAGGGTCTCTCTTACACCCACAAGCCATGACAGATTTTCTGTGGAAAAAGTGTGGGCGAATACAGGAAGCTGTTTGTGTGATCAATATCTTTCCAATCCATGCCACTGTTTCTATGCTGCCTCTGTCCTTTCCTACATATTGTCTCTATCTTTATGACAGTTTCTTAACTAACTCCTCTACCATGCTTGCCCAAGGTCCATCACCACATAAGCACAGAACAAAAACAATCCTATCCAGCTTGTATCTTTCTTTGCACGTGTTAGATTTTTGTTTGCAGAGAAACAAACTGAAAGCCCAGAACTTTAAAGAGGCAAGATCTAGTAGTTAAGCAGGACAGACTAGAGCCTTTTTCTGAAACTAAGTGTATGTGTAGCATGTTAATGATGAGATTTAATTGTAATTTATTTCAAATGAGAAATTGAGTATTTTAGTAATGGGAAATTAAAGGATCCTGAAAACTCCAAATGGATAGAAAAACCCCACCAAAGGTGGCAGGAAAAGAAAGTAGGCAAAACAATAGCCTAGAACTGCATGTACCCATAAGTATTACATATTAGTCTTCATTTATAACTGAATGTTTCTGGGACAGGGTGGGCAGAGGCAGTCCAGAACAAATCTAGACAATGTACAGCTACTCTAGTGCCATGATTTTGGAAGAATACACTTCTCCAGAATACTGAGAATGAGTGTTACACTAGACCAAAGCAGTAATGAACAAAGTCATATATAAATCAACTTTATTCCCAAACAGACATAATTATTTTTCTTTTTAACTACTTTTTTCTTATAATGAATTTAAAAAGCTGTTCCTTTATACTTGCAGACATGGCTCTAAATATGTATGTCTCACCTAGAACACAAAAATCGGGGCCAGAAAAAATAGCTGTCATTCAAATATTTATAAATAGCAAAGAATAGTTTAACATGCATAAAAGTTACAACTGAGAAGACAGTAAACTGAAATCAAGAAGAAAATTTATATCAAACTTACAATGAATTAAAAAGAAGTCCCCTAATGGAAGGGAAGAAAGGCTCATACCTACAATAATTTAAACCAAGCCAAGACAAAGCACTAAAAATTTAGTAAATGATATAACTCAGTGCATGTGGGTAAGAGGATCTAGATATGCTAATGTGCTTTCTTTTCTCTTCTTATATATACAGTATGATTGAGCTATCTGAACAATAAAAATCAGACTGCTGATGCAAATTTACAAATCTCACAATTTCTTGCATTTCAGCCAGCAATGTACATGTTCAACACCCAAAGTATCTCTAGAAATACAAAAACTTTCCTGTTAAAACCTGACTCCATTTATTCTTTAGGAGCTTCTAAAATATATTCAGGGGCGCCAGCAGGAAAGAATTTGTTTTTCAGACTACGAGGTTCTTTCACTTTAGCTTCCTCAAGCATTCCCAAAAGCATAAAACACAGATACTTTTTTTTATTCTGTTGAAACATATGCATCTACGATTGTGCTCATCACACAGAAATATAAAAAGCGTTTCTAGAAATAGTAACTGATTTTACCATCAGTTTCCCTTTTCATCTTGAACTTTCTGAACTAGCAAAATCCCTCTGAGTAAGGTATTCAGCTGCCTGGGTCAATTACATGCACCACTGTTCTAACAACAGTTTGGAACCTGCTATGGTTTTCACTGAATAATTCTGAAGTTCAACAATCCCTACTCCCAAAAACATTTAAAAGCTCTTTGTCCCAAGCATTTTCCAAGAAATTCCATAGAATTACCATAGTAACCCTCTTTATACTAACAGACCATCATGGTGAGGTACATGTATAGTTCAGATAATTGGTTATTCTGTTAATGTATGCAAATATGTGACGAAAAACCATAAGAATGTCTCTTAATAGAATAATAAAGCCTGAAAGAGTTAAGACCAATTCACCCAGTCCTCAATGAAGTTGGCTTGTTCAGACTTAGTCAGAATGTATCTAAAATCTAGTAGAAACAAGCCAGTATGAATTTGGTTTTGGTTGACATTTAAAAAGTAGTGCAACACAATTTACACATATTTGTAGCAAAGTGAACACTGAGGTATCTTTCTGTAGAGATGATATATTTTGGACAGTAAAATACAGCTAAACACCGGTGCAACTGTGCAATCTGTCATGTCATTACGCAGAGAGTGAAGGTCATTTGTAAAACTGGAACACCTGCAACTTAGCCTAAAGGAAGAAGCTCTTTGAAGATAAAAGGAACCATCCTGTATCCCTTCACATCTCCTTAGGAAGGATTTTAAATTAGAGAGATCCTTCTAAGCAAGGTATTCATCTAGGTGGGTGAATTACATGCATTACTGTTCTGGCATCATTCAAGTTCTCACTGAACACTCTTGTGCAATGATGAATCTCAAATTCACTTCCAAGGAGGGCACTGTGCTAAGACACAGGTGAGTAATAATTTTTAATGCAGGGCCACTCCAAGATTTTGGTAAGTGATGAAGGGCCACATTTATCTTTGGAGAGGATGCAGGGTCCAGGATAGAGGTTGAGTGAAGAAGGGAGCTTGGGGTAAGGGACTCAGGTGAAAGATAGAGTATGGGGTCTGAGGGGGAATTTGTTTGTAGGGGCTGTGATCTGGGGCAGGGTATTGGGATGCAGAGTCCAGGAGGGGGTATGGGTGCAGAAGAGAATTCTGGTCTGGGGGAAGAATGTAGGAGCTGGTGCAGGATCTGGGAGGGAGGTGGAGTGAGGTGCCAGAGGCAAGCTCTGGCCAAGAGATGCTTACCTAAGCAGCTCCTGGCAGGCAGCACTCTGAAGCAGACTTCACTGCCTGCCAGCAGCCTTGGCCTACTGGCTATTCCATGTGTCTCTCTACAGTGGAGGGAGGAGCAGGGAAGGCTTTGGGTACTGCCTCCATCTCAGCAAAATCTCTCAGCTCCTACTGCTGGAAACCAGCCAAAAGGTAGCTGAGAAATTGTGCCCCCCCCACAATCTCTCCAGCTCCCACTGGCTGGAGCTCTCCCCGGCTCACAGCCCTAAGGGCCAACTGCAGCCAGATTAAAAGGGTTGACAGGCCAGATCTGGCCCCTTGGCTGTATTTGCCTGCCCATGCTAAGGTGTGACTTTTGTGGAATAAATTCAGATGGACAAAAATACAAGATGTTGATCACGGGTATATTTTTTAAGAATTAGAACACTGGCACATAGACTTGCTTGTGACACATATATGCTGACTTCAGGACTTGAGCGTCCAGTTGTCTAATTCTTTAATCAGGCTGGAGCGGGGCCAGGAAATTCATGCTCTAATTCTTAGGGATAATATTATTGAAAAGTTCACTATTTCTTTAAAGAGCTTCCTCTTTTTCCCCGCTAGACATCACCTATACTGTGTATGCATTTACCAATAAATAGCGCAGTAATACTAGACTTGTCATTTAAAAAGCAGACTTGAGCATCAGCTTAGAAGTTGGTGTTGACAATATCTATTCCCTGCCTCAGAAGTTCCTGCTCATGTAATGTTCAGTTGCATTATCTCACTGACCTTGGGACTGGCTTCCTCCAGTATTTCTCCCTCATCAGTCTGCATGAGAACGGAATCTGTGCAAAACTGCAGAAATGCAAAACAGTGCCTAAAAGAAATAAAGACAAGGAAAAAGCATTTAAAAATACACAAACAATGATTTGCCACCTTCAACATTTTTCTGGAATCTCTCATAACACCATAATACCGAAAGCCTTCCCTGTAATCAGATAGCACACCATATGCAATTAGCTGGACCTCAGACAGTAACAGCAATTCTGGACAAGAAAATAGACATTTTTCTTTCTAAAGAGAACAATGCGTGTAGCAGGAACACATTACTATTTGTTTTAAATTTAAAAGTGTCAGAAGGAAATGGCTGAGAATTTACAGTCATTATGTTCACTCATTCATAAAAAGATAGTTAACAGAGAGATAGCCATGCTAGTCTATATAGTATAAAAACAAAAAAGCAGTCCAGTAGCACTTTAAAGACTAACAAAATAATTTATTAGGTGGTGAGCTTTGAAAGCTCATCACCTCATAAAAAAGATGTGCTTAGTGAGGAATAATTACACAAACTGGAGGTCAACAAACCTCTTAATAGAAAATAATCTAAACAAAAATACAAAAAGCCAGCTTCACAAATACAGTATACAGAAATATCTCCCTAGATACTAAGCTAATTTAAAAACAAAAACGTCAACTTGAAAGTGATCCTACCCTACCTGCAAATTCTTGCCCTAGAGCAAAGGTCCCCAAACTGTGGGGGACACTCATCTATGGGGGGACAGCGGACCATTCAGGGGGCTACAGGGAGGGCCTGAGTCAAGCCGGAGGGGGGTGGCAGCAAGGGAGTGCCACCCAGCTTCATTCCTGTGCCCTGGTCATGTCCATGGAATACACTGAATCAAGAATTAATTTTTTAATATCCTAACCAATTGTCACAATGTTCTGAAGGGCAGAGACTGAGAACTTTTTTTTTAATATATGAAAAAAAAATTATTCCCCCATTTTAAAGATGGAATTGGTGACTACTGAGAAAAATGGAAGACATGTATGGAAACAAACATTGCAGCTGGGAAAACAAGCTAACCTGCAGCACCTTAGAGACTAACAAATTTATTAGGTCATGAGCGTCTGGGAGTAAAACCCACTTCATCAGTCTAACAGGACTACTCCTCTGACACTACTCCTGAAGAAAATTCTGCACCCCTGTCTACAGGCATAATTCATGTGTCCCTCAGATTTCTTTGCTTCCCCACAGAAAAGACAGTTACTTGTTCTGTAACTGGTGTTCTTCGAGATGTGTTGCTCAAGTTCATTCCAATTTCGGTGTGTGCGGGCACATGCCCAGTTACCGGAAGCTTTCTGCCCTGGCCAGTAGCCCTAGGTTTGGTGTGGTGCCCCCTGGAGTGGGGCCCATATGGTGGCCCATATATGCACCGCCTGACCTGCTCCCTGCTCAGTTACTTCTTGCTGGCTACTCTGACAGTGCGGAAGGTGGGAGGGTTTTGGAATGAACATGAGCAACACATCTCGAAGAACACCAATTACAGAACAGGTAGCTGTCTTTTTTTCGAGTCATTGCTCATGTGCATTCCAAGTTGGGTGAATGCAAGCCAATGCCTAGGAGGTGGGGTCAGAGCCCTGAAAGGAGTGTCGGACAGCCCTACCCACTGAAGCGTCTTCCCATGAGTGCTACGTCAATGCGTGATGCGCTGAAAACGTGAGAATGGAGGACCAAGTGGCCACCCTGCAGATAACCTGGACAGGGACCCTGGCCAAGTATGCCATAGAGGATGCCAGTGCCCTAGTAGAGTGCACTCTAATCGGGGGAGGGGGGACCCCCGCCCGTTTGTAGCACTCCCTGACATAGGTCACTCTCCAGGAGGAAATCCGCTGAGGAGGAGACTGGGAGACCTTTCATCCTGTCTGCCACTACAACAAACAACTGTTGAGACTTTCAGAAGGATCTCGTCTTCACCATACAGAATGCCAGCGCCCTCCAAATACCCAAAGTATGTAAGCTTTGCTCCCTGGGGAGGCATGAGGCTTTGGATAGAACACCGATAGGGTGATGACTTGGTTAATGTGGCAGGGGGAGACCACCTTCGGCAGGAACGCCAGGTGGGGTCTCAGCCTGACCTTATCTTTGTGGAACACCGTATAAAGCAGGTCCACAGTCAGGGCCCTGAGTTCTGACACCCTCCTGGCCACGGTAATGGCCACCAAGAACGCTGTCTTGTAACTAAGGAATAAAAGGGAGCAGGTGACAAGGGGTTCAAATGGGGTTGCTGTAAGTTTAGACAATACCAAATTAAGGTGCCACGCTGCCAGGGGAGCCTGAACATGCAGTTTGACCCTTTCCATTCCTTTCATGAACCTTTTCACCATAAGGTCCGAGAAGACAGATGACATCCCAGGCCCTGGGTGAAAAGCCGAAATGGCTGCCAAGGGCACTTTCAGAAAGATAGTGACAGCCCTTCCTGGCTGAAGGACAGCAAGTAGTCTAGAATACTTGGTACGGGAGCCTGCCCTAGGAAGAGCCTCCTTTGAGTTGCCCAGACAGCAAACCTCTTCCATTTGGCTACGTATGTTGCCCTTGTAGAGGGCTTCCTGCTGTTTAACAGTACTTCCCTGACAGGTTCGGAGCAAGAAATCTTGACCACTCTCAGCCATGGTGCTTTCATGCTGTCAGATGTAGAGCCCAGAGACTGGGATGCTGCAGTCTCCCCTCCTGTGTCAGCAGGTCCGGGCATGACGGAAGTGTGATTGGGTCACAGGCAGACATCGCCAGGAGGGTCAAGTATCAGTGTCATTGAGCCCAAGCTGGGGCCACCAGGATAACCGATGCTCGGTCTGACTGAATTTTGAGTAGTGTTTGGTGGATGAGTGGTACCAGAGGCAAGGCGTACAGCAGAGGGCCCAACCAGTGAATGCTGAAGGTATCTGCCCAGGAGCATGGGTTTTGGTTTTGGTAAGAGCAGAACGTCTGGCACTTTGTGCTGAGATGGCTGGAGAAGAGGTCTACCTGGGGACATCCCCACTTCCAGAAAATTAAATTCAGGACTTCCATGTGTAATGACCACTCGTGGTCCATGAAGGACCTGCTGAGACAGTCTGCTAGGGAGTTGTGAGCCCATGGTAGGTAAACTGTTTTCAGGAGACTCTGGTGCTGGACGCAGAAGTCCCAGAGTGCAAGGGCCTCGAGACACAGGGTAGAAGAGTATGCACCCCCTTGTCTGTTTATATAATACATTGCCGTGGTACTGTCTGACTGCAACACATCATCCCTTTAGGTCCACTGCGCCAGGACGACGTTGTTCTCCCTCTCCGAGCCAAGCTGGAGTAAAATGAGTCTGACTCTGACACCAACGACCACGGTGGCACCGAGGGGCCCATGATGCATGCCAGCTCCTGCATGCCTTGTACTGTATGATATGGGGCACCAAAGGAGATAACTGTCTGCGAGGGTGGAATCGGTGTCGGGAACCTTGCTGGTGACCTTGCAGACTGCTCTGGCACCTGTGTCTGAGGTGGCAATGAGGATTCCCATCGCGCAGTCGGAACCGGCATTGTTATTTGTAAGAGGCCCTGCGCAGTGCTGAAAGCCTCCAGTGTCAAAGGCAGCCTCAGAGAGCACTTTGTGACCCCGTCATGGTGAGATCTGGTGTACTTCTCAGAGGGTTGCTGTCATTTTGGCCATGCATGGGATCGACCCCGGTCTCGCCTCTTCTTCTTGCAAGGCACTGGGAATTGGCTCCTATGGCGTTGAGGAGCACTAGGCACCGAGTCCTGTTCTCGGGGTGAGGAGCTTTGTGGCGGCACCGACGGTACCAGAGCACTCTGCACTGACAATGCACCACTCTGAGCTCCCTCCAGGGAAATGTCCAGATGGAAGACTGCCTCCATCAGCCACACCTTCAGCCATAGAGCCCTGTCTTTCAATGCTCTAGATTTGAAGGCCTTGCATACAGAGCAGCATTCCCAGAGGTGAGCCTCACCGAGGCAGCTCAGACAAGTCTTACGTGGGTCACTTTTGGGCATTCATTTGCTGCATTTTGGGCAGGTTTTGAAACTTGGAGAGCCTGGCATCCCCTGGTGCCGAAGCGTCAAGAGGGGTTAGAGTCCTGCCTCAGTTCGCTAACTGTTAAGTAGATCTATTTACAAGTAAAATACAACTATTTAAGCTATTTACAACTGTTTACACTAACGATCAACTAATTTACAAGTATACAAGTAAAGGCTACTAGCGAATACAGAAGGAGTGAAAGAGCTCCAGCAACGGACAGTGTGGAGAGACGGAACTGAGTGAGCGGCTGGGGCAAGCGGTGCATATATGGGCGGCCATACGGGTGCCATTCCAGGAGATGCCACACTGACCCTAGGGTTACTAGCTAGGGCAAAAAGCTTCCAGCGACTGGGCATGCACCAGCTCACACCCAACTTGGAATGCACATGAGCAATCACTCGAAGAAGAAAAATGACTTTCTGACAAGGAAACAAAGAGAACCACAAGAACAGTAACGCACCACTCCCCAGAAGCACAGACACATCATTTCTGGTGCCTGGAGTTTGTAGCAGTGAGGTAAATCTCGAGAGAGTGGGGAAGAAAAGGGCCAGGGCTGGGGACACTAACTGGTGGCTTCTACTCTGTGCCAGGCTCAGTTACTCCCAGCTAGGCTGGGGAGGATGGTACTTACTGTTCTTCTGCAAGGAGTAGGTCCAGAGCCAGAAACCTCCAAGCTGCAGGAAGCTTCATCCCCCACCCCCAGCCAACAGTCCCCCACTTCTTGCCTCTATCATGTTGGGATGGCTCACCTGTGTGGGGAGTTGCTCCCTCAGTTGCCCAACAGCTGTGCATCTGGACCTCCTCCATACCCACACTCCTCACCAAACTGAGCATCATCCTCCCACAGCCACAGTTCTCCCTGTTGTGGGAGGGGAGGCAAAAATCCACCTTCACCTGGACCCTCCTGCAGAGTTCCATTGCCACTGTGCCCAGAATTCCCCAACGAGTCTCTATGCAGCCAGATCCCACAAACACCTGGACCCACTTGAACGGCCTACAGATTGCCCCACACAGAACCTTCTCATCTCACACCTGGATCCCCCCCACAGTAGGCCCCTCCACACTTGGATCCTGCCAGGCTGACCCTGCTTGCCCACCCGTGGGTTACTTTGTGTGAAGAGGCAGGACTCCGAGGTGTTTCTGGGTCAGACCTGGCCCTAGTTCTGTGTCAGAATCAGATGTGGCCTCACCACTAAGTACGTGTCCCCACTGCTAGCCTAGAGCTCCGCTTTTATTTATTGACAAATAAAATTTGCAGAGCAGCACAGAACTTTTGATATTTTGGTGCTGAATTTCCTCAAGAGTAAAAAATTTGGAGTATACATGCATTATGAGACAGGATTAAGTATTCACTGTTTCTAAAAGGTCAATAGTCTAACTGCAACTGAACTCTATCAAAATGTACTACAGTCCACAACTTTATCCAACAAGCATTAAAATCATTAAGCAATTACCAAAATCTTACACCCAAACTCACAGCAAATAACAGTGACAACAAGACAGCAACACGCACTGCTATGCCAGTCAAAAAAAGGTTAGCATAGGTTATTTCTGTTCTCTATTCTCCTAAAAGGCCAAGTACGTGTTGCTTGCTATTTGGATGATTTTTACCTTTGACAGTTTCCTAGGGCTGCTGAAGCCCACAAGGATCCGTCCTGGCTACATTCAGTGCAAAAACAAAACCCTGTAAAAAAGAAATGAAAAAATATATCATCGGCTCTTGTTATCACTAGATTTAAGTATGTACAAGAGGACAAGCTTCCTTCCAAATACAAGCAATCCCTCACCTCCAAAATAATTTTTAAAGCTTATCCTCCTTATATGGAGGGCCCTACCAAATTTCTGGCAAAGAAAAATATGTCACAAGCCATGAAATCTGGTCTCCCCCCTGTGACATCTGGTCTTTTGTGTGCCTTTATACTAAACATATTTCGCAGGGGAGCCCAGCATTTCTAAAACTGGGAGTCCTGACTGAAAAGAGCACTGCAGGGAGTTAGTGTTGTGATACTGCCTCCCTTACTTCTCCGCTGCCTTCAAAGATGGGCAGGTAGAGATTGGCAGCTGATGGCCAGGAGCTCAGCTCTGAAGACAGTGCCCCCCAAGCAGCAGTGCAGAAGGATGGCATGGTATGGTTCTGCCTCCCTTACTTCTGTTCCTTATGTGCTGCCACTCTCCACCTGCCCAGATCAGAAGGCAGAGACATCACCAACAACTGCAGCAGCAGTGCAGAAGTAAGGGTAGCAGTATCACAAACTTCCCCACAACTCCATTTTGGGTCATGATCCCTACAAGTACAACACTCCAGAATTTCAGATTTAAATAGCTGAAATAACGAAATGTGCTATTTTTAAAATTCTGTTACCATGAAATTAACCATGAATTTTGTAAGGTCCTACTTATAAGGGAAATCAATTGCATAGTAAAAATTCATGACTGCAAAAGAGGTACTGTGAGCTACCTGTTTACTTTATCTTCTGTTTTGTTTGCTCAATAATGGAACACATTTTTCTCATTCTGCCTGAACTCCCATATTAATATGCTCTCCTGCCCCAGCAAGTTGCTCTTCTGAACCAACAATTTTGCATGCTACAAAAATTTTGTGTCATAAGTGGTAGAGTACCATAACAGACTTTCACAGAATAGGTGTTCAATACAGAAGTATGAGCATAGATTTACATTACAAGCAGACAGCCTTGAAAATACTGATGCAGTATTATTAGATTCTTGTTACACACATTTATAAGACATCCATCACCACAGTGTGAGTGCCCTCTACACATTTTTGGTCAAGAACCATCAATATTTTACCAAAACTACAAAATTTATACTGTGTAAAGCCTCCTGCCTTCTCTGCCCCACACCCTACGTTTAATCTTCTCTCTCTCACTCACACCCACACCCACTCTGACTGGGAGAATCAGCCAGTAGACTAAAATGTCAGGGATTTCACAGCATGATGTTAATAGAAAACCTGAACAAAGATACTTCTTACACCATCCCGAGTAAGAGAATAAGCTCTGACCCACTTCAGGCGACATATTCTAGTAGTGTGGATCTGTCACAGAAGTCTATCTCCCCCAAAGGTGTTCCCTGTAGAGCTGACGTCATAACAGGGCATAAGGCAGACATGATCTCTGAAATTTTAAGGTCAATTTAAGACAGGCCTCACAAATTTGTACGTATTCATTTGATAAAGTGAATAATTAGAGATAGGTGACTGAAGTATCCCTTCTTCATTATCATCAATCACCAAGACAAATGGCAAGTAAACGTGCATTCTATGCCTGTGAAACTACACTTTCATGAATTTTCTAAGACTGATATAAGTCTGTATATTTGTACCCAGGGCAAACACAAAAGCATAAGCATAAGCATAAGCATAAGCATACCACACGCACACCAGTCTTCCCTCTAACTCCTGAGGAGCCATGAACAGTAAACTCGCTTAGAATACATGCCAGAGCTATAACACTGAGGTGAAAAAGGCACAAAAATTAACAGAAACTCTATGCAGAATGATACTACTTTTGCTAGCCAAGCATAAAAAGAATTACATCTAACATACTTCACAAAACTCTGAACAAGTGTCAACAAAATCTTCTTGAAGTGAGCTTAGAGAAGGTGCTCAGAAAACAAAGCCATCACCATGCACAGTGACTTGAGATTCCTCAGACAGGAACTTGTGGAGCCCCTTCAAAGCAACATCATCAAGTCAGCAGAATTTAGCCAAAAATATTAAAGGCTACTAATAAACCTACCAAGCATCAGTATGCATGTCTGACTGACATCCGTTGTCCAGTGGTGTTGTTATCAACACATAAGCAACACTCAATTTTAGGGCCAGACCTAGGATTAAAAGCCCAACTGATTGGGACACAAAATGGAGGACAGCAGATGCCACTGAAACTGACCTAACACCACCTTTTCAGTGTACCTTCCCAGAAAGATATTTTTAGAGGCTGGATAGCAAGGTCTTATCCACAAGAACTATTATTTTGTGGCTAGCCATGGTGTGAATCCACCATTCAACAGCCTGCTGCAAATTAACTGTCTGTCTGGACCCTGCTGATGGGCATGGGCAGTCGTGTCAACATAATGCAACGGGGTCCACGTGGAGAGTTAGTCCACAGCATACTAGTATATGACAGAGTCATACCCTAGCTTGCACGTAGTTTGCCACCTTACCAATGTCATGTCATTGTGTTTTGAGCTAGAGCCAGACTACAGCATGCTTAGGGGTTGCTAGCAGTATTCTCCTCTGGGATGTATAAATTAATCCTCACCATGCCCCAGTGGCATTTACCAGTCATAGTATGAAAGGACCTGTAGAGTGCATCTATTGTTTATCACTGAATGAAACCCTCCTTTTCTTAGTGCTACCACAGCTCTTTAGAGGCAATCCTGAATGTAACCAATGGTGTCAACCAAGCAATTTAAAAGACTAAACCTAATGAAGGCACACTGGATTAATGAGAGAGATCACCACTCAGAGCAATTCTGTTAACGACTTCATAGAAATCATGGTACCAAAAAAAAAAAAAATTTGGCAATTTATTGATGAAACTTTCGCGTCAAAAACCCTATGATTCTTGTAGAAGTGGCTTCATTTCATTAATGAGACGGAGTTTTGCCACCAAAACTGGCATTGCAGTACATATACCTTTCACTCTTTCATTGACGGAAGTTGTCTTTCACTGGAAAAACTGGGCAGCATAGACAAAGCCTTAGGGTAAGCCTAAACTATGAAATTATATCAAATTTGTTAAGGTTGATTTTCTAGCACCCAATTTTGTAAAGTCAAACATACATGTCCATACTGGTAAATAAAGTCACAGTGTATCCTCTTTAGGGCTGCCAGGTTCAACTTTGTCAGCAAACCACGGGGGTACCTATCCCACAGTTCCTGCTGCTCCACTGCATTATGTGTTTCTGTCCCAGTGGGTGATGGGACAAAAGTGTCCCATGTGCGATTCTGGGTGTGTGTCATCAGCACCTCATAGGGCACTTGTCTCCTGCCCCATCCCTTTGGAAAGCAGAAAGTGTTTTCATGCCCTTCTTTCATATTCATGATATGAAATGAAAGGTCAATATTGTCATTACAAGGAACCTGTACAGCTTAAAAATGTTGAGGCAAGTCTTCTGAGCACCTCATGCATTGGGCTGTGTAGGCTCTGCACACTCCACAGCAATCAGAGCAAGGAAGACTCTAAACAGGACATGGTCATCTGCAAATGTGACGTAGTAGAGAGGAGGAATGGTGAGATGCTGGCTGCACTTGATGCTTTGTACACAGTGGAACATAGGTTCTGGTGCTGGGAAACAAGCTCAGAGTGGCGGGACTACATTGTTTACAGGTATGCGGTGATCAGCAGCGGCTACAAAATTTCTGCATGCGTAAGGCCACTTTAGTGGAACTTTGTGAATTGCTTTCCTCCACCTTGAAGTGCTGTGATATCAAAATAAAACCTGTTTTGACAGTTCAGAAGCATATGGCAATAGCTTTGTGGAAGCCTGCAACACCAGAGAGTGGGCAATCAATTCAGAGTGGGAAATCCAGTGAGGGTTGCTGTCATTCAAGTAGCCAAAGCAACCAATATCCTTCTGCTAAGAAAGGCATTGACTCTGGGAAATGTGGATGGTTGTGCAGCAATGGGTTTCCGTAACTGTGGTGAGGCAATAGGTGGAACTTATATCCCTTTCTTGGCACCAAACCACCTTGCTACAGAATACATAAACTGCAGCAAGGGGTACTTTGCCATGGTGTCATAGGCATTGCTGGATCCCAAGTACCATTGCAGAAACATCAAAGTGGGATCGTCAGGAAAGGTACATGAGACACGCACGTTTAGAAACTCTGATCTGTTCAGAAAGTTCTTCCCAGACAAGAAAATCACCCCTGGAGAGAATCTGCCAGACTGCAGGAGGTCAATATTATCTAGCATTAGCAACCGAAAGCCAAACGGAAGCTACAATGCCAACCACCCTTTTACCAACCACGAAAACCCTCATAATTGGAACATGGATCATCAGAAAAATGTATGAAACAGGAAGGGACAGCGCAAGTGGCTGCAGAAATGTGACACTATAAGCTCACAGTGCTTGGTCTCAGTGAAACAAAAGAGGGTACCTAAGAAACACCTGGTGCAGAGACCTGAAGGCATACACTAAAAAGATGGGATACACCTGGTCAGAATGTGAAAAGCTTGCCCAGGACAGGTGACTCTGCCAAATGATTATCAATGGCCTATGCTCCAAGATGTAGGAGTGGAAGAGGCTTACTACTATTACTATTACAGCTAAACAACAGCTCAGAACACTGACAGCCAGGACAAGTGGCTGGAACAAACTCAGCCATTTCCTGAGTTGCTGGCTGATGGCTGTCCAAAACCTTTGTCTTAAAAAAAAAAACCAAAAAAAAAAAACCTTAAAATCCTAAACTGACAAGTCATCACAAAACTAAATCTACCGTGTCCTTAAAATTTCTACAGTTGGCTCTAATTTTCTCCAGTCCCACTGCCACTTTGATTCACAGACAAACAAAAATTAGTTTTCCTGTTTTTTCAATTTATCTTTGAGTGAGTAATACTAAACTATGAAAATATTCTCTTTATGCCCTCAGAGAAAGCTACCGCTGTGAGAAGTTGTCTTAGCAACTGAAGAAACTGTTTCAAGATGCCTAGCTAATGATTTCTACCAATTCAAGGGCGTGATTGTTCAAAACATCATCAGTAAACATGCACTGCTTAAAGGGTTTCACTTCAGGCCTGGAATTTATTATGACTGTCATAACTGAGGAGCGATTCTGAGATGCCCATGCCATGGCAGCAACGTTGCCTTCAGAAGTTAGGCATCTACCTTCATATCTGGAGCTGAGAATGTTATTAGGCCCTGCATCTCCTTTTTGTACTTCTTACACTTGGCACACTTTCCCTTTTTTCACCCACTCTTACTCCTAGAAGCCATGACAGTTTTTCTGTGGCAAAAGTGTAGGGAAATACAAGAAGGTGTGTGTGTGCTGAATAATGTCTTCCCTTTTTCTTTTCAGTCCACTCCATTGTTTCTTTCTATATTATTGCAGTCTTTACCTATACAATGAATATAGGCAAACAACACAAGAATGCAGGGGCAAAATTAGAAAGACACAGGCACAAAACGAGCTCAGATTAGCTATGGGCATAAAGGGAAACAAGATGACTTTTTATAAATACATTAAAAGCAAGAGGCAGACCAAGGATGGGTAGGCCCATTGCTCAGTGAGGAGGGAGAAACAGTAACGGGAAACATGGAAATGGCAGAGATGCTTAACGATTTCTTTGTTTCAGTCTTCACTAAGAAGTCTGAAGAAGGAACGTCTAACATAGTGAATGCTGGTGGGAAAGGGGTAGGTTTAGAAGATAAAATAAAAAAAGAACAAGTTAAAATCACTTAGAAAAGTTAGATGTTTGCAAGTCACCAGGGCCTGATGAAATGCATTCTAGAATACTCAAGGAGCTGATAGAGGAGGTATCTGAGCCATTAGCTATCATCTTTGGAAAATCATGGGAGACAGGAGAGATTCCAGAAGACCGGAAAAAGGCAAATATAGTGCCCTTCTATAAAAAGGGGAATAAGGACAACACAGGAAACTACAGACCCATCCGTTTAACTTCTGTGCCAGGAAAGATAATGGCACAAGTAATTAAGGAAATCTGCAAACACTTGGAAGGTGGTAAACTAATAGGAAACAGCCAGCATGGATTTGCAAAGAACAAATCATGTCAAAATAATCTGATAGCTTTCTTTGATAGGATAACGAGACTTGTGGATAAGGGAGAAACAGTGGATGTGGTATACCTAGACTTTAGTAAGGCATTTGATATGGTCTTGCATGATATTCTTAACAATAAACTAGGCAAATACAACTTAGATGGGGCTACTATAAGATGGGTGCAAAACTGGCTGGATAACCGTACTCAGAGAGGAGTTGTTAATGGTTCTCAATCCTGCTGGAAAGGTATAACAAGTGGGGTTCCGCAGGAGTCTGTACTGGGACCGGTGCTGCTCAATATCTTCATCAATGATTTAGATATTGACACAGAAAGTACGCTTATTAAGTTTGCAGATGATACCAAGCTAGGAGGGGTTGCAACTGCTTTGGGGGATAGGGTCAAAATTTAAAATGATCTGGACAAATTGGAGAAATGGTCTGAAGTGAACAGGATGAAGTTTAATAAAAGACAAATGCAAAGTGCTCCACTTAGGAAGGAACAATCATTTTCACACATACAGAATGGGAAGCGACTGTCTAGGAAGGAGTACGGCAGAAAGGGATCTAGGGGTTATAGCAGACCACAAGTTAGATATGAGTCAACAGTGTGATGCTGTTGCAAAAAAAGCAAGCATGGTACTGGAATGCATGAACAGGTGTGTCATGAACAAGAAATGAAAAGTCATTCTTCCGCTCCACTCTGTGCTGGTTAGGCCTCAGTTGGAGTATTGTGTTCAGTTCTGGGCACCCATTTCAAGAAAGATGTGGAGAAATTGGAAAGGGTCCAGAAAAGAGTAACAAGAATGATCAAAGGCCTAGAGAACATGACCTATGAAGAAAGGCGGAAAGAATTGGGCTTGTTTAGTTTGGAAAAAGAGAAGATTAAGGGGGGACATGATAGCGGTTTTCAGGTATCTAAAAGGGTGTCATAAGAAGGAGGGAGAAAACTTGTTCTTCTTGGCCATTAAGGCTAGAACAAGAAGCAATGGGCTTAAACTGCAGCAAGGGAGGTTTAGGTTGGACATTAGGAAAAAGTTCCTAACCATCAGGGTGGTCAAACACTGGAATAAATTGCCTAGGGAGGTTGTAGAATCTCCATCTCTGGAGATATTTAAGAACAGGTTGGATAAATGTCTATCAGGGATGGTCTAGACAGTACTTGGTCCTGCCATGAGGGCAGAGGGCTGGACTCAGTGACCTCTCAAGGTCCCTTCCAGTCCTAGCATTCTATGATTCTATGATAAACAAGAAGGTCTGTGGCGCCTTGGAGACTAACATATTTTGGAGCATAAGCTTTCATGGGCAAAGACCTGCTTCATCGGGGTCTTTGAGTACCAAAGTTAATGCTCCAAAATATCCATTAGTCTATAAGGTGCCACAGTACTTCTTGGTTTTGAAGATGCAAACTAACTCAGCTACCCCGACACTTTTCCTGTATATTGTTTCTCTGTCTTTAAAACTATGTCTTAACTCCTCATCTGTGCTTGGCTCAGCTCCTCCACCACATAAGCACAGAAGAAAAATAATCCTATCCAGCTGTGTTTTTGTTTGCACTTTTAGCCTTCTAAGAAACAGAAACTGAAAGCCCACAACTTGCAAGCAGCAAGAATTGGTAGATAATGGCTCTAGTCTGTTCAGCCTAATTATTTTTGTGAGACTGCAAGTTTAGGTTTAGCATGTTTGTGATAAGATTTAATTGTAACATTTTTAAAATGAGAAATCTAGTATTTTATTGATTCAAAAATTTAAATATCCAGTTTTTGTAATAACTGATTTTTAACCACCCTGTAGACAGGTCCCTGAGACAAAGATCTAGACCATTTGATAAACTGGGCACAAACAAATATTGTGTTTTGATGCAGCTAAATGTTAAGGTACATATCTATCGATGAACAAAGGACTATATCTGGGAAGCAGACTCTGAAAAAGATTTAGGCGAACACGCTGGATAGCCAGCTGAAAAAGAGCGCTAAGCATTGACACTGTGGCCAAAAGAGCTAATGCAATCCTGAAAAACAAGAGGTCCTGCGGCATCTTATAGACTAACGTATTTTGGAGCATAAGCTTTCGTGGGCAAGGACCCGCTTCGTCAGATGCACAAGTGGGAGGGTTTCAGAGGAGCATTTAAAGAGGAGGTCTCACTAAAGGGGAAGGCCAGAGCTGACGAGGTCTATTCAGTCAGGGTGGATGTGACCCATTATCAGCAGTTAACGTGGAGCTGTGAACATCCAAAGAGGAGAGAAAAAAAGTCTGTTCACAACTCCACATTAACTGCTGATAATGGGCCACATCTACCCTGACTGAATAGACCTTGTCAGCTCTGGCCCTCCCCTTTACTGAGGCCCCCTCTTTAAATCCTCCTCCGAAATCCTCCCACTCGTGCATCTTATAGAGCAGATCCTTGCCCATGAAAGCTTATGCTCCAAAATATGTTAGTCTATAGGGTGGCACAGGACTTCTTGTTGTTTTTCAAGATACAGACTAACTCAGTCACCTCTCTGATACCTATCATAATGCAATCTTGGGATGCATAAACAGGGAACTCTCAAACAGCAGTAGAGAGGTTATTTCAGCTCTGAATTTCACACTGGTAAGACCTATGATGGAGTACTGTGTCCAACCGTAACATCCATGATTTTATTATAAATTGAAGAGGGTTCATCAATGAGTATGATTTAGGATTACAAAACATTGCTTATACAATTACAGGCTCACAGCATTCAATCTATTTAACTTAAAGAGAAAGTTAAAGGATGACTTGATTACAGTCCATAAATATCTACACAGGGAACAAACACTTAATAATTTAGAAGGGAATGGTAGAACATGATTCAATGACTAAAAGTGGAAGCTAGATACATTCAGAAAGAAAATAAGGTAAATTTCACAGCAAGAGTAATTAAACATCAGAACAATTTACCCATAGTTGTGATGGATTTTCCATCACTGACAATTTTTATATCAAGAATAAATGTTTTTCTAAAATATATATTCTAGGAATTATTTTTGGGAATTTGTATGTCCTACATTATATTAAGCAGTCAGACTAGATGTTCACAGTATCCACTCTGGCCTTGGAATTGGGTTGTGTTGCTACTGGCTCCTTCCCAGAAAGGGCAAGACACAGAGAGAAGCAAAGAGAGCCAAATGTAATTTCTTTAGCAGAATGAAAATAGGACAGGAAATACAATAGTATAGTATCCTAAACTTCTGCTCTTTATTTATGTGACTGACCATGACAAAATTACATTCCTTATTCTTTCAACATCCAATCATACACAAAAAAAAATCAGATCTAGAGGGTGTCAAATAGTACTAACATTTCAAAACCATCCAGTAACAACTTTTATGGTGGACATCAGTACTAACGGACCGATACTGTTTGTTCTAACGGACCAATACTGTTTGTTTCTATAATGTAATCTGAAAACAATCTCTTGGAGATTCTAGCATGCAATGTGACAACAGTTCAGCTGGCTTGATTGGCAAATCAACCTGTACAATATCATGAACCCTTAGCTAAGTTTTTCCCTTCATTCATATTGGATCTTGCACTACAGATTTACATGTAGGGAGAATATTACAGTTGCAGCAAGTGCTTCCCTTTTAGTGACATCACATAAATCCCTCTGCAGGGATCTATAATGTTCCAGCTTGCAGAAATGAAAGGAGCAGAAAATGATTACAGGGGAAGATGGATTCCTCTAACATTATTGTTGTCCCTTTCACTCCTCTTCCTGAACAGCAAACCATCAAAGAAAAGAGCAGAAATTTATACAACAGAGGGCTGTATTTCTCTATGGAGTATGGAATATCCTTCACAGAAGATTTCAGGGCAACAGGAACTCCTGAAAGCCCAGATTCTCTGTGCAGAAATTATCGGAGGGGTAGCCATGTTAGTCTGTATCTGTAACAGCAACAAAGGGTCCTGTGGCACCTTATAGACTAACAGAAAAGTTTAGAGCATGAGCTTTCTTGAGCACAGACTCACTTTATCTGATGAAGTGAGTCTGGGCTCACGAAAGCTCATGCTCAAAACTTTTCTGTTAGTCTATAAGGTGCCACAGGACCCTTCTGTGCAGAAAGAAACAGTTCCTTCTGCAGGGTCTAGGGCATTAAATCACCACACAAAAAATTGTGGGAAACTCTACAAGCTAAAAAACTCTTAATAGCTGTGTCTACACGTGCACGCTACTTCGAAGTAGCGGCACTAACTTCGAAATAGCGCCCGTCACGGCTACACGTGCCGGGCGCTATTTCGAAGTTAACTTCGACATTAGGCGGCGAGACGTCGAAGTCGCTAACCCCATGAGGGGATAGGAATAGCGCCCTACTTTGACGTTCAACGTCAAAGTAGGGACCGTGTAGTTGTTGCGCGTCCTGCAACTTCGAAATAGCGGGGTCCGCCATGGCGACCATGAGCTGAGGGGTTGAGAGACGCTCTCTCTCCAGCCCCTGCGGGGCTCTATGGTCACCGTGGGCAGCAGCCCTTAGCCCAGGGCTTCTGGCTGCTGCTGCGGCAGCTGGGGATCCATGCTGCAGGCACAGGGTCTGCAACCAGTTGTCAGCTCTGTGTATTTTGTGTTGTTTAGTGCAACTGTGCCTGGGAGGGGCCCTTTAAGGGAGCGGCTTGCTGTTGAGTCCACCCTGTGACCCTGTCTGCAGCTGTGCCTGGCACCCTTATTTCGACGTGTGCTACTCTGGCATGTAGACGTTCCCTCGCAGCGCCTATTTCGATGTGGTGCCGCGCAACGTCAAAGTTGAACATTGACGTTGCCAGCCCTGGAGGATGTGTAGACGTTATTCATCGAAATAGCCTATTTCGATGTTGCTACATCGAAATAAGCTACTTCGATGTAGGCTTCACGTGTAGACGTAGCCAATGTGAGATATATTCCTCCATGGGGAGGATGGACTCTTGGATTGTATGATGGGTATTTATCTTAAACTGAAGGAGAATCAGTCCTACCATTAAAATAATCCCCTTCAAATAATTCAGAGTTCAGGGCAAACAGTTTTCTTAGCATTTTCCCACACTCTTCTCTAAGTAGCATGAAAATATGCAACCCATTTCTTTCTAATTAAAAATGTTCTAAAACCAGGCAACTAACAGCAACACAGGCAATCTGAACAGCTCTGTGCACTTTGTGAAATAGTTCCAGTTGCAGGAGTTCAAGCAGCATAGAAAAGAAAGTTTATTGCGGAGCTATGATTGAACAGTGCAGGTTTTTAAAATTCAGTCATATTGTCTGGCTACAGCTTATTGTTAATGAGCAACATGGTGAAGCAATAAACTATTCTTGTCATGGAACTAGCTGTCAAACTGAAACGTTTTCTTCCCCGCTTCTGGCATTAACTAAAAGCATTCTGAGATGTGGTTTTCATACAAACAATCTCAGGCTAGGAGCATGCCCACTGGGAGACAAAAAAGGGGTCTTTGCTGACATCAAGGCTCAAATATCTTATTTCTAAATGAGTAAATGCTTGACAGCAGGGAGTTTATTTTGAATCCCAGTCTTGACTCATGTGCCGGAATGATTCCAACAAAGCAACTATGAGCCTACTCTACACTCAATAGGCCTCAAGCTGCCTACAGCTATGTCACAGAAAACAACTGCTAGTATAAACCAAGAAAAAAAAATCTTATTTCCCCAATTAGATTATTCCAAAGGTGACAAACTCATTTATGATTTTAACATAAGAAAAATAAGATTTTAACATACGAAATGCATTGTTTTATGAGGTATAGTTCAGGACCAGTTGCTGTGAATCCAAATTTACTGCAGAATAAATCCACTGGTCACATAGATGCATCTTTGCTTTGCCTGGCTTTCATAAGACTGAACAAAGAAATGCAACTTCTGATAAAGGTGAGCAAAAGGTCTTCTTTCTTACTCCTTCCATTTCCCCAAAGAAGAGTTAGAATTTTCTCATCTCATGTCAACACTGGGGATTTGTCTGCACTTGTAAATTTAAAGTGCAGCTGCAGCAGTGCTTTAATGTGGCAGTGGGGCACAACATCAGCACTGAGAAGAGAGCTCTTCCAGCATGGTAGACAAACCACCTCCATAAGGAGAGTAACTAACAGCAGTGGTAGAGCAGCTCACACCAGCGGGTAGCCTGTTTACACAGGCAGTTTACAGCACTGTAACTTGCTGTACTTAAGGGGAGGAGGGGGGAGATTTCTTTTTCACACCCTGAGAAAGAAAGTTACCACGCAGTCAGGGGTGCGTCTACAATAGCTGGTTACTTCGAAGTAGCTGGCACAATGTCGAAATAGCACGCGTCACGTCTACATGCGCCGTGTGCTATTTCGATGTTGAAATTGACGTCAGGCAGCAAGACGTCGAAAACACTATTCCTATCCGAAGATGGGAATAGCGCCCGACTTCGACGTTCAACGTTGAAGCAGGGAGTGTGTAGACAATCCGCGTCCCACTACTTCAAAACAGTGGGGTCCTCCATGGCGGCCATTAGCTGAGAGGTTGAGACACGTTCTGTCCAGTCCCTGCGGGGCTCTATGGTTGCCACGTGCAGCAGCCCTTAGCCCAGGGCTTCTCGCTGCTGCAGCTGGGGGTCCATGCTGCGTGCATGGGGTCTGCAACCGGTTGTTGGCTCTGTGGATCTTGTGCTGGCCAGGCCGAGTGAGTCTGGGAAGGGCCCTTTAAGGGAGCAACTTGGGGCTTTGCTGGCCCCCTATTTCGACGGGGAGTGCTTGTGTGTGTGGACACTCCGCATTCCCTTCCGGGGCAGCTCCTCTTGACATCCTCCGTCGCTACTTCGACGTTGAACGTCGATGGCACCAGCCCTGGAGGATGTGTAGACAATACACTTCGAAGTAGCCTATTTTGATGTTCTTACAACGAAATACACTACTTCGACACAGCATGCTAGTGTAGACGTAGCCTCAGTGTTTCCCAAAGTGTGGTACATGTACCACCAGTGGTATGCAAAAGGATTTCAAAGGGTACATGGAAGAAAATAAATGACTGAAAATCAGGAGATAAGCACTGGGATGGCACTGAGAGAGGGGTAAACCAATAAGGCCAAAGTCCTGAAAGGGGTACATGGATGTTTTAAGTAACAGAGAGAGATTGAGTCTGTTCTGGTATGGGTATGGTCTGAAGAAGTGGGACTGTCCCATGAAATCTCACCTAATAAATTATTTTGTTAGTCTTTAAAGTACTACTTTACTGCTTTTTTTGTTATGTTTTAAGTTTGGAAAACTATCTGTGGAGAGAAGCCCTGATAACTGCCTCTCATTAGTTATCAAGTATTTGCAGAATCAGGGTTTGTACAATTCAAATGCAGTAAAACCCCCAATTATTAGACACATCTTCACAAGAAGCCCTGTTGACAGAAGCTACTGTTGGAAGGGATTTCCCAGAAAAACTTCTGTTGACAGATTCGATCTGCTTTTACGTGTAGATGCAAAGAGCAATCCGCTCTGTCAACAGAGACCTGCCAGACTGCCCAGCCTTCTCTCAACAGAATGGACGCTCTGCAAACAGGGCTGCCTGGTGAAAAGGAACCCCTGTCTGTCGATAAAAGGGTCCCGGAGTGTCTACATGGCTGTTTTATTGACAGAACACTGTTGAGAGAGGCATTGTACCTGAATGAGCAGTATAATGCTGCAGACAGATGTGCTGTGTTTTGTCAGCAAAGCGCATTTTGCTTGTAGATGCGCCATGGCTTTTCCTCGACAAAAGCCCAGTTTTGCTGGGAAAAGCCTCTTGTGCAGGCATATCCTAGGGTTGCAGCTATATTGTTCCCTACAGTATGCATTCCAAACCTTGTTAATGGTTTCAGACAATGGGACTTCAACTTCTTTCCTTTAAGATGTCTCCAAACCCTAATATCTCCCCACTGGGAAGTTTTTTCTTAATTTCAATCCATTATCTCAGAGATTGGACAGTGGGGAGGGAGAGAGGAGTCGGCCAGCCAGCAAAGGAGTAGGAAAAAAAAGTCCAGAGGAGGCAACAGCTAACCTGGGAAGGTGAAAAACCAAGTAGCACGCAAAGAAGAATGAAGAGTATTTTCATCAGCATCAGTCTCTGCAAACTCTATTCACAAGAGGAAGCAGCCACAAATATCCAAAGGCAATAGACAGCGAAGTCACTGGAGCATATGCAAGGTAAACCAAGAGGAAACACAAAAATTAAACCACAACATAGAATATTCTGCAGTATTGTTATCTTGCTGGATATCATGACATGTATTGCAATTTGAAGGAGGAAGTAGAAAGAGCAGTGAACCGACTAAAGATCAACAAGAGCCCTGAAAATGATAAGATCACGGGAAAGATGATCAAATGTGGCAGAGAAAGTATGATTCAGGAAACATACCAACTACATAACATAGTGTGGAACTAAGGGAAGGCACTTAAGGAATGGACAAGATCCATGCTAGTCACAATACACAAGAAAGGAAGCACATTGGAGTGCAAGAACTCCACAATGATTGCCCTAATGAGTCATCTAGGCAAGGTGCTGACGACAATAGTGAAGGAAAGACTGAGATTGCAGGCAAATGAACATCTAGCAAATGAGCAAGCAGGGTTCAGGAAAGATGGAAGTACCCATACAGCAGATATTGGCAATAAGATTGATAGTGCAGAAAGCTTGATGAAAGAACATCTACAATTGCTTCATTGATTTTAAGAAAGCATTTGATAGTATAGCTCAGAAAGTGATTAGGGTGGTGGTGGAGTCATACGGCGCGAATACCAGTCTGATAAGTTTTTTGAAGGATACCAGCGACAATGTGGAGGTAGTGGTGAGAATGTGCTGAGAGTTGGGAAGTTGGTTCAGAATGAGAAGAAGTAAAAGAAAAGGAGATCAGATATTGACGATTATCTTCATCACGCACCTAAAGAGCATGATGGACAAGATCAAGGAAGAGGTAGAAGGGATATTGGTGCATGGAATGAGAGTTAACAACTTAAGGTTTGCTGAGGATATAGTTCTCTTTGGGACGGTTAAGAGAAGCGAGTGAAAACAGTGCAGGTGCTAAATGAGGAAGGGAAGCAGTACAGACTGATAATGAACATTGATAAAATGAAAACATTGGTATTTGGAGATAAGGAAATAGGAAGATCAGTGTAAATGAGATTAAACTAGAGACTGTAGAGAAGTTCATGTATCTGGAGAGCAACAGGATCTAGAAGGAAATAATGATTAGAATAGTAAAAGCAAGAGCAAGTTTGAAGGTGATGGGTAAAGATCTGGAAAAGCAAAGTGATTAGCTTATGAACAAAGCTGAGCATTTTGAAAACATGTATTCAGCAGCATGTTGCACAGATGTGAGACATGGGTGATGACAAAAAATTCTAAGAGCAGGCTACTGGCATTCAAGAGGAGTTGTTATAGAAAGATCTGGAGAATAGGATGGATGCAGATGGTCACCAACAAGAAATTATATCGGAAGATACAGCCAGAAGAGAACCTACTGCAAAAGCTTATAGAATGGAAGTTACAACTAGCTGGTCATATTTGCAGAATGAACGATGAATGAAAAATCAACAGCCTGGTATTTGGCATAAAGGACGGTTCGAATAGGTGAAGTAGACCCCACAGAGAACGGTTAGATGATATAGTAAATTGTTGCAGAGCTAGTCTACAGAAACTAAGCCACTCCACACTGGACAGGGAAGGATGGAAGGAAATAGCGCAAGAGGCATTAGACACCAGTGAGCACTGAGCCCATAGTTGATGATAATGATGGTGTCGACAATGGCAGTAGGAGAGGTCCATTATTTCACGTTTCTCTTTTTGTTTCCTCTGTTGTATGGTTAATTGTATTTTATCCAAAAGCCTCATGATATATATGTTTTTGTACGACTGTGAAAATATTTGTTGCATGTTCTGTTTGAAGGGTTGTTTGATTGGAGGAGTTTAAAATGACAATGAGATTTAAGACACAATCAGGAAGGGACAATGTCATATTAAAGGATACATGCTAATAGAATACTGCACCCAAAACTTCAGTTACACTTTATCATCAGGCTTGGATCAGGATGTTTTTAAAACATTCATCTGCAACATCATCATCTCCCCAGAGCAGTGAACTATCAGAAATTGAAACAATGACTTTACAGCCCCAAAAAGGTGGCATGTGGAAACACTAGAGTCATTATCAGAGAAATAACAAAAGACACATCAATTTGAAGCTCCGGATGAAACAAGTAGAAAATTAAGTGTTTCCTATAAACAGAAAAAAGGCAAAATTGACAATTTTATTTTCAGACAAACTTCTTGTCTGTACTGAAAGGGCTGAGAATTTAAGGTGCTACAGGTTATGTTACACACACACACACACACACGCTTATTGTGGGATACCAGTGCCTTTTTACAGTTAACATATGTCACTTGGGAAGTACATTAAGCGAGGCTTTCTCAAGCTTCTGATTTCTGAAGCCTCCCACCCCCACAGCAAGCTCAAAAAAAAACAACCCCTACAGTCTATCTTTCACAACTACGTATAAAACCCATGGGAAGCACTAGGGTATAACGAGTAGGGAAGTTGCTAAGGGCCCCGTCACATGAAGCTAAGTTCCTTAGGCTCCATTTGCAACCCTGGGGCAAGGGGCTTAGTATCCTGTACTTCAGCCCCATGTGGTAGGTTTTGGCTTTCTACTGTGTGCCCCAGAAAGTCCAATGCCAACCCTGCTCAGTGGGCCCTTTGAAATCTGCTCATGGCCACCCAGGGGGCCTCAGATCTTTGGTTGAGAGCCACTGATTTCAACTAAAAGAGACCACTCTAATTCTGGAATACTCACATCCACATGAGACAGTTATATCTAAATAATTACAGTAGTTTAACTGTATTACCTGGAAACAACCCTATTGTGTAGACAACCCCTCAGACAGAGGAAGATTAATAAAAACTATTTAAAAATCAGTAGATAGCAATGTCCTGAAGTACTATCTCAGGTGAAACATATTAAGGCTAAACCTTTCTAGTTAAACCTCTCTAGTCTGGCACACTCAGAACCTGACAAGTACAGAACAAAAATTTGCCTGATCACGGGAAGTCAATATTGTCCAGCAGCATTGTCAACACTTCCACTGCTTACTGACCTCTTAGAAAATAATGCAGGAGTGAATTACAGCTAAATAACAGCACAGAACACTGAGAGCCAGGACTTGTGGCTGGAAACAAACTTTATAAGACCATGGGAAACTTGGCCACACCTATGATAAGTGGTCGTTTGGCTAACTATAAACACTAGCAAGGCCCGCCCCTTTGTGGCAGCTACAGCCAAAGTACCATGCCCTCCCTCAGAGCCAGGCTCCCCCAGACACCTCCCAGAACCAAATAAATACCCCCCCCACGCTAGGCTCCTCCACAGCCAGGCACCCCCAGCTCTCCCATCCCCCATTTTAAATCAATGCCACTGCCAGGTCCGCCAAGGCTGGAGCCGCTGGGGCCGATCCGGGGTGCCAGATCCGGGAGTTGTTCGGGGCCACTGGAGCCAGGGCTGCTTGGCCCACTAGGGCAGCAGCCTGTGAGGGTGGGGCTGCTGAGGAACCAGCAGAGGCTACTGGGGGGCCACTGGGCCTGCGGAGAGCCACTTGGAGCCTCCACTGGAGCTGGAAAGCTGCTGCCGCTGGAGCCACTGGAGTGGCCAGGGCCACCACAGGACCCGCCACACGCTTCTCCCACCAAGCACTGGGCATGTGCACAGCACAGAGGACTTCATTCTGACAGTGGGAGTAACTACAGTGAGACAGAGGGACGGATGGACAGACAGTTCTCCGTTTAGAATAGTGTGCCAGATATAATAGATGCTGGATTAAGGATGCTGCTGGACAAGAGTGCTGGATTAGAGAGATTCGACCTATAGAAATAAACATACAGGGCATTCTTGAACTGAAGCAACTGAATTCACTTGGGAATGAAGAAAGAGGGCTAATTTCAGTCCTTAATCAGAAGCAGAAGTTCAAAGCTACACTATTGTCCCCGAAGGGTCATAAAGACTGTGCAAGACTGCTATAGCTACTGTTTTTACCTACTATGTTAACTTCAGCATATCTTTATTAAAGCACTGTTTTGTGAACAACATGAACCCAGCCATCTGAAATTATGTTTTCACTATACAGATAGAAAATGTGGACTGCCAGTCTTTCTACTGCAAACATCAGGGTTAAGCAGAATATCATTCCGAAAGCTTCCAAATCATGGACGCACCAGACTTCTGAGTACCAAAGCAGATTCCACAGAAGGCTAATTGGAGAAATGAGAAATCCTCTAAGGTTAGCCAAGATACTCCAGGAGGAGCAATCACCCTCTTTGCGAAAGTTTTAGGATTAATTTCATAGTACAAATGAAATAGAGAGAACAGAATAATCTTAATAAGAAAAAAGAGAGAATAGCCTCATGAAAGAAGTTTTCAAAACTACACCTATCAAGTGCTGAACTCTTCTAGAAAAGGAACTAAACAATTTAGCTTGGAGGAAAAACTTTAGAATGCAGAGAGCTCTCAAAACCTGCCAACCTGTTTCCATGCACTCCCCTGCTTGTCTATTTCCAACTGTTGTCTCTTCTTATATTTCAATTGTGAACTCCTTGGGGCAAAACAAGTCTTTTAGTTCTGTGTTTGTACAGCACGTAGCACAATGGGATGCTGGTCCACAACTGGGACTGCTAGGCACTACTGTCATAGAAATAATGCTATTTCGTTTTTAGAAAACAAGACTAACCAACTTAGTTATTCTAATCCAAATATCTGTGTCTAGATCATGCATTAAGGTTTTGCTTAGAATAAAAGCTTTACAGTAACTAGTCCACACACAGATACATTAGGCAAGCATGTCGTCATTGTGGTAGACAGGAACTGAGTTTCAGACCATCTTGCACAGTTTATTTACAGGCATGATTTTAAACCAATTCCTTTAAACTGGTACAAAACCCTACCTTAAACACACTGACCACATCTATACAGCATTCCCCTTTTGGAAGAGGAATGCAAATCAGAGAGATCAAAAATGCAAATGAAGCACTGATTTACAAACACTGTTCCTTCATTTGCATAATCTGACATGATTGCATTTCCGGAAGAGACTTTTCCAAACAGATGTTTAGACTGGGTTCCTTCCAGAAAAGAACACAGTTTTCGAAAAAACCCTTCTTCCTCATTCACTTCAGGAAAAAGGGTTATTTCAAAAACGGGATTTTTTTTCCCCTAAAGAAACCATCTACAAATCTGTTTTTGCTTTTGGAAAAGTCTCTTCTGGAAATGCAATCTCATGAAACTATGCAAATAAAGCACAAGATTTGTAAATCAGCACTTGATTTGCATTTTTGATCTCCCTCATTTGGATTCCTCCTCCAAAAGGGGAATACTGTGTAGATGCAGCCTCTGATTTTATTAGTCAAGGTAAAAGAGCATAACCCATTCAGAAAAACTAGAGTATCCACACGAGGTTTTCTGCCAGTTTAGCTGAAGTGTTTTAAAGACATGTTTTTAGTTACTCACTTTTATAAAGTTTTAAATCTCCACTTAATTCCAAAGGAAGATATCCCAGAACTGCAAGACACAGTATCTGATCTTAAAAGGGTAACAATTTGCACTCTGTTCTGGCTGTCTTAAAGTAGAAACAAAGGCGGGTAACGTGAGAAAAGGAAACTCTTGCTTGAATGATGTTTTTGTGACGTATAACTATATGGGGAATGTCTCCACTACCAGTTGGACTGAGGGGGCCAGTAATCAATCAAGCAACAGTCAATTTAGTGGATTCAGTGAAGACTCTCTAAATCAACTGTTAACTGCTTGGATATTGACTCCAGTAATCCACTGGAACTAGAAATACCAGGGCAATTGAAGAAACATCATCTCTTAACACACTGCAGTGAAGACACAGCAGCAGACCTATGTACATTGACTTCAGTTATTCTTGTAACTTAGACTGATCTCCCATTGTAGTGTAGAGCAACCCTAAGATAGAAGGTAGAATCTGGAATTTGTCAGCTAGACAAAGAAAGAAGCACTCTATAGCAACAAGAATTACCTTTTTTGTAAAGTGCTGCTGGATTCACTAACATCAGAGAACTGATTTCCCATTATCACATGCTCCTTACTAGATCAGTCTTCACCCTCTAAACCAGTGGTTCCCAACCTTTTCAGCAACACGGCAAACTCCAATAAAACAAACAATTTTACAGCACAACCACATTTTTTCAGTTGAATTGATCACTACAAACATCACTTTTAGTCACATTTACTATGGTTACAGTCGTACTGAAGAGGTTTGTGAAACAGCAGTGCATGCAACTAAACAAGTAACACATGCATTAGTGTTTCAAATCCACCACAAAATAAACCATCTTGAACAGTAAGCACAGACATTTTCAAAATACGCTCAACTCAACTATTTCTAACTGTTCATAGCCCTATATCTACTCCACAGGCAGCATTTGATTTCTGCCTAAATTTCACCTTTTCACATTATGAATTTCATATCTGACAATATTTTTTAAAGTATAATTTTTATTAAACAATAGAACTGATAAATAATTGAAATTCAATGGCTCAGAGCAGAACACAAAGCAAACAGAAACTTACTGAGTTAGTGGGAAACCTGGGCCTGCTGCAGATGTTGAAAAAGGTGTCCGGGGGAAGAGATGGCTACAGAGGGCAGACTCTGCCTGCCCTACCAGCCCATTGATGCTGAAATGCGACATTGAAGCCATGTCCCAGCTCCAACAGGCTCCCTCCCTCCCCACCTGACACAGCATTTAGCTGCCTCCCAGCACAAACAGGCTCCTGCAGGGTAAGCATTTCCCCTTGTGGCAGTTCTGGAAAATTGTCTGGAAAATTGACAAAATGTTGTGGCATACTTGGACAGTTCTCACGACACATCAGTGTGTCATGGTACACTGGTCGAAAACCACTGCTCTAAGCAGCTACAAATTCTACTAGAAACCTTACCAATTTGTCTTCCATTACGGTGATTCTTTAATAATGCTGACTGCAAGGAATTAGGAGATGTTATATTTAAATGTACTTTATAAAATTCCAATAAGTGAATCTTACCTTCATAACTCAATTATTTTCTCTTTCAAGCAACATACTATTATTGTGAGAGCTCTTTCCTCATACAGTAAACCCCTGATATATGCAATTTCAACTTGCGCTTAACTTGCATTAACATGACTCAAAAATACTTGGTTTCCCAGGGACTG
Organism: Carettochelys insculpta; assembly: GCF_033958435.1. Classification (NCBI taxonomy): domain Eukaryota; kingdom Metazoa; phylum Chordata; order Testudines; family Carettochelyidae; genus Carettochelys; species Carettochelys insculpta. The sequence goes on along the minus strand of NC_134137.1, from coordinate 282,326,921 downwards.
CGGTGAGTGCTGTTCCTTCACTAACTCCCTGCTCCAGCCCCCAGCTTAGGGAAGCCAGGGAGAAGCTGCTGTGGTGCAGCTGTCTGCCCACGCAGCTCCCCCAGTTGGGGGAGCCAGGGGACAAACAGACAGCCGTACTGCCGCAGCTTCTCCAGGGCTCCCTGTCACAGTGGGAGCCAGGAAACCGACCAGCAGGGTGCATTAGTCAGTTTCCTGGCTCCTGCAAGCCCAGGGGAGCCAGGAGCCGACCAGGAACGCAACACTCACATAGCTCAGGGGTCTACTGTACTCTGTCAAACTGCCCTAAAAAACCTCCAAACCATTGTCCCTTCATTTTTCTGTTTGACTTCTCTTCTCATCCTTTGAGCCACTAATTAAGTTTTTGGTCTTTGCTCCTCTGCATGTATTTTGACCCTGTTGCTGCCTATCATTTTATACTTTCATTTTGACTTCTCTCTTCAAGGCATTCATCCTCCATTATATTTTATACTACTTCCCATTTGTCTTCCCTAACCCAATTATGTATTTTTCCACAGCCCAAAAGAGACTTGTTGGTTACGAGGGGTAGGCTGGATATTTTTTTTCCAGTTTCTAGTTAATAGACATTTAGATACGTAAAATTTATTTATTTTAAAATAGGAAGAGGGGACAAAAAGTTTCATTTCCACATTTTGCATAAATAATCTATCACATTTTTACCCATCTACACAAAATCATTTAAATGCATTTCTTGGTTTACTTGATTTCTGAACTACAGAGACTGCCAATCCCCAGAAACATGATCCAAATGGGCTTGGCAAAACAAGTAAATGTCATCTCCACAGTTCAGTACAGTAGACTCCTGAGATATGCACACTCAAGTTGCACAAATCTTGGGTTATCGCGACTTTGAGTAGCAGAGGAGCTTGTGCCTGGCTCCAGGCTGCCCGCCATTAAGGGGAGCCAAGAAACTGATGAGTGCAGCAGCACTCGTCAGTTTCCCGTCTCCTGTGAATGGTGGACAAGCAGGAGACAGGTGTCAGCTCTACGCCACTCACTAACAGGAGTGGCTGCCAGCCCGACAAGAGCTGGGAAACTAACGCGGCTCAGTTTCCCCTCTCCTGTGAGCAGCAAGCAGCCCAGAGCCAGGCTCTCGGCTGCCTAACACTCACAGGAGACAATAAATTGACCAGCACTGATGCACTGGTCAGCTTCCTGGTACCCTTGAGTTATGCAAAATATGACTTATGCAGCATTCTGCAATAATGCAACCTCCATGTAAGTTGGGAGTCTACTGTACATTGTAAACAAAGCACTCATCCCAAATGAGATTACAACCCCTCATGCCCATGATAACACAAAAGCAGCAGAACCTTCTCCCACAACATTCATGCCATAGTTAGGACAAAGTTAGCAATATCATTGCACTTGGTATTCTAATATGAAGGGATGATGCAAAGACACATTATGCTTTGTATTTTTTAAGCAAAATACAAACATTAATCTAAATGCTGTATATTCATCTTATATGTCCATTCCCTCACAAAAGCAAAGAACTACTAAATGCTTGAAAAGTATATCTTCTGCTTCACACAGCTGGAGGATACTAAACAAAAATGTATTTTTTTTTAAAGTTATCTGCTTTATTATTTTTGGCGTCAGTAGAACACCCTTTATTAAACATTGAAATAGAAGGGAAAGGAGGATTTCTGATTTCTGCTGCACCAGTCAAAGTCTAAACAGAAATATATACTGGCAGCTTCATCTGTCTGACAATAACAGCTGTCTAGAGTACAAAAGGCATCCCTATTTCTATTAGCTGGGCTGTAACAAAAAGATTGAATGCCACATCTCACAAAAAAGCAGCATTCATTTTGTTCACTCCTACACACAACACAGGAGACAAAACGTAAACTGATCTTTTAAATTAACTTGTGGAGAGTAAGATAAAAAGGCAAAGAAGAAGAAAGCCAAATCTAACACATATTGCCTAAACATATCAGCAATGCAGGCAGCAGTCCTAACAGATATCGGTCTTTCCAGAAGATCTTGAGCCTCAGATTCCATTACATATCACACTGCCCCCTTCAGTGAGACAAGCATGAGAAGAATATTGTATTTATTTAGCATAATCCATGTTCTTATGATTACAAATATTTATTACAACTAGAGAATGCTTACTTTCTTGTTATTCTTATTCCATAAGATTATAATCATGGAATAGAAACCTATCCCAATATTTCTAAAAAACAATACTAAAATCATGGGAAAAAAAGTCAGACAATAGGAACAAAATATAAACTTTACATTGTCATAGGGTAGAGAACATTTTCTAAAATTTACAGATTTTAAAAAAGTAACTAGCATTGGGTTAAAATATTCTTCTTACAAAGATCCCTATGAAGGTGGTCAAAGCTGGTGAACCACAAAAAATGACAGAGATATTGACTCGGAATTCAGAAATAAAAAGATAGGGAAAATGCTAAAATGTTAAGATACCAGACAAAAAGAGATAGTTAACTTTAAAAAAAAACAACAGATGCGCAAAGCAATTGTTCTCCAGATCTGAAGAAGTGGGTCTGTCCCGCAAAAGCTCATCACCTAATAAATAATATTGTTAGTCTTTAAGGTGCTACAGGACCGCTTTTTTTGTTTTGCGAAGATACAGACTAAGACGGCTGCCTCCGAAAACGTGAAGAGAACAGACATGGGCTGCATTCAATAAAAACTACAGTACACACAAGCAGAGTCTAGACCAGGTTGCAGGTCCGTGGCTTACTCAGATCAAACCTACAAGGCTCAGGACTTGCATCCCATCCATGCAGGGGCTCAAGCAAAAGCTGGCACTCCAGCCACATGTGGGGGCACCACGGCTGGAGCACCAACTTCAGCCACCTTGCACCATTGCAAGATGTGGGGAGAGCCCTGAGCCTTTCAGGCCCAATCCAGCCAAGCTGTGACCAGATCCGGACCAAGAGCTCTACCCGGCAAGGGGAAGCAGCTTGGTGTGCTGCACGGAAGCATCCCACTACTGTCACCATCCCCCACCGCTCCCATTGCTCAAATTACAGCCCATGGTAGAGGCAGGGGGCAGTACTGGTGGGGAAGCATAGCTGTGTGTGCTGCAGGGGCATGTGGAACAATGTGCATCCCTGCTTCTGAGCTGCCCCATCCTTAACTCCTGACCCCAGAAAGTTTCCCCACTCCTAGTCTACACAGACGAATTAACAAGCAACACATGGGTATCCAATACATAAACTATCTGGATTCAAAATACTCTTCACAACCTCAGAGTATTAGAACTAATTTTTTTGTTACAAAAATCACTGAAGATCACCTGTGAAAGGATTGTTTTACGAGCTTGGTTTAATACAACTTAATTACAAACCCAACTCTCTTACAAATGTGAACAACTGTAACTAGAAAATGAGTATTCAAACAAGTTACCTTTTTAATATCTGAATTTTATTGCACCTTTCCATTTTCTGCCATCTTTTTCTGACTTACCTTTATTTATACCATGCTTCTATCATTAGCACAAGAAATTATTCCTAATCCTCCTGCGTGAGGCAGTTCTGCCACCACAATGCCCCCTCACCATCAGTCTACCTCACCCCCATGAATAAAAAGTGTTCGTGTGATTTTTCTTCTACTGACACAAATTTTAAATTTTCAAATGCACTGTCAATTTTTATATTAAACACCAGTATACAAAGAGTTATTGGGAGAAGGCTGGATAATTTAAAAATGAGGTTTTTGGCACAAAGAAAGTGTACAAGTTTGTTTTAGTTTCTGTTATCCATAAGGTAACTTGATGGTTTTGATACTAGCAAAGTGACATCGATTCTTTCAACACATTTTAGAAAGGGAAATGGGGTTGATTCCTAGTTTCGCACCTCAGAAATCTTTGACAGCTGGTAGCTTGCCCACTCTACTCCAAACATCTGCCATTATACAAAAGTGACAAACATTTTAGCTTGATGTTTTTGCTTGATTGATCAGCAGTGAAACCGACAACGTTGACATTGAAATGGTTTATATTCCAGAGGCGAATGAAAGTTCAGACTTCATTGGTGTTTCAGACTTTCTGAATAAGAATAAAAGAATACATGGACACAAATCAGATATCAGGAATGATAACATACAAAACCTGTAGAACACTGCAAAAATCTCTGGACACTCAGTACTAGATTTAAAAGTAGCCATCCTGGGGGGGGGGGGAAAAAAAAAAAAAAAAAAAAAAAAAAACCACTTCAAAAAACAGACTCCAAACAGAAACTGCATAGCTACAACTCATTTGCAAAGTTGACACCATCAATTTAGGATTGAACAAAGACCAGGAATGGCTGGAAAATTACAAAAGCAGTTTCTCCTCTTTTGGTATTCACAACTGTACATCACCTGCTGGAAGTAAGCCACATCCTCCGACTGAACTGACCTCATTAACTCTGGCCTTCCTCTTGATTGGTACTCCCTTCTTTTCTTGTGCCCATACATTTATAACTGCCTCTGGAATTTCCATTACATGCATCTGATCAAGTGGGTCTTTGCCCATGAAACCTTATGTACCAATAAATCTGTTAGTCTACATGATGCCACAGGACTTCTTGTTGTTTCTGCAGATACAGACTAAAAAGGCTACCCCTCTGAGACTTTCTGAAGGCTCAGCTATTACATTGGCACACATTTTGCAGATTTAATTTTTAAAATGAATGCTTCGATTTTTCAGCCATAATATGCAGCAACATAAAACTATCTGCATTAGTATGAAACTACATGAGGCTGAAGACCCTCATTATTCTGTGGATCAGTGTTTCATAAACTATGCCCCGCAGAATACTGGTGTTCTGTGAACAACTCGCAGATGTGCCACAAGTGTCTGATATTTTTTGATATCATACACTGTTAGTATATATTTTGTGTTATTAAAGCCAAATACAACATTATTGCTTCATTTTGGTTTTGCTGTCTGTGTCGCTGGGTTGTGTTTTTTGTGTACCCACAAGTTTTTTAAAGAACATTTTTATAGGTGTTCCACATACAAAATATTGTTTGATGTTCTGTGGCCTCAAAAATATTAAGAAACACTGCAATTAAGAAACACTGCTGTAGATAACATAACCTAATTTTTCCCTGTGAACACCTAACACCCAGAGTTTGAAAAAATTCCCAGCTCCAGACCAGCCATCAATACCTCTATGTGGATGATAGAAATCAAGGCTAAGCCTCCAATAAAAAAAAGGTGTGTTTTTATGTGATAACACCCACTAGCTATTTTGATGTAAAAGACTAATGACAGAAGGCTCTGTAGTTTTTACTGAGATGTAGATAAGGAAAGTCAAACTGAGACGGGGAGGGAAAATAATGAGGTTTTTAAAAATTTGACTTCTGCCAAGCAATTTCCATTAAGACTTCTATTTTTAGGCATCTAAAGATTCATGGGTGTGCAATGTTATATCAGAACAAGGCAATAACAACTCAATTACAATTGAGGAGACTAAACACATTAAAATAAGTTGTCAACATTGCATGTGAAAATACGCAAAGTAAACATCCTCAAATCAAACTCTAGGAAGTTATTCTTTACCTATCTGTACATGTCGATTATAAATTAAAATATTTTTGCTGATTTGTGTGTATGCAAATAGGTATTTCCTGAAAAAAATATCTAATCCCAGCAATCCTAAAGTTACATAACATGCATTAACTACCTTGCTGTATTTAAAAAAAAAAAAAAAAAAAAAGCAGGCCACCTTTTTGCCAGCGAACAGACTGCCCAAACTGCAGCTGCAAACATGTGAAGGTTACGTCTGTCCTATGTAGCTCTCCTGGTAGCCTAGCGGGAGAGAGCCCACACTGTGAGGTAATACACCAGCTGCAGGGGTGCACAAAGTGGGGGAATGGGCCCCCTTTGGGGTGGGTGAAATTTTGTGAGGCGTGCACAGCACAATCAACTGCTGAGTCTCAGGCTCATCCACCTTATTAAAAACGTTGCAATACATTACTGTTGTTATGTGTATTCATATGTACATAATAATTAATAAAGTTTGTATGTTCTGCATAGTTATTTTCTTACATGTCCATAAAGGGTATTTTTTTCATATGAACAATCAAAATTTCCATCAGTTTGGACAGGTGGCGGGGGAGAAGACCTGCTAATTGCAGGGGAAAAAAGTGGGGCCCACCGTAAAAAAGTGTGCTCACACCTGCATTACTGCATGAACATGTTTTATGAGTTGCACTAACTCGAGCCGTGTCCTGTACGCCTTGCAGGGCCAAGACAAGACCTGATGTTAGAATTAATTAGATCAAAATAAGAAAACCTGTTTAGGTACATGAATACATCATCTACTCTTGTGAATTATTCTACTACTGTCATGCCATGCAAATCTTCCAAATCAAGGGCCTATACAAGCCACCAAAGACTATTACCACTTTTGCAGCATCTTTCAAGAAAATCTAACATCTTGTTATATACAAAGGTGAGATACACATGATTCTTAGCTAATACAGGTGTTTATACAAGAAAATGGCTTAAATATAAACTGACAAACTGATGTTAATAACACCTTTTACATATTGTTTCTATAGAGTGCTCAAAATAACCTGCATATTAAAGCCAACAATTTAAAAATCAAAATACACATTGGCATTTTAAAAATTCTTTGTAGAAGTTAAACTAGGACAGTTAACCCCAGAGGATCATGGCCGACTAGAAATGAAAATATAGGACCTCAGCACAATGGCTGATCTCAGAAACCTAAGTGACCTTACTTACTTCCCTAGTTAGCCATATACATAGTAACATGTGAAGCATCACAAAGCAGGCAGGAGACTTGCGGGTTTCGCAGCTCTACCAATTTGCCTTCTCACCTTTCCCTGTGAAAGGCGCAGTTGTGAGAACGGGCTTTGGCTTGGGACACACCTCCCGCCTAGACACTCCCTGCAACCAGCAGCACCCTATCAAACACCTCCACTGCGCTTTGTAGCGCTACCAAAATAAACCTCCCCAGTTGCTCCGCGCGTCCGGCTCATTTCAGCCGCTGAAGGTTGGTCGACTGGGCACCAGCACCACGCGTTCGCCAGTAGCGAGGCGCCGACTCTCGCCGCCGGGCACATAACGCGGCCGCCCCTCCGGCGCGGCAGGGGCTGCGCTTAGCTCCGCAGCGGGCGAGGCGCGCCCAGGGTACTAGAGCCGCAGGCAGAGAGCAGCGCCGCGGCGCCCAAGCGTCCGTGTGCAACGCGCCCCCGCCGGCCGGAGGAGAGGAGCCCGCTGCCCCTCCCTCCACGCGGGGCGGGGCTGGGGCACCCGTTAAACCCCCGGCCTGGATTCCCCCCAGCGCGGCCCCTGCATCCCGCGCGCGCTGAGGGCGGCGCCTCAGTCGCCAGCCGGCCGCGGACAGGCAGCGGGGTTGCGCAGGCAGAGATCAGCGAGCGGCCGCCCCCAGCTCCGAGGCGGGAGCGGCCCGGGGGGACCCTGGCGGGGCGGGGCCGGTCTCCAGCCAGACCCCCTTAACCCGGGGTGTCGGGGAGGAGCCTGCCCGCGGGAAAAGAATACGCGCAGGGACCCAGGGAGGCGCGTGAAGGAGCTGACGGAGACCCCGGCCGCGCAGTCTGTGGCCGGGGGGGCCTGTCCCGCACTCACCGCCGCGGAGCCGCCGCCGTGGTGCACGTAGCTCCCTTCTTCTCAGCGCCGGGGGGCGGCTCCTCCCGCCCGCCCGCTTCAGCCGTCGGGGAAGCGCGAGCCCCAGAAACTAAAAACCAAATAAAATTAAAAAATAAAAACTTTCCTCGTCGCCGTCTCCCTCCCCCCGAGATCACGAGCCCAAACACACCGAGACACGCCCCCGTGCCGCCCCCCTGGCTGCTCACTGGATAGGGTGGCACAGATGTTCTCGCTCATTGGCCTCGGTTCCTGCCCATCATAGAAGTCCTCACCCCTTTTCACCCCTCCTTTCTGTTAATTGGGTCTGGGCTACATGATCTCTCCGCCCATTAGCCAAAACTCTTGCCTATCATATTAACGCCCACCTTTCCACATCTTCAATTGGGTGATATGTCTTCAGCGCCCTCGCTATTGGCTACGTTCAGTGACAGTCACATGCCTCCTCCACATAAGTCATTGTCTGGCGTCTTTTCTCCTCCCCCGTTGACTACAAACCCAGGATGTGGATGACAACACACCCACTTCTTGTGCCCTTCCGCACCCTTCATTGGGCTGCATTTTTATTCTCTCCCGCCCTTTGGCTCGTCACAAAACAGGGTCCTGCCCACCGCCGCGGGTCTTAGAGATCCATGGCGCTGGTATTTCAAAGCGCCCCCGCAGCACAGCCGATCGCAGCTGGTTACGTCGTCGTCGGTCAACTGTAGACACGCCCACAGGTTCCCCTGTGGGCCGAGCAAGAGGGAGGGACTACGACGGGGTCCGTGTAACCAACAAGGCCACAGCTAAAAACACCCAGAAACGCGAGGCCCTGCCTCCTCTTCTCCCCCCTCCGGCTGATTGCTAGCAGAGAAACAACACACTGGCACAACCGGACACAGCTTGCGACGCTATTTACCCCCGCTTGCACTGCTCCTTTTTGGGCGACAGCGGGAGTGAAATTCTATTTGGGCCGGGAGGTGTCAGTCATGATGAAATTGGCAAGCTGTAGGTGGAAACGCTTAGGTTTGTCCCGCCCACCATGTTTTCAGGCCTTGGCAACAATAAGCAACGGTATGGATCACATCAACCATAGCAACTGATGACTTAACGGGAGGCGATTATCTTAGCGCGCCTGTGATTGGCTCGTAGTCACGCGCCCGTGAGCGGAAACCCTCGCATCCTCCTGCTGAGCGGATGCCATGTGACGTGCACTTCCGTGGTGTTATTGGCTGCGCCTGGCGTTGCCATGCCTCCAGCCTGAGTTCAAGGTTAGTTTTAGCAGGACCCTGGTTGCGGCGTGTGACGTCCTGACGCGAGCAGCCGCTGCACTCCAGGCTGTTGCTGTGACGCAGATTTCAGTGGGGGTCGTGCCGCAGACCCGGTACAGCGCGAGTGACCCTTGTGGCGTCCATCTGCGCAGGCGGCAGGTTTCACGCTAAACCTGGTGTTCTTAACCTTTTTGCCCTCACACCTCCCCTCCTTCCCCAAAGTAATCAGTGAACCAATCAAGACATAGTTCAGATGGTAAAGGGATTTTATTTCTAACCAATTCCTCACATACACAAAAATATAAAAATACATAAACAGTTCTTCAGGACCACCTTAATGAGATGGCTGTTGATGCTTTCAGTGAGTAAGGACAAATTTGGGGGACAGTCTTGGACAATGCTAGGTGCATGTCATGCCTGGCATCCAACCAATTTCTAGCCTTTGTCTTCACACTGATCAATGTTGAAAATCCAGATTCGCACAGATAGATTGTAGCAAATGGGATCAAGGCTGAAAGAGCTTTCTTTGTGAAAACTGGGTAGGCAGCTATTTGAGAGCACCAAAATTCATCAAGATTTTTTTTGGAGAATCCTTGCTTCAGCAAAGCTTTGCTCTGCACATGGATAAGGTCGTCCTTCTGCATGTCAGCATCATCCATCAAGTCCACATTAAAGGTGAAAGGATTTTGAATCCACTCGTCATTTTTCAATTCATCTTTACCAAAGTAATTATCAAAAGAGGCCAGGAGATTTTCCAGATGCCTCAAAATATCACCTCGAATCCAATCTGGGACTGTCTCTAACAAACCCTCTCCAAAGAGAAAAACGTTTTTCAGAGTAGGAAAATTTGCATAATTGTTGTTCACCACACGTCTCTTCCAAAGAGCCAGTTTTTGCTGGAAGGCAGCAATCTTCTCATTTGCATCCAGAGTAGTCCCTTCTGACCCTTGAAGTGAAATGTTGAGGTCATTCAATTGCGAGAATATACCTGCAAGATAGGCCAACAAAACAATGAAACCTTGGGTTTCAGACTCTTCACAGTTTGTTTTCCTTTTCTCAAAGAAACATGGCTATCTCAGTTCTAACTTCCATAACACGAGTGAAGACTCTTCCATGTGAAAGCCGACATACTGCTGTGTAATATAACAATACTTCACGAGCAGCTCCAACTTCTTGCAAGAATAGTTTGAAGAGTTTGTGGTTCAAAGCTCAAGATCGGATGAAGTTCACTGCTTGAACAGCGGTATCCATGGCTGATTTCAGTCTTGGAGAAAGAGTTTTTGATGCCAATGCATGACAATGTAGAAAAGAGTGGATGACCTCCACCTGCACCAGAGCTCCAAAGCCAGATTTCTTCCCCAGCATGGAAGGTGCACCATCAGTGCATATGAAGCCCAATTTCGCCTTCCAGTCCAGTCCATTATTTGAAAAGAACTCATCAATTAGCTGGTACACATCGGCAGCTTTTGTGGTAGCCAACAAGGGTTCACAGAACAAAAACTCTGATGCAAGTTTCAGTGGCGTACCTCACAAAAGCCAAGAGTTGACTGCATTGAGCCTCATCAGTACGTTCATCCTCACTTTCTTGAGTTCCTCCATGAGTTCATCCAAAATATCAGATGACATATCCAAAATCCGACAACTGATGACATTGTTTGACAGAGGTATTTCAGCAGTCTGTTTCCTCTGTTGCTCTCCAAGAACAACTTCAACCATTTGAAGGGCACAAGGCTTGATCAGAGTCTCATCGATTGCGTGAGGCTTTTTGTTCTTTGCAATGAGATATGCCACTTTGTAGGAGGCCTCAAGGAGTGGCTTCTGAGTAGATCCAAAACCCAACTTGGTTAAAGAGCCTGGTGAGTGGAATCGAGCTTTCTTCTGCTTCAGCAACTCCAGCAAGTCTCCAGAATTTCTTGGGTGCACATTTGCAAAATGCTCTTGGAGTTTCAGAGGCCTCATGTTATCGTTATAGAGACCTTTTGCACATAAAAAGCACTAGGGTGTTTCAGTTCCATCATGGTCAAGACAGCACGTGAATCCAAATTTCACATAATCCTCGCTGTATTTCCTTTTCTTTGACATTTTCTCATCTTCTTGAGGGGACACAAAAATGTAAACTAAACTGTCGATCGTGGTAGAGTTAAACGCAAAAACAACTACCCGCTCCAAAGACAGACTGCTAACTGAACCAGTGCGTGTGGGCAAAGTACACGACAATACGGCACAATGCAAGAGAAAGCAGTACACCTGACCTTGAACAAGCGCAATCGAGGCGTGGGATGTGTGTGAAGCTTGCAGTAATTCTACAAAGGCGCAATATGGTGTCTGACCTAATTTTTTAAAAGTGTTAGCCATGAGGAAAAAAAATATCACCTCTTGTTACATTGGCCAATCAAAATGTAACACTGTTAGCAAGATGTTAATTTCTGTCATAACCAGTTTAAAGCAGTTTTGGGGAATACGGTCAAATAGCTCTAACGGTGAAAGTAGAAATTATTCTCTTAAGTATCTGATCTCACCCCAAGTTCCCCTACATTTAATTAATAAGCAATTAATTTTAATAATTTTAATTCATAATATTAATTATAAAGAATTCTAAACTTTAGAATTTTATACAGTGAGAAAGTAATTGCGAAAAATTTTCTGGGAGGCACCTCACACCTCCCCTGTATTCTCTCTGCACCTCCCGTGGGGAGGCACACCCCACAGGTTAAGAACGCCTGCGCTAAACCCTTTGTGGTGAACCAGAGCACCCAGCTAGTGCAATTAAGTGACAGAGCTCTGCCTTACTCTATGCGGCAGCAGCAGCCTGGGGCAGCCCGGTCCTGCGCTTCCTCCAACCTCCCCATGCCACTTGCCATTTTGCATGGAAGGGATCAAACCCTGGCTCCATTGGAGTTCATGAGGGCTTTGACCTTGCTGCCAGTGAAGGCAGGATTTCTTCCTCAGCACTTTGAAATCTTGGCTGTAGTTCACTTTTTGGACAGTTTTTTTAAGCTCTTGGGCTAACTATCTCCAGCTATCCCCATTGTGTTTTGTTCTGCAGACACTCCTGAGGGGGTGTGCAAAAAAGAGGACACCCCTGAGGGGGAGTGTATTTGTTTCAGTATGTACCAGGACACATTGTATTAATGAACTGTATATACTCTAACACATTAATACAACGTCATTTGGTAGATACTGATACACTTGCTCTCAGGAGCGTCCCTTTTTTTTTTCTTTGGTAATCCTAATAAAAATGGATCCTTGGACTCCAACTGCTGGGCTGAGCCAGGAATCGGTGTTTCCTGTAAGCTGAGTGCTTGCTGTGGCTACCCAAGAGAGCTTCAAGTGCCATCCAGCTGATTAGCAGGGTGCTCACAAGCTGGCAGTGTATGCTTCTGCTGATGGTGCACATCCGCAAATTACTTGGTGCAAAATATAATCCTTTATTCCAAAGGAAATGACTTGAAATAAAGAGATACAGGGAACTAAGGAGGAAGCATAAGAGGTTATAGAATAGAGATGCAGAGAGAGGGCACTGAAAAGGTGCCTGACACCAGCTGAGATATAGTGGGTTTATGCAGAGGCCCAGGAATAGTGTGATGATTCTAGGGGTACCCACACCTATGAATCACCTTATCACCTCCGGCCTCCAGCATAAGATAAACTTTCTTATTGTTAGTGGAGTAACTGTTCCCCAGTATCACCAGCTCTTTAGCCACCCAAGCACTCTCCTCTGGCCAATTCTAGACCTTATTTTGCTTTTCAGGTTAAAAGCAAGTGCACCACAGTCCCCTCTGAATTTGTTATTTCAGGATGAGTTTCTCAGCCCCTATTCCTTTTGCCACTGTGTTAATTCTTTTCTACAACTCTTACAGTCTTTCATTTGCATACTGATGAGACCAGTTATGTTAGCTTAGAATACTTAACTTACATCTCAGCCGATAGGGGACTAGGCATTTCTTGTCTGAAAGAAAACCTGTTTGCCAGATCTGGCTTGACAGAGACTTTAAAACATTTTCAGTATGGAGGCATAAACCCATACATAGTATCTGCACATACATTTCACAATTATATTAATGGCCTGTGTTACCCCAGCTTTCATTTATGACCTCATGTGACGCTATACTGACTCAGAATCAGGACAATCCTATAACGCCCTTGCCTGTTGGCATTATGTGGTTTTGGGATCACCGATAGATCCTCAGCTGTCCTTTACCTCATACGTTTCTAATTCTGGTTTCCCATTCTAGTTTGTAAAGTGTTGCCAAGTGTTGCTTGCATCCTTTTAGTGACTGCCATATTCTGTCCCACACATGGCTGTGTATCAATAGAATCCTTTTTATTGGGATTCTCCCACAAGAACCTTAGGGTCCTAACTAAATGGAATTTCTGGTCAGCTGAAGATACCATTTTAATCATTCTAATGTTGGCTGGGGAACTGCAGATATATACCCACCTATCTTACTGAATAAAAACAAACAAGCAGTCATGTAGCACTTTAAAGATAAACAAAATCATTTATTAGGTGATGATTTTTTGTGGGACAGACCCATGAAAGCTCATCACTTCGTAAATTATTTTGTAGTCTTCAAAGTGGGACATGACTCTTGTTTTGTTAGACTACAGACTAACATGGCTACCTATCTGTTACTATGTTACTGAAAAAGCCTGTGAAGTTGGGAAATGGCACTTACCTGCATTGGAAGAACAGCAGAGCCCTTTGCCTGTCAGTCATCCCCAACAGGAATAGTTTTGAGATTTTGTCACAGAGCATCTTTGTCACTAGCTGGTGTATTTTGCTGCTTGACCAGTTTGTGTGGTCTCACAATCATAAACACACACCAGTTTGTTATCCTCTTACCGAGGTGTATAGTCTCTTCTGACACAGTAACTGTGATGCAAGCAGGGTGGATTGGTTCCAACCATTGTAATTTAAATCACCAAGAAAAAAATCATTGTTTAAATCAAGTTTCTTAAACAATGGTGAAAATCTAATCACTAAAGCATTTTATAACATCCAGGAGGACACACTTTATCTAATTTTTAAGAAATGGTACATAACACTCATTACCTGTGTCAAACTTCTGACGCCTAGAGCCCTGCAAACCTGCAGATACCCACTTTATATCTGCAGGTATCCACGTCCGTGGAACTCAAGGTGGATATCTGCGGTTCATTTCTGCAAATATGAATGCGGATGCAGATACAAACCCTGCAAATTTGTGGATATGTGCTTTACATCCATGGGTATCCATAGGCACAGATGTTAGTGTGGATATCCATAGCTAATTTTTGTGGATACAAATTTTGTATCCACACAGGGCTCTGCAGAAAATGTAGTGCCCATTTTTAAAAAAGGAAGGAAGGGCAATCTAGGAAACTATAAACCAGTCAGCCTTACCTCAGTCCCTGGAAATGTCATGGAGGGCATTCTCATGGAATCCATGTTGGAGCACTTGGAAAAGTAGTCAACATGGATTCACCAAGGGCAAGTTCTGCCTGACCAATCTGATTAGCTTCTGTGATGAGGTAACTGGCTCTGTGGACATGAGGAAGTCAATGGATGTGATATACCTTGACTATAGCAAAGCTTTTGATACAGTCTCCCACAATATTCTTGCCCATAAGTTAAGGAACTATGGATTGGATACATGGGCTGTAAGATGGATAGAAAACTGGCTTGACAGATGGGCCCAACAGGCAGTGGTCAATGGCTCAGTGTCTGGTTGGCGGTTGGTTTTGGTTGGAGTACCCAAAGGATCAGTTCTAGGGCCAGAACTGTTCAACATCTTCATTAATGACCTGGATGAGGGGATGGATTGCACCATCAGCAAATTTGCAGATGACACTAAGGTAGGTGGTCAAGTAGATACATTATAGGGTAGGGATAGGGTCCAGAGAGATCTAGATAAATTGGAAGTTTGGGCCAAAAGAAATTTGATGAGGTTCAACAAGGAGAAGTGCAGAGTCCTGCATGTGGGACAGAATAATTCCAAGCATAGTTACAGGATGGGGACTGACTGGCTAAATCGCAGCATAGCAGAAAAGGACCTGGGGATTACAGTGGATGAGAGGCTGGATATGAATCAACAGTGTGCCCTTGTAGCCAAGATGGCTAATGGTTTGAGTACATGGCCTGTAAGGGATAGAAAGCTGGCTTAATGGGTGGGTCGAATGGGTGGTGGTCAATGGCTCAATATCTGGTTGATGGTTGGTTTCAAGTGGAGTGCCCCAAGGATCGGTTCTGGGGACAGTACTGTTCAACATCTTTATTAATGACCTAGATGAGGGAATGGATTGCACCCTCAGCAAAGCTGCAGATGACACTAAGCTAGGAAGTCAGGTAGATACACTGGAGGATAGGGATAGGGTCTACAGTGACCTAGGCAAATAAGAACATAAGAACATAAGAATGGCCATACTGGGTCAGACTAAAGGTC
Organism: Carettochelys insculpta; assembly: GCF_033958435.1. Classification (NCBI taxonomy): domain Eukaryota; kingdom Metazoa; phylum Chordata; order Testudines; family Carettochelyidae; genus Carettochelys; species Carettochelys insculpta. The sequence goes on along the minus strand of NC_134137.1, from coordinate 282,311,604 downwards.
CATCCAGCCCAGCATCCCATCTGCCGACGGTGGCCAATGCCAGGTGCCCCAGAGAAGGAGAACAGAAGACAATGATCAGGTGATTTATCTCCTGCCATCCATCTCCTGCCCTTGTTCTGAAGGCTAGGGGCACTATACTTTACCCCTGGCTAATAGCCATTTATGGACCTAACCTGCAAAAAATTATCAAGCTCTTTTTTAAACCCTAATAGAGTCCTGGCCTTCACAGCCTCCTCGGGCAAGGAGTTCCACAGGTTGACTGTGCGCTGTGTGAAGAAAAATTTCCTTTTATTAGTTTTGAACCTACTACCCATCAATTTCATTTGGTGTCCCCTAGTTCTTGTATTATGGGAAAAGGTAAATAATTTTTCTATATTCACTTCCTCCACACCATTCATGAGTTTATATACCTCTATCATATCGCCCCTCAATCGCCTCTTTTCCAAACTGAAAAGTCCCAGTCTCTCTAGCCTCTCCCCATATAGGACCCGTTCCAAGCCCCTAACCATCTTAGTCGCCTTTTTCTGAACCTTTTCTAATGCCAATATATCTTTTTTGAGGTGAGGAGACCACATCTGCACGCAGTACTCAAGATGTGGGCGTACCATAGTTTTATATAGGGGAAGTATGATATCTTTTGTCTTATTATTGATCCCTTTTTTAATAATTCCTAACATCCTATTTGCCTTACTAACTGCCGCTGCACACTGCGTGGATGTCTTCAGAGAACTATCCACAATAACTCCAAGATCCCTTTCCTGATCTGTCGTAGCTAAATTTGACCCCATCATGTAGTATGTGTAATTTGGGTTATTTTTTCCAATATGCATTACCTTACAATTACCCACATTAAATTTCATTTGCCATTGGAGGATTGGGTCAAAAGAAATGTGATGGGGTTCAACAGGAAGAAACCCAAGCACTGTTACACACTGGGGACCGACTGGCTAAGTAGCAGTGCAGCAGAAAAGGACCTGGGATTATAGCAGATGAGAGGTTGGATATGAGTCAACGGTTTGCCCTTGTACCTAAAAAGACTAATGGCATATTGGGGTGTATTAGGAGAAGCATTTCCAGCAGTTCTAAAGAAGTTGTTATTCCTCTCTACTCAGCACTGGTGAGGCCACATCTGGAGTATTGTGTTCAGTTCTGGTCCCCCCAGTATAAAAAGTAAGTGGATGCATTGGAGTGGATTCAGTGGAGGGCAGTGAAAATGGTTTAGGGGTTGGAGCACATCACCTAAGAGGAAAGGCTGAGAGATTTGGGCTTATTTAGTTTGCAGAAGAGAAGACTGAGGGGTAATTTAATAGCAGCCTTCAACTTCCTGAAGGGGTGCTGTAAAGAGGATGGAGAGAGACTGTTCTCAGTGGTGACAGACAACAGAACAAGAAGCAATGGTCTGAAGTTACACGGGGAGGGGGAGGTTGGATATTAGGAAAAACTGTTTCACTAAGAGAGTGGTGAAGCACTGGAATGTGTTACCGAGACAAGTGGTAGAATCTCCATCCCTAGAGGTTTTTAAGACCCAGCTTGACATAGTCATGGCTGAGACGATTTAGTTGGGGTTGATCCTACTTTAGGCAGGGAATTGGACTAGATGACCTCCTGAGGTCCTTTCCAGCCCTATAATTCTATTATTCCTAATGTACTGTTGCTGCATCTGCAGCTTGACACAGGTCATAAGTATTATGTACTCTTTCCTAAATTGATGAAAATCAATTTATCTACAAAAATTTACACAAAGTAAAATGCTGTACCAAGCTGTAAATTAACGTGTTAGTGAGCAGATTTGCACCATTGTTTGAAGAAATATGAAATGTATCAGCGAGAAATTGAACTTAAATCAATGACTTTTTTTTTTCATGACTTGAATCAATACACCCTGTTCCCAGGCACCACTATCCCATTTATTTCTGCCTCACCAAACTACTCAAAAGCCCGTGGCAAACTTACATATACATATCTCATAGAGCTAAGAAGGGGCCTTGAGAAGTAAGTGAGTTCAGCCCCCTGCACTCACAGCACAACCTATCACCATCCCTGGCAGATTTTTTTAACCTGCCCTAGAACCTTGAAAGGCCCCCACAAGGGCTGAGCTCACAACCCTGGGTTTACAAGCCCCATGCGCTAACCACCACACAAGCACTCTGAGACTGTATCTACACTACAAAAATAACTTTGAAGTTGCTTACTTCAAAGTACAACTTTGAAGTAAGCAGCTTCAAAGTAGAGCATCTACACACACACTACTTCGAAGTAGGGCACTACTCCATTCCCGGGAATGGAGTAAGGACTTCAAAGTTGGCTTCCTACTTTGAAGTAAAGTGAGGGGAAAATGTGCGTAGACTCTCTGCTGGCTACTTTGATGTAGTGCCTAACTTTGAAGTTAGTTCCTAGTGTAGACGGACCCCTAGTGAGTACATGTGGTTCATAAGCAAGGAGCTAAGTATCCACACACAAGCAATGTACTAATAGCAGTGACTTTATGTTGTAACCTGTGTCAACAAACATTTTGTACTGCAGACATGGTCTTAGATATACAAAACAGTGAGCAGCAATAAAGCATACAAAGAGATCTTCATTATGCAGCAGCCATTGCCTTAGACTTAAATCGGGTTGCTATGGACACTCCCACTAAGTGGAGTGCAAATACACTTGCATTTCTGTAATGAGCTGTAAGGCATAGCACAGGTGCTAGATCAATCAATGTAGGACGTCAAATAAATTGTGGATACACAGAAATGAAGACCTACCCTCTGTTTCCTAGTGCTCATTCACTGAACACAGAACATGTGCTTTCTTTTCTCCAGTGCATTATACTCAGTTAATTGTATAATCAAAGCTTGCTAATAGGCTGTTGATACGTTGTTCCCAGGGAGTGTGTTTGAGAGAATTGTAAAGCAATGCTATCACAGAACTGCTATGCCTGAGAAAAAAGGATACTGCCCTCTATCTCGGTATTACATTTAGTATACATTTTGCCAGGGTTTTCTTTATATTGTTTTGCCTGTTTTTGTGGGTATCATCAGAAGTAAGTGGAGGGGCAGTGAAAAGGTGTGATGACATATATTGCAACCCTTTCGGTCTCCTTCCTCTGAAACATCAGGAACGGGCGTGGCTGGAGATAAGACATTGAATGGAGCAGACCAGGGTTAGTTCTGAGGGGGATACCAAAGATGAAAGCAAGCTGGTGCACCCCAGCATGCCACTCTAGCAAGAAGTAGCTGGCTGGCTGAGGCATTCGGCTGCAGTTGCTGTCAGTCAAAATCCCAGGGCTCTCCTGACATTATAGCTAGCTCTACCTTCTCTAAAGAAACTGGTCATAAGCAAATTCTCCACCTAAACAGGTGTTCTTACCTCAGCATTAGCTTCAAATTAAAGATGATCATTTACTTAGATTTGGGTCTCCAGCCCTATGAAGTTCTTTGTTTCCTCTTAGAGTGTGTTCTGAGGTTTCAAAAGATAGCTGAAGACAAAGAGCTCATAGTTTCCCATTGCTTAAATAGATTCCCCCTTGGCAAGAATCTATTGTTTGGCATCCTTTGCTTCCCATGAAAAAACACTGGATTCAAAATGGATTGCACTGCCAAGTGTTATGGTCACGTCTTTCTAATATCACCCACCTTCTCAGCTTACAGGATAAACCAAGCTGTTTACAAATTGCTCAGTTGGTTACCCAGTCATTACAATTCCAGGGCACTGGTAATGGTGCTCATCAGCACATATAAAACTATAAACAGATTTACGCTTTTTATTTCTAATTTCCCATACAAGAATGATGCATATAGCAAAATAGGAAATACAGCTCAAGCAGACTGTAACATTAAAATTGGTAGGTTACAGGAGGTATTTTGTCTAAAGTACCTTTGAGCTATGCATATTTATATTCATATCCCAATTTTCACAAAGCATGGGCAGGGGAACCATTCCAGTCTGATGGTCTTTTGTGGCCTTAAACTCCATGACGTAGTAAATTTCATTCCTTTCAATGTAGTAAAAGGGACCCAGTTGTTCTTTCTAGTTCCATTCTGTGAGACAGATCTGATTTACATAAACAGGTTTTTATTGGATTGTCTCCATATTTTCAATTAATCTTGGGGCGATAGCCTTCACGCTAGCTGCTGTGTCACTCCATACAGAACCTTCCTGCTGTTTTTCACACTCTGCCCAGAAATGGCATCAAGTTGGATAAAGAAACTGCACTTCTCTTCTTTAGCCACATAGCGTCACTCTTATACCACAACTTGGGTGGACATTCTGCCAGGGAGCTGGCAGGAATGCTCAAACAATTTGTACATTTAAGGCCTGAGATCCATTGGCCCACACTGTAATTCCTGTATATGACAGAAAACACTTTGGGTGGAAGGGGTAGCAGCTGCTAAAAAGTGACATAATAAAAGGTGATAAAAGAATTTGTGACCTCCCATTATGTACAAAGACAGCTTGATGTGTTTTTCCCACATTGCTTTTTAACGGAAATTCACTTCTTGCCTACCCTTCTTTTTCATGGAGGACCTTAAAAACAAATAAAGAACTAGTAGGACTGGATTAACTGGAAATTATTCTGAGTCTAACTAAAACATGAATTAGTTCAAGATTCAGCAGAGCACCCAGGCCTTTGCTTAAGGGCTGAGAAAGCTCTCTTACCAGTTCCCTGGGGCTGCTAAGAAGACTTTTAGAAAAAAGGGTAAGACAAGATTTGCTGTTCCTGAGAGTTGCAAGAAGGTGGATGGACTGGGAAGCAAAAGGGGAAAAAGGCATTTTCAGGCTTTCTTTATTCATGATAAAGCAACAAAGAAAAAAACCCTATACCTAATTATTTTTCTTTTCAGATCACAGAGCAATACAAAGAACAATTGTGGACAAAAGGGAAGATTATTTTATCTAAATGAAACAGAGGAGGAAATTAGGGAGATAATATCAAATTTAGTTGTCCAAATTGGAAATTGCCATGTCACTGATATTGATACTTCTACTCTTATAAAAAAGGGTTTCATGTCTTTAATGACCACAAATGTTCAGAACCTGGGCTCTACGACTCAACCAGGAATGCCCAGCTGTATGGCTATTTCTAATATGAAAAGGTTTTTGGTTTTGTTCTATTTTGTTTTGTTTTGTTTTGTTTTGTTTTTTAATTCCACCAATTTTAGTGTGCCATATGAAGAAAGAATACTGCATGACCTTCCTCTGCAAAAAAAGTTAAGGCTTCAGTTATTCTTAGATAAACACGAACTTTTAAAAAGAATATAAATGGACAGTTTTTCAGAAACAAAATTAAGACAGTATTTCATTCAGATGCTATTTGAAGACATTTTTATTTTCACACTGTCATGAAGGTATTTAATTTTTCAGCAAAACAACATCATTGTGATTTTCTAAAAGAAGAAGGATAACTAGGAAAGTATTATGAACAATTTTATAGTCCTTTAAACAAACACTTTTCTTTGCTGTTTTGCAATGGGATGTTTAAAGCAGGGTGACATTTGCTTTGAGCTTTCAGTCCTGAAAATAAATCAGTTAATTTCTATGGGTTATTTGCAGGGGGAGTGTAGTTGGAACTGTAGTCCTATTGCAGATTTTCTGTGGTTAAAGGTCAGGTGACATAGTGTGTAAATTTTTAGCTTACTCTTTAATCCTCCCAGTCCCACCAATTTGAATAAAATCCTTCTCACCACCAACAGCTGCATCTACTATGACAGTTTCTGAAGCAATTCTAACTACATACAAATGAAAACCGGTAACAATGGGCAGTGTTTTTTTGTGCCAGTACTTGCTGGGGAACAGAGGTGGGGAGCTAGCCAAGTACTGGCTTTTTTTTAAAGAAAAAAGCACTTGCAACGGGTACATGAAAGTAAAACTGTATTTCCCATGAGTCTATTGTTAGTGGCTCTAGCAGTCATCCTGGATCAGGCTGCACCGTATTTTCCTTCTCCTCAACGTCGAAAGACAAACTGTAGATTCAGATAAACACTGGAGTTTGATAAGGTCACGATGTCAAATTTTGTGCAGTTCCACGTTTGCTATTTCTAGCTAATTTATTTCTGCCATCCACACCGCAGGGAGAAGTGTGTGGATGGAAAAGGAAGGCCGATGCAGATCCCCAAAGGCTGCAGATAGCAATGGAAGGGAATCATAGAGCTGGAAGGGATCTGGAGAGGTCATTGAGTCCAGTCTCCTGCACTCACAGCAGGACCTAGCACCACCTCTGACTGATGTTTATCTACCCTGCCCCTAGGTAATTGAAAACAGTTACCATGAAACGTATGTGAAGCCCCAACAAGGATCAAAGTTAAAACCCTTGGCCTAGCAAGAAGAGAAGAGAGGAGAGGTTAGGACCACCACCTACAGTCTCTCAGCAAGAGCAGGGGAAGTCCACAGACAGAGGTCCTTTGGCAATGGTGCCATTTATTACAGGCTTCATCTTCTCTCCAGTTCTTACCACAATGAAGCACAGTGAAGCTATTAACAGATCTCAGGAGTGGAGGAAAGGGAGAACTTTCTTCCCCTATTCCAGGAGTGGTCCAGCTTCCAGTGTGTGATGGGAGACTTGCACATATACCCCTCCCCAACATCATATGTGAAGAACCTTGCAACACAGGAGACTACAGCTGCTGCCAGTTCTTTCTGCATTGTACACCCCCTTTCCTACGGCTGACAGTTTTCTAACCACACAAAACACTGTCCTTTCCCCAAGGCTACACTCCTGCCTACCCCTTCTCCAAGGCTCTGCCCCCGCACACCTTCCCTCTGTTGCTTGCTCACCTCTACCTTCTCTTGCGGCTTTTACTTATCTCGGTCGTGGTCTCCCTCTTCTCGGATGCAAATAGATAGGAGACTGTGGGTCATATTCTACTGTCAGTAACACCAGTGTAAATCCAGACAAACTTCACTGGTGTCAATGTGGGCAGTCTACATTTACACTGGTGTGAGCATGGATTGTGAACATAGCAGAAATTAGCACTTGTAAACTAGGTCAGAACTTAGTGAGAAACCAGCTGCAGCTTAACTCAATTTTTCTCCCAGAAAGCTTTTATTAAAATGCTCATAAGATAGTCACTTTATTTACACTGTATTTATTACTGTATCTCTGCCTTAAAAGGACAACAGCAAGTGCTTTAATATGCTAGAGGGAAGGTCACTATGTCACTGAAGTGCCCATCAAAGCCTCTACCTACTGGACATCTCCTGAAGTGTTATAACTTCCTGAATACAAGGTGGGGTAGCCTGTAGGAACAGAACGCATAAAGACAAGTGGTGGAATCATTTGCAAAGGACTAGAAAATGTGTGGGGAATAATCTTGTAGCAGGCTGAAGCAGCAGGCAAGATGACCCAGTGGTCTTTTTCTATCGCTTATTTCTACCATTGGAAATAAGTTACTCCTCACTACGCTAAATGGAGCCATTTTCCTTTCTTTCAATAGCAGCACACTGTGACTAATGACTGTGCTAAACCAGAGTAACTGATCCTTCTACACTTATGTTCTGCACTTAGCAAACTGGCTAAAAACGATCACACTTTGTTTAGGCTTGTTATTTTCAGCTTCTCTAATAGCAAGTGGTCAGCATGGGGGAACTGCCAAAGATAATTTCTGGTAGAAGATTGAGGTAATTAAAGTGATGTTAGTGTCAGAATTCTATAAGGATCATAAATGTTGCAACAGTAAAACGAACAGTTCTTTGAAAATGTAAGTAGTTTTTCTTCTCAAATACTTTAAGATGCAAATTCCCTTTCCTAAGGATATATAATATATGCACTTTAAGTCATTCTCCCAAAAGTCTTGTCCTTCATTTTCACTTTTATTTCTCTCTCTCTCTCTGTCCTCCATCTGACTCTGAGAGGAGCACCTCAGTCCTTCCTTTCCCAGTAAATTAAAAAGAGGAAAGCATAATAATAAAAATACCCCTTGCTATTCACTTAGGCCTATACTTTTTAGACCAATAAAACCCAAATATATTATATAAGGGGGATTCATGGCTCTGCCCTACTGAAAATAGCTCAGACTAGACCTTTTAAATTAACATGTAAGAATCGCAGATACCATTAACTAAACGTCGCCACAGGTAATATCCATGCGAAGGGTTTGTTCTCTAAATGAACAAAGTGCCTGACTCAGGATGCCACCAAATCTGCTGACCCAAGTGGTTGACATACTTATCCCACACCCCTTTTTGACACACAGGGATCCTTAATTATTTTTGTTTGTTGTTGGGCCCAGGCTCCAACAGGCAAATTGCTTTAATCCAGGGTGGGCAAAGCTCCAACATACAGAGCAGAAAGCAAGTTCAGAGTTGAGGGCACTAGCTTTAATTTCCTGCCTGATGGGGAACTCCTGTGTGATTTTAGACAAGCCAGTTCTTAACTTCTGCATCCCACCATATACTATTTGTCAAATGGGGCTAATATTGGTTCCCTACATCAAAAGGCTGTTGGAGGACAACTACATTAAGAGATTGTGAAGCACCCTGAGATTTATTGCTGAGACTTATATGAGAAATGGGCATTATTTAAGTGTATTATTTGTGGAAAGGAGTGAACTAGGACGTTTTGTTCAGCCACAGTCAATCTGTATACTGGGTCACAGCATAAGAGGACTTTCTGATGTGGATTATTCTGAAACATTCACCCTTATGGTCATGTGTAAATTGAATATTCCAGGCTGAGTCTCTTATTGTACACTTTGAACAGGAGTGTTGATCTGACCCTTTTATAACCTATGGGCAGTAGGCCCCTGGCATGACATGGAGCAACAGAACAAGGAGATTAGCTTTTCCTCTGTCATGGCTATTAAAATGGCTGCAGGAGATTGCATCCCTTCAGTAACAGAAGCTCCATTTTGATAGGGCAAAGAACTAGAGCAATAGCTATTCAACACATAAAAGGAAATTACTACCCCTTCCTTTAAATCTGCACTCACTAATGGTATACTGCCCTTTAGGAGATGCTGTTGTTCCCTGTCCAAGAAAAAGGGCAGTGAGGAGCCACTACTAAAGATTTGTAGGGGAGGGAGGGGAAAGGAAACAGAAGAATGAGAAAAACATTTGTAACTTTAAACCAAGACCAGAAACTAGAGCTGTGGTAAGAGTTAGGAAAAATGTTCCCCAGCTCATCTGCAGGCACAAAGGCCATACTGCTACAGCTGTAGGCTTCTCCATTCCATGCCTCCTATGAACTCTGATCTAGCCTTTCCCAAACCTCTCACTATGGAGGTGTCCTGCATTCCTATACAGATTAAGGTGACCATATCTCTCCTGGCCAAACAGGGGACATGGGGAAATGACGCTGTCCTGGCCAAAATGGGCTGCCCTGTGGGGGCTGCCACCTTGCTGGGAGGATGCAGGGGGCAGTTACAGCTTGAGGCTGCCCCATGACTTGGGGCACTGGGAACTAGGCTGTCACCTGGCCAGTGATGCTCCTGGCTCCTCCCAGTCTGGGGAAGTCAGTCGGCAGCTGCATTGCTGTGTGGGTCTGGTTCCTGGCTCCCCACAGTTGTGGAGGAAATTGCACAGCAGCTGTGGCACCATGTGGGCCCAGCTCCTGGCTCCCCCAGCCAGGGTAAGTTGGGTGGCTAGTAAAAAAGTAGAATACAAGGCAATTAGCCCTTTTGGCAAAATAAATGAGGACACCAGGATGGCACTCCAAATATGGGGCTGTCCCACCCAAAACGGGACAGATGGTCACCTCCCTGCAGACTGAGGACAAATAGACTATGTCTATACAGCAGAGCTATTCTGAAATAAGATATGCCCAAATGGCTATTTTGAAATAACGCATCCAAACACAAAACACATTTCAAAATAGCACCCCAGCTATTTTGAAATAGCATTTCCAGGTCCATAGCAATATTTAGATATAGTGGAATTGGAGTCCATTATGTCTTATTTTGAGATAGCCATATTCTGTGTCTTCATAGCACTCATTTGGAAATAGCACGTTCAAAATAAGTGCTGTTCCTCGTGGCATGAGGTTTATCAGAATCAAAATAATGCACCCAGTATTTCAAATGTATTTTGAAATAGCGTGTAATTTAGATGCTGCCAATGTCATTACAAAATAACTGCTGTTATTTCAAAATAACTTGGTCCCGTAAGTGTAGCCATAGTGTCTTGTGACACAAAATGGTCATTAATTCCTGGAATGCTCACTGATTGCATGAGAATATCTACCAAAAGTTTAAGGAAATTGCAGAGAGGAAAATATCCAAGAATGGTACAAGGGAGCAAGGAATGAAATGAAAGACTAGATCAGTATTTCTGATTTTGTTGGAGATCCTCACTGGGGAAAGGGCAAGTGAAGAAAGCTGACAATGGAAACCAACTGATGGTAAGATGTTAGTAGACACTGCATAAATAGTTCGGGGCTCATGGAGGATTGACACGCATTCCACCATAAGGAAACTGGATGAGACTACTGCCATTTCAGCAGAAGGAGTGCACAGCTTCCAGGCTGTGAACTGGTGGTGATTGCTAAACATCTTTTTAAAATACAGATGGGAAAGGGAGGAGCTTTTTCTTACCTCAGATAGTTTTTCATATCCTTCAGTATACAGAAGTCAGGTGATAGAATTGTTGCAAAATGTAATCAGGACTAAGAGTATTTCACACACGAGAGAAAAACAGAGTATTGCATGAGGAAGAATTGAAGAGTTGCTTAAATGTCAGTAATTACGAGCTAGTGTATACAGTTGAAAGGCAATAGGGTGATTGACTCTCAAATGACGTTGATGGGTACAAATTACATAGGAGAGATGGACAGGGAAGGAAGGATAGCACTTGTTCAAGAGGTAAATCAACAACAGCAACATACAATTCAGCCACAAAGAGAGCAACATGAGAAAGGAAAAAAACAAAGAACTGAAGTGGGCAACTGCAACAGCCTACCCAGCTAGAAGAGAGCAAGAATGAAAACGTTATGGAGCAGCTCTCAAAGTGCTCAAAACCACAGGGGACTGTACTCACGGGGAAATTTAACTGCTCAGACATCCATTAACAAATACAGCCAAATATCTGCCAAAGATCTTCCTATATTGCACAGAAAGCAAGTCCAATCGCTAACCAAGGGGGAGGGAGGGCAAGAGTGTATCCTCTGCGATTAAGGTTAGAATCTAAAAAATTCCCAGAAACAAATTTATAACTGATTTCAGCACCAGGTATGTCCTGACTGTAACACACAACAGGGTACATGCTCATAATGGATTCCACTTGTCTTAGGCAGAATATTATATTGGAAGATGCATGGCTGTCAAAGATATCTGCACACTTTGGAGGCACTAATGTGTAATTCATACATGTAGTTAAAATGGCGACCTATACAATTTATATGCAATACTACACTAGAGTAAATTTTTATCAGATACTCACATAGCTGCTCTTTGCTCCTGCTGTGCACTTTGGAAGTTGTTATGGGGTTTGCATAAAATGTGATCCAAAAAGTAGCCATGACAGGGAAAACAAACCAAAACCTCCAGAAAGGAAGTTATGGAAATTGTGGGAATACAAAAAGCACACCAAGAAACACAAACAACCGGAATGTAACATGTTAAGAATTTAATTTGATTTATAAAAGTCATCTTTTATGGTTCCTTGGCACATGTACACATTAAAGACACAAATACATACAATAAATTGGCACAATGTCAACCACAGGACTTAGTTTTCCCAGAAAAGAGAGAGCACCCCATATTTATTGTCCCATGGCAAAAGCCTGTGCAACAGGATAGGCTTCATGATGTGCCAGGATAGTCAGAGAACTCTGGTTCTGCTGGACCAAAGGGAAGCGAGTTCCAGAGTTGAGGCACTCTCACTTGATTGATCAGGGTCAAGGAAATAGACTCCACGTAGTCCTAAGAATTGCTTCCTCTCAATCTGCTCAAGTAATCTTCCCAAAACGGAAAGTTAAACACATAGTTCTAACTGGCAATAGCAGCATTCAAAAGATGGCTTGCTGAGCAAGAGCCCAACCTAGCTTAATTGAGGACCGCTGCAGCCTTGTCCTCCCTTAACAAGGTGCTGACTATCTTTACACATGTCCCCACCCTGAATTGCACTTTATCCATCAGAGAAGTATCGATCATTTCACAAGTTGCAAGTACTTTGAGAACCACAGTAAATAGAGATGGTCAAAATAAATCATGATTATCTCATCCAGCCACAGTTCTATTGCAATGGAAACAACTAGACATCTGACGTGTAGAACTAAGTAACCCACCAGGCAGAAACATTCAGTTCTGCATCTGCCAGGATGCAGACAGCCCAACAATATTCCACCTGAAGTTGTTAAGAAATGGGTTCAGAAGACACAGCACTAGAGTGCAAGACAGAATCTTTTGTGAAAAATTAAGAAATCTAATAAATATTATTAAAATCTAGTTGTGTGTAATAGGGCTGAACGGTCCAATCAGACACCAGAGATAAGGTATAAAACTAATTCCTGAGGCTACTAACAGCTGGAAGAAAACAGATTAAAAAGCATGTGAGTGTCATAACAAAACAAACATGAACAATAAGATCTGCAAAGAAAAAAAGTACAGTAAGTGAAGATGACTGAGTTTATGTCAGCCACTGAGGTTAAAGAAAATAAAGTTTTTTTTAATTGGAGGTAAAGTAGCAGCAAGAGAAATTCAGTCTGCTAATAAGTGAGGGAGGAATGAAGTTAACAGCAAAAGAATGGCTGAGGTATTAGTTTTCAATGCCTGTATTAGTTAGAAAAATAAGAAACAAAGGTATGTGGATCATAATGAAGACCTTCACAATATATTGATCAAAACCACGTAATAGACTACTTATATCATCATGTTCAGTAAATTAGCTAGCATATTTATTAAAACACATTTAGAAAAAACCAATACTTTGTCATACAGCAGTATTTCTTAAACTGTGTTCCACAGAATACTGGTGTTCTGTGAACAACTCGCAGGTGTGCCATGAGCATTTGGAAAAACACACTGATTGTATGTATTTTCTTTTATTAAAATCAGACACAGTGTTACTTCTTCCTTCCTATGATACTTCATTTTGCTTTTGCTGGATATGCTACTGTTTCTGTTTGTTTGTTTGGTTTTGTTGGTCTGACAATTTTTTTAAAGAAAATGTTTATAGGTGTTCTGCATAAAAAATATTGTTTAGTGTTCCATGGTCTCAAAAAGTTTAAGAAACACATCACAGAGAACAGGGAATCACCAGAGGATTGAAGTTAGACAATTGACCAATTAGAAAAAGTGTATGCTGAAAGGCAATGTGGTGACTGATTCTGAAATGGCATTACTGATAGGTACAAATTATGTAGGAAAGATGGACAGGGAAGGTCATGGTTATCAGCGATTGAAGGTAAACAAATACAACTAAGAAGAAAAACATTCCAAACCAATAGAAGGACAACAGAACAAAGACAAAGACACTTCAATTTATAAGGAGCAAGCCCTGTCACACAACCCTAGAAATGCTCATATGTGAGTAGCCTTGCTTAATTTAGTAGGGCTACTCATGTATCAAGTTATTCACGTGTTTAAGTGATGGTGTAAATCCCTACTGAATTACTAGAGAGGGGAAGTTTATTTATAACGAGCTGTTAGGTAGAAGTTAGTTGACCAGTTGTAGAGAGATGATCTGTTCTCAGGCTGGTTATATTGACTAGCAATCATCACGTTGTCAACTCACACTGGAGTGAGCATACCCAGTAGAAAGAGCAAAAGATACCATGGCCAACTTATGGTCAAGTGAGGCCCTTGCAAACATGCTCAGTAGTAGAAACAGTTCACTTGTTACTGATATTATACTGCACATGCCTAATATAACAGCATATGACTGTTTGTTGTCCCTATAAATATCAGTAGGAAGAGACAGAATTCCATTCATGTTCATATACCAAACTCACCAACATTGAATCTGAGAACCATATCTGCTGATAGGAAGAAATCCGTTATAATGAGCAACTTCCAGGCAGGAAACTGGCTGAAGACAGGATGCAATTGATTCACTTTATTAATTGTTCGTTTTCTTTAAGAAATCATATTACCTTTGCTGTGCTCAATACCCTGTTAGTACAAATGTAGTTTTTTATCATTATAATGTATTTTCCTCACAAACCATAGAGGGTTTGTTGAAGGCAGCATAAGCTATGTCCATGCTAGCACACTATGTCAAAGTAGCTTATTTCGACGTAAAAACATCGAAATAGGCTACTTCGACACGTATCGTCTACACTTCCTCCAGGGCTGGTGCCGTGGATGTTCAACGTCGAAGTAGTGACAGAGAACATTGAAAGGAGCCGCCCCGGAAGGAAATGCGGAGCGTCCACACACACAAGCGCTCCCCGTCGAAATAAGGGGCCAGCAAAGCCCCAAGCCATTCCCTTAAAGGGCCCCTCCTGGACACACTTGCCCTGCACAGCACGAGATCCACAGAGCCGATAAGCGGTTGCAGACCCTGTGCATGGAGCATGGACCTCCAGCTGCAGCAGCAGCAGCCAGAAGCCCTGGGCTAAGGGCTGCTGCACGCGGTGACCATAGAGCCCCACAGGGGCTGGACAGAGCGTCTCTCAACCCCTCAGCTGATGGCTGCCATGGAGTACCCCGCTATTCTGACGCAGCGGGATGCGGATCATCTACACATGCCCTATTTCGACATTGAATGTCGAAGTAGAGCGCTATTCCCATCTTTGGATAGGAATAGCGATTTCGATGTCTCTTTGCCTAACGTTGATTTCAATGTCGAAATAGCACACGGCGCGTGTAGACGTGACGCGTGCTATTTTGACATTGTGCTGGCTACTTCGAAATAGCCGGCTAGTGTAGATGCACCCATATTGTAGTAATCTCCATAGCAAAAATTCACTCAGCATGGCTGGACAAAATGCTAGTTCAAACATGGAATTAATCCAGTGGGATTGAGCAAATTAACTGGCATCTCTATATATTATGGGATGGGACTTTGATTTTTATTTTAGAAGAAAGAAGTTAACTAAAAATGGAAGGTAAACCAGATGTTTGAAACTTTCACCCATCTCTCATTCTTTTCACCCTTCAAGATACGTCCGCTTAACTTACTCGCTTTTCATTAAGACCAAGACAGCACAGAATTAGTGTTTTGACTGATTTCATGGCAGCCAGACCTGACATATCATCTCCTGTGGCCCTGTATGATCTTGCAGGACTCCTTGCTATCCCAGGCCTGTGACCCCACCCAATTGAATAATGCACCTTGATCCTGGTCTGACGCATTCTGTTATATTCCAAACCTTTTCTTCTCCTGGAATTACCTCATTCCACTTAACTGTTAGTTTTATGAGATGAAGTGAAGGGCTTATATTAAGCCCTTCGTCTCTTCCAGGCAAATCCTACCCCTTCAACTACTGAATCTTCTAGCTGTCCCTCCTGATAACAGAAATCTATAGAAATCCATGGACTAAGAAAATCCACATGATCTGCAGATTTCACAGTTTTCTCCCGAATGATGCAGTGCTGTTCCTTTTAAGTCTACAGCTAGACAAATTGAAATAGCAGCATTAAAAAGTGGGAAGCTCAGCTGCATTCATCCCAATACGGGCTTAGCTCTGAGTTCCACTTATTACAATTAAATATTGACCTTAACCCTTTCACTGCAAACCCACACATAGGAGCCACCCACTTTTTCTGTTTCGTGAAGCACATGTGCTTTCAAGGGAGGTACTGGACATTGCTGTGTTTTGAAAGACCCCATGAGATAACATGTCTACAGATCTGAAATGGGATAAAAGCCCTACGGTCCATCAAATGTTCTTTTGGAAGTCTTCCATTCCCCCCGATATTCCTTCTGGATCAAGACATCACACAGGCTGATTGTTTGGTTTTATCTCGTGAGGGAGAATTTGGGTTCACTTTACCTGAAAAAAGTTAAAAAAAGATTTTAATAAAACTTTCAGCACACTTTCAACTCTCTTCATCATATTGCTTGTTTACACCCACATTCACCCCTCTCCAGGGAAGGCAGGGAACCTGTCTCACTTTCTTACTGTGAAAACAAAAAAGCAGTCCAGTAGCACTTTAAAGACTAACAAAATAATTTATTAGGTGATGAGCTTTTGTGGGACAGACCCACTTCTTCAGATCATAGCCATACCGGAACAGACTCAATATTTAAGGCACAGAGAAATCAGGACACACGCATACACACACACACAAAGTGCATATTCAAGAAACAAAAGGTGACAGAGCTTTATAACAAGAAGAGAAAGGAGCTCTATGTCCTGGCCTGTGAGCACGACAGCCTAAACCACAGTCTCCTCAGCTCACAGAAACCAAGAAAGGCCAAACCTGGTCATTTCTTGCTTTAGGACACTTCTAAAGAGCTAGAGATGAAAAAAAGGCTATTGGGTTGGCTTGTCCACCTGAGCAGTACAGCCTTAATCCCTATGATATGTTCTGCTGTACTTCACTCACCCTAATTTCCAATGTCCAGAGTGAGGGGCTTACACAACTGTTCTTAGCCGTGTCTACATGTGCATGCTACTTCGAAGTAGCGGCACTAACTTCGAAATAGCGCCCGTCACGGCTACACGTGTTGGGCGCTATTTCGATGTTAACATCGACGTTAAGCGGCGAGACGTCGAAGCCGCTAACCCCATGAGGGGATAGGAATAGCGCCCTACTTTGACGTTCAACGTCGAAGTAGGGACCGTGTAGTCATTGCGTGTCCCACAACATCGAAATTGCGGGGTCCTCCATGGCGGCCATCAGCTGAGGGGTTGAGAGACGCTCTCTCTCCAGCCCCTGCGGGCCTCTATGGTCACCGTGGGCAGCAGCCCTTAGCCCAGGGCTTCTGGCTGCTGCTGCTGCAGCTGGGGATCCATGCTGCATGCACAGGGTCTGCAACCAGTTGTTGGCTCTGTGGATCTTGTGTTGTTTAGTGCAACTGTGTCTGGGAGGGGCCCTTTAAGGGAGCGGCTTGCTGTTGACTCCGCCCTGTGACCCTGTCTGCAGCTGTGCCTGGCACCCTTATTTTGATGTGTGCTACTGTGGCGTGTAGATGTTCCCTCGCAGCGCCTATTTCGATGTGGTGCTGCGCAACGTCGATGTTGAACGTCGATGTTGCCAGCCATGGAGGACGTGTAGATGTTATTCATCGAAATAGCCGATTTCGATGTCACTACATCGAAATAAGCTATCTCGATGTAGCATTCACGTGTAGACGTAGCCCTTGAGATGCAAATCCAGGGTATAACCACCTCACAGTTAAGTGCAGTATCTAGCCTAAATAGTCGTATTCTGAGATTTATCCCAATACTGCTTATCCCAATACTATGATTTATCCCTCACAGCCACTACACTGAACAGTTTCCTTATTTCCTGCTCTTCCCTGATGTCCGTACCCTTTACAACTTGCAAAGTGACCATATCCCATTTAGGCAGTACATACATTTCATTCAACAGAAACAATGCGATTGGGGGAGGCTGCTTAAGATCCAAGGGTAACTCTTTCATTAAAAATGGAGGGCTCAAGCATGACGTTGGCCCATAACCCTTGCAGAAATGCTTGTAAGTGAAGGCTAGGCTTCTGATCAGGGCATACCACCCCACCCCCCCAGGTCTTCACTGGTGAGGTCTCTACAACCCACATGCTTTGTATCTAACTCTGGTACAGTCTCCTGAAAGGTAAACAGACAGTAAAGCCTTTCAAGCATTGCTGCAAAGCTTACTTCTCACCTTTCATCACAGTCAGCTCTTACTATTATTGACTGAGCCTGAGCCCAAGCCCACACTGCCAGTGGCCATGACAGTTTCTCTCAGATAGTGCCCAACACAAGCAATGGGAATTGGGTCTTGTTATGTATTTGTTAGACAGTATTAGTTAGTTTAACTGTGTCTCTACAGTTAAATAGAACAGTGACTTTGCAGGATGTGTGCACAGGTAAGCCCAAAGGGTTAATGCATGCTTGTGTGAACCTTTAAAAAATGAATGCAAGTCCTTTGAAGTGTGAAGCTTTGGATAACGCACCCAACTGCATTCAAAGCACCTCTTGTATCTCAGCCTCTCCCTGCTCCCCAGCCTCAAACACAGCACAACAGCATTCTTCACTTAGGCTTACATCAAGCCAAGCTTGTGGACTTTTAAAATGAAGCCAGCTCCAGTGAGTGGCAAGAAGTGCCTCACGTTTTCTTGAAGAAGCATGAATGCTGCTCCACATCCACAGCTAAGAACTTTTGTTGAACACTGATGCAGCATGTTACTAACAACACAGCCACCTGATTTTATCAATGTACCCCTTGTTTTTCTTTCTTCCATTCCCTCTTCTCAAGTGTTACCTTGGGGCCTGAACCTTAAGCCGCGTTGATTAGAGGAGGTTGCAAGATCAAGCTCTTTGATGATAAGCATCTTGCAGTGGGAACTGTAGTCCAAATTCAAAGGCAATGCTTACATTACATTCCTTCTGCAACTTTATATTCAGAACCCTTTAGATTCACTTGCACCCGTTTTTGTGGTGTCAGGGTCATCTACACTTCTGAACCAGCATCTCTTTTGTAGTTGTATAAATCTAAACAGGAGACCACAGGCAGGAGTGCCCCTAGCTGTTTGGCCAGCCACTCTGAGCCACAAAGCCAAAACAAAAAGGTTGGCCAATCAGAGTAGGGTTAAAAAAGCCCAGAGGCACAATCCCACCTGGAAGTCTGTACTCTTGAGTGCCTTATTCCTCCTGCCAAAATGAAGGTTGCCCACATACCCACCAGGTTTACTACTGACTTCAGTTTTCGAAGGTTTTTGCTGCACTTTATAAATTTATACAAACTGTAAGATTTGAGTGAGTTTTATTTTGATTATCACATTATTTATACACTACCCCAAATTGTGGTAAGTGACCTACTATACTGATAGGAAGACACAGCTCAAGACCCAGAAATGTACCAACCTCATTTAGACATAACATGTAGGATTGACAGGCTCGTGGGACAACTATTTTATAATCTCTAGAGACAGGGGACAGAAATATGGAGTCTGAGGCTGCATCTACATTACAAGATAAAATTGAACTTAAAGGCGTTAGGTCAACATCAAAACGTCACTGTCTTCCCTGTAAATGTCATTAGCTCAATTTAGTCAGCCCTCATAGTGATAACAAAATGTCGATATTAACGGACAGGTATAGTGTCAATATCAAGTTTAAAATGTCGAATGAAGACTAGTTTGAAATGCCATGTCTTTCATTTGAATTTATTAGCCTCCACAAGTGTCCAGTATGTATCCCACAAAGCTACACGCTGCACCTGGCCCCCAGCTCCCCTCTACTAGCGGGAGCTGGGAAATTGAGCGGGAGGACCTGGGAAACGGACAGCAATGCTGCTCCTGGCTCCCAGCTGCAGTGAAACCTCAATTTTAAGGACCCCAATTTAGCGGACTTTGGAAACAACAGACGTTTCCTGTTGTTTCTGATGCCCGTTAAATAGGCATCAGTAAAATCTTAAAAATCCCTCCCACGCCTCCCTTACCCAAAAATTAAGGGACTTACCTGCTGAAGCCCAACTAGCCTCTGCTGCCACCACCTCCTTTGCCAGAGCTGCCATGTGCATGGTGGCCCCTGTAGCTGCTTGTGGCAAGGCAGCTCTAGCTGCAGGCAGTCAGGAAGCTCCTGCTGTACGGGGCCAGGCACCCCGTGGCCAGGTGGCTCCTGAAACCCGGAGCCAGGCGGCTCCTTCCACGCAGGCCTACGCACCCTGTGACCAGGCAGCTCTGTTCACATGAGGTGCAGGCGATTCTGGCTGCACAAGGTGCAGGCAGCTCTGGCTGCGTGGCCAGGCTCCCCATGGCCAGGTGACTCCAGCCACACAGGGCCAGACGCCCATGAGCAGGCACCCACACTGCAGGTGCCCTTGGCCACATGTGACCGGGCGACCCCAGGCAGCAGGCTCTAGCAGCTCTTCCACTGGAGCCAGTAGCCATGTCTACACGTGCACGCTACTTCGAAGTAGCGGCACTAACTTCGAAATAGCGTCCGTCACGGCTACACGCGTCGGGCGCTATTTCGAAGTTAACTTCGACGTTAGGCGGCGAGACGTCGAAGTCGCTATCCTCATCAGGAGATGGGGCTAGCGCCCTACTTTGACGTTCAACGTTGAAGTAGGGACCATGTAGTCATTGCGCGTCCCACAACTTCGAAATAGTGGGGTCCACCATGGCAGCCATCAGCTGAGGGGTTGAGAGACGCTCTCTCTCCAGCCCCTGCGGGGCTCTATGGTCACCGTGGGCAGCAGCCCTTAGCCCAGGGCTTCTGGCTGCTGCTGCTGCAGCTGGGGATCCATGCTGCATGCACAGGGTCTGCAACCAGTTGTCGGCTCTGTGGATCTTGTGTTGTTTAGTGCAACTGTGTCTGGGAGGGGCCCTTTAAGGGAGCGGCTTGCTGTTGACTCCGCCCTGTGACCCTGTCTGCAGCTGTGCCTGGCACCCTTATTTCGATGTGTGCTACTTTGGCGTGTAGACGTACCCTCGCAGCGCCTATTTCGATGTGGTGCTGCACAACGTCGAAGTTGAACATCGACGTTGCCAGCCCTGGAGGACGTGTAGACGTTATTCATCGAAATAGCCTATTTTGATGTTGCTACATCGAAATAAGCTACTTCGATGTAGGCTTCATGTGTAGACGTAGCCAGTGAGTGGCAGGGGTTTGTTTTGTTTTGTGAGGTGGTTTGGGGAGGTTGTTTTTTGGTGGGAAGTTGGGGTGGGACTGGGACCAGGGGAGCCTGTGGGGAGGGGGACTAAACCCACACATTTAACCACCTATTGGGAAGAACGGACAGTCCTTCCCCCCATTAGTCCATTAAATGGAGGGTTTACTGTATTAGCAGGAGCTGGGAAACTGACCAGGGCTGCTGCACCTGGCTCCTGGCTCTGAATGTGGGGCTGAGGGAACTGTGGGATAGGTTCCCACAATGCACTGCTGCAACAGTCAATGTTTGGTGATTTCAGTGTGGAAACAATATGTCGAATTTGTTGGGAGCCTGTGGGAAGTGAGGATACTCAAATCGAATTTAAAAAAACGGAATTATAAAATTGATTTAAAGAAATTCAAATTTATCTCGTAGTGTAGAGTAGCCTCGATCTCCTTTAATTGCCTCTTTAGATAGGCAGGTGGGGAAAATGGACTCAACAGTTCTCTAGTTTTGTCACTAGAGGGTACTGCAAGCCCTTAGGTGAACCCATCTTATCCAATACAGATTTACTTCCCCAAGCGGAAGGGGAGCAGCAGAGTACCTAACAGCAGGTATATACCATTGTATGGAGAATATTCAGTTACTTGGGATGGTGGGTGGAAGGGGTCATTGCCAACTTCCCATATTCTAAGGGTACCCCCAAAATGTATCGATTATGGTTCAGATTATACTATCATCATCTTGTTTCAATCTGTTTTAAGTAGGTTTGGGATTTAAGATACTCTCTCTCAGCAAAAATATTTCTAAGAATCCAACAAATGGCTGGTTTTCTCCCCAAGGCCCTCCTCACTTTCTTGGTCTCTGGAGCTATTCTTTCAATTTTTTTCCTCAAAATGGTAGCTTCAGACTTATCAAATGTCCCCTCCTCCCCACACTGAATGTGCCATTTCACATTCTTGTGGGCACAGAATAATCCCTAGTTCAGATGGGTCAGGAAGAAATTACTCTTCTAAGGCAGTGGTCCCCTAGGGGAGGCACAGAGGAATGTTCAGAGGTGTGTGGCAGGATCTGGGGCACAGTCAACTTGGGTAGGGAGGGAGTGCACCCTAGCTTGACTCCAGCTCTAACGCCAGACATAGCCCCGACCCACAGTTTCAGCCTCTCCCCAGTCCCCATCCCCTGACCAAGGCTCTGGGGAGGTGGTGGATGTGACCAAAAAATTTTGGGGACCACTGCCCTAATGTAATTATTTTCCTCTACTATAGGAGGTGTTCTGCCTCTGTAACTCTCTGCAGCACCCAACATGGGTCACTTGCCAGAGATGGGGTGAAACCTGGATAGTCTATAGGTCTAGTCCAGTCTGACAACATCCAAAGCACGCAGGAGTTAATGTGTGAAGGAATTTCCCAGTTTTGAATTCACTCGAGTCACTGAAAAGTAACCTGGACAAAGCCATTGAAGGACTTGTCACAAGCACTGAGCATGGCCAAGGTGCAATAACTCTCTAGCTTCTAATTCTGTGAGGCTCTCCCGTGTTAGGAAGGCAGAATTGGAAAGAAGGAGATTACACAGGATTCACCCATTCTGTTTTCCTGCCTCCCATGAGCTTGTCACAGTAACTCATAGCCAATCACATAAAGCTGAACAAGTCAGGTGATAGGAGACATCTGAAACCTGTCTGTGCAACTGAGTGCTGTCCACAAGGTCCCTCAAGCACAAAAACAAGGTCCTAGGAGAGCCATGAACCATTGTATACTACTTCTAGCTGGAAGACAAAGTACCTGAGCCTGGAACTTTTTCACATGGGGAGAGGGGAAATGAGAGAGATGTTCACCCTCCCCACCTGGAGACCATCCAAGGAAGTCACATGAGAAGTGCAAGTCTCACAAATTTTCACCTTAAAAACACCTGCCAGATTATTTTGTTTCATTGGCCTTAATTGCTCTCTTTGGCTATGTGCACACTATCAGATAATATCGATTTTAAGGCATTTAGCGCAATTTTCCAAGCGCCTGTCTTCACTGTAAATTTCATTAGCTCAATTTATGGTGCACTAAAATTGACATAATATCAATATCATAGTATCGATGTAACCTGATGGGTGTAGTGTTCAGCTGGAATTTAAAATTCTGAATGAAGGGTAGTGACGAAGTGCCATGTCTTTAAATCAAATTCATTAGCCTCCAGATTATGTCCCACACGTGTTCCACACTGCTCCAAAGTTCTCTACTCTGGCCTCTTCCATCTCCATTGCTCTCAGGTGTGGAGGAATTAGGCAACAGGAAGACCATTTCAATTTGGTACCTGGAAGCCTGTGCCTGTAGGGCCAGAAGGGGCTGAAAATTTTCCTATCTTTGCTATTAGCATGGCTGTGGGGTCTGTGGTTCTACATTGACCTCTGCCATCTCTTTTTTGCTGCGCTTCCTGGTGCCAGCTGCTGCCCCATGTGGCAGCTAGGCTGTGGGTAGGGGTTGTGCTTGTATGATAGGATGAGAAACTTCCTTCCAGCTGTTTACATGTTGTCCTGCCCCCCACATCCCCTCCCTGAGAGGCCCCACACATTCTGGAACTTTTCCTTGCCCACATCACGTGGCAGCTAGTCTGTGGGTGGGGATTGTTTTTGGACGAGAAACTTCTTTTTGGATGTTTACATTTTGTCCTGACTCCCACATCCCCACCCTTCCCTCAGCCTGCAGGCACCAAGCACTCTGGAACTTTCCTGCACCCAGCCACATCATGTGGCTTGACCCCGCATCAATAAAAGGAGAATGTTGTGGAAGGTGCCAGGCACCTTGCGCACAGTGAGAGTCCTGTAGCCAGCCAGGGGAACTCTCCTTTAGTGGGTAGGATACTGGGGGGGGCTGGCAGCTATTTGGGGGTCTTTCAGCCGCCTGGGGGAAGTCTCCCTCAGTGGACACAATTTTCAGTCAACAGAAGAAAATCCTTTGTCACTAGAGTGTCTGTACTCTCAGAGCAAATTTTTTGTATGGGCTTTATCCAAAGGCCAGGGAGCTGGCTATAATCAGGTGTCTTTTAGCTGCCAGGAGGAAGTCTCCTTTGGCGGACACAGTTTTCAGGGGCTGGCTACAACTGGGGGGGTCTTTTAGCTGCTCAGGGGAAGTCTCCCTTGGCGGACATGATTTTCGGATATTTGGTTAACATGGCAAGGGAATGAGGGAAAAGAAATGTAGGAAATGATATGTGGGAAGAGGAAGTCAGATACCTACAGCCATTTGCGAGGCATTTACTGCCCATGCTGAACCAGTGAAAATACCCAGAATGCTACAGGGCTTAGGGAACTGTGGGATAGGTTCCCACAATACACCGCTGCAACGTTCAATTTTGGTGACTTGTGCATGGCAACAATTAGTCGATTGTGTGGGGAGCCTGTGGGAAGGAGAGGATACTCAAAACTGAACTGATAAAACCCACTGTTAAACTGATTTTAATAAAATTGATTTTAGATCCTACTGTAGATGCAGCCTTTGTCATTTTAAGGCAGAGAGGATAATAAATTGTGGGAGCTGCCCTTGTGTGTCTGGGTTGGGGGAGCCCACAGGCACTGGGGTAGGGGAGGTTTATCTAAAGTGTCCCCGTTACTGTGAACACTGACAGGTCCTTATCTGCCATCTTCATAATCACAAACTCTTCTCCTAAGAGTTCCTCCATGGCAAAAGAATTGGCCTCAGTGTTCATGACTGACAGGGCCGTTTAGCCTTTCTGCTGAAAAACCAGCTGCCGAACCTCTTACCCTGCTTGGAGTTGGCTTCCCCGTTGGCAACAGAGCTGCCAGCCCCATCGTCCTTCTTGGTGTCGCGAACAGACTCCCTGGATTTGGATTTATTTTTTGCATGGAACCAGGAGAAAAATTTCTGGGGACTCCGGTTCACTCTGCTCAAGTTCTCAAATGGTGGCACAATTTCTGGTAGCACCTGCTCCACCGTGATCAAGTCATTCAGAAACTGATCCAGCCGCTTCTTTGACTCACTTTCCTCCTCATTCCCTTCTGACTTCTCCTGTGCCTCCTGCCTCTGGCGCGAAGCCCAGAGTAACATTTCACCAGGGGCAGCCCCGGTTACTAGCCCATACTTGGGGTTGATGATCTTACGAGACACAGTGGAAGTGCGAAACTCCAATTTTCCAGCTCCTGAATGAAAAGGGTTCACAATGTTCAGCTCCTTGTAGAGATTGACCTCCTCAGAGATGGCATAGAGCTCACGAAACTCAATGTCAAACACCTCCACATTCTGTCCCGTCAACAACAAGAGGATGTTTCTGTCGATGTGGGATGAGCTCCAAGTGAAGCTGGCAGTAGAGAAGCCACTGTTAGATTTTTGCACAGAGGCAAGGACACCTGACACCTCTCTCCACCCCAAAATGGTGACCTTTCAACCCTCAGCGTTCCGAAACATCGGGTACTGCAACCATTTGAGAAGCGTTTTACTCATTTGAGTGGCATGGTACATGTATTTTTAAGTCTGTTCGGTATTGTACAGATGGAGAAATCTGGTAGAGAAAGCTGCATAACCTTAAAGTACAGTTCCCCCAAAGATTCAGGCAATCTCACATAAACAGCTGTTGCTGAATTGGCAGGAGGGCTCTCTATACTGCGCTGCTAACCTGTTCTAGACAGGAAACCGGCCACAGTGGGCAATGGGGAATCCCAACTGGTGAAGAAGAGGAATTCTCTCACTCAGTGGAATGTCTGTTGACACAGAGATACTCTGTCCTCCAAAAATCTGTTCTGTATTCTCTATCCTGTGCTGGAGCAGGTTCAGCAGAGGGCAATGAAAATGATTGAGGGGCTAGACACATGGCCTATGAGGAGAGGCTGAGGGATTTGGGCTTATTCAGTTTGCAGAAGAGAAGACTGAGGGTTGATTTAATAGCAGCTTTCAACTTCCTGAAGGGAGGAGCTCTAAAGAGGATGGAGAGAAACTGTTCTCAGTGTTGACAGATAGCAGAACAAGGAGCAATGGTCTGAAGTCATAGAAGGAGAGGAGTAGGTTGGATATTAGGAAAAACTACTTTGCCAAGAGGGTGGTGAAGCACCGGTATGTGTTGCCTAGGGAGGTGGTGGAATCTCCATCCCTGGAGGTTTTTAAGTCCTGGCTTGACATAGTCATGGGATGACTGAGTTGGGATTGATCCTGCTTGGGGCAGGGGGCTGGACTTGATGACCTCTTGAGGTCCCTTCCAGCTCTGTGATTCTATGATTCTATCCTACAACAGCAAACTTCTACAAAATGCGCAACTGGACACAGCAGCCTAAATAGGAAATGGACTGGACAACTGGTAAGTGGGATGCAGGGGAAGGAAGAAGGCTGCTCTCCACTTCTCTGAGGTAAAGCATGAGATAGACCTTATATAAGGAATATGGGTATGACCTAGGTGAGTCACCTACCTGTAGGACCCAGTGGCCACTTTTTCACCATCAACCATCAGGAACCGGGAGGCCAAGGTGCCTTTGATCTTCCCTGATGGCATATAGAACCCAACCCCCGTCACAAAACGTACACGGATGTTCTAACAGGAAGGTGAAAAAACAAGTCACAACAAACAGTGCATATAGAGAATCAGATAATCCCCCAGCTCCAATGCCATGACCCCAGTCATTTCATTTTACCTCATCCCACACTGGAGCTTATTTCACATTGACCAACAGAGCTTAGAAAGGTTGCAGAAGGGCTAATGCAAAGCAGAATGTACTTCTGCTGTCCATCCCAGCTTGTCACTTATTTTTCTACACAGATCATTCTCCTTCAAACTGGGGGCCTGCCCAACAGATAAAATTTGTTTGCAACTCTGCCTGCCCCATTCACCTTTTTATCTCAGCATTCAGAAGTTTAAAATGCAAGTAGAACGAAGTTTTCAAAATCTAAGGGAAGAAAATGATACTCAGTCTCCAAATCCGATCTTCAGTCTCAGGAGACCCAGCCCAAGTTGGAGAGCGAATTAACAGTGGCGTTTTTGCACTCTCTGAATTCTGGGTCCACTCCCACTTACCCGTAAGCCACTCTGCCACAACAGGCTAGCTAGAGAGCACTGTGCATTGCGGCCATAAACTCCTAACCTCTGCATCTTCCTATGTTGTGAGGAATGGGGAGGAGAGCATCTTCTGTAGGGAGAGTCACCTGTTGTTAATGTAGAGGGGCTGAAATGGAGACCTGAGTCAAGGCCCCATGCTCTGGTCTCATTTTTCCTGTCATAGGGAAAAGTACGGCTGGGTAAAAGGAGGGAAATTAAAAATGTGGACAATTCTATTTTCACAGACAAAAGAACACTCCAATTTTCTGGACCATTCCAACAGAAGAGATGCCTCTGGCCCCCTATAATGGAGGTTTCCTGGTCTCCTTCTGTAGGGTTACCATATTTGAACTTTCAAAAAAAGAGGAGGCACCTGAGAGGGTATGTATCTCTATCAGTATCTAACAACTCACACTGTATTAATGTGGTTTATGTTGTACAACCTAAGCTGGTAGATACCGATACATACCCTCTTGGGTGTGTCCTCTTTTTTGAAAGTTCAAATATGGTAACCCTACTTTACAGTAAGAGAACTACTCACCTCGCCAGTGGGTTGGGAGGGATTCCCAGGCAACTAGGAAATCTACCGGGACATTGCAAATAGATCATAGGGCATGACCAACAACAGAATCTCTTTTAGATATTCGGTGGAATAAGAGCTAGTTGTATTAATGGCCTAAATACACTAGAAAAATGCTTACTTAAGGCTACATGACTTTCAGTATCAGATGTTTGTCTACACATAACATAAAAACAGAGATTTGAGGACACGCATGCTGTGCTAATTTGCCTGATTAGACCTATGTCATAAGTTTAAAGAACCACGTGACCCTGGTTTTATCAGACTGTTCTTCCAGCCATCAGTGAACTTACTGTGACCAAAGGAATCCAGAATTATTTTTAAAATCCTAGTTTTCTAAATAGAATGTGTACTTTTCAATTGGACAATTATATCTGTTTGCATTTGCTCAAGAGAAATGCTGCAGTGTTAGTACAAATTCTAACTGAATATACTGTAATACTTGCAGTCTTACAATGCTTGGTGTGTTTGAAGTGCTGCGCAAATATTAGCTAATTAACCACCACAATACCCCTATAAATATTACTACCTTATGTCATGGATGGAGAACCTGAGAAAGTCAAAGTGACTTGCTCAAGGCCTTGCAGTGAGTCATGTGCGTGGGATACTGAATGCATGTCTGGGAGAGCACACCAGAAGCAAGGATGTGCATGGTGTTTCTCATAACATTTTTATTCATCTGGTTTTCCACTTAAGATCTTTTTCTCTTTAACCAACCTGGATTTTTCGGCATACTAGTCAACAGCCCATAATCTTCAAACAGAATGACCTCAGTTTTTCAAATTATTCAAAAAAGTAGAAGAGGTTATGTGACTTCATTACCAGGAAGCAATCTGTTTACAGAGAGCAGTCTATGTGAGTACAAAGCCAGGCATGTTACAACAGTATTTAGCGAAGCAAAAGTTTTGCTGGATTTTCATATTCCATTTCTAGCTTTTCATAGAATCGTAGAATACTACGACTGGAAGGGACCTCAAGAGGCCATCGAGTCCAGCCCCCTGCCCCAATGGCAGGATCAAGTACTGTCTAAACCATCCCTGATAGCCATCTATCTAACCTGTTCTTAAATATCTCCAGCGATGGAGATTCTACAACCTCCCTTGACAATTTATTCCACTGTTTGATCACCCTGACAGTTAGGAACTTTTTCCTAATGTCCAACCTAAACCTCCCTTGCTGCAGTTTAAGTCCATTGCCTCTTGTTCTATCCTCAGAGGCCAAAAAGAACAAGTTTTCTCTGACCTCCTTATGACACCGTTTTAGATGCCTGAAAACCCCTATCATGTCACCCCTCAATCTTCTCTTTTCCAAACTAAACAAGCCCAATTCTTTCAGCCTTTCTTCATAGGTCACATCCTCTAGACCTTTAATCATTCTTGTCGCTCTTTCCTGCACCCTCTCCAATTTCTCCACATCTTTTTTGAACTGCGGTGCCCAGAACTGGACACAATACTCCAGCTGAGGCCTAACCAGCGCAGAATAGAGCGGAAGAATGACTTCTCGTGTCTTGTTCACAACACACCTGTTAATGCATCCCAGAATCATGTTTGCTTTTTTTGCAACAGCATCATACTGTTGACTCATATTTAGCTTGTGGTCCACTATAACCCCTAGATCCCTTTCTGCTGTAGGCCTTCCTAGACAGTCGCTTCCCATTCTGTATGTGTGAAACTGATTGTTCCTTCCTAAGTGGAGCACTTTGCATTTGTCTTTTATTAAACTTCATTGTGTTTACTTTAGACCATTTCTCCATTTCTCCAATTTGTCAAGATCATTTTGAATTATGACCCTATCCTCCAAAGCAGTTGCAACCCCTCCCACTTGGTATCATCTGCAAACATAATAAGCATACTTTCTGTGCCAATATCTAAATTGTTGATGAAGATATTGAACAGAACCGGTCCTAAAGCAGACCCCTGCGGAACCCCACTTGTTATACTTTTCCAGCAGAATTAAGAACCATTAATAACTACTCTCCGAGTACGGTTATCCAGCCAGTTATGCACCCACCTTATAGTAGCCTTATCTAAATTGTATTTGCCTAGTTTTTTGATAAGAATATCATGTGAGACCATATCAAATGCTTTACTAAAGTCTAGGTATACCACATCTACCGCTTCTCCCCTATCCACAAGGCTCATTATCCTATCAAAGAATGCTATCAGATTATTTTGACATGATTTGTTCTTTACAAATCCATGTTGGCTGTTCCCTAACACCTTACCATCTTCCAAGTGCTTGCAGATGATGTCTTTAATTACCTGCTCCATTTCCTTTCCTGGCAATGAAGTTAAGCTGACTGGCCTGTAGTTTCCTGGGTTATTCTTATTCCCCTTTTTATAGATGGGCATTATATTTGCCCTTTTCCAGTTTTCTGGAATCTCTCCTGTCTCCCAAGATTTTCCAAAGATGACAGATAAATGCTCAGATGCATCCTAGAATACTCAAGGAGCTGATAGAGGAGGTATTTCATCAGGCCTTGGTGACTTGCAGACATCTAATTTTTCTAAATGATTTTTAACTTGTTCTTTTTTATTTCAATTTCTAACCCTATCCCTTTCCCGGTAGTATTCACTATGTTGTGCATTCCTTCATCAGACTTCTCAGTGAAGACCGAAACAAAAAAGTCATTAAGCATCTCTGCCATTTCCAAGTTCCCTGTTACTGTTTCTCCCTCCTCACTGAGCAATGGCCCTACCCTGCCCCTGGTCTTCCTCTTGTTTCTAATATATTTATAAAAAGCCTTCTTGTTTCCCTTTATGCCTGTAGCTCGTTTGAGCCCATTTTGTGCCTTAGCCTTTCTAATCTTGCTCCTGCATCCTTGTGTTGTTTGCCTATATTCATCCTTTGTTATTTGTCCTTGTTTCCATTCTTATATGATTCCTTTTTTACTTCGAGATCATGCAAGATCTCCTGGTTAAGCCAAAGGTGATCTTTTGCCATATTTTCTATCTTTCCTACGCAGAGGGATAGCTTGCTTTTGGCCCCTTAATAATGTCCCTTTGAAAAACTGCCAACTCTCCTCAGCTGTTTTTCCCCCTAAGTTTTGCTTCGCATGGGACCTCACCTACCAGCTCTGAGATTACCAAAATCTTCCCTCCTGAAATCCATTATCTCTATTTTGCTCTTTTCCCTTCTCCCCTTCCTTAGAATTGTGAACTCTATGATTTCATGATCACTTTCACCCAAGCTGCCTTCCACTTTCAAGTTCTCTACCAATCCCTCCCTATTTGTTAAAATGAAATCTAGAACAGCTTCCCCCTGGTAGCTTTTTCAACCTTTTGGAATAAAAAATTGTCTCCACTGCAATCCAAGATCTTACTGGATAGTCTGTACCCTGCTGTTTTAGTTTCCCAACATATATCTGGATAGCTGAAGTCCCTCATCACCACCAAATCTGGGGCCCTGCATTGACTTTGTTAGTTGTTTAAAAAAAGCCTCATCCACCTCTTCCACCTGGGTAGGCAGCCTGTAGTAGACTCCTAGCAGGACACCACCCTTGTTTTTCACCCCTCTTAGTCTAACCCAGAGACTCTCAACACATCCATCTCCTACGTCCATCTCCACCTCAGTCCAAGTGTGTACATTTTTAATATATAAGGCAACACCTCTCCCCTTTCTTCCCTGTCTATCCTTCCTAAACAGGCTGTACCCTTCAATACCAACATTCCAATCATGTATTATCCCACCAAGCTTCCGTGATGCCAACGATCTCATAGTTGTATTTATTTATTAGCACTTCCAGTTTTTCCTGCTTATTACCCGTACTTCTTGCATTTGTATATGGGCATCTAAGATATTGATTTGATCTTGCCTCCCTGTTTTGCCCCGACCCTCTTTTTACTCTGACATTGTTGCCCATGCTGCCTCCCATTTCTGACCCACCTCCCAGGTTTCCATGTTCTCTACTTACCTGTGGGCTTTGCTGCCCTGCCCCTGTCAAACCTAGTTTAAAGCCCTCCTCACTAGGTTAGCCAGTCTGTGTTCAAATACGGCCTTTCCCCTCCTCGAAAGGTGAACGCCATCTCTGCCTAGCAGTCCCTCCTGGAATAGCATCCTGTGGTCAAGGAAGCCAAAGCCTTCCTGGTGACACCATCTTTGAAGCCAGGCATTCACCTCTAGGATGCACCTGTCTCTGCCTGGGCCCCTACCATTGACAGGCAGGATTGAGGAGAATACCACCTGCACCCCAAACTCCCTCACCCGTGCCCCCAGAGCCCTGAAGTCACTCTTGACCTGCTCAGCATCACACTTCGCAGTATCATTAGTGCCCACATGGATGAGAAGCATGGGATAGTAGTCAGAGGGCCAGATAATCCTCGACAACATCTCTGTAACGTCTCGGATACGAGCCCCTGGCAGGCAGCACACCCCCCAAGATGAAATCTCAGGGCAACAGATGGGCGCCTCCGTCCCCCTCAGAAGAGAGTCCCCGACCACCACTACTCTACGTCTCCTCCTCACAGTGGTGGCAGCAGACTTCCCAGCCTTGGGGCTATGAGGCTTCTCCTCTGCTGTACGGATTGATTCTTTGTCTCCTGTATTAAGTACAGCATAGCAGTTTCCTAGTACCACAGTGGGAGGGTTCTGAGCAGGGGTGGAACACTGCCTACTGCCAGAAGTAACAAGCCACCAGTGTCCACCCTGATCTCTCCCCTCCTCCACCAGTGGTTTATCAGCTGTCCTGTGTAATGGGACAGTTACCTCAGCTGTCTCCACATGAATACTATCCAGGAACTGCTCGTGGAGTTGGATACTCCTCAACCCGGCCACCTCCTCCTGTAGCTCTCCCACCTGCCGCCTGAGAGATTCCATCAGCAGGCACCTTTCACACTGGATGGTCCCCCCAGCCTGGATAGCAGTGAGTGGGAACTGCAAGCCACAGTCCCTGCAAAGCCACACCAGGATCTGGGTAGACGCATCCATGGTCAGACAGTCTGTCTGGCTACAGGCACAGGTGGAGGAGACAGTAGTAGTGCTGGCACAGGTGTTGCAGGTCTTCCTAACCATCATAGGCCTCCCTCTGCCAAACTCCCTCCCAAACTCCCGTCTGCAGCTCCCTGTCCGCTTTGCTCTGCTTACTTGTTTTTTTTGGTAAAAAGAAGTCAACTTTGATTTTTTTTTTTAATTAGTAAGATCTGAAAATGACTCTTTACACAGACACAAAGGAAGTAAAAAAAATGCAAAAACCTCCACACAAACTCCTCTGTCACAGAATAGAGACAAAGATAATTGCCATGGCTTCATGAGCAGAAAACACAAATAGCACACAATTTAATGACTATCAAATGATAATTACCTCCAAAAACATATTTATATAATGTTTCTTCTCCTGAAAGACCTCTGGGCATTTAAAGATTTATAAATAAACTACACTGAGGAAATGATATCCCTCCACTGAAACACACTCACTTCTAGGATGGAGCACTACCATGCCACTCAATAGTTTAAGGATATGCCTATATTTGACCTGGGAGGTGTGATTCCCAGGTTGTGTGGATGTAGCTATGCTAGTGCTGCTCAAGCGACTGCCTAAAAGTATCAGCATGTCTGCAATGGCCAGGATGCCCTCTCAAGTTTGCTGCCCCAAGTACAATCTCTCCCAAGCCCTGGGTACATACTTAGGAGCTAGCACCTAAAAATAGCAATGTGTCTACTCCAGCTCAGGTTAATTACCTAAGCTAGGAATCATTCCCCCACCAAATTAAATACAGCTGCATTACTCAGTGGTTTGGGCATTGGCCTGCTAAACCCAGGCTGTGAGCTCAAGGGTCCATTTAGGGATCTGGGGCAAACAGATTAAAAAAAAAAAAAACTGCCAGGAATGGTGATCGGTCCTGCTGTGAGGGCAGGGGACTTGACTCAATGACCTCTGAAGGTCCCTTCCAGCTGGATGAGATAGATAGGTATATCTCCAACTGGTGCTTGCTTTGCAAATGACTTCAACCACAGGAGACCTGGTTTTCATCATGAGCAATGACCAACTATTTCCTGCTAGGAACTGAAGCAAGCTAATCATGGCCTCATAGAACCCCTGCAAGCTACAAGCTGTAGGCCTCACAGTGGGTTATGATACATACATGGAGGGGACCTGTCCCTCTCTTTAATGTGAAGTTCTTCCCACCGTGCAAACGCTACACCTCAGCAGGTAGATTAGACCCAGACCTTTATTCCATCTCTGGCACCAGCATATGAACATGTTGTAACTGATGCTATCTTGGTGCATATAGAACTGAGCAAAGGTGGACAAAAATTAGTGATCTAACCACAAACCCTAGAGACCAGCGCTGAACAGATGCCCATTAGGAGAGCCAACTGGGTACCTCCCAGGCCATGTCTTTACCCAGGAAAAACACTGGAGTCAGAAAATTAGCGTGTAGTGCTGCCAGTAAGGATACCAGGCAGTTAGGTCTGCTTACTGGTTAACTGACCCTTGGCAGTGAACTCCAGTGGTGGCTAGCCATGCTGGGCCACAGCAGATCCAGCCTTGGGCTGGTGGGCCAGGCAGTGGGACCTCACCACCATGGTGGGACCCCATGGTTGGGGTCACAGCCACAGCAGAGCCAGGCAGCAGGGCAGGTGAGGCAAAACAGATAAATGAGAGCACCTAACTGATTAACTAGTTAACCATTTTAACACACCAAGTTACCAGGTGCCAGTTTTTATACCAGAAGCCATAGCTGAAAAAGGACCCTGGAGGTTCCAGTGATCACTGCTGACTGGGTCATTAAGGCTACGTCTACACGTGCACCCAACTTCGAAATAGTTTATTTCGATGTTGCGACATCGAAATAGACTATTTCGATGAATAACGTCTACACGTCCTCCAGGGCTGGCAACGTCGATGTTCAACTTCGACGTTGCTCAGCCCAACATCGAAATAGGCACAGCGAGGGAACGTCTACACGGCAAAGTAGCACACATCGAAATAAGGGAGCCAGGCACAGCTGCAGACAGGGTCACGGGGCGGACTCAACAGCAAGTCGCTCCCTTAAAGGGCCCCTCCCAGACACACTTTCATTAAACAGTGCAAGATACACAGAGCCAACAACTAGTTGCAGACCCTGTATATGCAGCACGGACCCCCAGCTGCAGCAGCAGCAGCCAGAAGCCCTGGGCTAAGGGCTGCTGCCCACGGTGACCACAGAGCCCCGCAAGGGCTGGAGAGAGAGTATCTCTCAACCCCCCAGCTGATGGCCGCCATGGAGGACCCCGCTATTTCGATGTTGCGGGACGCGGATCGTCTACACGTCCCTACTTCGATGTTGAACGTCGAAGTAGGGCGCTATTCCCATCCCCTCATGGGGTTAGCGACTTCGACGTCTCGCCGCCTAATGTCGATTTCAACTTCGAAATAGCGCCCAACACGTGTAGACGTGACGGGCGCTATTTCGAAGTTACTGCCGCTACTTCAAAGTAGCGTGCACGTGTAGACGCAGCCTAAATGTCCAGTAGGCCCCAGGCAGACTGGGGTGGAGGAAGGGGTGTGTGAGCTCTCCAACATGCTCACCTCAGGTGCCTCCCAGGAAGCGGCAACTATCTCTGCATCTCCTAGATGCAGGACTGGCCAGGGAGGCTCTGAAAGCTTCTTCCATGAGCTGTCTCTGCCCCCACAGTTCCCACTGGCCGCAGTTCTAAGCTGAAGGAAGAACCTGTCAGTCAGCCAAACTATTGCCTCTTGAAAGAGTGAATGAACCACACAGACAGACCTTCTGCCAGTGAAGGAAGTGTCAGCAATGCGGCAATACAGTGGAACAGCTGTAGCATAGACATGGTCTCCATTGTACCACTGTATTTTACCTGGATCTGGAAGCCATTGAGATCCAAACACTTGCACATCTCCAGGAAGAACTTCACACCCTCCTCATCCAGGATTATATAGACAGGGATCCGTCGCTTATATGCTGCTTCCACAATATCCTGGAAAATGTCCCGGTCAGTAAACAGATCCATTACCAGCGCAATGATCTGGAAGCAAGGAGGGGGTAGAAAGAAGGGCACATAAAATACAATATTAGAAATGAGGGGTGGGGCAGGGTGTGCAAAGACACTAATATAAAACAGAAGGATATGGAAGCCAGGCCAACTGGGCAGTGAATACACTCAAGGCATAGGAAAGTACATGCCTGAGCACAATTCAGTAATCTTACCATCTCATTGCTTGGCTTCCAATACCTGCACATGTACATGGAAGGAGTTTGTTAGTTCTTGCTGGAGCTCTCTTGTCATTTGCAAGGAATGCTGTAGAAATATTACTCAGAGGCCTGAAGAATAACACAGTTACCTGTCCAGTTTTTACCTCCACTGTGAGACCTCTCTGTCACGTTTATCTCACAGCGATTTACCTATATGTGATGAGACCCTGGAAAACCAACATTTACCTGTTCAACACAAGAGGCCAGGGAAATTATGAGATGGGAAGTCAGACCACTACAGGTGAAGGGGAAGAGGGGAATTTTGTTCTTCTGTTCCACAGATTCCCCTGAGAACTCTCCTGCCTGGGCTGGGTTCACAAGGAAAATGGCTCTAAATCCGATATATATCAAACACACCTCCTGCTCATATTTATAAGAGCAAATCTGGTTTGGCATTCAGTTCTCTGTTGGAGCTACAGTTGTCCTCCCCTTTCATTTTAAAGTTCCCAACAGGATACATTTTTCCAACACAGACTTTATAAAAGTGCAAAAAGCTACACTAACATGATGTTAAATTCACAAAAGTCTGAACAGTCAGTGGTTACAGGTAACTACAAAGCAAGAGTGTTGGCACCCTTTACAACAGAGGAAGCTGATCTCACCCTATTCTCCCTTTTTAGAAGTCTAGAAGTTTCAAGTTCCAACTCGCCTCATCCCCTTGACTTTCCCCAGCCTTTGGGAGGCAGTGAATGAATGACTGCAGGAGGCTGCTGCTTTCCAAGTCTCATTCATTTACAGTGGGCATACAGACTTGGACTGGCAGATCCCTCCCTGTCTATACTGGGCTGGAAACAGAGTTGTCTGAATAAAGTTTAAATTCCATGGGCACTTTGGCAGCTGCATGTGTTAAACGGAGGTAGCACCACTCTGTGTTAAATTCTTCATAAAGCCAATCAGCTTCCCAGCACAGTGTGAAGGAGAGTTCCTTGCCTTCAGGTGAAAATTGGAAGATATGCAACACAGGTTTCAAAGGATAGTAAGTACAGCAAGGTGAATGATCCTCACTAGAGGAACAAATTGAATGCATGAAAGAGATTGCCCTTGTATGCTACAAAGGCATATTCTCTTGTTCTTCTTTGTACAGAAAGGGACAGCCCACTGCCAAAGGCCAATGTTCTACTAGACCCATTCTGGTAGCGGAGTTTACCGCATGGGATCAGTGATTAAAGGGTGAATAAGTTATCCGCACAATCACCTCTGTGACATTGGGCCAAATATGGGCAGCTAGTAGCAGAACACTGGCCTGACATCAGATAGGCTCTGAACTGGAGATCCCAGTGCAAAGGTGAAGCCAAGGTGCACCTCCTGGGGTCAGTGCTATGTGCCGTTATGCAGAGGCCCCATATTTCATTCCTAGTCTTTCGATGCCTGGCCATCGTAAGCCCTGCATATAACAGGGAAACATTTTACAAATTTCTCATGATGGGGGTACGGATTTAGCTCTTGCACTAGCCATAATATGAGCCCTCATTTAGACACCCTGCCAATTGCTGCTTCAGTTATAACAAAACTTGTCAATTACACCTGGGTTGACCAAGTCTCAGTGCTGTGGTTAACAACAGTAGCTATGGAAATCTAGTCTACAGTGGGGTCTCAGCTGCTAACCCCTGGTGAAGCTGTATGGGACTGATAATGTGCGAAAGTTTCAGAAGACATCTTCTGTGTTGATTAGACGGGTTCTCACAGGAAAATTTTTGGTTGCCTCAGAGTGCGGCCACCAACTCTTGCTAGTGGCTGCACTGACATTTTTCCTGAAATACTTAGCTAATTTTAGGAAAAAACAAATAAATATGCACCTCTGTGGATCCAAATCCTTGTAGTTTATGCATATAGCTTTGGGAGGTTTTGCACACTCAATAGTAGAAATAATGCTGTGAAAGGTGATGCTTGCATGTTTGTTGCAAGACCTAGGACAGATTAAGCCCCGAATGGGAGCTGGTCAGAAAGGGAGACCGTGGTGGCCTAGGGCCACATAGGTGATAGTGAGCCTGTGTGGCTGGAGCTGGGGTTCAGTAACCATCACTGTGTGGTCAGAGCTGTGCACTGGAAGCCAGGGGTCAGAGTTTGCTGCCACACAGTTGGGGCCAGGGGTCAGCACCCACAGTTGGCTCTTACTGCCAGGTGGCTGGAGCTGGGGACCAGAGTCAGCGGTCTGAGCTGTGGCCACAGAGCTGGAGCCAGGGGCCAGTGCCGAAAGCCTCACAGCCAGATTCCAGAAGTTCCTACTGCTGGTCAGTCTGCTGCCCAATCATTCCACGGTTGAAGTCTGACGCTTACCCTCTCCCTCACCCTTGTTCCTGGGGACTGCTGAGGCACAATGTTGCAGAGACTGATATTCCCCCCTACATCCCATCTATCGCTGTCCAGAAGCCTGGTAGCTGTGTGAAAAGCCCCTTGTGGCTGCATTTGAGAAATGCTGAACTGTACCCTAATGATTACATCAATGCAGAAAGACTGGGCTCACATTTAGCTCTTGGACTTCCCAGCAGAAATGCAGTGTTGCAGACACAAGCCTCTAGCCCACATGTCTGCAATACGTTCTGTGATGAACTTGACACCACAGTGTGGTGATTCCGGGCTCTGGAGTCCCATGTGGCTTTTGAAGCCTTTAATTACAGCTTCTCAGAGCCACACCCATGGAGTGCACGCCACCTGTTGGTGGGATGAGTGCCTGGTGGGGGCAACTCCTGCAGTCACGGCTTGGGCCCCAGTGGCGTGGGCTTGCTTAGGTGGCCACAGCTCAGGTGGCCCTGGTTTGCTTGGCCCCAGCTTGCTCTGTGGCTCTGGTGAGTTGCCATCATTCAGCTTGTGTGGGGGCTAGGGGAGGGGGAGGGCATCGTTAGATGGGGAGGGAGACGAATACGGAAGGACATCTACAAGCATGGCAATCCCTAAATTACTATTTGACACCACTGCTCTAGCCAGAGGGCAAATACTCTATGCTGCCATATATCCTCCCTGTTTGTGCAGCTCATTCCCCTGGGGCTAGGGAGTGCTACTGAGTTCAAATGCCATTTATTAACAGGAATGCTTGTAAAATCTGAGAGATGTAACTGTGTTAGCCTGTTTCAGTGAAAAGAGCGAGGAGTCCTGAGGCACCATAAAGACTAGTTCTACTAAAGACTGCCCTAAAAATTCGTTAGTCTTTAAGGTGCCAGAAGATTCCTCGTCAACTTATTTAGCTCTAGCTTCTGCTATGGCTTTTGCATGTATGCTCAGGGTGACAATATTTCCTTACATTACACTTGATCTTAGCCTTCAAGAGGCCGAGAAGCCCATATGCTGAATATGGGAGATCTGGTAAAAGTATTCATATTCAAGCAAGCTCAGTGACAATCAGAACTAAGCAGCGCAAATGTTCAAATTAACATCAAGTTGACTTAGCCCTGCTAAAAGAAATACTGCACAGCTGGAGTCTTTTTATTTACTTTTACCTTTGCATGGGGAGAGGCAACACACACACGCACGCCCACACGCATCCCTCACACGAGTATGGGGGTGACTGATTAACCTGACCC
Organism: Carettochelys insculpta; assembly: GCF_033958435.1. Lineage (NCBI taxonomy): Eukaryota > Metazoa > Chordata > Testudines > Carettochelyidae > Carettochelys > Carettochelys insculpta. The sequence goes on along the minus strand of NC_134137.1, from coordinate 282,272,672 downwards.
AACCCTCCCTACCCAGTGCTCTCCATACTTCATGCCTTGCTGGGCCCCCCCAGGATTGACCTGCCTCTTCTAGAACCTGGAGTATGCAGGGTCACAGACAGTGTTCCCTGTAAGCCAAACGCTTGGGTGGCAACCCAAAAGAGAACCGAGTGTCGCCCAGCTGATTGGCAGAGCACCCACAGCTGCCCACAGCCAGCAGCGTGTGCTTCTATGGTGGTATACATCCATACATGCCTCGATGCATACAAGGAAATTACTCTGCAAATGGATGGAAAAAAATTACAGGGAACATTGGTCACAACCCGTGCCCCCATCTTCCAAGATTTCTGTCTAGGTTCATGCCAGAGCATAGATAGAATCAGCCTCTCAGTTGTGTGTGGGAGAAAATGGACAGAAGCTGCTTCCAGCTGCAGGGGGGTCTAGGTGGGGAATAGGAACGTCCTGGTCCCTGTTTGTGCAGAGTTGCTCTCTTTTCTCCTCCCCTGGCTCTCCTGTGGTTGGAAGCAACTTGTCCCTTCCTGCCCACACAGTGCTGAAAGGCAGTTAACCCTTCCAAGCCGCTGCTCGCCACTGACATAACCCAGACACCTCCTGTTCCCTGGCTAAAAAGTACATTGTGCCACAGCACTCAGAGAATCTGTCTGCACAGGCTTCAGTGGACCCAGCCAGAGATGGGGCTCAGCAAAAGAGGGCGCCTACAGGACAGAGGACACCACATGCCCTGGGGCCAAGACCTAGGGGACAGTGAGTGAAGAGGCCCGATGCCCTTGCTCAGAGGGCTGTTGTGGAGCCTGCAGGATTGGGGTACAAACAGGCTGGAAAAAATTTCCTCCCCACCACCACAGAGCTTAGCTGAGAGGCAGAGAATGTTCCCTGTGCCAGTGTTGTGTTGGACTTTGGTACCTGCAGCTCTTGGCTCCTCCTGGCCGGCACCCTGAGCTGGAGGATCTTGAGCCAATGTAGCCAAAGGCTGGGGGGCGTGGGGGGTAAAAGAGGGGAGAGGAAGGAGCCTGCCAGCTAGGTTGTTGGTAAGCTGAATGATCCAACCAGGGGCTGGTTCTCCACACCAGCGTTTCTCAGTTGGTGTTCCGCAGAACCCTGGGCTTCTATGAAGTGAAAGTAAGGGTTCCACAGTCAAGAGTCAGCAACCTGGGACTCTGGAGCCACATGAGGCTTAAGGAGTCATTTGCGACTCTGGATGCTGCTGACGCTGACTCCTGTGAAGATCTCTGCAACTCCCTGCCGTGCTACTGCTGCTGAATGGGGTTAAGCCTGGGGGTGGGGGGTGGGTTTGTGGGATGGGGGGCCAATTTGGGGGCTGAAGGAGGTAAAGCCTGGAGATAGAGAGTGGGCTTGGGGGCCCAGGGTGGTGGAGCCTGGGAATGGGGTTCTGCAAAATTCTTTAGAGTTTAAAAGGATTCTGAGGTCAAATAAAATTGGGAAATACTGCTCTATGCAGCGCTGTGGGTGGGGTGATGTGCCCCAACAGGGGGATACGGAGGAGCAGTGGGGGGAGTGGCTGAATGGTCACAACAGGGAAAGGAAAGTGAGAGGGGAAGCATGGAAAGGGGCAATGGATGGGCAGCAGAGGGGACATAGCCGGCCACTGCCGGTCCCCACAGCAAGCAGCCACTACTAGGTAGAAATGGGGTGGGGGTATGGGAGGAGGGCAGGGCCAAGAGACAGTATGCGGCAGGGGCAGCACTCACGGAACAGCAGCGGGAGCGGTCAGCCTGCATGCCGCAGCTTTGCCCAACCATGAGCCTTGTGCACTCACCCCCACCATCAGCCCCTGGACCCTCACCACTCTCCACTGGTGAACAGGCGGTTGGTAAGCAAGGATCCATCCAGCAATAGGACCCACCAGTATTGATGGAAAGGGAGAGACACAAAATACAGGACAATTGGCCCATTTTTTAAAAGCAGGGCACCCGTAGGAGGGCTTAAATGTAAGATGCTCCCTTAAAAAAGGGACATCTGGTCATTCCCTACGTATATTGCATCAATGAGCTGCAACTGAGACAGCCAGCTCAATGTTTTCAGCGCAGGACCGAATATTAAGTAGTACTTTATACTATTCAAAACTTTGCCATTAAGTCAGTGTGACCTTGGGCAACCTAGAGATAAGATAGGCAATGGGTCTCTTATTGGACCAACTTCTCTTGGTGAGATCACCTCACTCCTCTTGTCTCTCTAATATCCTGAAACTGACGAAATGGCTACCACAGAACTGCATACAACTTCAGCAACATAACTGCCCTCATCATGCCTCTGTTTTCCTAGTCTATAAAATGGGGATATCATCTACCTTTTTTAAAAAAAGGTGTTGGAGATCCTCAAAGAAAAGGCACAAGAGAGGCATAGACTTTTATCATCTTAGGGTGGCTGAAGCAATCAGCCACACTAAAATAATGGGGAGGGGAGGGCAAAATACTGCCAGTTCCCCAGTAAGTGCTCCAACTCCAAGAATAAATAGCAAGAGAGAAACACCGTACCTCAGGAACATCAAGTCTTCCTCCAGCACTCTGAACAGAAATCTATATTACAGTCCATACCTTCTCTTTGGGTGAGCAGCCCCTTTTATGCCTGCACTACATCAAACGTAGATGTGGACTGCCAACCTAAACAAAATGAAGTCACACAAATGATGCTCTGGCTCCTCTGCAAATGGTAGGAAAAGGAAACACCCTTGAAAATAATGATTGCCCTGAAACTTTCTGAGAATGGGTGGCAAATGCAACTCATAATGCATTTGCTCCAGGTTGTTTCTAATGCTGCCACAAATAGAATATCAGTATTTACATATTGGCAATGACCAGGCCAATGCAGACAGTAACCTGGTGATTTCGCTAGATCACCTGGAAAAGTGATAAAGGGGAAGTCTTGAGTATGGGGCTGCCCTGATTACGCTTTTTCACCATCGTTATCTATAACATGGAGACTGCTATTTGTGTAGTGCCACAGGTATACCAAACTCTTTACAGACATGTAGAGATTTGCGGGATCATACCAGCCTACCTCACGGTGGTGAGGCTTCATTTATTAATGCTTGTAAAATGCTGCTAAGCCTTAGAAATGTGCCATGTGTGCTCACCCTGCAGCTGCAAGGTAAGAGAGAAGATGCCCCCAAGGCCATGATTTTTAGTGTCTAGCAAAGTTACAAATATAAGCTCTCAGGCCCATCTTCAGAAGGTGTTGTGCAGGTCTCTTTTGAGGACAAGGACTGAGGGGCCAGATATTGAGTTATCGTTTTAGGAGAAGTGGTTGCTCATGGGTAATTGGTATTTTAATCTTTTATCTTTTTACTGTGGGAGTTCATTTGAGAGCATAGCGATTACCTGGTTTCATCCATATAGTTGTTACTGGAACATTACCAAAGTTCCCTGTTAAGTGAGCACTTGGGCATCTGCCCAGTAGAAATTCAGGTGCTACCAGCTGATTAGTAGAAAACTCGCAGCCACTCACATTAGGCAGCGTGTGTTTCCACTGGTGGTGCACATGCACAAATGCCTTGGTGCACATAACAAAATGCATTTCTCCCATGGATGGAAAAAAAACAGAGGGAACGCTGCACATTACCACTACATGAGGTACCCCACATGTTCTGATAGGCACACCCCGGAGTCCTGTATCTTGGAAGGTGTGATGTGGATAGTACTGGCCACTGTTGCAGTGGAGAGACAAGAGGTGAAAAACCTGCAGATGTTCTGACAAGGTCCTGGTGGTCCGAGGTTGCAAGAACGTGAGGAGCTTGGTGATTTGTTTGAAAGCCAAAAGAGGGACTTGGGGAGAACTTCTTTTCGGTTATGGTCTCCACTGACTATGGATTGTAATGGTTTAGTGATACCCAAGAGCAGCAACAGGCAGCCTCCGCTCGTGAGTGAGCTGCATGAGTGGCCCGCTTTCATTTCAGAGGACCACACGATCATTGTAACCAAGATGGTCTCTCAGGATAGGGCACTTTTGCTAACTGCATTTGCGTACTCACAATTTGTGGGGTGTGTCAATTGAACTGTAGCAGTGTTTTGACAGGATGCAGAAGGAATGCATGGCTCTCCTAGTCGATCTTCTATGCAATCCATACTCACCTCATTCCACATGCATGTCACTTTAGTAATACCAGTAAGAAAAAAAGAGTCTGGCAACCCTCAGTATGGATAATGGTAAACAAAATGTCTGGCGGGCCATACACAGAACACCAGTGGGCTGCATATGCCCCACAGGCTTCAGGTTGCCCACCACTGCCCAATAGGATTTCTGTGTGAGGTGGAGGGAAACAAGTAGGGGTGACAGAGAGTCCCCCCTCAACTAAAGCAGGTTTTCACAGGATATCTAAACAAACTGTTCCACCATGTGTTGAGCTGTAACAGAGTCCCTTTCCCAGACCTGAAAAGGAGCTGTGCATAGTTTCAAATCTTGTCTCTCCCTAATAGAAGCTGATTAAAAAAAAATTACTTCACCCACTCTCTCTCTCGCTCTCTAATATCTGGGACCAACATAGCTACCGCAATGTTCTCTTGGGCTTTGTCTACACTTAACAGCATTTACGCAGTAAGACTAGGTCTGTCTGTACTTGCACTCGATTGACAAAACTTTTGTTGTTCATGAGTGCTTAAGTCCCTATGCCACCCCAAACAACAAAGTTTTGTCACGGCAAGTGAAAATGTGACAAGCTGACTTTTTGAGAAGAAGTGGTATTGGCACTGTCTTGTTGCTAAAAGCTGCATTGTGTAGACATACCCTAAAGCTTTGCCTACAGTATAAAGTTTTGTTGCCAAAACTGCCTTTTGGTGAAAACACAGAGTGTACACACTGCAATGCAACTTTTGCTGGAAAAAACACCAACTTTCTGTGACAAAATACTTCCATCCCATAAGAGATTTCCCCTCCCTTTCTCGTCAACAAAGAGGCACTGCACAGACACCACCGGTTCAGTTTTGTTGTTGTTGACAGAACTGGATTCCACCAGAATCCCACAATGCCTGTCCTGGTGGATCTGCTCAGTGTTTTGATCTCTGCAGGCATGTGCCTCTCCCCTTTCAAAGCTCCAGAAACTCTATTCCATCTGAGTGAGCTGCTCTCTTGGGGAACAAAGAGCAAATCACTGGACTGTACCTGTTTCATCCTGCACTGGAAACCCAGTGGCAGGCAGACTGCTACTGCAGGGGATGGGGGAAAGATTGCAGTGATGCTTTCACATTCCTCGGCACAGAGAGCTCACGGGGCTACTCAGCTACTCATTATGCTGCTCCCGGCAGTGGAGAAGGCTGTGGGAGAACTTGTGGGGAATCCCAAGATGTGTAGCAATCAGCTCTGCTTTCCCACAACACTGCACCATGGGATACACACATACACACAGTGCATTGCTCACACTGTTGAGGCTGATATCCCCAGTGTGGCCATGATCTGTCACAGGTGGAGTTTTTGGTGACAAAGTTTGGTAATTGTAGACAAAGTGACCACAAAAAACTTCCATCCCCCAGGAGCTTGTGCGTGCGTGCACACGGATGAAGGTAGTTAAGCGCTAGAGAATGACAAAAGCTTTGTTGCTCAATTGCCAGTGTAGACCAGATAACACGAGTAGGACAGGCAGGTTTAATTACAGAAAGGGCCATTAAATGTTCAGTGGCTTTTAACATGCAATCACCCTTCAACTGGAAGGGTCACAGGTTTTTCTGTTTGTCCAGCTGAGCAAAAATAAAACAAAAACGAGCAACTTTTGGCCATCAGGCACAATGGCTGGTATAGCCCAATTCCTTTCCCTTGCCAGGACATTTCCACCAGTGTAACTGTAAAGTGGATGCACAATGGATATAGAAGGCTATTACAGTAAACTCTTTCATATCTGGCAGCCCTGGCACTGGGAGGTTACTGGATATTCAGACATTCTGGATAATAGAGAGGTATATCAAGCAACACATTGTACTTAAAAAAAAACCCATTAGCTATTAAGAAACAAACAAAAAATGTATGCAGAGTACTTTAACAACAGTAGTATTGTACACCGTAAACTTATACTTTATTTATTTTTATTATATTCAGTATGCTGTACTTACAAAAAATGCAACTAAAGTTTACTTATGGTTAAAATGCCCGTTATTTGAGAGTCCTAGATAACAGAATGCCAGATATGAAAGAGTTTACTGTAACTCAGAATAATAGCATTTTACAGCCACTTTTCTCTCTCTCTCTGTGTGTGTGTATGTGTGAGTGTGTGAGAGAGAGAGAGACTATACCAGATGCTGAGTAGGTCCTTATTATTAGACCGAGTGAAACAGAAAAGGAAGGGAGAGCCATGGGGTTGGAATCAGTTATCACTACTCCAAATCTGAGGAAGTGGGTCTTACCTGTGAAAGCTCTTTACCTAGCAAATAGATTTGTTAGTCTTTAAGGTGCCACAGGGCTGCTTGTTATTTGTGAAACTACAGACTATCACAGTTATCCCTCTGAGTCTAGTTGAAGAAAGGATCTTTTCAGAAAGCTACTTCCTATTCCGCATAGCAGATAAATTATGCAAATCTGTGCCAGATACGTCTATATGGGGAGATCCAAATGGCTCCCATTACACACAGAAAGCAGCAGGGAAGGGGAGGGATCAAAGTAGCCTCCCCATCTGACACCTTTCCATGGGCGCCAAGAAAACCTGTGCCAGAAAAGAAGCCATTTTAAACAGGATCTTCTTCCTGGAAGCCTAAACTCAGCTGACATGAGAAATATTCTTGAAATATCCATGTTCTATGCAAACTTTTGGAATCTTCCTATTGGTTTGTCTTCTTGGCAGAAAAGTACCATCATTAACAACATTTAACAAAAGATAAATACAGCTGTGTATTGTCTCATATCCAACTACTTTGCAATCAAGAGTAAATTGAGAGTATTCAACTCACTAAACTATTGATTTAGACTCTGTCAACAAACAAGCCTATCTAAATTTACAAAGAGGTTAAATAGTTTCACCAATATGAGAGAAAGAAAACAGTTGAAACAGACTCAGTGTTTGTCTGATCCATGGCCAAAACTGACAGTACAAAACAAAACAGGGCTCCCATATAACACCTCATTAAGAACAGGTTACCCAGTTCTGGATGTCCTGTAGTACCTTATAGACTAACCGATATTTTGGAGCATAAGCTTTCATAGGCAAAAACCCACTTCATCAGATGCATCTGACAAAGCGGGTCTTTGCCCATGAAAGCTTATGCTCCAAAACATCTGTTAGTCTTTAAGCTGCCACAGGACTTCTTGTTATTTTTTAAGATACAGACTAACTGGGCCACCTCTTTGATACCAGTCCTGGATGTACATCCTTGAGAGAGTCACTTCGGCAAAACTTTATTTTGATTAGCAGTAAAGTGAAACGATGGAGTAAAGTAAGGGAAATTCTGGACAGGCCGCTAGTTGGCTACATAGCTCCCAGGGGCCCATGGCCAGCGGTTTCCAGTTTGACACAGCAAGGGAAGTCAATGTATGTATTGTGGGGGTGGGGACTGTGGCCTGATTGCCCCGCTGCCTTTTTCCATCCCTAACCCTCAAGTTCAAGCAGTGAATGACAGCTCCTCCCTAGAGGCCCGTCAGTGAGTCCCCCGACCTGCACCATGCAGGCTCCGTGGCGCAGCGGCTGGCGAGGAGCTGCTGCCAGCCCTGAGGGAAGAGGACCTGAATGGAAACAAGCCCCCGAGCGCACCCGCAAGCGGCGTGCGGCGGCCCAGGGCGAGGTCAGCCCGGGGCACACGCCCCTACCTTGTGCGCCTGCTGCAGCAGCTCCCGGACCACCTGCTTGAGGTGCGGCGCGTTCTCCTCCTTCCGGGGGTGGGTGAAGAGGCTGACGCGGCTGATGCCGCGGTAAAAGTTCCTGTCCGTCCAGCCCAGGTCCAGCGGCGGCACCTCCGTGTCGGAGCGCTCCGGCCAGTAGGCCAGCGAGAGGCCCTCGCCCCCGGCCTCACCGCCCTCCAGGTGCGCGTCATAGTGGCGCCAGCCGGCCGGCAGGGCCCGCAGCTCGCGGCTGGAGAGGAAGTCCCGCAGCTGCCCCTGCTGCAGCTGCTGCCGGTAGTCCGCCTCGCCCCGGGTCACCAGCGCTTCCAGCGCCCGGCGCTGCTCCTCGCTGTAGTAGAAACTGGCCTGGGCCTCGCTCACCTTCTCGTTCACGTGCGTCTCGTCCAGGCACAGCAGCTGGGAGGCCGCCATGCCCGCCGCTCACCTGCCGCCACCGGGGGAGACGGGCGGGGCCTCCTCACCTGGCCGCCGCCCGCCCAGCGGGTGGAGCAGTGGCTGAGGGAGGCGACCCGGCTCCGCCCCGCCAGGTCTACTGCAGCCCCTGCCCCTCAGGGCACGGGCCGGCCTGCACAGCACCCGTGGAGGTGGGAATAGGGCACTGCGTTGCAACTGGCCAGCACACACAACCCCCAGAAGCATAAGAACATAAGAATGGCCATACTGGGTCAGACCAAAGGTCCATCCAGCCCAGTATCCCGTCTGCCGACAGTGGCCAATGCCAGGTGCCCCAGAGAAGGGGAACAGAAGACAATGATCAAGTGATTTATCTTCTGCCATCCATCTCCTGCCCTTGTACTGAAGGCTGGGGCACCATACTTTATCCCTGGCTAATAGCCATTTATGGACCTAACCTGCAAAAATTTATCAAGCTCTTTTTTAAACCCTAATAGAGTCCTGGCCTTTACAGCCTCCTCCGACAAGGAGTTCCACAGGTTGACTGCGCTGTGTGAAGAAAAATTTCCTTTTATTAGTTTTGAACCTACTACCCATCAATTTCATTTGGTGTCCCCTAGTTCTTGTATTATGGGAAAAGGTAAATAATTTTTCTATATTCACTTTCTCCACACCATTCATGATTTTATATACCTCTATCATATCGCCCCTCAATCGCCTCTTTTCCAGACTGAAAAGTCCCAGTCTCTCTAGCCTCTCCCCATATGGGACCCGTTCCAAACCCCTAATCATCTTGGTCGCCCTTTTCTGAACCTTTTCTAATGCCAATGTATCTTTTTTGAGGTGAGAAGGCCACATCTGCACACAGTACTCAAGATGTGGGCGTACCATAGTTTTATATAGGGGAAGTATGATATCATTCGTCTTATTATCTATCCCTTTTTTAATAATTCCTAACATCCTATTTGCTTTACTAACTGCCGCTGCACACTGCGTGGATGTCTTCAGAGAACTATCCACTATAACTCCAAGATCCCTTTCCTGATCTGTCATAGCTAAATTTGACCCCATCATGTTGTACGTGTAATTTGGGTTATTTTTTCCAATGTGCATTACCTTCCACTTACCCACATTAAATTTCATTTGCCATTTTGCTGCCCAATCACTTCAGTTTGCTGAGATCTTTTTGTAGTTCTTCACAATCCCTTTTGGTTTTGACTGTCCTGAACAACTTGGTGTCATCTGCAAACTTTGCCACCTCACTGCTTACCTCATTTTCTAGATAATTGATGAACAAGTTGAACAGGATTGGTCCCAGGACTGACCCCTGGGGAACACCACTAGTTACCCCCTTCCATTGTGAAAATTTACCATTTATTCCAACCCTTTGTTTTCTGTCTTTTAACCAATTCCCGATCCATGAAAGGATCTTTCCTCCTATCCCATGACCGCCTAATTTACATAAAAGCCTTTGGTGTGGAGAAACACCCACCGCTTTGGGTAAGGGCAGGGACTCTGCCTCCCCCGGCTTCTGTCACTGCCTGCTCCAGGCCTATGGACCATTCAGTTCTGCAGGGCGGCCACTGTGTGAAGGTGGCTGGTGGGCTCCAGGCCTGGAGGTGTTTGTCGGGTACAACTGGGCTAGAAGCATTCCTGGTTGTCTGATATAAAGCTAACTGCTGCACTTAAGAATTAGTCAGGATCTTTTGTGGGGTTTATGACCAAATTCCACATTTGTTGGTAATACACACATCAATCACTACTTTATCATATGCATGTTATTTATTACACTTATGTACTCTCACACACAAGCATACTCCATCTTGTTGTTACCAAGTAGTTGCTCCCCCTGACTTCACTGATCAAGTGAGTTGAGTAGGGGAGGGCTGGAGTCCAGCTTCTACTGATTTGTGTCAGTACTCTGATGCTGGCAAGATGAGACCTGCAGGATAGTCTAGGATATATCTGCACTTACTGGGAGTTCCAGAGCCTGATTTCGTGTGCCTAATGGGGATATACAAAATGGAACCATCAGTTTACCTCTATGCCTCATTATCACAAGAAGTAAGGGAGGTGGACAGGAGAGTTTCTCCCATCAACCTTCCTTAGTGAGGAGAGCCAGGTAAGTTGATCATAGATTTCCAGCTATGCAATTGTGGTAGCTAGAATTACTTATCTAGGATTAGCTGTATTTGTAGCTTTGAGAACAAGAACCAGTCTTGTGGCACCTTATAAACTAACATATTTTGGAACATAAGCTTTTGTGGGCAAAGACCCTCTTCATCAGATGTATGAGTGTGGGGGGTGGTTTCAGAGGGGTATTTAAAGAGTGGGGTCCCAGTTAGAGCGAGTGCCAGAGCTGACAAGGTCTATTCAGCAAGGTGGAAATGGCCCAGTATCAACAGTACTTATCAAAAGAGTTAAAAACAAGTCAGATCAGACAGGGGGATGTGAGTCTTTGTCAGAGTCTAATGGGGAGATATTAGCATCCAGAGCAGAGAAACTGGCTTTGTAAGCGGTGAGCCACTCCCAGTCTGTTTAATCCATGATTAATGGAGTCAAATTTGCAAATAAATTGCAGCTCAGAGGTGGTATATACTATATTAGTAGATGTGCAGGTAAAGGAGCCCCGGTGGTATAGTTGGTGTTAGGTCCTGTGATGATGTCACTGGTGTAGATATGTGAGCAGAGTTGGCATTGAGGACTCTTGCAGGAGCTGGTTCCAGGCCTAGAGGCGCTGGTTTGTGATTTGTAGTGGCTGGCGAGGATTTGTTCAAAGTTGGAAGATGTCCATAGGCAAGGACTGGCCTGCCTCCCAAGGTCTGTGAGAGTGAAAGGATGGGTTGTAGATCACTGATGATGCGCTGGAGAGGTCTTAGGTGGGGGCTGTTTATGGTGGTCAGTGGGGTTCTCTTGTTTTCCTTGAGAGGTCTGTCTTGTAGCAGGTGGCTTCTGGGTACCCGTCTGGCTCTATCAATCTGTTTCCTCGCTTCCTTAGGTGGGTATTGTAGTTTGAGGAAAGCTTGGTAAAGGTCTTGTAGATGTTTGTCTCTGTCTGATGGATGAGGGCAAATACGGTTGTACCTCAGTGCCTGGCTGTAAACAATGGATTGTGCAGTGTGCCCTGGATGGAAGCTGGAGGCGTGTAAATAAACATAGCGGTCCGTAGGTTTTTGGTTAGGTTATAGGATGGGTATTTATGTGATGGTCACATATATATAAGCAACGGTCACATAAATACCACCCTATACCAAAAACCCACGGACCGCTATGCCTGGAAAAGTTCTATGGTTAGTATTATTGTGGTATAACCTGTGGTTGCTAGTGAGAATCCTCATAAGGTTGGGAGGTTGTCTATGGGAGAGAACAGGCCTGTCATCTAGGGCCTTTTGAAGTGTGGCATCATGATTTAGGATAGGTTGTAGGTCTTTAATGATGCGTTGCAGTGGTTTGAGTTGGGAGCTGTAGGTAATAATGAGTGGTGTTCTGTTGACTTTTTGGGCCTATCTTGAAGTGGTTGGTTTCTGGGTATTCATCTGGCCCTGTCTATTTATTTATTTTTTTTCACCAAAGAATGAATGGATATAGAGCAGACATCAAAAATCTCCAAATACACAAACCTGTCAGCCAGCACTTTAATGGATTGGGCCATTCTGGGTTAAAGACCTGAGAGTTTGTGTTCTGGAGAAAAGAGACTTTAACAACCATCTACAACATGGTTTCCCAAACTGGGGGGTATGCCCCCCAGTGGGGCTGGAAGAAATTACGGGGGGGGCGTGGAGGGGAGTGAGGCAACCCATCCCCCTCTTCCGTTCATTCCTCCCACACAAATTAAAAGCTGGCCCTTGTTTTCGGCTCTCAGCCCCTGTCATTTCATGTGAGCAACCTGGTGCGGCTGCTATAAAAAACAGGCAGCTGGCAAAGGCACATGTGAAGCAAGCTGCCTCTTGCAAAGGTGAGTGAGTGTGGGTTGTTGGGAGGGAGGAGGATGAGGTTAGATGAGAGGCTGGCGGTGCCTGGCTTTGGGGGGGGAGGGGGTGCAGGCAGGTGGCTCACAGGCAGCTGGGATGGCTGGCCCATGGTAAAAAAAGGGTGGGGGCGTGAGGATTTCTCAAAAATCAAAAGGGGGGTGTGACGCCAATAAGTTTGGGAACCCTTGGTCTACAGAGTAACAGAGAGGAAGCCGTGCTAGTGTATACATTATCAAAACAAAAAGCAGTCAAGAATGTTTGGAACTAACATTCATATTCAAATTTGACACATTAACACATGGTTTGAACAGGGACAGCAATTACCTGACCCATTATAAGGACTCTTTCACATACTTTGGTGTTTGACCTAACACTTAACTCCCCCACCTCTCTTTCTGCTCTTCTATCTGATTTGCCATCTTTGATAACCATTTTTTGGACCTCTGTGCTTTATATATTGATTCTGGTTTGGTAAGGCAATAGATCTGAAGAAGTGGGTCTATCCCACAAAAGCTCATCACCTAATAAATTATTTTGTTAGTCTTTAAAGTGTTACATGACTGCTTTTTTTTGTTTTGATAGAGTACAGACTAACACAGCTATCTCTTTGTTACTATTCAACATTGGTAGAAAGATACTATCTTTACCTTAATTCAAAAGAGTTGGGGGTGGGGTGGGGTGGGGAGATAGCTCAGTGGTTAGATCATTGGCCTTGTAAACTCAGGATTGTAAGCTCACCCATGAGGGGCCCTTTCAAGGTTCTGGGGCAGGTTAGATTAAACAAAAAAATGTGCCGGGGATGGTGATTGCAGGAGACTGGACTCAATGAGCTTCCTGTAATATGAGATGTGATATCTATAAAAAAAAACTTAATACAAAGTTATGAAAAGTTTCTATGTAGAAGGCCTTAGTACAGAGAGAGAGACAATAAAAACAATATAGTTATATGAAAATGAAGGTTAGAGAGAGAGAGAGACTTATTCAGAGGTTGTACGAAGATGATCTACACTTGTATAAAAGTGATTAATACAGAGATATATCCGCGTTGTAAACTGATTAATACAAAGATGTATCTACAAAGCTGTGATGGGTAGCAAGATGTGAGACCTCAAACCTGTCAGTGGTCCTAAGAATGTAAGAACCTTGTTACCTAAGCAGACCAAAGGCCCATTTAGCCCAGTATCCTATCATCCTACAGTGGCCAGGGGCGCAAAGGGAATGGCTAGGACAAGAGATCCATTTTCTGTGGTTGAGTCTCAGTGTCTCAGTCAGTGCGTGGAGTTGGAGTCCTGACTATCTTGGTTGATAGCCATTGGTGGACCTATTCCCCATAAACTTATCTAATTTTTTAAAAATCTGTTTATGCTTTTTGCTTTTCACAGAATCCTATGGCAATGAGTTCCACAGGTTGACTGTGCATTGTGCGAAGTAGTACTTCCGTTAAAAAAAAGCTCTGTTGCCTGTTCATTTCATTGTGTCACCCTAACCCCTCTGTGTTTTTGTACTATGTGAAGGAGTAGAGTATTAATTTTCTCCACACCATTCATGATTTTGTAGACCTGTATCACATATCATATTGCTCTGTACTGGTCTCTCTTCCAAGCTATATAGCCTCACTTGCCCCTCATACAAAAGCTCGCCCTTCGCCCCAGGCCCTTCTGTGTATCTTTCTTTTTAAGAGATGAGGTGACCAGAACTGTGCACAGTATTCAAGGTGTGAGCGTAACATAGATTTATATAGTTGCCTGATATCTTCTGTCTTATTATCTGTTCTTTTTCTAATGGTTGCTAACATTCTGTTAGCTTTTGACTGTGACTTCACACTGAGCAAATATGTTTAGAGAGAACTATCCACAATGAATCCAAGATCTTTCTTGAGTGGCAACAGCTAGTTTAGATCCATGATTTTGTATGCCTAGTTGGATTTATGCTTTCCAATATGCATTACTTAGCATTCGTTGTTATTGAATTTCATCTGCCATTTTGTTGTCCAGTCATCCAGTTTTGTGAGATTCCCCTTTTAACTTTGTGTGGTCTGTTTTGGGATTCTTGAGTAATTTTGTAACTGCGGATTTTGCCACCTCCACGTTTCTCTCTTTTTCAGAGAATTTCTGAGTATGTTGAACAGCACTGGTCAGGGCATATGCCTGGAGTGCCCCCTTATACCTCTCACTGCTGTGAAAACTGACCTTTTATTCCTACCCTTTTCCCCCTGTCTTGTAACCAGTTACTGAACTACGAGAGGATCATCTCTTTTATTCTATGGCTGATTACTTTGCTGAAGAGACTTTGGTGTGGGACTTCAGCAAAGGCTTTCCACAAGTCCAGGTATGCTATATCCACTGGATCGCCCTTATCCACAATACTTGTTGACCCTCTCAAAGAACTATAATAAACTGGTGAGGCATAACTTCCATCTTATAAAAGCCAAGTTGACTCTTCCCCAACTTATTCCCTCATCTATGTATCTAATAATTCTTTCCTTACTGTATTGCCCATTGTGGGACATAGAGCCATTTAATTTTGGGAGAGAATTTTCACTCTTAAGAAAGACCAAAATAAGTACTTATCTGCCAGGTTTCATTAATTTTTTTTTCTTCAAAAATTAGAACTGCTACATAAAAGCTGCTCAGAGAAGTTGAATATTGAAAGGGGTCGAGGACTGGGGCAGAGTGCTGCTGTGGCATTTAAAGCTGCTAATAAAAGCAGTTTATCTAGAGCTCTATCATTTATTAAATGCATATTACTACTGCTTAAGTGGGATGTGTATATTTTTAGCTAAACTGTGCATTTGCATATGTTAGCTTTATTTAAATTAATACCTAGCTCTTTTATGTCATTTTTCATCAGTAGATCTCTAAATCCTTTATTAAAAGAGATGTTTCTTCATTGTGCCCAGTTTGGAGTTGGGGAAATGGAGGCACAGCGAGGGGCAGTGATACCTTCAGGTTCTGTGGTTCTCTCTAAGGTTCTTTCTTGAGATCTTTGGTCCTCTAGGCCAACCTGCCTCCCCTTAAATAAAGTTTGAGAAATCGCCATCTTGTGTTATGCACTTTACCAGTAGTATCAGAGGAGACTGCTGGATTGATAGGAGTAGTGTTACAATTTGTTTAGGTTTTTGCTTATTTGATACATGGCAGCATCTAGGAGCCCTGATCAGTATCAGGGCCCTATTGTGCTATGCACTGTCCACACATAGACTGAAGCATCTCTTTCTCCAAAGACCCGACTACTCAGATGGGAAACAGATGTTATGTGCACAAAATTCTTTATTTTACACACACACACACACACACTCTCTCTCTCTCTCTCTCTCTCTCTCTCTCCGCCACCCCCCCACACTCCAGGCACCCATCTGTACATTACATTTGTTGCCTGTATACTTTAGCTCATCCTACCTCTACTTAGTTCCTAGGGCTCAAGGTGTAACCCTGTTGATTTAGGCATCCCCACCCTTTCAAGTTCCTAGGGTTCCAGTTAAAAGGCACCTAACTTTACCCTGAGCCCTGAGAGGTGCGCACCCATTCCTTGTGTATGCAGGAGTTACTCTATTGCAGGTTATGGGCTCTTTTACAAGTGAAAGAGGCTTACGCAGTAATATCCTTCTTGACCTCTATTAACTATTGCCCTAAAAGGAAGCATACAGTGCTCAGCACACCCAATCACAATAAAGTAGATGAACTTTTCTTGATAGTTGATCCATCTCAGGTCACCTGTGGGACTCCAGTTTCTGCACTCTATCACTGGCAGGGTGTTGAGGATCACCTGCTCTGTTTTGGGGATGTATCCTGGAGTTGGTTCCCAAAAAACTACCTTCTGGATGGCACTTTATGTAGTGAAACTTGGGTCTTGCTTAGTTATACCTCAACCAGTCATTACACTAAAATTTTACTAATGGTATATTGTAACAAAATTCTCTAACCAATCCTACCCCACTACCTTTATTAATATACACTCAGCCAAATTAGTTAGGGACGTTTAGAGAATGAGAGAGAGAGCATACAGACAGACAATGTAGAACTGGTGGCCATAAAGACATAACAAAGAAATGGGGATTTATACAACCAGAACTATTGATAGGTGATAGCATTTTGTCTGGCAAGCAATCAGACTTAAGTTTTCTTTAACCATCTTAATGTCTGTTTCTTTATCTGGTGATGGCAGATGCTATTAGGACAGGATTGTTTTCTTCACAGCCTACTGTTACATTATTTTACATAATTTAGATGGAGTGTGAGGATGTGACTTTTCGCTTCTTAAATAATGGCAGCTGCTCTCTTAACATGGCTGCAGACAAATGCCTTAGGTAGGTCTTACAATATGGCTGAAGGAAAAGGTCTTATCCTTACAGGTGGAGATGGGCAAACAAATAAGGGTGAGGACAAGTTAACAGTGAAACAAACACGGGCTTCTTATGCAGACAGTTACAGAGAGGATTAGTGCCATTAAAGTCATGAGATGGCTTGTATCCATGAAGTTCAGTATCTATGTGAGCAGGGCAATGAATTCTGAATGCCCACCACTCTGCTGTCCCCCAGAAATGATCCACTACAATTGAGGGGTGAGCTTGAGATCCCAGGGTGGGGAAGAGCTGCTTGCTCTGCCCCTACCTGTGCTGTGCCTTTGCAGTAAGCAAATAGAAAATTTCTGTTATTCCACCCTGAAAGTCAGTACTTTTTGGAAGCATGAAATCACTAAATATTTTGAAATAGAACTACAGAGAAGTACAGAAATCTGCTGCTGCTCATATATTAATTTCCCTGCAGGTTTTTATTTTCTCTTCCTGTACTAGTCTGCCACCAAATTCCCCATTTTGCATATGATTAAGTAAAATCTCTTTATTACTTCACAAGCTAATCCTCTATATCGAGAGAAGGGTGCCATAGGAAGGCAACAGCAGACTCTCAATTCCATCTTATTGTTTATATTTCCGGCTTTATTTGATTTTAAAGCCACTTTTTCTGCTGTCCAGTCTTAAGCAGCAGAGAAGCTAAAGATTTCTACTTCACTATGATGAAAATTTTAGCCATCAGGTATCACAGTAAAAGAATATATTGTGTAGTGGATCATTTAAGATCAAGTATTCTTTGGGGCTATGGGAAGAAAAAAAAATTGGGGAACCTTCCAAAACTCTACTCCCAGTGAACTTGGTTTAACTAAATTATAAGCACTGAGTTGTTGGCTTTTCAAACCATTTGCTAGCAGATAGAGGCGGTGTCTACAGTTGGGAAAAACTTTAAAATGGCCATGCTTACGGCCAAATTGGAGAATACTAATGAGGAGCTCAAATGAATATTCATCGCCTCATTAGCATGCTGCCAGCCACAGCACTTCAAAAGTGCCGCAATTAGCTTGCGTGTGGCTCGTCTACACGGGGGTCCTTTTCAAAAGGACCCTGCAGACATTGAAATCCCCTCATTCCTATCAGCTGTTTCCATGTTTGCAGGGTCCTTTCAGAAAGGACCCCCATGTAGACATAAGAACATAAGAACATAAGAATGGCCATACTGGGTCAGACCAAAGGTCCATCCAGCCCAGCATCCCGTCTGCCGACGGTGGCCAATGCCAGGTGCCCCAGAGAAGGAGAACAGAAGACAATGATCAAGTGATTTATCTCCTGCCATCCATCTCTTGCCCTTGTTCTGAAGGCTAGGGGCACCATACTTTATCCCTGGCTAATAGCCATTTATGGACCTAACCTGCAAAAATTTATCAAGCTCTTTTTTAAACCCTAATAGAGTCCTGGCCTTCACAGCCTCCTCGGGCAAGGAGTTCCACAGGTTGACTGTGCGCTGTGTGAAGAAAAATTTCCTTTTATTAGTTTTGAACCTACTACCCATCAATTTCATTTGGTGTCCCCTAGTTCTTGTATTATGGGAAAAGGTAAATAATTTTTCTATATTCACTTTCTCCACACCATTCATGATTTTATATACCTCTATCATATCGCCCCTCAATCGCCTCTTTTCCAAACTGAAAAGTCCCAGTCTCTCTAGCCTCTTCCCATATGGGACCCGTTCCAAGCCCCTAATCATCTTAGTTGCCCTTTTCTGAACCTTTTCTAATGCCAATATATCTTTTTTGAGGTGAGGAGACCACATCTGCACGCAGTACTCAAGATGTGGGCGTACCATAGTTTTATATAGGGGAAGTATGATATCTTTTGTCTTATTATCGATCCCTTTTTTAATAATTCCTAACATCCTATTTGCCTTACTAACTGCCGCTGCACACTGCGTGGATGTCTTCAGAGAACTATCCACTATAACTCCAAGATCCCTTTCCTGATCTGTCATAGCTAAATTTGACCCCATCATGAAGTACGTGTAATTTGGGTTATTTTTTCCAACATGCACGTGAGTGAAACGTGGCACTTTCAAAGTGCCGCAGCCAGCAGCACGCTAATGAGGCGCTGAATGTTCATTTCAGCGCCTCATTAGTATTCTCAGACTTGGCCATGAGCATGGCTATTTTGAAGTTTTTCCCAAGTGTAGACGTAGCCAGGATGTCCACATCATGAAAACCGCTTTTACTCTTGTTGATCATTTCACTTGATTAAAAAAAGGCTTAAGGATTGAATGAAAGAGAGACAGATCCCACCTCCCTTCTTCTGTCGCATATACCTATGTTTCATTGACAGGGCGTGATTGCAATTAGACCTGACGTGCCTGACTAGTTAACTTAGGTCCTGAAACACCATCAGTGAAGCCATGGCAGTGTGAGCTAGACCCAAGTAATCACCCAAGTTCTGATATCCTGTGCTGAAACTTGTGTTGGCAGGAACACAGCTTCTCTGTCCCAGAAATCAAGGTGGATGTAGTGTAACTAGCTCACATGTATCTGCTTGGGCTGCTACTGCATCTGGTGACTGCAGAATAGACCCCCTAGCGGGTGGCCCCTCCAGGATGGGAGAGGAAAATCTGGTGTGTGGGGGGTGGGGTTATCTTTGCTGTCCTCCATTCTATGGTTAAACAGGATTTCAGCCTCAGTTCCAAGTGAGGCACTTATCTTCCTGCTATTTCATGTCATGTTCTCCTCTCTACCCCTATTGCTGGCTCATTTCTAATTGGGCTAAAAAGATTGCAGGTCCAAACTGAGCTACAAGAACTGCCCCTTGAATTTTTCTTGAGAGAACTCTTCTGGGTGGTTTGCTATTTAGCTATGTGTGCATGAAATAACTCCTGCTAGGCAGGGTTTATTTACTCTTGCCCTATTTGCAAAGTTCCTCCCGGCCAAGCCAGGATTTAGTTCTAATTTATATTCCTGGTTTGGGTCCAAAATATTTTTTCATGCAAGGTCAATAAGATAACCATACTGGACATGTTGCCTCCTCCCCTAGTTTCCCTTCTATTGCTTTAAATCTCCTTTAAGCACCTCCTACGTCTAGTCTTGTTGCTTAAGCATAATTGCTTCTCTTGTCTGCATGTAATGCAGGTTATATATTAGCTGATGCTATGACACCTTATATTTAGCATTGACTGTAACTGTGTTGGCCCATAGCATACATCTCCCTTGCCAGTCCCTCTTGTGTAATTTCAGTCCCTAAATAGCCCATCTCATGATATGTTCTTAGATAAATTTCCCAGTGGTTTTTCCTGGTAGCAGTTTATGTCACAAGCTCTCGTTATAAGACTTTTGGTGCCTGCATCTATCTATATAGTCCTCATTTGCTGCTTTCTCTTTTTTAAAATACACTCATCCCTCATTTAACGAGTACTTTACTTACAAGTAGTCGCTAGAACGAGGGACATGCACACCTACCTTTGTTCACTAAACAAGTAAACTTCCCCCGCTTACATGAGCGAGCCGTGGGGTCCCTGGCTGAGGGGCGGGCAGACCCACAGCCCTGTGGCTAGAATCTTCTCCCTCCCTTCCCTCAGACATGCAGCTGTCTGACAGCCCTGTGGCTGGGGGAAGAGAGGGAGAAGGCTCTTAGCCTGGTTCCCGACTCCCCTCCACTGGGGGGGAACATGAAACTGATCAGCCATCAGCAATGAGCTGATCAGTTTACCAGTCCCACCCACCATGGGGAGACTGGAACTAGCCTGCCCCTGGTTCCCAGCTCCTGCCACTCTTGGAGTCAGGAAACTGACCAGCCCTGGTGGTTTTTTGCTCCCCTCCCCTTGCAGGAAAATTTGAGTTATGCAAGGGTTGCAGGTACAACCCCTGGGTAACTTGAGGGTTCAATGTATTAGTCCCCCCCACCTGCCATGTAGACCTCACCCTTGGTCAGATTTTCACCCACCCCCATGGTCCCAAACTACCCCCAGCCTTAGACTCCCCCTGCAGCCCCACACTGCCCCCAGAATTACACCCCACCAGCAGCCCCAAACTGCCCCCAGCCTTAGACTCTCCCTGCAGCCCCTAACTGCCCCAGGCTTACGCACCCTGCAGCAGCCCCCAAATGCCCCCAGCCTTATACCCTGCCCTTGCAGCCACAAACTTCTCCCAGTCTTAGACCCCTGCATCCCTAAACGTCTCCTGCCTTAGACTCTCTTCCACCTCCCGCAGCCTCTTCACAGGGGGCTGCTAGGCTGGGTGGCTGCCCCAGCCCTCCTGCTCCCAGCAGATAACGGTCGTTAAAACCAATTAACTCAAGTGTTAAGCTTTCAGCACCTAAATATAAGGTAACTGCTATCCCCAGTGACAGCTGTTGGAGATGGCAGCTCTCTCTATCTCTGTTGATAGATATCTGTCTGAGGCAGAAGTGTTAAGGAACTGCAAATGGCTTCTTTAAGAGCCACATGCAGCTTTGAACTGCCCAGCTGGCGACCCTTAACAAATCTAATGGGACCCATAGGTTGGGAATCCCTGCTCTACATACATATAATGCATCCTATTTCTGGTGCCAAACTATTCAAATACATCAAAAAAGTGCCTAAACTCAACTGGTTCATGTCAAGTTACAAGAACTTGGAATGAATCAGAGACTTTTACGTGTATTTTAATGGGAATTTAGTGTCGCTCTTATGAGTTTTCGCCTACGAGCAGAAATTTGGGAGCCAATTGTGCTCGTATAGCGAGGGATGAGTGTATATAGCTTTCCCCTCCCCCACCTAAAGCAATGATAATCAGTTTCCAAGCTGAAACTTTGGGAATAGTTTGTTAATTTTGAGAAGAAAACTGAATAACTTAAGGGATTGGGGATGTGCTATTGAAATTTTCATCTCTAGGTATCCCAGTTCCTCAAATTCTTGTCCCTTTCAGCAGCTCCCCAGCCTAAGTTTTGGGAATGGAGAGCCTGCCCATTCAGTTCCAAGTAAGTGAGCAGGTGGTTACATTACCAGGGTTAAACACTCTGCTTGTTAGTCGTAGAGGCCCCAAGTGTTGAATGGACAGTAAAAGACTGCTCCCTTTTTGCTGTGCTCTCCAGGCCAGGGCTAGGGTTCAAAGACTAGACAGATCAAGAGAAACTTACATGTGCAAGTAGCAGAGGTCAGCGACCTTTCCAAGGCTCGTGTGGCACTCTTGGCACCCATGACGGAGGTTGCTGACCGCTGTACTACACTATATGTGTCCTGAGAATAAGGATTTCTGTTTGTAAGGGCTGCCAAGCCAGCTTGAGAACGCTAGAGTCAGGGGATCAGCAGGATGCATTATGGTTGTATCTGAGTTCACGACAACCCATCCAAGCTAGGGAAGATTCTTAAACAAGGTGGTTACAGAGTGGGAGTGAAGAAGCACCCACCTTCACTACTGTCCCCCCCCTGCATTCTGGAGAGCTCTAGCCAGTGACGGTGTGTGACAAGATGGCCGCTGCAGCAGCTTGAAAGATTTCTGACATGGAGGATGATGTGCTGTCAAAAGCTTCCTACCTGCCATACTGCACAGAGAGAAAACCTGCATGCTGACTTGAGAGCGCTGCTTCATCTGAGCCACCTTTATGTGCATGCGCTCCTGCCTTCACAGCCCAGGGGAAAGTAGGGCTTCCCACTTGCTCCCTCAGCTTCTCCTGCCATGCAAAGAGCAAATTGGTAAGGGGAGAGTCCTGTGCAAGGAACAAAAGGGACCCTCTTAAAAGAGCCCTAGCCCATTTCTTCAGTGCAGTAGTTACAGGAGTCCCCAGAAGAGCACAAGGCTGAAAGAGGGCCCCCTGATCAATTGTTTGGCTTCTCCCATGTTGGCAGTAGAAGAGTGGATCTGCTGGGCAGCATTAGACAAGGATTCAGGAGTTGCTGTGTGAGTTTCCAGTTAAACATACTTATCATATAGAACTGGAAGGGGCCTTGAGAAGTCATTGAGTCCAGTCCCCTGCACTCATAGCAGGACCTATCACAGTCCCTGACGCATTTTCTTTCCTTAAATGTATTTGTCCCAGATCCCTAAATGGGCCCCTCCAGGTTTGAGCTCACAACCCTGGGATCAGCAGGCTAGTGCTCAAACCACTGAGGTATCCCATGCCACCAGTTCAATCACAGACCTCCTGGATGACCTTGAGCAAGCCACTTAGGCTCAGATTTTTTTTCAATATATTTAGGCATTGTTGTGCTCAGTGTTGCAACTGATTATCTTCTAAAGGGATTTAGGCATTTAGAAACCAAAATCCCATTGATGGGTGACGGGATTTAGGCCCGTAAGTGCCTAAATCACATTTTAAATGGATAATGAGGACTCTAGACCCATTAGGCAATGCTGCACTGAAAAGCTGAGCCTAAACTTTGTACGTCACTTCTTCACCTGTAAATTAGGATATTTTCCAGCTTCCCTTGCTACAGAGGGGATGAATATAAAAACATTTGGAAGCTGCTCAGACACTACAGAGATTGGGATATAGAAATAGAGAAGCAGGTGGGTCAGAAGTCCTTTGCAGGGAGTGGGACTTAAGACAGAGCAAACCAGGATCCGCACTCTTTCCCTTAGCTTCCTCCATTCAGGGAAAAAGAATGTAGAAGTGGGGTCCTATTGCTAATACCTCAAGCCTGGGTAAAAGTGACTCCTGAAGGTAATGGTGGGGAACAGGGAGTCATTTCTGAATGGAAGCCATAATTGTACAAACAAAACAAAAAGCAGTCAAGTAGCACTTTAAAGACTAGCAAAATAGTTTATTAGGCGAGCTTTCGTGGGACAGACCCACTTCTTCAGCCCATAGACAGACCAGAACAGACTCAATATTTAAGGCACAGAGAACCAAAAACAGAAGCAAGGAGGACAAACCAGAAAAAGATAATCAAGGTGAGCAAATCAGAGAGTGGAGGGGTGGGGGGGAAGGTCAAGAATTAGATTGAGCCAAGTATGCAGATGAGCCCCTATAGTGACTCAGAAAGTTCCCATCACGATTTAAACCATGTGCTAATGTGCCGAATTTGAATATAAAAGCCAGCTCGGCTGCTTCTCCTTCCAGAACTGTGCAATAATTCCTCTTCAGTAACACACATACCTTTAGGTCATTGACAGAATGCCCCATTCCATTAAAATGTTGACTAACTGGTTTGTGGATCTGGAGTGTTTTGATGTCTGCTTTGTGCCCGTTGACCCTTTGTCTAAGGGAGTTAGAAGTCTGTCCAATATACAAAGCATCTGGGCATTGTTGGCACATGATGGCATATATGATGTTAGTAGAGGAGCATGAGAAAGTGCCCGTGATTCTGTGAGTAGCCTGGTTAGGTCCAGTGATGGTATTTCCAGAGAAGATATGTGGACAAAGCTGGCAGCGGGCTTTGTTGCAGGGAAAGGTTCCAGGACTGGTGTTCCTGGGGTATAGAATGTGGCTATTAGTGAGGATCCTCATGAGGTTGGGAGGTTGTCTGTAGGAGAGGAGAAGTAAAAAAACAAATCGACAGGGCCAGACGAACACCCAGAGACCAGCTACTCCAAGATCGGCCCAAAAATGCCAAGAACAGAACACCACTGGTCATCACTTACAGCCCCCAACTCAGACCACTGCAACGAATTATTAAAGACCTACAACCTATCCTTAATCAGGATGCCACGCTCCAGAAGGCCCTGGGTGACATGCTTGTTCTCTCCTACAGACAACCTCCCAACCTCATGAGGATCCTCACTAATAGCCACAGTTTATACCCCAGGAACACCAGTCCTGGAACCTTTCCCTGCAACAAAGCCTGCTGCCAGCTTTGTCCACACATCTTCTCTGGAAATACCATCACTGGACCTAACCAGGTTACTCACAGAATCATGGGCACTGTCTCATGCTCCTCTACTAAAATCATATGGACCATCATGTGCCAACAATGCCCAGATGCTTTGTATATTGGACAGACTTCTAACTCCCTTAGACAAAGGGTCAACGGGCACAAAGCAGACATCAAAACACTCCAGATCCACAAACCAGTTAGTCAACATTTTAATGGAATGGGGCATTCTGTCAATGACCTAAAGGTATGTGTGTTACTGAAGAGGAATTATCGCACAGTTCTGGAAGGAGAAGCAGCCGAGCTGGCTTTTATATTCAAATTCGGCACATTAGCACATGGTTTAAATCGTGATGGGAACTTTCTGAGTCACTATAGGGGCTCATCTGCATACTTGGCTCAATCTAATTCTTGACCTTCCCCCCCCCACCCCTCCACTCTCTGATTTGCTCACCTTGATTATCTTTTTCTGGTTTGTCCTCCTTACTTACTGTTTTTGGTTCTCTGTGCCTTAAATATTGAGTCTGTTCTGGTCTGTCTATGGGCTGAAGAAGTGGGTCTGTCCCACGAAAGCTCACCTAATAAACTATTTTGCTAGTCTTTAAAGTGCTACTTGACTGCTTTTTGTTTTGATAGTGTATAGACTAGCACGGCTTCCTCTCTGTTACTATAATTGTATAAAATGTGTTGTGTAATAGTGTGCTAGGTTCTTTACAAACATATTCAAGGGCAGTCCTTCCTGGAAGTGTTTACAGTCTAAAATGGAGACAAGAGAAAGACAAAACCAGTGGGTGCGGAGAAGAAGAAAAGGCAGTTAACAGCATGCTGTTTATTAGAGAGGTAGCCGCATTAGGCTGTATCTTCAAAACCAAGAAGTCCTGTGGCACCTTTCTAGACTAACAGATAATTTGAAACATAAGCTTTCATGGACAAAGACCTTGTTCCTCAGATGCATAAGTGCGGGGGCGGGGGTTCAGAGGAGGGTATAAAGAGGGAGTCTGAGTTAAGGGGAGAGCCAGAGTTGACAAGGTCTGTTCAGTCATAGAGGATGGGGCCCATTACCAGCAGTTCATGTGGGGTTATGAACAGTAAGAGAGGAGAAATCAGGTCAGTTCAGTCAGGGAGGGTGTGGCCCATTATCAGTAGCTAATGTGGAGGTGTGAACATCAAGAGCAGATAAACTGCTTTTGTAATGGGCCAACCACTCCCAGTTTCTGTTCAGTCCTTGGTTGATGGAGTCAGATTTGCAAATGAATTGCAGCTCTGAAGTCTCTTTGGAGTTTATTTCTGAAGTTTTTTTTGTTGTAGGACTCCTATTTTTAAATCAGTTAGTGAGTGTCCAGGGAGATTGAAGTGTTCTTCTATAGGTTTTTGTATGTTACCACTCCAGGGCTACGTCTACACGTGCACCCAACTTCGAAATAGCTTATTTCGATGTTGCGACATCGAAATAGGCTATTTCGATGAATAACGTCTACACGTCCTCCAGGGCCGGCAACGTCGATGTTCAACTTCGACGTTGCTCAGCCCAACATCGAAATAGGCACAGCGAGGGAACGTCTACACGGCAAAGTAGCACACATCGAAATAAGGGAGCCAGACACAGCTGCAGACAGGGTCACGGGGCGGACTCAACAGCAAGTTGCTCCCTTAAAGGGCCCCTCCCAGACACACTTTCATTAAACAGTGCAAGATACACAGAGCCAACAACTAGTTGCAGACCCTGTATATGCAGCACGGACCCCCAGCTGCAGCAGCAGCAGCCAGAAGCCCTGGGCTAAGGGCTGCTGCCCACGGTGACCACAGAGCCCCGCAAGGGCTGGAGAGAGAGTATCTCTCAACCCCCCAGCTGATGGCCGCCATGGAGGACCCCGCTATTTCGATGTTGCGGGACGCGGATCGTCTACACGTCCCTACTTCGATGTTGAACGTCGAAGTAGGGCGCTATTCCCATCCGCTCATGGGGTTAGCGACTTCGACGTCTCGCCGCCTAACGTCGATTTCAACTTCGAAATAGCGCCCAACACGTGTAGACGTGACGGGCGCTATTTCAAAGTTGGTGCCGCTACTTCGAAGTAGCGTGCACGTGTAGACGCAGCCCAGATGTCAGATTTATGTCCATTTATTCTTTTACATAGAGACTGTCCAGTCTGGCCAATGTAAATTGTAGTGGGGCATTGCTGGCACATGATGGCATGTGTAATATTAGTAGACGTGCCCATGAAAGAGCCCCTGATGGTGTGGTTGATGTGGTTAGCTCCTGTGATGATATCACTGGTGTAGGTAGGTGAGCAGAGTTGGCAGTGAGGTTTATTGCAGGGATTAGTTCTGGGTTTGGAGTTATTGTATCGTGGTCTATAGTTGCTGGTGAGAATTTGTTCAAGGTTGGCAGGCTGTCTGTATGTGAGGACAGGCCTGCTGCCAAGGTCTCTGAGAGTGAAGGATCCTTGTCCAGGATGGGTTGTAGATCCCTGATGATGCACTGGAGAGGCTTTAGCTGGGCTGTATGTGGTGGCCAGTGGTGTTCTCTTGTTTTCCTTGTTGGGCCTCTCTTGTAGCAGGTGGCTTCTCGGAACACATCTGGCTTTGTCAATCTGTTTCTTCACTTCCTTGCGGGAGTATTGTAATTTCAGGAAAACTTGGTAAAGGTCTTGTAGATGTTTGTCTCTGTCTGAGGGATTGGAGCAAATGTGGTTGTACCTTTCTGCCTGGCTGTAAACAATGGATCGTATAGTGTGCCCTGGATGGCAGCTGGAGGCATGTAGGTAAACATAGCGGTCCACGGGTTTCTGGTGTAGGGTGATATTTATGTGACTATTACTTATTTGCACAGCAGTGTCCAGGAAGTGGATCTCTTGTGTGGACTGGTCCAGGGTCCCAAGGTATCTACACATGTTTTTTTTCCCCACAAGAACCTTTCAGAAAAAGGCACTCTTCTTCATCTGGGAAAGGAAGGGGTCCACTAGAAAAGCGGCTGCGTTCTTTCAATTTCAGATCAAAAGAGTGCATTTTGTGTGAAGATACTCTGCAGATTCTTTTGGAAAAGGCCCATTTTTCAAAAAAAACTTGCTAGTGTAGACAGAGCCCTTACTTGTAGTTTGAAAGTGAAAATGCCAAAAGGAATTCTGAAAGACAAGAAGTCAGGTGGCCAGCCTGTAAGAGAGCAATTGCCACACAGAGTTCGGACTGCTCCCTACGCTTGCATGATTTTCCTGGGCCAGACTGGAAAAGAAACTTTAGGGAGTTTGGGCCAGGTCATGCCAGTAAAAAAAAAACCCGAACAAAACAGAAAAGGCAGCAAGTCTTCCTGTAAGCCTGTTTCAGAGATGCCCCAGCTGTGGCATAGGGCCTGAAGGTTTACAGCTACTACTACTACTACTACTTAACCCTTGTACTCCATGTGGAGCATAGGTCATCTACAAGTCTCCTCCACTTCACTCTGTCTTGGGACAAAACTTTTAGCTGGCTGCAGGAGTACCCCAGTGGTTGTCTTTCAGTCTCAGTAGATCTTCTCCATGTTGTCTGAGGTCTTCCTCTTTTGCATTTTCCTTGTGGGTTCCATGTGAAGCTTGATGGACTAAGCTGGATGATGGTTTTCTAAGAGTGTGGCCTAGCCATCCCCACTTTCTCCTCTTGATTTCAGTGTCAGTTGGTTCTTGTCCTGTTCTGTTCTAAAACTCCTCATTTGTGATAAATTCTTGCCATTTGATGTGAAGGATGTACCTCAGGCATCTGTTTATGAATGTTTTGTAGCTTGTGATTTGAAGACTTTTTAGTAGGCCAGGTCTTGCGTCCACACAAGAGCACACTCTTCACATTTGTGTTGAAGATCTGCAATTTCGTTTTCACAGGTATTATTTGTGAACTCCATATGGAATGGAGAGTCTTGAATTCAGCTACTGTTTCCCTGTCCTGGCATTGATATCCTTTTCTGTTCTTCCATCTACACCCTGTGACAAAGTTCCAGGCTTGTCCTTGTCGAGTTCTGCACTATGTGGTGGTTTAAAATGCAGCCTCCGAGGTCTGCTGTGTCCCCTGCTCTGTTTTCTGCTCTCGCAGAGGCTTGGGTCATGGCATCACTGAGCCATTGTCATCATCGGCTTGTCCAAAACACAGTCATTGGTGGAGGAGACCCTCCGCTTTAGGGGTGCCCAGTCTCCTCCTGTCCTCTAGGGCTGCTGTGGGGCGTGGGGAGGTCTGGGGGTAATCCAGACCCCTCCCACACATGCCAGGTTCTGGCCCAGGACCCTAGGCAGCTGCGGCTAGAGGGGCTTCCCTCCCTGGGCCCTCCTGGTGCAGCATACTGCCTCCCTGGGCCACTTCCACCACACATTTCCCCAAACCTTCCTCAGGTAACTGCAGCCCTCTCTTATCCTGTACTGTCTGATCTTCATGAGCTGTCATAGACTTTGAAAAAGCCTTTGACTGCGTTGATACAGACACTTAGTGGAAACTGCTGGCTGATCCACTGTATTCCATGACCCAGCTAGCTTCCCTGTGATATTATAGAGCTCTTTCAAGTTTCTCCGTCCTGCAGCTTGTTTGGCTTGTTGTGCAAGGTTTTCCACGAAGTTTTTGTCCTGTTTTACAGCCTTTTTAACTTCTTTGTTGGCTTCTGAATACAGCCTTGGAGCTTCTACCTTGGCTGGTCTTGTTTTGCTGTTGTTGACTGCTGCTTTTCTATCCTTTTGTTCCTTCACTTTTCTCTGAGTTTCTGCTGTGATCCATTCTTTGTGATGTCTTTTCCTCTTTCCCAGTGTTTTATCTCAGGTTTCCTTCTAGGCTGTTTTGATGTGTTCCCAACTTTGTTCCACGGTAGCATCTTTTGGGATGAGGTTTGGCTGAAGTGCCTATTTGTTCTTGCAGAAGATCCATGCAAGACATCAACACTAGAAGAGGAGCAGATGTAGGTTCAGACCATCATTCGGTCACAGTAAAACTCAAGTTCAAGCTCAAAAGGTACACCCCCACAAAAGTGACCAACCCAGGATTGAGATTCAACATGGAGCAGCTGAAGAATTTAGAGACCAGAGCCAGTTACAGCTATTACTGTTTATTAATTTAGATGGTTGCACCTTTCATAAGCATTAATCTGCATCTTGGGAGTACAGTGCTAAACGATTATGATCACTGAGCCAGAGGTGCTGAAGGAGTGCTGAAAGCCACTTAACCATACTCTCAACCTTGTATATACAATGGAAACCACTGCAAGCCCGGAGTGCTGCAGCACCCCTAGTTCCAGCACTGTGCGCTCAGCTGTCTCTTAAGGCACACAAATGTGGCTGGAAATACAGCCACTGTTTAATAGTACACAACAACAGTAGATAGATTGCAGGATAACTTCCCCCAGTAGTTGCAAGGGAATTTTAAGTAAATATCATTAGAGTTTGGACAAAACGCCATGGCCAGCCCTGTAGGGATGTTAGTGGCCAGAACTTCTTACTTTGTTTCTGTATACGGTTCCATATATCAAAAACAAAACTCTAACCTAACCTAACCCAGCCCAACCCTGCTTAGTATCCAAAATCTTGATACCATAAAACTATAAAATGGGTTATGGCTTATGCCAGTGTATGGCCCAGTCAGCACTAGTGAAAGTATCCAGTTCTGAGCTCTTCTAAAATCAAAATCCCTTTGGAGATCTGAGCTGATGGACTTGAGGTATTTGGGAGTATTCTGTTCTTCCAATGATTGTGCTGAAATTTTCTTTGTCTCTCTTGTTCTTTTTTTAAGAAAAAAAAAGTTACCTGTCTTAATGTGACCATGCTTTTTTCAAATGTGCCTCAGATTAAGAGACTGACCCATATAGTGCCAAACTCAGAGGTATCCGAGCATCTTAGTTGTAACAGTTAAGGCTGGCATACTGGTCCAAGACCACAGTTCTGAAGAAGAAATGTGCTACCTTAAGGCTGAATGGAATAGTGGGAGGGACAGCTTAGTGGTTTCAGCAGTGGCCCACTAAACCCAGGGTTGTGAGCTCAATCCTTGAGGTGGCCATTTAGGGATTGGGGCAAATAGATGTTAGGGATGGTGCTTGCTCCTGTCAAGAGAGTAGGGAACTGGACTATGTGACCTCCTGATGTCCCTTCCAATTCTAGGAAATGTGTAACTCCAATTATATCTAAGAGACAAAGTGAACATTTAACATTGTTGTATGTGTGTTTTGATTTCTGTATTGGAAGTGGAGTGGGGGTTGTATTTCCACAGTAGTGTTACATCCTTCAGACAGCTTATTTCTCATAATTTTCATTTCTGGGGCTGACAACCAACACCAAACTGACAGCCTCTGACGAGTGCCTCTCCACATAGAACAAGCACAGTAGCCATTTAACTGTATTCATGGTCTGTATCAGGCACTTACCCAGTTTAAATTCAGGCCCGTCCATTGCCTCAGTTTCCTCTCTGACCTGGAAACCACCAGCTGCTCCCAGCATTGCTGGGTTGCAGTGGTGACTCAGCTCTCCACCAAAGGCGTGAGAGTCCACACCTGGAGTTAATCAGAGTCTTAAATCACAAAAATTAACTGTCGCACCCCAGACTCTTGCCAGGTATAGGCCTTCCTCTCAGGGCTTAAATTGTTCCACAACAATCTGTAGCCCTTCTGCTGGGTCCAATTTCTAAGCACCTTGGACTCCAGTCAGCACTGTTGTCCCCCTGGTGATAGGGATGGCTGCACCACCTCACAAGATAATAGCAGGAGGGGAACCATCCCCTTCTACGTGTTCTCTGTCCTGGGATTCTGAACAATTGGGCTCTGTGCTTACAGCCCAGTTTGCCTTTTCTTCCTTTCCCAGAACTTCTGATGTGTACTGCTCATCACCTTACTCATTCTTTCCCATCTGTCTCCATCGCCCCCATCTTTCTCCAGATTGTCCAAGACCTGCCCTATTATCTCCCAGCCGCCCTGTTTTAGCCGCACTCTCCCTCTTGTCATG
Organism: Carettochelys insculpta; assembly: GCF_033958435.1. NCBI lineage: Eukaryota > Metazoa > Chordata > Testudines > Carettochelyidae > Carettochelys > Carettochelys insculpta. Next base: position 282,241,508 of record NC_134137.1, on the reverse strand, counting down.
TGACTCCCTCCCCATTTCCTGCTCCTGGGGTGATGGCTACATCTGGTGAGGCTGAGCACACACCACTTTTCAAGGGTCACAGAGTAAGCTGATACACCCCACCACTCCTCCACAATACCTTTTCTCTGAATGTTGAGCCATTTTTAGGGGTGAGCAGAGAGCTCAGTCTTTAGGGTTCAATGGCCATTTTGTTGAGGCAGCCAGCAAGAGGAACAGTTAGTGCAGAAAGTTATGGTGGTTCCTGTGATGCAGGCTCCTGTCTCTTTTAACAGTTGCGCTCAGTCCCCACACCTCATTTTGCACAGGAAACTGAACCAGCCATTAGAGGGGTCTGGCAGGGATCAGAACTAGTGACGTAACACTTTCCTCTTCCGTAGCACTTTGCATCCAAGGAACTCACAGCACTTCTTGAATATTCACGGCAGAGAAGCCCTGCTAAGGGATGCACAGGGATCCTTTCACCCAGCCATGCAGTGGAATGCAGTGCAAGTGCCTCTCGAATGGAATGCACCAGCTTTTAAAATACCGTATATCAACACTAAGCAACAAATTAGAACAGGAAGTGGATAGGCTGCAGCAACAAACTCTCAGAGCACAGAACAGTTTCTGGACTGATGACACAATGGATATAAGATAGTTGTAGCCATGTCATTTCCTGGATATTAGTTCTGTAGGTCAGAGCTGAAAGCTTGTCTCTCTCTCTCTCTCCACCAGAAGTTCATCCAATAAAAGATGGTGACAGGGTCACAAGGCTGCTCTTGGTGAACGTCCAGCACTGGGGTTTGATTCAACTGACTGGAACGGGGCTAGTTTGTGTGAGTTTATTTGCCCACCCAACTACAGGTAACATTCAAAGACTTACCTTGGTGAGTCAGTTTGATACGGCTGATTCCCTGCCTCTTCTCACTCATGTTCTGCCCTTCCCTGTTCAACTCTGCTTATTTCTGATTTGAAGGTAAATACATGGTGCACCTGAGATGACCTTTGGAATTTTAATCTTTCTTTATTGCTTTGGGTGTATGTAAAGCTCTACAATACCTGTGCCAAATAAGGAACCGGTCTCGTGCCCCCAGAGAACTACCCGTACTTGAATGAACAAAACAATGCAGAGCAAACAGAACAGTACACTTGGAATGCTTCAGAGGCTAGGCAGGAGATTGGCCTGCTGTGGGCTGGGAGGGAGAGGGGCTCTAGCCTGTTCTCTCCCTGCACCTGTCTCCCTGGCACATTCAGCAGCTGATTCTGACAGCTGGGCAAAGAGCAGGAGGTAGCCACTCCTGCCTGAGAGCACCTGCTGGGAAGCAGCAGTCCATGCCCATTCCCTGTCTAGGCTTGGCTGTCAGGGTCAGAGGCTGAACATGCCCCAGGGGAGTGGGGGCTCTGAGTTGCTCAGCCCCTATCCTAGGGGGTAAAATAAAAGGAGCGACAGGTGCTGCTCTGTTATTTAACAATAAAATAACAGAACACAACTTGTCATCAACTATAGTCCCCAGGTTACACCCCTCCAGCGCATCATTGAGAACCTACAATCTATACTGAAATACAATCTCTTACTCTCGCAGGCTTTGGGTGACCGGCCTGTCCTCTCATAGAGACAGCCACCCATCCTCAAGAAAATATTCACCAGCAGCCACACACCATACACAGAAACACTAACCCAGGAACCTCTGCCTGCAACAAACCCTGTTAACTCTGTCCACATATCTATACAAGCTGCACTGTCACAGGACCTAACCACTTAAGCCATGCCATCAGGGGTTCAAACACCTGCACATCCACTAACGTGATATATGCCATCATGTGCCAGCAGTGCCCCTCTGCCTTGTACACTGGAGAAACTGGACAATCTCTGTTCAAAGGATAAATGGACATAAAGTCGGTATTGTAATAAGTTACTGGGGGTATGAGGTAAGTCAGGCTATGATGTTAAAGTTCACACATATCTTCCAATGTGATGCATTTTCCTAGCACAGACAAAGCCTTGTTGGATCATAACTAAGACCATATCAGCTCTCTTTGAGTCCCTCCACTGGCTGTGCCTTCACCACTGTATTAAACAAAAGGGCTCTAAGGCTTTTCATACCATAGCCTGACTTACCTCATATCTTTAGTAATTTAGGACAATATTGACTTTCATCTGCATTATTCTTAAGCATGAACACCTACCAGTCTGCTTCTCCCTTAAACTCCTTTGGGGTTTCTTTTACTTTTATTGTTGGCATTATCCTAGTGCCTTGGAGCCTTTGTCACAGAAGTGTAGCTGTGTAAGGAACCTTGTGATGGAGTGTAGTAAGCTCAGAGGCCCCCTGCTGGAGGCCTGTTGATCCTACCTCACCCTGCCCCAGAAACGGGAGTACGAGATCCTCAAAGCTGCCTTGAACGGCTGCATTGGACACAGCCAATCAGAAAGAAAGCATGGAGCAGCCAATTTAAGCATGGCTGATCCCTGTACTAAATTGTATTAACCATCATATTAGTTAAAACAGGTTAGTTAACGTGCTTTCTAATATGCTGCATTTTTCCCAGTGCACCCATGGCAAGAAAAGATCTTAGGAACTTCATTTTGATGGAAATTGAAGGAACAAAGATACAGCCAACAGTGCTAGAGAGGAGAAGGGAACAATATTCAAGGTACAAGATGCAGAGGGCCTAGGTGAGAATTCTGGCAGTGTGGAGAGTTTTGCGTGAATAACGAGGAAGTAAAATCTTCAGGATCTGGCTCTTTTATACGCTATACACATGTATAAGGCTTCTTTAAATAAATTGTTGTTGTAATTTCAAATAGGAGTAAAGTATATACACCTTTTACCTCTTTACCTGAAGATGCTATCAAACTAGGTAATGCCCTTCTGGACCAATAGTCCAGATTCTAAGATGGTGTAAATCAGCATAGCTCCACTGTTATAAAATAGAGTGACACCAGTTTATACTAGCTGAGGATATGGCCCAATGTCCCTTCAGGACCTAATGCCCACTCATTGCAAAGCTGGCTGTGCCTATAGCTGGGCGCATAAGTTCAGTTAGGCACCCAAATAAAAGTATCCTGTTTTTTGTGAGACGACTTCATCTAGAGCTGTGTGGTGCTCAGCACTTCAAAAAACAAGGCCACTTACATGTTAATGCATTCTTTTCAAGGCAAGCTCCTGCACTGATATTGTGTGGATGAGTGATATTTAATATTGCACTAATAAGGCTGCACTTTGCCAACAGATTCAAAGGTTTTTGAGGTCAGAAGGGACTATTATGCTCACTGCATCTGACGGCTAGCATAACTACAGAACCTCACTGGAGTGGTTGAGCTAGAATTCCAGCTTTCAGGAAGACACCTAGTCTGGATTTAATAACCCTAGCAATGCAAAATCCATCATCATTTCTTAGTGCAACCCCAGAGGCACTGAGAGCACTGACAAGGGAGAGTGAAGTGTCTACTCTACAGCCTTAGGTGAGAGCCAGCTGGCTTTTAGCTCATGCAGCAGAGCACACATGGCTTTAGCCCCAGGTTCATTCCCTTCTGCCAATGACCTGGGTCCATCAGCCTTTTATTGGTAAGCTCTTCCAATAGTTAATTTCCCTCACTGTTAAAACTGTGCCTTATTCCTAATGTGGCTGCAGCTTCTTCAGCTTGTGTCTGCATCTTGATGATGTTGTAACTAACATCTTTGTTCTCCTCTATTAAAATTAGAGAGGTGTGTGATCAGTGGTTGTGTACATTTTCTGTATTATAAGTATTTAGGAAACAGCTGCAATCTGAAACTTGTACTCATTCAAATGAGGCTCTAGTGACTAATTTTGGTCAGTTGATGTTTAAGATTTTCATGTATTAGCACTGGTTTGCTCCCTGACCCGATTGACGCAAATGGTAGCTTCTTACCCAGCTCAAAAGGCCACACATCAACAGCAAGACTTAGTAATTTAGCTGGGTCACAGACATCAAAAAATCTCTGGCTGTTAATTAATCCTCCTGAAAACTTTTGGGCACGTTGAGTTTACCTCCTAGGTAGAATCCTTTGATAATAACTTCTTCAGAAGATTTACCAGTGTGAACATGCTAGAAATACTTCTTTTTTCTTCATAGTAAGTTACAGTATGAAACATGATTGTATCTCTTTCACATAGAGCATTGCACTAGTACACTTTATTCATCAGTGATGGGAAAACTATGGGCACCAAAATGGCACCCTATGGTATATTAACAAGTGCAAAGTGGGCGTAAGAACCAGCCAATGGCACCACTTTGTATCTACTTTGCAGTAGTGAAAGAGACTGCAGGAGTTTCACAGCAAAGGAGAATCTGGCTCCAGGAATTTATGACAGAGTTATTTTGTGTTTTTATCCAGTTTTCATGTACAAAAATGTTGAATTATATTTTGCTTCTAATTCAACATTACATAGCCTAATCAGTACTGCAGTGTCTGAAAACATTATCTCATGCCATGTTCATTTCCAATTTCATTACCATGGACTAGTTCTCCCCAACTACAATTACTTGTTAATATTGGAGCAGTGACAGTGTAGGCACTTCACAAACAAGAGAGAGAGAAAGCATGGCGTGATCCCCAAAGCAAAGATTTTGCTTGAAAGTCACATGCACTCACTAAAGTACTGATATGAAAGACATACCAGCTGGATGGCCTTCAGAGCAATCAGGCAGGTGTCTTTTATAAATCTTATTTTTCTTTGGCTGGTTCATTGAAAGTCATCTTAGAAGTGCTTTTTAAAGAAGGATTTGAACATCGGTTATAAAATAAGGATGTTCTTAGTATTTTACATGCTTCATATGTACAGATTTCTCCATCAAGTTGTTCTCACTTTCATTTGCAGAACCAAATTCACTGTGCTCACATCTCCAGAGACTGGGTTGGAATGACACCTGCTCATGCCAGTGGTGAGTGTGACTGTAGTATCAAAATATCTAATAGTTAGAGATTTATTTTTGCTTGTAAATTACTTTACTTTTTTTGGCATGCTTTTTGTTTCTCCTTTTCTGGGACATTGCTTGACTGTCTGGGCTGCTCTTCTGTTTACGTTTCCATCCAATGTCCTTAATCTCCTGCCCTTTGTGAAACTTTTCCATTTTCATACTAGCACACACTACATTAGCTGAGTGGCTTTTGTTTGCACTATGAAAAAATAAAATGTGCTTTAAATTTCTCTTCTGCACTGAGGTCTGTGCATATTTTTACCCATTTTCTTGTTTTCTCTCCAGACCCATAGCTGACATCTAAGCCCTCAGCCTTTTCCCACTGTCAGTTCTGCTTCTGCAAGTTACTTCTTTCATTCTTCATGCAAATTAACTCCTTCACAATCAGTCAGGCTGGAGGATCCCTGAACCTGGTCTCCCATCTGAGCCTGAACTTTTTTGCCACAATTCAACAGTGCATAGCTCATGTAGGGCTGAGGCACCTGAGTTGGGCCAGCCATGGCATTTAATTGCTGTGTAGACATGCCCTCCATTATATTTCCCAGTCCTGAAGAAGAGCTCTAAGCTTGAAAGCTTGTCCCTCTCACTAGTGACCTTTAGAGGAGGTCCAATATTGGAAATTAGTTCAATAAAAGATACTACCCTCGTCTGCCTTTTCTCTAATATTCTGGGACCAACACAGCTACAACACCTCTGCATGCTGGAAAAAAAATGGGGAAATCTAGTCACTTCATCGCAGGTAATGCCTCTCAGAGGTTACACGTAGGAAGATTTAGTCCTGGCGTTCTGCACAGGGGCACACCAGAGCAATGGCAAGAACAGTCTCCCTATGTGCCCTTTGCCTAGCAACTGCCAGAATGTAACTGTGTCAGGGTGTGACTCACCACTGCAGTGCCTTCTGTTTGCTGTCCTGGGGATTAACTCCAGCTGCCAGTGAACCCTCTTCTGGTGATGTCTTGCTGCCATCATGTCTGCTTGTGGACCCTTTTCACTCCCAGGACAATGGTGTCCTCTTCAGGACATAGCCATCTGGCTGTGCCATGATCTGTGCTCCCCACCTGCTGGGGACTTGCAATCTCCATCCAGCCACTTCCCTCAGTGGTGAGTGAGGCTAGGGGAGACCAAGTCCTCCCACTACTTTGAATTCCAGATCAGGGACCTTGTCGATGGATGCTACTTGTTGCATGCCCTCTGACACTCAGTAGATCTGTCTAAGCAACTTAACCATGGCCCTAGCACCTACTTCACTCTTGCCTCAGGGTCCCTGCTGTCCCTTTTAGGAGTTTTTGCCTATGAGCTGAAATTTGGGAACGAGTTGTGCTCGTGTAGTGAGGGATGAGTGTGTTTGGAAATATAGTGCAGCTACATACAAAATGGATTTAGAAATAGAGCTCAGATATTTCCAAATAGAGTGTCTACACACAGTAAAGCCTATTTCAAAATACAGCCATTGGACACACTATGGCTTATTTCGAAATCTGCTCCATTCCATGACTGCTCAGCCCCTATTTCAAAACAGCAATTCCAAAATAGGCGCTATTCCTTGTACAGTGTGAGGTTTACCAATTTCAAAATAAGGCATCTACCATTTTGAAATTATTTCAAAATAGAGGTTGCATTGTGTAGAGGCTCACATGGTTATTTCGAAATAACAGTTGCTATTTTGAAATCACTTTGGTGTGTAGATGTAACCTGAGAGTCCAGTGCAGGGCAGGTGCCCTGTATCAGTAACTGTTTGTATTCTCTTGTGTCTAATATGATGTTGTAAGTGTGTCTATTTTGTGTGTGTGTGTGTGTGTGTGTGTGTGTGTGTGTGTGTGTGTACACACAGCACCTCTATAACACAGAACACTGAGTTCTGGTTTTTGTGCTAGTTTTTTTTTTGGTTGTGTTGACTCATTCTTAACCACTGAGACATTGTAAATAAAATATGGATTTTCACCAGACTGAGGACAAAAAGCTAGTTCAGCCATCAAATTGAATGCAGCTGGGCTGTGCTTAATAACCTGCACTTCTGTTATCCCTCCAAATGCAGTCCAGCTTCCTCAGTCTGATTTGTTTTAAAAAATTTACTTGCCTTTCCACTCTCAGTACTCATGTTCTTGTTTATAATCTGTTTTCTCATATGCTGTCATTTTTGCCTGTGAAAAATACTAAACCAAATATTTAACTTTCAGCTTCACAGTTGGATAGCATCTAAACTGGATGCGTGGAATATTGCGTTATAAAATATTGACAAACACCAGGAAGATAGAATCTCATATGCTGTAAGACATAAGCATGTGCACAATATTTTTGATTTCATTGCTTTACATATTACTTCTTCAAATGTCATTTAAAAAACCACGTGGAGAGCAAACTCTTGTTCAAGTAATCATCACTCAACACTGAAGTGCTACCAATTTTACTGCCCAGTATTTTGTAATTAGTTAAATTTTGTAAAGGGGCTTTAACTATGTAAAGCACTGAGTGCTAAGCATATGGTCTTCAATCTAATTTATTTGTGATCACATCTTCATTACCTTCACAATCTTCAGAAGGCTGAGCAAAGGGGAAAATTAATCCATTTTAAATTTTAAAAACAAATATAAACACAACAACAGTTAATTGACTTACAGGACGGTGAGGAAAAATCTGAAAGAATCATTTATTCTTCTTAGGCAGTTTCATATCTGAAATTACTTCTCTACTTTTGTTGCTCTTTAATTTTTTTCTTCCATCTTTCCCTGCCTTGTTCTTATCTTTCTTGATCTTTAACTTTCCCTCTTCCAAATCTTGTCATTGTCTTGAAAAGAACCTTTTGAAGCTGTGGAGAGTCACCAAGGGTTAGAGTCTCACACCCTTCCGGTGAACAGGACTCCTCACTCCATGAACAGTCCCACTGATTTTCCACAGGACTGTTCAGAGCGAGAGGACTAGTCTGGGTAGGGGTGTCAGAATCTTGCTCACATGGAACCACTAGGGCCACATCCAACTCAGATATAACCAGGAACAAGGTCATTTAGAAAAATGAAAATGCAATGAGTTCTACCACAGCTGAACTTCACTCAACAGGATTTAGCATTTCCCTCTCTTTCCTGCAGTGCTGTAGCCTGTAGCCATTTCAGGCTCAGGATATTGGAGAGAGAGGATGGGTGATGTAACGTATGTTATTGGACTTACTTCAGTTGGTGAGAAAGCTCGTCTCTCTAATTAAGTGAAGTTGGTCTAATAAAAGGTGTTACCTCACCACCTTGTCCTGTTGTTTCCTGAAACTTATCATTCTAAACCTGGTAACCAAAATCAGGGATAACATTTCAGATTTTAGTAGGGGAGGGGACAGCTTTTGGTGGGAGTCCTGGGGCTGCTTAGTCTCCTGGAAGCTTTTGGATAAAGTGTAAAAGTCTGTAATTAGGCTGTCCCTTTCACACCTGCAAGACCTCGTTGTCCTTTTCCTGGGAAAGCTGAGACTCTGAAGTAGAAGACAGCAGCCCTCCAGTCCACTACTGGGCTGGGGGAAGGTGCTGAGTCAAGTCATGCCCTATGATATGCTGGGTGGAGGGAAGATGTTGGCTCTGTTTATGGAGGTGATTGGGCTTCTCTCAGCCAGTGTACCCTGAGCCATCCCACTCACCATACCCACAACAGTGTAGTTCTGCCTGTATCAATGAAACTGAACATCTGCCACTTACCACATGAGACAGAAGATCTGTGTCAAATCTTATGCTTGACCGATCCCCTAGCAACCAGTATGTCTGGCCATATTTGCCGGTCACAGTTTCTAGCCACAGTTGCTGGGGCCAGTCTGTGGCAATGAAGTGTGACAGTGTATGAGGTTGGAGCAGAACCCCAGTCAGACAAGTGGGCCCCTGGGGCCAACCTGAATAGGTTGGGGAGTGGAGGTTCCAGGCTGCCCATCAGACTCCAAACACCAAAGGTTTCAGAGAACAGAGCTCGTCTCTGGCCCTGGTGTCTGAGTTGTTTACACCAGTAGCTACTCAAATGTTTCAACTCCCCCTCACCCCACACGTCTTCCTGCTCAACCTAAATAAAGTCCCTGACCAATTTCCTCTTAAACGTTAGACGCATGGGCTGTGTCCACACTTGCATTCCTCTTTTGAAAGAGGAATGCAAATGAGGCAATGATTTACATATCTTATGCTTCATTTCCATAAGTTCTTTTTGGAAGAGATTCTTTTGAAAGAAAAAAGCAGTGTAGATGGGGCTCTTTCGAAAATAAACCCCATCTTCAAAAGATCCCTTCTTCCTGAAACAAAATAGGAAGAAGGATTCTTTGGAAGATTGGGTTTATTTTCGAAAGAGCCGCATCTACACTCGTTTCTTTCTTTTGAAAGAAGCTCTTCCAAAAAGAGATTATGCAAATAGAACACGAGAAATGTAAATTAATGTCTTATTTGCAGTTTCAAATGTCCTCATTTGCATTCCTCTTTCGAAAGAGGAATGCAAGTGTATACAAAGCCATAGTTCTGCTCCTATAAGCAAGGGTCATCTTTGTTTTAGATTTGATTTGTTTAAACTGTACTTCATTTGTTGCCAATCAGTTCTTGTTCCCGTTTCCTCAAGCATTCTGGAAGAGTTTGTTACTGCTTCAGAACAGCAAATGTCACATGGCTTGTGACAAAGGTATTTATGCCATGCCATCAGAAGGCACTCAAACTGGATCCTCTCTTCTTTTCTTCCCATTGGTTTTATCCTGTATCAAGCCCAGTTTTACTGATGAGTCTGATTTGGTTTTCTTACTTGTGTTTTCTTTCTTGACAAATAAACTGAAATCAGCAGTTCCTTGCTGACTCCTAAGCTCTTAAACATGGTTTGAAATTATTTTGTTCAGGCAGCTTGCTGAACTTCAACTTGTGTGAACAGCAGTTACTCGGGGCTATTGCTCAAGGTTTTGATCATTTTAAATGTGTATTTACAATTTATTTGTATCACCATCGGTGATTTTTACAACACTCTCCTGCTTTTATTTTCACTCCCAACCTTGTTTCCAATGTGTTGTACATTTACTTCATTTAGTTCAAAGGAAACAGGTATATAAAAGAAGCTGTTCCATGATAACTTTATTCACTGCATTCCTACAAGTAGAGTAGGCACCGTGCCTGGAATCAGACATCTCTAATGGACCAAAATATTTGAGTGGTGACTAGCGCTTGCTTCTGGCACTATAATACTGTTCATCTCAGGAGACCAGTGAGATAGATACTGAGGAGAGATGACAAGGAAGCTATGCATGGGGAATGGAGGCCATGAAAGGGGTGGATGGAAAAACAGGGATGTGAAATCGGGACAGTTTGTAAAGGCTATCCAATCATATATAGTTGCCTGGCTTCTGCTGTTCCTGTAGCAATCAGAAAACCTTGCTGTAAAATATACAGCTGTATGTTTGTGTGTGTGCCTGAGTGCATTCACGTAGACCAGGGGTCTGCAACCTGTGGCTCCAGAGCTGCATGCTGCTCTTTAAGGACTTTTTTTTGGTTCCCGATGCTATAATTGCAAAGTCAAAAAACCCCTCGTGATTATTTTTGATAAACGGTGAATGTCTAAAAACCCAACAATGAACAACTCATATCTAAATAGCAAATGATATGTGATCTCGAAATGTTGGATAACTCCCCCTCTGATATGTATAGTGCATTATGGGATATGATATTGTATCAGTGTTTCGATCATATTGCTAATGAAGTATTATTCACATGCGCTGCAGCTCTTGAATTTTTGAGTTTTTTACCGAATTTGAAAAAAAATGGCAGCTCTTGCCATTTTGGTTGTAGACCCCTGACATAGACGCATAGGCTACGTCTACACTCGCCAAAAACTTCAAAGTGGCCATGCAAATGGCCATTTTGAAGTTTACTAATGAAGTGCTGAACTACACATTCAGCGCCTCATTAGCACGTGGGCGGCCACGGCACTTCGAAATTGAGGCGGCTCGCCACCACGCGGCTTGTCCAGATGGGGGTCCTTTTCGAAAGGACCCTGGCTACTTCGAAGTCCCCTTATTCCCAACTGCTCATAGGAATAAGAGGACTTCAAAGTAGGCGGGTCCTTTCAAAAAGCAGCCCCGTCTGTATGAGATGCGCGGCTGCAAGCCGCGTCAATTTCGAAGTGCTGTGGCCGCCCACATGCTAGTGAGGTGCTGAATATGTATTTCAGCACTTCATTAGTAAACTTCGAAATGGCCATTTGCATGGCCATTTCGAAGTTTTTGGCTAGTGTAGACACGGCCATGCAGTTAAATGATACATGTTACCAGCAATTCAAGGTTATAAACACAGGATTCCAGGTGAGCAAAAATATAGGAGGAGGACTTTTAGGCAGCCATATACCGCTAAAAATATTACAGTTTAACAAAACTATTAGTGATGTCCACTATATTCCCAGCTGTTGAGTGTTGGTTTAGCTGGAAAGCCAGGCCCCCTTACAGGAATGGAAAATAGAGGATATTTTGAAAGGCAGCTTGGGCAATGGTACAGGCAGGAATGCACGAGGGCAGGTCTATCAGAAACTGCAGACAACTTCGTTTCTCTCTCTCCTCAGGTACTGGTTCCACATTGAATTGCTCGGTACAACAGTTTACAGGACCACATCCTTTCCTCTGCTAGACAGCATGTAGTAAGGGTTCAAAAGGTGGTACTCAGATGTAGGAGGAGATGAGGCTGCCTACAAGGTAAAACCTGCCTTGCTTGAGGTGGGTTTCTTGTGACTTATCTAATTTAGCGAAGTCTGAGTTAGCAACATTTTGCAAAAATGATGGCAGTGCAGGCAGGATCCAGCAAGGTCATGCAGACAAGCCAGAGTTCTTGTTCCAACAACAGGGTGTAAAAAGGAGAGAAAAAGACCTGCCCCTCTCCAGAGGTCCTGTTAATAATAACTAATCAATGGATAAACTGCCAATAAATAATTACTGTAATAAAAACATCATATGTACTGTTCGCATGGAAGATCTTCTCTCTGCCCCTGAGATGCCAGAGCAGCACCATCTCAAACTGTCTTGGAGTGCTGCAGATTCACCGGGCCACTGGTGTGACATAGTTGGCAGGGAAGAGACCCAGTTTGCCATGCAGGCGCCCTTTCCACCAAGAAGGGTTAGAGTTGTCCAGGACTTCTACGATGTCTCCACTGCGGAATCCTAGCTCATCATATTCCAATGCCTCAAAGTCATACAGGGCCTGGACCCAGAGTATTTGCTGAGGAGGAGGAGACAGGAGAAGTCAGACACAACTCATATGAGTCTCCCCCACGGCTCAAACCAAAAAGATCCAGAAATGCAAAGCTGGAGAGTGAAAGGTTGATACCAGTATGGCATTCAGTGGAAGAGCCTTAAGAACCCTAGAAAGTAGAGCCTGAATAAGAGAGACACCTGAGAGTGGGTTAAAATGATCAGAAACCCTCAGTATTGCTCTCAGTGTATTCACTCTCTTTTCCCCACCTCCTAAGCAGAACTCAGGTGGCTGGAGCATACAGGAAGGGAGCACGTGACACAGAAACACCTGCTAAGGTGTCAGGAATTGCGGTATCCCATAAGGTGTAGTACACCCCCTAGACGCTATGGTTGTTTCCTGAGAGAGAGGGTCAGGTAGAGAACAGGGGCACATAGTGCAAATGACCTACCTGTGATTGCTGACGTGATGGGTCTGGAGGTCTCCGGTACATGGAAGTTGTACTTCCTTCTCCATAGTCTCTGAGGCCATGAAGCCCATCCTTCCTATCCAGGCTCCCAACACCTCTTTCCTAGAAAGTGAAGTGTAAGAGAAGAGCTATCCACATAGTCAGATGTGCAAACTGAAATCAAGGGTACCAGGGTTTCAGGATCCAGCCAGTACATATGTCATCTAATGCCTCCAAGTGATTTCTTGTCTCTGTATATTAGGACTATGTTTCCCAGGTGTTCATTGGGCTGCATGTAACACACCTAATAGGAAGGACCCCTTAGGCTGTGCCCTTTGAATCAAAAACATCAAGCTGGGTACCTGGGTGTATCTTCCCAGTTTCCCTTCTCAGTATTTAACATTTCAAATAAATGCTCCTTTGGTCATGCTTGGACCTTAGCCTAAAATGTCAGTGTATCCCACTTTGCATGTCAGCTGTCCTTGGCTGCAAATGTTAGAGTAACACAAACTCAGTTTTGCTTTAGCCACTCACGATTCTTTGTGTGTGTGTGTGTGTGAGAGTGAGAGAGAGAGAGAGAGAGAGAGAGAGTTTTTTGGATAAACATGAAAGCCCCAGGCAATAGTCTGTCTTTTCAGCTATTTCATGTATCTACTGGGTGCTGCTGAACATGGAGAGCTAGGGCAAAGGGGTGGTTAGTCTGCCTTTAAAATAGTTTGGAGCAAACCCAAGACTGCTTTACTTTGGCTGGCTATGACTGCCGAGGGACCATTTGCGAACGAAGGATTGATTGCTTTGCTCTGGTTATGCCCCCATCTATCCTTTCCCTTACTCCCTCACCAGAGTGTGCAGTAGCACAGGTACAGTACCGGTTATACTGTTTGTATGCCAGCTGGGGACGCCCCCATGTGAAGGAGGAACCAGGTGTTTTTGTCTGCCTTTGGGCTGCTCCTGCAGTGCAGAGAATGGATCAGGCCTAAGACTCTAGCCGTCTAGTTAAAAATGAGATTTATTCAGAACCGAGCTAAGAGCACATTCAAACCAGTCTGAGAGCACACCAAGTGTCCCACTTAACACTTGCCCACCCAGGTGGGTACACCTTGGAGTAGGTGCAGATAAAGAAGAAGGGCAGACAGGTCTGGAGAACACCTTCTGCTTTCTCTACTTTGACTCTTTCACATGATCAGGTATTGCATTTCATCCCTCTCCCAGCACAGGCTATGACACATTTGGATGTGAAAAGTGTGGGAGAACCCATCAAGTTCTCAGGCATGCTGGCCAACCTTACAGGATCATTTTAGCCATAATGATCAGCCATCTCATCCTAGGAGAGGGGAGGAAGTGCAGTTCTGTTTTCTGTAAATTGCAATTGTCCTTTATAGTTTCCAATTTCCTTTCTCAAAAGCCAGCATTTCAAATGCCCTTTTAGTCATGCCTGCCCTGTGGTCAGCCTTAAAGGTCAGTGTGACTTGATTCCTGTTTGCATGTCAATTGTCCATGGCCAGAAGTGTCAGAGTGAGTCAAACTCAATCTGTCTTTACAGATGCAGGAGTCATTTTTTGCTATATTTTTCTCTTACAAGAATTTCTGCTCTGTATCAAATATGATGCATTGACAGATTTGTCACAAAGTGCCCAGGATGCAATCTTGTGACATACTCTGTTTTTCTACCAACAGTCCCCTTCCTTTATATGGCTGCACCTGAAAGATGGAGTGTCCTGGGCTCTCCTTTACTGCAACTCTCTTGCCCTATGGGGCTTGGTTTTTAATCTCTTCCCCAAGCGGGACCAGTCTTCTTCACAGGTGGAGCCAATACTGTCGCAGCATCTCCTTCTTCTGAAAGGAGGCATCCCCTCTTCCCCATGGAAGCCATTTCCTACCCAAATCAGTAGAGAATGGTTGTAAAGGGTAGCAACATGCACTACTCTCTCTTTCCTCCAGTCTTTTTTTTTTTGTGCACCTTCACCATCTCTGCCAAGAACCACACACCAGCAGCTCCCAACAGAGAAGGAGAGAACTCCTGACTCACATCAGACACAGGGAGCGTATGGCATGTGCTCAACAAAACCAAACTCTTTCAGTGGTATCAACTCGCTTGCCATTCCCAACATGCACCATGGTCCAAAGATCATCATCACGTACAGCAAAAGGCGCGGGCTGCACAGCTGGGCTTGGCCCTATGGGACTTGAGAGTCATTCCTACGCATCTAGAGGGAGGGTGTTTTTCTGTGCTCCCAATATAACTTTTAGTGTTGTCCCAAGCTCAGTATTTCTCTGTACTTGGCCATTCTTGCAAGATGGGGTTTGCTGTTCCCAGCCCTCCAGTTAGAGGGGCCACAACCTGTTGAGAGAAGATTTTTGCAGGTCTGCCCCATCAGCCTTGATATTCAGAGGACAACATAGAAGTTCACATATTTATTTCAGTCCACCAGGTGTCACCATGCTGACACCATACATTGATGCTACATCACAGTGTGAGGAAACAGTCATGGCAATGCACTTAAACAATGAGGTAAACAGTCCGGCTCCTAGTGAGCAGAGACCAGCATGTTCGGTAGCCCAGGCTCAGCCCAGCTAACTGCTTTCCCAGTGGTACCTGTTGCTGCTGCTGCTGCTGCTGCTGCTGCAGGGGTTGTGAGTGATCCGCATATCGCTTGGACTTCGACACTCGGATTTCTCCAGCTGCTCCACTCATGCGGAGACCTTCCTGTGCCCCCCGTTCCAGGCTCCCACCACGCCTCCCCTGGAGTCGGGGAGAGTGAGTGATAAAGGTCAGGCCAGCTCTGCTTCCATAACGCCTTACTCTGGTAATCAGTACCCTGTCCCTTTCCCTCCCCAGGGCTCCATCTTCCCACTACGCTCTCTAGCCCAAGCGTCTACGCAAAGAGGACTCCTTTTCCTTTGGAAATCCCAGACCCTAGATTTTGCATCTTCACCACAGCCGCTCCTCATCAGAAGTGCTAGTGGGGATTTGGGGCTCTGAGTCCCAATGTGTTTGGCGTAGGGATGTGAATAGTTAACTGGTTAACGAGTAAGCCTTACCCTAAACGAATGAGGTTTACTGGCTACATTTAACTGGTGGGGGCTGGAGCAGCCCCCAGGGCCTGCTGCGGGCTGGGGGAGGCTCCAGTCTGGCTGGAGCAGCCCTGGTCTGCTGCAGGCGCAGGACTGCTGTGGGAGGAGGCGCTCCAGCCCACCCAGAGCAACTCCCATCTGTGATGGAGGTGGGAGAGGCTTCTCCAGCTCAGCTGGGCTGCAGCGGCCACCCTGGGTGCCTCCTTACCTATTTAATCAGTTAAGTGTTTAAACTTAACATTTAATAGGTTCACTAATTAAACAGGATTTTACATCCCAAGTTTGGAGCCTGCCTCTGTCCCCAACTGCACTCACAAGCTGAGCTGGGTGGGTGGTCAGCATTCCCTTCAGTACATAATCCTGTGTGGCTGAGGCCCTACACTCGCCTCAGCAGAGAGAGAAGAGCATGTCTAGAGCCTGGTTTCTTATTGTAAATAAGAGTGGCTGTGAGGCCTTTGGTTTGGTTAATCGCTCAGACCCAGACTTCCAAGGGCTCAGTGCCCAAAATGAAGCCAGATTTTTAGTAGAGCTCAGCATCCAATGTGCACTCAAATGGCTGAGCTGCTTTGAAACCTCCAGCCTTGGGCTTCAGTTTTATCTGCACCTGGCTCTACTTATTGTTAATTATTATTACCATCATCATTGCTGTAATGTCTAGGAGGCCCAGTCATGGCCCAAGACCAATGTTCCATCCACACACAGATTTTTTCCATCCATGTATGGAATAAATTTGTTGTGTACCAAGGCATGTGTGAATGTGCACCACCAGAGGAAACACAAAATCTAGCTGTGAGTGCTCTGCTAATCAACTGGACGGCATTTAAATTTTTCCTGACCAGACGCACAAGTGCACGGCTGAGAGGGAACACTGCCAACTGATGTACAAACTCTCATTGCCACAGGCTGCAACTTCTCCTCCCCCATTCTTTCATTACTTGACTATATCTTGGCATAAATATTATTCCCCTTCCTCCTTCTCCCTCCTCTGAGCCATCTTCAACTAGTTGCTTTACTAATACCGTATCTCCCAGCACCATACAGATAGTCCTCTGCTGTTGGCTCTTTCCTATATGCGGCCTCCCTTACATCCTAGTAATGCTTTTCTAGAAAACAAGCCAGAAAGGGGTCTAGCAGGAGTCAACAACACCAGACTCTTTATCGAATTGAAAAATAAATCCTGTCACCCTTTTGGAGCTGAAAACTGTGCCCACATTCAACTGATCAAGCTGAACTGCCACAGTGAACAAGTGATGTATTTTCTGCCTTGTCTCGACCCACACATCTTGGTAATTTAATGCCAGAGTCTGTTTCCTGGTATAGCAGTGCTTCAGTTACTGTAGTTACCATGTCTCCCTCTCTCTCTCAGCATTGTGTGTGCAGTGGCTGGCCGCAGCCTGTACTGCGTCATTCCCTCATTTTTGCTGGCATAGAAACAAATGGGCATTCGACAGACAGGGATTTCTCTGCTTCCACAAATGCCTTTTGCTGCCTCTTCCTTGAAGTCGCAAACTGTGCCCATGTCTCGTGAATTCTGGGACAACTTTATGCTCCCTTTTCACCACCTTTTCCCCAGTTCCTCTGTAATTCCCTGCTGTGTTCTGTAACTAATGGCAGGCCTACACTAGGGGTGAAAGTTGATCTAAGATACACAACTTCAGCTATGAGAATAGCATAACTGGAGTCAACATAGCTTAGGTCAACTTCCTCCATTGTCCCCACAGTGGTAGGCCTACAGGAGAAACTTCTCTTATTCCTCATGGTTGCAAGGAGTACAGCATTCAATTTAGCATGTCCCTACTAAATATGCTAAATCAAACCACAGGAGATCGATCTCCGCAGTGTCGATGCTCCAGTAAGTGCAGATGTACTCTAATAGGAGATAAGCAATTCCTCAATGCTGCCACATTTTCAGCTGTAGCATGGGCAGCACCCAGAGTCCATTCAAGCCGGGAAAGAAATCAGATTCAATTTTTTTCCTTCCAATTCTGTCAATAAATTTAATCTGTCCCTTGATCCCCATCCTGTTCCATCCCTAAGCCTCTGAATTTATCAGTGGCACTCTGGCTCTTCTGTACCATCCCTTCCTAAAGTTAGACCTGGCTCCCCTTCTCTGTGCTGATGCTCCTAAATCTTGACCTGTGGCACATGTGGCTTCCAGTCCTTGGGCCCCTACAGCACTCTGGAAAAGCCTCTCAGTCCTGATTTGAAGCATTCCCTACTTCAGTCTTCAGCTGGTCATAAATGGAGACAGCAAATCACACAAAGGCTACATCCACACAGCCAAGTTATTTGGAGAAAAATTCAAAACAGGGTGTGCATTGTTTCGAAATCAGTAAACCTCAGTGCTGGAGGAACAGTGCTATTTCAGATAAGTGCCATTTCAAAATAAGTACTGTTCCTTGTCTTAAAAGCACCTCTTTTGAACTAGTTATTTGGAAATAGATTGTGTTTCGAAATAAGCACAATGTGTACAGCTAAGTACTATTTCAAAGTACATTTTTGTGTGTACCAGCCCTATTTCAAAATAGATATTTTGGAACAGCTATTCCAGAATAGCTTAATTAGAAATAAGGCTGTTGTGTAAAGGTAGCCTAAGTTATATAATGTGTTTATGATGCAATCAATCAAAAAGCTAAATTGAGCCCCACCCCTAATCTAGAGACCTGACTAAGACTCTGTTGAAAGTCTCCAGAGGCAACATTTTAGCACTAAATTCATCCCATGGGATGGCTTTCTCCTGTTGGGTTTTACAAGGATGGTCTGAAAACCTTGGGTATACCTTCTCCTCTTGGCTCCCATCTCTCAGGAGGATCTGCTTCTGCCTGGAGATAGAGGAGGTCTTGTAGTACTCCACCAGTTTGTTTAGTGACTGGAATTTCTCTGTCCATAAGTAGTAGTTGCCCTTTGTATCCCGCATCACCCTGAAGTGCTGGACATCATCCTCATGCCTGTGATCAAGGCAGAACATGAACATCAGAGGATAGTGATTTTACTTTTCTCTCATTCCTTTAATCCAGAAAGATCCCAAAATCACTTTGAAGACTCTGGACCTTGTTCAGACTTGCGGAAAGTGAAGTCAGTGGCATTGTACCCGGATACTCTGGATCTGAACATGACCTTGTATGTAAAGGAGTCAATCACCAGGAGTCAATCACCAACCACAAAAATGCAGTTGACTTGATGACACAAGGCCAAATGGTAGAATAAACACAAAGTACCGGGGCTCAGACCTTTCAAAATAAGGGTGATAGGCACTTTTATGACCACAGATGGCTAGAAGCTTAATTATATACCATGTGTAGAAGACGTCAGGGCTGCGGCATAGTGCCCATTAACAACTGGACTTGCATTGACCTGAAGGAAAGAGTGCCACCGGCTTATAATCTTATCTGAGATATCTTCCTCAGGTTAATCCTTAGACAAGATGGGGACAAAGCATTGAGATTTACCCCTTCATACTTGCTGCACAATGTCCACCAGCATCCAGGTGAACAGTGGATTCCCTCTGAAGAAACATCTGCCACCTTAGGGCTGTGCAAGCCCATGCTGGGTTCACACAGGAGGGGGCAGTGTTGGGTTTGAAACAAAGACTGAGAATGGCTGGACTAAAGTAAGTAGCTGAAAAGGGAAACACTCATAGGGAGCAAGAAGCCCGGGGGCTGGGAAGTAGCGTCTCTTTGATTTATTAGTCAATGTTCATTCAGCATTTCAGTATTCAAAGTGCTACATAAATGCTAAGTATTTTTCATTATCATAGCTGTTAAGCAGCTGGCTCCTGTGCAATTTGGTCAACAGCAATTGAAAGTCATTCCCATCTGGTGGCTGCTCAGTGGCCTATGTGAAATAAATAAATGGTGTAAATCACCTCTTAATGGATATTAAGCAGCAGTCTTGGCTCATAACCAAAGCCATCATGCAAAAAAAAAGTACCTGAAAGGCACATTTTTTGCAGGGTGGGAGATGGCCTATAGAATGTTCTCTCATTTGTTCCAAAAGGAGCTGGATGACTGGGGTTGTGATTTTGGAATGGGTTATTTGCTGTCACTTTTATGGAAGATGACACATTTGAGAAGCAGAAGGTTCACTCGTACCATTCAAGCTTTCACGTAATGCCATCCTGTCAAGGGGAGGCTAGGGATAGTGGCATTAACTGAAACCAAGGTAAGAAGATACAGTAAGTAGCAGATACCTGACGGAGATGGAGAAATCACCAGGGGAGTTCTGGCTGGCTCGGATGATGAAAGAGCCAATTTCCTTGCTCATGAGTAAGTTCTCTGCCTCATGGCGGGATATCCCTTCATTAAACCATCTGTCAAGGGGAATAAATCACATGCATGTGAATAAGGGAGGTGAGTTAGAAAAAAAAAGAGGGAAAAGGTGAGAGGAAGGTTGGGAATGAGCATAGGCAGGGAACGGAGAAGCAAAAGGGACCAGAGGGTTCCGTAGGACTGTCTCCTGTTAATGACACATGTTCTCAAATTATGGTTTATACTAGAAACAGTGGTGGAGAAAATTGTCCTTACTGAAGACCAACTTTTCTCCCTTCCCCTTTCCAGTGTCCAGCCTGAATTGCTCACAAAATGTGCAGCTGCTGCTGCTCAGAAGAGAATCAAAGTGGAAATGTTTCAGCCCAGCTGCTACATACTCTGTGTGCGTGAGAGGGAAAGGTTAGTGAAGACGTAATTACTATGTGAGGTGCATAATGAGTGGTCTGATCCGCTCCTCTGAATGTGCCAGGAAAAAGCTGCTAGCATAACACCCTGTGACACAGGCACCTCAGCAAGTACTGTATATGCAGCATGGAAGGAGAGAACTTGGGTGCCAAAAATACAGGTTCATATTTGCCTGATGAGATAACAGAGCAAGCCCCGCAACTCACCTGGCAGGCGGAATTCACACGCAATAACACACACAGAGTATCACCAGCTTTTGGGATTTTTTTTTCTCCAGAGTCATAATTTTGTCTGGGCCCAGAGCCATTCTGGCAATGACCAGCGAGGCCCCAGAATTTATGAATTTATGAATTTATGCCTTCCTACTGGCAGTTTGCCTCACTTGCCTGCCTGCTGAGACAGAGCCACCAATCAAAGCTGCTACAGAAAGGTCTCCCTCCACCTTCCCATAGCAATATGAAACCATTCATACAGGAGAGGAGGGAGAAGGGTGAAGAAGCCCTCAGTCTTTTGGGAGGGGATGTCACGACTATGGGGCCAATCTCATGATTTTTTGGGATCTGACTTGCGATTTTTCTCGAGGGTGGCAACATTGCAAACAGGTCTGCTAAATTCCATCCAATGGGGGCAGTAACACACAAGGATCCCCAGTGAGAACAGTCCCTCCCGTATCTACAGGAGCAGCAACTCTAACATCTGTTTCAGGCTAGTACTATGCAAATAATGATAATAAAAAAAATTAATAGGCAATTGTGACGTTATTGGATTTTGAGATGAACATACAGAACATTGTTGCAACCACTGCTCTATGTTTGTACCAAATCTTGTGCAAAGTGGGCCAAGTGAGATGACTATTGAAAACTTATGATTCTTTGATTCTGTTTATACTGCTCATATGCA
The DNA here is from genome assembly GCF_033958435.1 of Carettochelys insculpta. Classification (NCBI taxonomy): domain Eukaryota; kingdom Metazoa; phylum Chordata; order Testudines; family Carettochelyidae; genus Carettochelys; species Carettochelys insculpta. Next base: position 282,220,331 of record NC_134137.1, on the reverse strand, counting down.
TGTCTCATTTTGGTATTTGAAGTTATGAGTATTGGCCATGTTTGTTTCTGGGAGACCTCAAGAGGAGGGTTGGCAAAATGTTGTGAAAAGGTTACTAGTTAAGTGAATCAAAGTACTTGACTGACAAAGGGCCTTAATAGGAGTTAATCCACATCTGAAGAACTTTGAGGTGAACTTGCAGACCAGCAGATATGTTGTGGCTGATTGCCTCAAAAAAGAACATGGACATGTGACTTGCTCATGTGATGAGCTCCATTTTGCAAGGTACCATCACACAGCGAGAACAGTGGAATTCTCTCTGCATGGGCAAGATTATAAAAAGGGCCCTGGGGTTCCTCCATCTTTGTCATTACTCCAGCTCATCACTTCAGAAGCATATTTGCTATGAACTTGGACCCAGAAAGAACGATCATAGAATCATAGAATTCTAGGGCTGGAAGGGACCTCAGGAGTCATCTAGTCCAGCCCCCTGCCTAAAGCAGGATCAACCCCATCTAAATCATCCCAGCCATGACTATGTCAAGCCAGGACTAAAAATCTCCAGAGACGGAGATTCCACCACCTCTCTTGGTAACGCATTCCAGTCCTTTGCCGTCCTCCTGGTGAAATAGTATTTTCTAATATCCAACCTACACCTCTCCCTTTGTAACTTCAGACCATTGCTCCTTGTTCTGTCATCTGTCACCACTGAGAACAGTCTCTTTCCATCCTGTTTAGAGTCCCCTTTCAGAAAGTTGAAGACTGCTATCAAATTGCTCCTCAGTCTTCTCTTCTGCAAACTAAATAAGCCCAAATCTCTCAGCCTCTCCTCATAGGTCATGTGCTCCAGACTCCTAATTGTTTTCGTTGCCCTCCACTGAACCCTCTCCAATGCATCCACATCCTTTCTCTAATGGGGGGTCCAGAACTGGACGCAATACTCCAGATGTGGCCTCACCAGAGTCGAGTAGAGGGGAATAGTAACATCTCTAGATCTGCTGGAAATGCTTCTTCTAATGCACCCCAATATGCCATTAGCCATCTTGGCTACAAGGCACACTGTTGATTCATATCCAGCCTCTCATCCACTGTAATCCCCAGATCCTTTTCTTCTATGCTGCAACTTAGCCAGTCAGTCCCCAGCCTGTAACGATGCTTGGGATTCTTCCGTCCCACGTGCAGGACTGTGCACTTCTCCTTGTTGAACCTCATCAAATTTCTTTTGGCCCAAAACTTCCAATTTATCTAGAGCTCTCTGGACCCTATCCCTACCCTATAATGTATCTACCTGAGCCCCTACCTTAGTGTCATCTGCAAATTTGCTGATGGTGCAATCCATCCCCTCATCCAGGTCATTAATAACGATGTTGAACAGTACTGGCTCTAGAACTGATCCTTTGGGTACTCCAACCAAAACCAACCACCAACCAGACACTGAACCATTGACCACTGCCTGTTGGGCCCATCTGTCAAGCCAGTTTTCTATCCATCATACAGCCAAGCATACATATCCAATCCATACTTCCTTAATTTATGGGCAAGAATATTGTGAGAGATTGTATCAAAAGCTTTGCTAAAGTCAAGGTATATTACATCCATTGACTTCCTCATGTCAACAGAGCCAGTTACCTCATCATAGAAGCTAATCAGATTGGCTGGGCATGGCTTGCCTTTGGTGAATCCATGTTGATTACTTTTGATCACTTTGATCACTTTCCTCTCTTCCAAGTGCTCAAAAATGGATTCCTTGAAGATCACCTCCATGACTTTTCCAGGGACTGAGGTGAGGCTGACAAGTCTGTAGTTCCCTGGATTGTGCTTCTTTCCTTTTTTAAAGATGGGCACTACATTTGCCTTTTTCCAATCATCCAGGACCTGTCTCAGTCTCCACGAGTTTTCAAAGATAATAGCCAAAGGCTCTGCAATGATATCTGCAAATTCCCTCAGTACCCTTGGATGCATTAAATCTGGACCCATGGATTTGTGTGTGTCTAGCTTTTCTTAACAGCTCTTAACCTGTTCTTTCCCCACCTGGGGCTGACCACCTCCTTTCCATACTGCATTGCCTTGTGCCGTAGTTGGGGAGCTGACCTTGTCCATGAAGACTGAGGCAAAAAAAGCATTGAGTACTTCAGACTTTCCCACATCATCTGTCACCAGGTTACCTCTCTCATGCAGTAACAGCCCCAGACTCTCCCTGATAACCCTCTTTTTGTTAACTTACCTGTAGAAGCCCTTCTTGTTGCCCTTCATATTCCTTGCTAGCTGCAATTCCAGCTGTGCTTTTGCTTTCCTGATTACTCCCCGGCATTCTCCACCCATATACTTATACTCCTCCTTAGTCATCTGTCCAAGTTTCCACTTCTTATATGCATCCTTTTTGAGTTTCAGCTCACCAAGGATTTCCCTTGTAAGCCAAGCTGGTTGCCTACCATATTTGCTTTTCTTACTCTGCGTTGGGATGGTTTGTTCCTGTGCCTTCCATAAGACTTCTTTAAAATACCGCCAGTTCTCCTGAATTCCTTTCCCCTTCTTATTAGCTTCCCAGGGGATCCTGCCCATCGGTTCTCTCAGTGAGCTGAAGTCTGCTCTTCTGAAATCAAAGATCTGTATTTTACTGCTCACCTTTCTTCTTTTTGTTAAATTCCTGAAATCTACCATCTCATGATCACTGCAGTCAAGGTTTCCACGTACTTCTATTTCTACTACTAGTTCTTCCCTGTTTGTGAGCAGCAGGTCACACTGCTCATGGCCTCTGGTCAGTTCCTTCAGCACTTGTACCAGGAAGTTATCCCCAACATTCTCCAAAAACTTCCTGGATTGTTTGTGTGCTGCTGTATTGGTCTCCCAACAAATGTCTGGGTGACTAAAGTCTCCTGTGAGAACCAGCACCTGTGATTTGGAAACTTCTCTTAGATGTCTGCAGAAACTCTCATCTACCTGATCTGGTGGCCTATAGCAGACACGAAACAAAACATCGCCTCTGTTGTTTCCACTTCTAAGCTTAACCCAAAGACAATCAGCTGTCTCTTTTCCCTCCATAAACTGGAACTCTGAACATTCATATTGCTCTCTCACATAAATCACAACTCCTCCTCCTTTTCTCCCCTGCCTGTCCCTCCTGAACAGTTTACACCCTTCCATGACAGTGCTCCACTTATGTGAGTTATCTCACGAAGTCTTTGTTATTCCAAGCACCTCATACTTCTTTGACTGTGCCAGGGCCTCTAATTCCTCCTGTTTATTTCCCAGGCTTCTTGCATTTGTGTACAAACAGCTTAGCTAATAAGCTGATTGGCTTACTTTCGCCTTTTGAATGAGTGGTCCTCCTTTGTTATACTTTCTTCCTTCCCCACTTACCTCAGGGCTTGGGTCATCATCCAGTGACGAACCTAGTTTAAAGCCCTCCTCCCTAGGTTTGCAAGCCTGTCCTCAAAGATGTTCTTTCTACTCTTCGTTAGGTGGATCCCAAAGCTTTCTAGCAATCATTGCTCTTGAAACAGAATCCCATGGTCGAAGAAACCAAATCCCTGTCTCCAACACCACCTGGGCAGCCACGCATTTACTTCCTGACAGATGATGTATTCCAGAGACTTTTAACATGGTAGTTTATTCCATCTCTGCTAAGAGCCTGGACCAGGAACTTTAAGTTGGTGTATATAGAGTAATTTAACAATTTTACTTTTTCTTTCTTTCTTTATTTCAATAAACCTTTAGATTTTAGATTCTAAAGGTTGGCACAGCATGCTCGTTTGGGTGAGATCTGATGTATCAGTTGCCCAGGGAAAGTGGGTGACCCTTTGGGATTGGAAGAACTTGTTCAGATATGGTAAGATTGGTTTTCATAACCTCTCATCTGTGTAAGGAGGGGTATTGGTGGTGTTGCAGGAGAAACTGTAGTGTGTGAGGGGGTTGCTTGTGTGCCTTCTCACTGGCCAGCATGGCACAGAAGTGTTCTGTTTGACTGATTTGGTATGCCTTATAGTGGAGGACCCTGGTCTTGGGCTGTAAGTAGCCCTGTTTTAAGCAGTTTGCCCTGATTTGAACCTCTCAGCAGTGCCCCAGAAAACCTATAATGTTAGAGCAACACACTTGGCAGTGTGGGGAAAAGCCCCCACATCCTCAGTCCTGTAGTGCTGCAGCACTTTGGAAGAAGGAGGGCAGAGGGCCTATAACTTCAGGGAGGATTTCTGTGAATCTAAAGAGGATTGTAAATCTATTACACAGTAGTATTTAGCGTGTCAGGCTGGTGCATTTTGCTATGTATTTAGACCCATGGAAATCCTTCCTGAAACTGCAGTCCTCTCCATCCTGGTCCTCTGGAACTTGCTGCAGCGTCACAGTGGAGATCGATGTATCAAAGACATCTCTGTTTGTGTGCTAGAGCCTAAGTTCTGCTTGGAAAGCAGAGACTTCAAAGGAGCAGGAAGAGCTGACAGGGTGTGGATGCCACATGCTTGCTGTGTTATCACTGACAATCAATGTTTAGACAATAGACGGGCTTCTCATGTAGCATCACACTGACCTCTAGTGGATAGAATGAAACTCACAGATGTGTGCGTGCGTGCGTGTGTGCGTGTGTGCGTGTGTGTGTGTATTAGTGAGACTTAGGAGGGAGGGAGGGAAGGCTATTACCTCACTATATCCTGTTTAAAGAGAGGAAGCCCCTAATCTTCCTCTTCTGCCCAGTCTTTGTCACTGTTCCCAAGACGCCATAATCTTTAATAAACAATGATAAGTCCTGTGGCACTTATAGACTAACAGATTTTTCTGGAGCATAAGCTTTCATGGGCAAAGACCCGCTTTGTCAGATAGATGTCGTGGAGGTTCCAGAGGCAGTTCTTAAATATACAGGCTCATGAAAAAAAAGGGAATGCCAATCAAGAGGAAGGCCAGAGTTAATGAGGTAAATTTAGTCAGTGAGGATGTGGCCCACTTCCAGCAGCTGGTGTGGGGAGATGTGAACACCAAGAGAGGAGAAACTGCTTTTGCAATTGGCCAGCCACTCCCAGTTTCTGTTTGATTTTTGGTTGATGGTGTCAAATTTGCAAATGAATTGTAGCTCTGCAGTTTCTCTTAAGAGTCTGTTTTTGAATTTTTTTTTTTGTTGCAGGATGGCTACTTTTAAATTTGTTACTGAGTGTCCAGGGATAATGAAGTGTTCTCCTTCAGGTTTGTGTATGTTACCATTCCTGATACCTGATTTGTGTCCATTTATTCTTTTACATAGAGACTGTCCAGTTTGGCCAATGTATACGGCAGAGGGGCATTGCTGGCACATGATAGCGTATATTACATTATTAGGTGTGCAGGTGAATGAGCCCCTGATGGTGTGGTTAGGTCCTGTGATGGTGTCACTGGTGTAGCTATGTGGGCAGAGTTGGGACTGAGGTTTGTTTCAGGTTTCTGAATTAAAGTTACTGTGGTGTGGTGTATCACATCTTAGTAAGACTCTTCTGAACAACAGTAGCAAGAAAATCACTTAAGAGTAACAAGCATTTTGGGGCTGTTAGGACTGAAATAGGGGATATTTCAGGGCAGGACAAAGGTGCATTGACAGGGTGGTGTGTGGCATTTTGCCACAATACCTGTCTGCCTTAATCTGTACCATGATGTATGAGAGAGAAAGCGCTGACAAAACATACACACAGGCTAGGTCTATGTTTGTGGCAGCATGCAGAGTACAGGCACTAGGTGTGTAGCTACATGCCACAGTTAAAAACAGTCTGCACAACGCTTGTCACTGCAGTGTGTAGGGGCATGCTGCAGTGAGAGGCTGCAGCCAGGGTGACTGGGCAAGAAAATGGCAGATGAAATTCAGTGTTCAGAAATGCAGTGCAGCGAACATTGGAAACCATAATACTAACTAGCCATATAAAATGATAGGGTCTAAATTACCTATTATCACTCTAGAAAGAGATCTTAGAGTCATTGTGGATAATGATCTGAAAACATCCACTCGATATCCGCTGGCAGACAAAAAGGCTAACAATGTTAGGAGCCATTAGGAAAGGGATAGATAACAAGACAGAAGATATCATATTGCCTGTGTATAAATCTATGGTACGCCCACCTCATGAATACCATGTGCAGTTCTGGTTGCTCTGTTTCAAAGAAGATGCATTGGAATTGGAAAAGGTACCGAGAAGGGCAACAGAAATAATTAAGGGTATGAAACAGCTTCCTTATATGGAGAGATTACAGGAACTAGGACTTTTTAGCTTGGAAAAAGAGAGTGCTAAGGGAGCATATGACAGGGAGCTATGAAATCTTGGTTGATGAGGAGAAAGTGATAAGGAAATGTTATTTACTTCATGAAATAAAAAACTAGGGGTTACCCAGTGAAATTAAGAGGTTGCAGATTTAAAACAAACGAAGGAAGTACGTGGTCACACAGTGCACAGACAAACTGTGGAACTCCCTGCCAGAGGATATTCTGCAGGCCAAAACTACAACAGGGTTCCAAAAAGAGCAAGTTAAATTCAGGGAGGATAGCTCCAGTGATGGCTGTTAACCAGGATGGTTAGAGAAGCAACACTGTGTTCTAAATGTCTCTAGCCAGGGCTCTCCCAGGGACAAGGCCAGGGCAACCCCCTCCAGTGACCCAGGTGTGGGGCTTTTGGCAACCCACCCCAACATCACAGGCCCCATCCATTCCCCACTCCTTCTCCATCCTGCCCCCTCACTCCCTTCCCGACAAGCTTGGCTGGGGATTACCTGGGACAGTGAGTGGTTCCTGCGGGCTAGGATCCCAGATTTGAAAACAGTGCCACCAGCAACCAGCAGCACGGAAGTGAGGGTGGCACGGCATGGTATTGCTGCTCTTACTTCTGTGCTGCTGCTGGTGGCAGCACTGCCATCAGAGCTGAGTGGCTGGAAAGTGGTAGCTGCTGTACCCCACCCTAGATCCCTCCTCTGGGCAGTGTCCTCTGTTTGGAGGCTTGAAATATAGTAAGCCTATGTAGAAAGTCTATGTAGTGTGTACACCCTGGAAGTTCAGGCATGTAGGGCACTCTCCTCACCTCACTAAAGCCATGCCTCACCTGCACTGCTATTGATCACTAGGTCAGCTGGGTGTGGTGTGCCTGTACATAGTACCCTAATTGTACATACACATGCCCAACAAAACTCCTGGAAATTTTCAGGGGAAATACCTGTGATCCTTGTACTTACACGGGAATGTGAATATCAATGAAGTTCTTGGGGACATATCCCTCGTGACTTCTCAGCTCAGCCCTGTACCACTCTTCCTGGGAGCTTAAAATCTGCAGCAGAGACAGAATGAATCAGTGAACCTACTTGGGAAAGGTACTCAGAAGAAGTTACGAGAAAAAGGGGGTTTGGAATGATTTGGAAGAATTAAAGCAGACCAGATTGGGTTTGTTCATGCTGGGAGCTCTGAAATCATACAACACCCCACTGTTCCCCTGGCCACCCCACATATGTACACTGCAGCAGAGCTGGTAGCCAGAGGCCAGTTCAGTGCAAATAAAGCAACGAGGATGGTATGGTGGAATTAGAGGGACTGCTTGTTAGTTTTATCCATACTCCTGGATAAATGTCCAGGAGGCTGGGGAACTTGCACTGCACAGCTCTCATGCCTACGTGATAGAGGAGTCTGCTCTGAAGGACTTAGTGGGGATTTAATGAGATCTTTGTGTTGTTTTTAATGGTTTGCCCTGGAGTGGCCCAATTTGACAAGAGATGAAAAAGCCCTGAAAAATTCTGCTGTGTAGGAATGTGTGTGTGTGTGTGTGTGTGTGTCTTTGAGCATGTTAGCGGGTATCGTTGCGTGTCTTAGGATTAGGGAGTGACTCTTCAGCTGTGCAAAGATGGTTCAAAGCCAGTTTTCTGCTCCCCTAGATCCTAGTGGTGCCAGGGGACAGCCTGTAATGCAAATTCAAGCAACCTCAGGGTTATGCCTACTATTCCCAGCTGGGATGTTTGCTAGGGACGTTGTACTAGCCAAGGATTGCTGGAATGTGTCATGCTGTACCTCCACCCCATTGCCCCCAACACGGCTGGAAACCGGAGGTGAGGGAACAAAGGGCACATAGCTACCACTGCTGCCAGCGGACATGATTTTATTGTGAGCTTTGTGGTATTTGGTGTTTTTCTTAAAATTCCAGCTCCAGGAGGCAAATGCACATGGGAGAGTCTCAGCTTTTTCTTTTCTTTTCTTTCTTTTAAATGGAAGTTTCTAGCGCTGAGGGTTGTAGAGAAAAGCTCAACACGTGAGCCCCGAGAGGCTCCGGAAACAGAAGGCAACACAAATATTCAAAATATATAATTAAAAACCATTTAAAGCCATATTTTAAAACCTTTGGGCTTCACAGTCCTGAGACCATTTCTCCATTGCCTGACCCTGTTGTAGCACTTCCACCTGGCCTAAGGGAGGGACTGGGCAGCTAAAGATTTATGACTGGCTAGCTGTGAGGGTTCTCTGGCTTGTTGCCTGTTGATTCCCCCATAAGATGAGCCCAATTTAAAGTGGCTTTGTGCAGCTCCAAGCAAACCAAATGGGATACACCTTTTTTCTTCTTTGTGGCTCAATACGGGGTATGATTGCATGTCAGCAACCCCTTCTTCCCTCCTGCCTGGAGACTGCTCTGCTAGTAGCTAGGTTTCCGGTGCCATCCACCTGCAAGCTCTTGGTGTGCAGACAGGCCCCCCGTGTTGTTCTCTCAGCACAGGGGTGGGAGGGTGGTGGATTTCCTCCTGTTGCTTGTTGGTTCAGAGCCTCGCGCTTCCTGTTCATTTAATCTCCACATCAATACTGTTTACCTTATCTCCTTTGCCAATCAGTTAAGATAAACCCCAGCAGGTTGCAGTGTAGGGCGGACAGCTGGGAGTGGGGGCTGGGTGCATGTGTGGGATGTTATGCACTTAGATTTGTCATATTTTTGACTCTGGGCTGCTCGGGAATTGCGTAGCCTGAAAGCGAAAGAGGTACAATCTCCGGCCTTCTAGTTATGAATTCCCAGTGAAAATGAATGGCTAGAGATAGACAATCAACTCAGTGCAGAAGGGAAGGAAGCTGTAGCCTGGAGAGGGAGTCTGAGCCAAGTAGACATCAGAAGTGCTGTGTAGGCAAGTGCTCGACCATCCTTAATGGGAGGTGGGTATTTCCACAGCATGGTCATCTCTTATGTCACTCTGGAAAGACCACCTCTTTGACCATGGTGGGTTCTGGGTAGAGCCATGTTTGTCTTAAGTCTCAAGAACAGATGGCAGGGAGAGCAAAGTGAAAATGGGAATCTGGGCCTTAAGAAAAGCTGAGAGGTGATATCTGTAATTAATTTGGTTAGCATGGGGGTGCTGCAGGCCAAGACAGAGGAGCACTGGCAAATCTGAGCAGTTACATCTCACTGCTCAACAGTGCTCCTTTTGGCATGTAGTTGGTGTGACTGTGAGTCATATACAGTCATCTTCAGTTGTAGCAGAGTGGCTATGATGCAAGGTGGCGTAGACTGAAAAGGGTGTAACACATATTATGTGGGTTGTGTGGGTTCACCCTCATTGCTGATAACATGAACAATTCTACCATAACACATACAAAGATTAAATAGACTGTATTTCACTCACTGTATGTCTGATGTTGGCCCTCTTCTTCTTCTCACTCCCGCTCTGGTGTTCCTCTGCTTCTTAATTGCTAAAGCAGGCATGGTATGTGATACTAGCTCAGGGATTCTCAAAGGTTTTCATACTTTTTCATGTTGTTAGCCGATGGCCACACATGCAGAAATCACCTTGTGGGTACTTCCCTTCCCATTTGCAATTATATAATATCCCTGCGACAACTACATGGTAAGTCCTCAGAGGGAAAAGTAATTTCAGGGGGGTTATTTAATGTGCTTGAGCTGTCTTTTGTGGCGGTCTAGCAGCTGGAAGGAAGGCAGGTGGCAAGTGGCACTCTGTGACTCGCCAGTGGTCACTGGACCTGCAACAAGTCCTCCATGGAACACTAGTGGCATCTGGACCCCTGTCTGGAACATTTGGGCTGGACTGCTATGGACGGATGTGCTGGCACAGTGGGATCTGGCAGGAGTTGCATAGTTAAGCAGTTTTCTTTGGTGGGACATCGGGCTTCCCTTACCTTCAGAACATCCCCAGCGCGGAAACTCAGTTCATCCTCCCCAGAAGCATTGAAATCGAATTTGGCAATGGCTTCCATCCTGTGACTTGGTGAGAGGGAAAAGCTGGAAGAGATATAGATATGTGAGTGTCTGGGGGCAGCTGGGACCTCTGAGTCTAGCTCATAGAAGGGGTTATTATCTCCTCTTGCTCAGGACACTGTGAATTGTTTGTTGGTGCTGTTATCTCTTCTCATTCAGGATACCAGGGGCACTGAGATCAGCTAGTTGGTTAATTTTTAATATTCCCTTGTTAGAGTCAGTGGACCTGTGTCCAGTGTTGTGATCGCTTGTTCAGACCCACAATCCACAACTGAATTGAATGAAATTGTCAGCTGTGAATGAGCCTGTTAACTGACCTGGCTGATGGGCACTGGACCTAGACTCAGAGGTCTCAAAATATATTGATGTAGAAACTGTTTCCTACAGGCCACTGTCTCCACCCTACAATCTTAAGATGAAAATTAGCACCCCATGCCCAAGCAAACTGATAATAAGAATGACCTGAATGGAAGTGATACAGGTCAAGACTCTCTAATTCGGAACACTTGGGACCTGAACGGTGCCGGATGAGAGAATTTACTGGACCGTGGAAGGTCAACATTGTCTAGCAGCATTACAAACACACCCTTTGCTTACAAAAAAGCAGTCCAGTAGCACTTTAAAGACTAACAAAATAATTTATTAGGTGATGAGCTTTCGTGGGACAGACCCCCTTCTTCAGATCATAGCCATACCAGAACAGACTCAATATTTAAGGCACAGAGAACCAAAAATAGTAATCAAGGTTGACAAATCAGAAAAATATTATCAGGTGGGCAACACACAGAGTAGAAGGGCAGAAGGTTGCAGGGGAGTGAAGAATTAGATTAAGCCAAGTATGCAAAACAGCCCCTATAATGACCTAAAAAATTCCCATCCCGGTTCAAACCATGTGTTAATGTGTCAAATTTGAATATAAAAGAGTTCAGCAGCCTCTCTTTCCAATCTGTTGTGAAAATTCCTCTTCAGTAAAACGCAAACCTTCAGGTCATTAACAGAATGGCCCACTCCCTTAAAATGCTGGCTGACCGGTTTGTGGATCAGGAGTGTTTTCATGTCTGTTTTGTGCCCATTAATTCTCTGTCTTAGAGAGTTTGAAGTCTGTCCAATATACAAAGCATCAGGGCATTGCTGGCACATGACGGCCAATATGATGTTAGTTGAGGAACATGAGAATGTGCCCGTGATTCTGTGAATAACATGGTTAGGTTCAGTGGTGGTATCTCCAGAATAGATATGTGGACAAAGCTGGCAACGGGGTTTGTTGCATGAAAAAGTTCCAGTACTGGTGTTCCTGGGGTATAGACTGTAATTGTTGGTGCAAATCCTCATAAGGTTGGGAGGTTGTCTGTAGGAGAGAACAGGCCTGTCACCTAGGGCCTTCTGGAGTGTGGCAGCCTGATTAAGGATAGGTTGTAGGTCTTTAATAATGCGTCGCAGTGGTTTGATTGGGGGCTGTAGGTAATGACCAGTAGTGTTCTGTTCTTGGCTTTTTTGGGCCTATCTTGGAGTAGCTGGTCTCTGGGTATTCGTCTGGCCCTGTTGATTTGTTTTTTTATTTCTCCTGGTGGATAATTCAGGTTCATGAATATTTGGTAAAGATCTTGTAGTTTTCCGTCTCTGTCCGTAGGATCAGAGCAAATGCGATTGTACCGAAGGGCTTGACTGTAAACAACGGATCTAGTTGTGTGTGCAGGATGGAAGCTAGAAGTGTGTAAGTAAGTATAACAATCAGTGGGTTTCCGGTAGAGTGTGGTACGCATCAAGCCATCCTTGATTTGTGCTGTAGTGTCCAGGAAATGTATCTCTCGCATGGAGTAGTCGAGGCATAAGTTGATGGTGGGCTGCAGATTGTTAAAGTCTCTGTGAAATTCTTCTAGAGTCTCTATACCATGGGTCCAAATCATAAAGATGTCATCAATGTATTGTAAGTAGAGGAGGGGTAATAGGGGACGAGTGCTGAGGAATCGTTGTTCCTGGTCAACCATAAATATATTAGCATATTGTGGGGCCATGCGGATGCCCATAGCAGTTCCAGTAATCTGGAGGTATAAGTTGTCCCCAAATCGGAAATGATTGTGGGTGCGAACAAAGTTACAGAGGTCAGACACCAGATTGGCTGTGGTGACATCAGGGATGGTATTCCTGATTGCTTGTAATCCATCTTCATGTGGAATTCTTCCAACACACCTATGAACAACAGTCTGACTCTCTCAACTCCCCCTACCAACACCACAAGAAGAAGAACTCTGTGTGGACTCCCCAAAAAGTCATAGTGAAAGTCTGGATTTCTACGTACAATGCTTCCGTAACTATGCTCAGACGGACATTATACGCAAATAATACCAAGTGAGACACAGTCTCAGTTATGCTGAATGCCATGCTGTCTAGAGTCTCAAAAATAACCCAGACATTAAAATCAAACCAGCTGACACAGGGGGTGCTGTTGTCATCATGAATATATCAGACTATGAACAGGAGGCAGCCAGACAACTCTCCAACACCACATTTTACAGACCTCTCTCTGCTGATCACATTTTGGAATTCCAAAGAAATTACAACTACGTAAGGAACTCCCTGCTGCCACTCGGGACCTTATTCACTCAGACACACCATCTGAGCCCCAACCTGGATTATTCTATTTACTTCTCAAACCCACAAACCTGGAAACCCCAGATGCCCAGTTATTTCAGGTGCTGGCACCCTCACCTCCGGACTATCCACTTACGTGGACTCCCTCCTCAAACCCTATGCTACCAACACTCCCAGCTATCTATGAGATACCACCGAATTCCTGAGGAAATTACAAAATATTGGAAAAGTTCCTGACAACACCATCCTTGCCACCATGGATGTAGAGGCTCTGTACGCTAATATTCCACCTGAAGACGGATTACAAGCAATCAGGAATACCATGCCTGATGTCACCACAGCCAAACTGGTGTCTGACCTCTGTAACTTTGTTCGCACCCACAATCATTTCCGATTTGGGGACAACTTATACCTCCAGATTACTGGAACTGCTATGGGCATCCGCATGGCCCCACAATATGCTAATATATTTATGGTTGACCAGGAACAACGATTCCTCAGCACTCGTCCCCTATTACCCTTCCTCTACTTACAATACATTGATGACATCTTTATGATTTGGACCCATGGTATAGAGACTCTAGAAGAATTTCACAGAGACTTTAACAATCTGCAGCCCACCATCAACTTATGCCTCGACTACTCCATGCGAGAGATACATTTCCTGGACACTACAGCACAAATCAAGGATGGCTTGATGCGTACCACACTCTACCGGAAACCCACTGATTGCTATACTTACTTACACACTTCTAGCTTCCATCCTGCACACACAACTAGATCCGTTGTTTACAGTCAAGCCCTTTGGTACAATTGCATTTGCTCTGATCCTATGGACAGAGACAGAAAACTACAAGATCTTTACCAAATATTCATGAACCTGAATTACCCACCAGGAGAAATAAAAAAAACAAATCAACAGGGCCAGACGAATACCCAGAGACTAGCTACTCCAAGATAGGCCCAAAAAAGCCAAGAACAGAACACCACTGGTCATTACCTACAGCCCCCAATCAAACCACTGCGACGCATTATTAAAGACCTACAACCTATCCTTAATCAGGCTGCCACACTCCAGAAGGCCCTAGGTGACAGGCCTGTTCTCTCCTACAGACAACCTCCCAACCTTATGAGGATTCGCACCAACAATTACAGTCTATACCCCAGGAACACCAGTACTGGAACTTTTTCATGCAACAAACCCTGTTGCCAGCTTTGTCCACATATCTATTCTGGAGATACCACCACTGAACCTAACCATGTTATTCACAGAATCACGGGCACATTCTCATGTTCCTCAACTAACATCATATTGGCCGTCATGTGCCAGCAATGCCCTGATGCTTTGTATATTGGACAGACTTCAAACTCTCTAAGACAGAGAATTAATGGGCACAAAACAGACATGAAAACACTCCTGATCCACAAACCGGTCAGCCAGCATTTTAAGGGAGTGGGCCATTCTGTTAATGACCTGAAGGTTTGCGTCTTACTGAAGAGGAATTTTCACAACAGATTGGAAAGAGAGGCTGCTGAACTCTTTTATATTCAAATTTGACACATTAACACATGGTTTGAACCGGGATGGGAATTTTTTAGGTCATTATAGGGGCTGTTTTGCATACTTGGCTTAATCTAATTCTTCACTCCCCTGCAACCTTCTGCCCTTCTACTCTGTGTGTTGCCCACCTGATAATATTTTTCTGATTTGTCAACCTTGATTACTATTTTTGGTTCTCTGTGCCTTAAATATTGAGTCTGTTCTGGTATGGCTATGATCTGAAGAAGGGGGTCTGTCCCACGAAAGCTCATCACCTAATAAATTATTTTGTTAGTCTTTAAAGTGCTACTGGACTGCTTTTTTGTTTTCACAGTATAAAGAGTAGCATGGCTTTCTCTCTGTTCCTTTGCTTACTTGTCTCTTAGAAGACATTTAGAGGTAAATTACAGCTAAATAACAGCACAGGACGCTGAGATCCATGACTGGTGGCTGGAAACAAACTTTATGGGACCACAGGAAACTTGGCCATACCCAAAGGTTGAAAAAGCACCCCAAAAATTTATTTGTGTAAAAGTACAGCTGCTTTAGGGGACAATGAAGTAAAAGCCAAAACATACTTCTGGAAAGCCACTTGAGTAAAAGTACAAAAAGTATCACATTTTCACTGTATGCAAATACCCAGAGGTAAAAGCATCTGCCTCATGGGAAGCCATGGGTACTTCTGGACATTTGAGTACAATCAAAGCATGAGATGTATGTACTTTTACTCAAGTAGTTTCCTAGAAGGATAGTTTTGACTTTTACTTAATGACATCTCCCCCAGTACTTTTGCTCAAGTAACTTTTGTGAGTACTTTTTCCACCTCTAGCCACATCCATGGTAACTTGTCATCCAGCAAACTAAAATGCCGAATTATGGATGTTGCCAGATGAGAGAGTTCCAGATTAGAGAGGCTCAACCTATAACCGCCTCATTCTGTTGGCTGTTCCCTGTGAGGTAAGTGACCCACTCACCCAGATGGTGACATTCATCCTCAATTCATCCTACATATGCTCCCAGGAGAGAAACAAACAGGAGGAATTTACAATAAAACAATTCTTTGTGACAAGGCAACCACCATGCTGAAGAATGAAAGAAAGATCTTCCTCTACAAAGGCTTAGGCATGGATAGATTTGACTTTCCAGAGAGGGAAAGAACCCTGTGTGAAGACATGTTTTACTCCCTGTTTCGGAGGTGGCAGAAAACCAATTTGTAGCACTTATTGCATAAGCTGTGAGTATGACGTGTGTCCAAAGAGCCTGGATTTCTGGAGCCTGAATTCACATCTTACATTTGTTTAGTGGTAGTGAAAGGCAGTGCATGGACAGCCCTGCAAGCCAAACTTTTTTCCTTTTCATAGCATGGGAAGGGGTGGTGCCAGCTTCACTTAGTTGACACTTCTTGCTAACATAACTAAGATGTGCCCTGGAAGGCCATTTCTGGGCTCAAAAGGATCGCTCTGTTCCCATGGCTCTCTGAATCTCTGAACTGTCTGCTGAGGCTGCCAATGGCAGGACAGAGAGTGGCTCAATTAATGCCAGTTGCACTGGTGTTTTTTGTGAGATAGATATGTGTCCTTCCAGGAAGCAGTGGGAGTTGCTCCTGGAACTGCATTCACAAAGGCCACCAAACAACTCTCATAGGGGAATAATTTTCAGCATTTTCTAAACCCGCCTGGACTGCAATCAGTGAGGTGGACGTTGAAGGCCCTAAAGCCATCTTCACTCCTTGGAGGAATCCACCCTGTACAAACAGGGAAGACTCCCCAGTTTGCCTGATCGGAAAAGCTATTATCCGGAGGACCACAGAAAGAAACCTCACCAGCAGCCTCTAGAGAAACTAGCTCAAACTTACTGAACAGAGTTGGCCCAGAACAAGACCTAGAATTATGCAAGAAAAATGTCATGTTTAGAATCGATAGTCCTCTAAATATTGATTCTGAGAATTGTCCTTATTCATTCCCAAATATAAAAGGACCTTTACATGCTCTCTCCAGGGCTTCTTTCAGCACTCTCATTCTTGCTGCGTACGTGAGGTGAATTTGAATATGTGTGACTGACCAGGAGGCACATAGCACCACACATAGCTCTGCCAGTTGAACAGGATCCTGTCTTACTGACATCTGTGTTATTTAATTCCTGGGAACCCCTCCCCATCCAGCTATACAAATGTCGTTCAGTCCTGACCTGTAGTATTGCCCTTGTCCCTTGGGGTTCTGCCCATGCACTTCATGCACTATTTGAATAGTCTGCCAATGTTCATCTCCTCCTGTCTTCTTCCCACCCTCCCCCCTGATTCATTGATACACCTTAATTCTGATGTACGACACCTTTTGGTATCCCAGTCCTGGGTTCTCACATCAATTTGCTGTTGTACCTCAGCGCTGAGCTACAGTTGTTTCATGCTATTTTTGGGTTCCTGGCTTAACTCTGCTGATGCAACACAGTCTCGACCTGCAACAGCCCATGCTATATTAGCCACTGGAGTTCTTTGTCTTCAGCTTGTCGTGTCAGAGAAGTAGTGCATGTGATAACAATGATTCTTATGCTGCAATGGGAGGGTTAGGATTTTGAACTGGGCAGGAGGAAGCAGATTTGCCATTGTATGAAATATAAAAACAAAGATTCTGTTTTCATGTTAGCATCCCCTTGTTAATACTGATTACTTTGAACGATGGGGAAAGAAATAAAAATGCCGGTAATTTTAGCATGGCATGTTTCTCAGTGTTTTACCTTATGGCATTGGGTTGCTCAGTAAAGATTGCAGGCAGCTGGGTGTACACATCCTACAACTCCCAAGTGCCGAGCAATAACCTCCGTTGGAGGCAACCGGTTAAAAACAACCACCTCTTTGAATACAAAGCCTTGCTTTGATTTTTGCCCTGTAATGGAATTAGAGATTGCAGTAGTTCTTTCTGGGGTGAGGGAGAGTTCTCATGTCATTTGTCAGTGTCCAGACAGTTATATGTGATATTTGGGACATCCGCCCCTCGAGGAGTGTTGGGGAAATGGGTAAAGGCTTCTCTCTCACCTGTTTTCAATTCCAGCAATTCCAACCTTGGGCAGGGAGCGAGACACAGACACCTCTTCAAACAATCTAACAGATGGATTAAATGTGTTTTTCATTGCCAGAGGCTGGATTTAGGAGTGACTCAAATACCATATACACAGTCTTGGCTGTGTTGATAAATCAGTACTGCAGTGATACTATGGCCTTAAATTTCTTCTCCCACCAACTACTAAAGCACCCCTGCTCAATAATCCTATCTTTGAACTTCAGCCTAGCATTTTTCAACACCTGACCTTCAAACCAGCCTTGCATCTCTGATCCTATTCCTCCCTCCTTGTGTATCTCCAATTTCCTTATACTGTTCACGGCTGCGCTGGGCTTCTTATGAAAGCTTTCCCACCAGGTGTTCATTCTTCCTTTCACTGCATGTATATGACTTCCATCAGCACCTGTATGACTGAGGCCGTGTAGACACTAGCCCCAAACTTCGAAATGGCCACGCAAATGGCCATTTCGAAGTTTACTAATGAAGCGCTGAAATGCATATTCAGCGCTTCATTAGCATGCGGGCGGCCGCGGCACTTCGAAATTGATGCGCCTCGCAGCCGCGCGGCTCGTCCAGACAGGGCTCCTTTTTGAAAGGACCCCACCTACTTCGAAGTCCCCTTATCATGGGAATAATATCATGGGAATAAGGGGACTTGGAAGTAGGCGGGGTCCTTTCGAAAAGGAGCCCCATCTGGACGAGCCGCGCGGCTGCGAGGTGCGTCAATTTCGAAGTGCCACGGCTGCCCGCATGCTAATGAAGCGCTGAATATGCATTTCAGCGCTTCATTACTAAACTTCGAAATGGCCATTTGCGTGGCCATTTCGAAGTTTGGGGCTAGTGTAGACATAGCCTGAGAGGTGTTTGATTTTTTTTTGTCATTAATTACATATAACAGGCATCATTTATCCTAAAGGACATCAGAGCACTTTAGAGATTGTGAAATTATGCCTTCAGGTGCACAGCACAACTCTGCTAGCTACAATGAAACTGAAACTAGAATTTAGTCCTGTATATAATTTATTAGGTGCCAATCACCCCAGGGCAGAGGGCAAGCTCAAGGTGTGTGCATGACTTAGTCCTGCTAAGGCCTCTGACTGCCAAAAGCTGGGACTGGACAATAGGGCATAGATAATTTTTTCCCTGTTCTGTTCATTCCCTTTGTAGCGTCTGACACTAGCCACTGTCAGAAGACAGGACACTCGTCTAGGTGGACTATTGGTCTGACCCAGCATGGTCATTCGTACGTTTGCTCAACCTCTATTTAAAGCATGAATGTGAATTAATTAGTCCAGCAGGATTCTGGTGGCTCTCTACAGAGAAGTGAGTTTTATTTTTAGAGATCACCCCCTGCATCAATGAACTGCTGACACATCTAGGAGAGAGAGCAGGGGCCATTCCATGGTATTGATGCTACACAGAATTAGAGGAGGGGAAGTGAAAAGTTACTTTACCATTTGAAACTAGAGAGGATGTGTTTCAGGATGGCAGAATATGTAAGTCTGTGTATTGGAATTTAGCCAGGACACTGAGGTTAACACCTCCACATTTATGAAAAGCGAGAGGGGCTCTTGAATGACCACAAGTGCTCAGATGATAAATCTCATCTTATCTGAAATACAGCACTCCCATCATGTATCATCCCCCGCTAGTCCGTTTCTGGGGTGATGGATCAGTGGTAATGACTCAAGAGGAAGAGTGCCTCCTACCAAGTCGCCAACCACCACTGTCTGCATCACTGGGGTTTTCTGTGGCAACCTTTCATTCATTTACTGTCCAAACTCTACTTTGTTTCACCTAGGCCGCGTCTACATGTGCACGCTACTTCGAAGTAGCGGCACCAACTTCGAAATAGTGCCCGTCACGGCTACACGTGTTGGGCGCTATTTCGAAGTTGAAATCGACGTTAGGCGGCGAGATGTCGAAGTTGCTAACCCCATGAGGGGATGGGAATAGCGCCCTACTTCGAAGTTGAACATCGAAGTAGGGCACATGTAGACTATCCGCGTCCCGCAACATCGAAATAGCGGGGTCCGCCATGGCGGCCATCAGCTGAGGGGTTGAGAGACGCTCTCTCTCCAGCCCCTGCGGGCCTCTATGGTCACTATGTGCAGCAGCCCTTAGCCCAGGGCTTCTGGCTGCTGCTGCGGCAGCTGGGGATCCATGCTGCATGCACAGGGTCTGCAACCAGTTGTCGGCTCTGTGGATCTTGTGTTGTTTAGTGCAACTGCGTCTGGGAGGGGCCCTTTAAGGGAGCGGCTTGCTGTTGAGTCCGCCCTGTGACCCTGTCTGCAGCTGTGCCTGGCACCCTTATTTCGATGTGTGCTACTTTGGCGTGTAGACGTTCCCTCGCAGCGCCTATTTCGATGTGGTGCTGCCCAACGTCGAAGTTGAACGTCGACGTTGCCAGCCCTGGAGGACGTGTAGACGTTATTCATGGAAATAGACTATTTCGATGTCACTACATTGAAATAAGCTATTTCGATGTAGCGTGCACGTGTAGACGTAGCCCTAGTGTGATAAGATCACAGCAAGCGGGCATGGCTGCAACAGGGGGCCTGTTCAAAGATGATGTTGTTAACAAGAGCTTGATTTTCAAGCCTGTGACCTACACAAATCAGACGCAGGTCTTCACCAAGTGAGCTTTCAGTATACAGGCTCAGACACAGGAATGTCTGGGGGGAGTGCAATGCCCATTTTTGCAAATGGGGCTCACCTTCTACCACAGTGGGTCCTGCCCTTCTCCCCAGCCCCTGGGTCTCCAGGTGGCCCTCTCCCTTCCCCCCACTCCCTCTCCCACCAGCCTGGCACAGCCCCTCTGTCCCAGTATCCCTGCTGCTGGCACCCACACTCATGCATACTGGGGCCCCGGCTGCCCTACTCCTCCCCTGCGCCTACCTCCCCTGTGTGTCGGGGTCCTGGCTGCTGTGTACCTGGGTCTCTCCTAGCTGCCCCCAGCCCTGCACGTGTGCCGGGACTCTCCTGATGGCGCACAGGGCAGGGGTGCCATGTTCCCTCTAAGATTTTCCATCCTTGGATGGGCTGAATTTTCTTCTGGGTGGGTTAAAATTTCTTATGTGCAATGCCAATACTGAGGTAGTGCGTGGATGCGCACCACCAGGATGAACAAAATGCCTAGATATATCACAATATATTGTAAACAGTCCACAACTGAGGTAGAAAATATGTTAAAATAAGGGATCATGAACCAGGCGCAATGCTTACGAGGTTTGTTTAATCTGAAATCACGTACGAAGAAAATGAGCCCTTCTCTTGTAGTACCTGTAGTATCACCCTTTCTGACCACTCAAGCCAGTGACTGCACCAAAACGTATATTGTCCACATGTAGCTCAGCTCTAAGATGTTAAACAAATGGATGGGGCAATTAGAAATACTCCAAAAATTATGGGCTGGAGTGTGGGAGGCTCAGGGCAGTGGGCTGGAGATGTGGGGTGCAGGAGTGAGGGTTGGGATATCTGAGGTGTTCAGGGTATGGGTTTGGAGAGGGTGCAGACGTTAGAGCAGGGTGCTGGGGATGTGGAAGTGCAGGAATTAGGGTTGGATTGCATGAGGGGCTCAGGGCAGGGGGTTGCAATGTGTGGGGCTGCAGAAGTTAGGGTGTGGGGGAAATCAGGGGTTCAGGAGTAAGGGTTGGGACAAGTGAGGGGCCCAGAGCAAGGCAACAGAGCTCATCGGGGCTCAGGGAAAGACATTGGGGTAGGGAAGCAGAGGGGTAGGGCAGGGGGCTGAGAGTTGGGGGGGTAAGGTACAGTGTGTGCAAGAGATGACCCCGGGGCCGGGTTAACTTACTTGGTCTCTGGGGTCCACCCAGATGACCGGCACTGGGCCCAGATGGGAGCTGGGCCATCACCCGAGCCCGAATTCCTAGAGCTGCAGCATCAGGGCCACCCATAGTTTCCCTCTCAAGCCACTGCACCCCCCAAACAGCCCGCCCACCCCACCTCTCGTTGGCCCCAAGATTCCCCCACTCCTCACTCAGCCCAAGGACCCCTACCCGCCCCCCACTCAGTCTTAATTCCCCCCCACAAGGAGTCAATACCCCACCCCCGCTTGAGCTGTACACCCCACCCCC
Organism: Carettochelys insculpta; assembly: GCF_033958435.1. Classification (NCBI taxonomy): domain Eukaryota; kingdom Metazoa; phylum Chordata; order Testudines; family Carettochelyidae; genus Carettochelys; species Carettochelys insculpta. The sequence continues at coordinate 282,198,895 of NC_134137.1, read as the reverse complement.
TGCTCGGCTCAGGGACCCCCCAACCCCACTTCACAGCCCCATTTGGCTGATCCCCTCCACCCCTTGCTCAGCCCAAGGACACCTACAGCCCACCCCCACTTGGCCTGAAGATTTCTGCCCACCCCCCACTTGGCCCATTGACCTCCCACCTCCCCCCGCTCAGCCCAGGAAGGGGAGCAGTACAAATTTTGCATGGGCAGGGAGTGGGAGGTGCGAACAGGAAGCATCAATGCCAGCCAGTTACTGGAGATTGTCCCTGTGGCTCCCTAGCACTCATCAGGTGGCACTCAGCCAGCTGGAAGGGCCAGCGGAGCACTGCCTGATGCTCTAGAGAGGCCACCAGGAGTGACCTCCTGCAGCTGCTGGAAGTGTTGGCAACATGCCAGGTGAGCCAGTGTGAAGAGAGAGTGGTTTTTTTGAACTGACATGGTGATTTGCTTGCTGCAGTCCTTTGTGTGGCCAAAGGAGAGACACCGAGATGAAAAGAGCCGGGAACCAGGTATGCAATTTTAAAAGGGAATATGTAATCAGATGCAGTCAGGTTATTTTATAAATGTTGGGATTGGTTTGCAGGATTTCTCAGGCTGGCTGAAGTACCGTCCTGTGCACTGTAACTTTTAAACTGAATCCCAGGGAGGTAATTCTCTGTGTTAATCTACACTTTTTTTAGTTGCTCTGGAACACCTAGCAACGAGGTATACTTGCCAAGTATGTCTTCTTTGGTTTGTTAATAAAATCACCTTTTAAGACTGTGATCTGATTCCTGTGCCCTACAGGGCGGGAGGGTCTGTGTGCATGCACTTGTGATGGAAGGGTCAGCTGTTAAGGAACTGCAGATTTTTTTTCAAGCTCTCTCCTGAGGGAGGGTTAACATCTTGGGGTTACACCACTGGGAGACATCCCCAGTGTTCCTTCCTGGGTTTTCAAAGGGGGTTTTGCACATGGGTGGTGGCAGTGTATCATGCAGGGTCAGGGAATCCATGACCTTGGGGAGATTTTAAGCAGAAGCCTTTAAAGGCAGGTATTTGTAAGTTCTAGCAAGGTCCCATCTTCTGCACTTGAATTGTTAGAGTGGGGATCAGCCTGGAGAGAAGGGAACTGATTAAGGGAGCCATACTTGGATAATCCTGGCATGTGACCTGCAAGCACATGCTTCAGTGGAAGGTGAAAATCCCCTGAGGTCACCGCTACTCTGACCTGGGCACATTCCCTCTTAGTGGGATCAGTTAAACCAGGGGTCAGCAACCCCCTTGGCATGGGTGCTGAGAGCGGCACATGAGCTGATTTTCATCAGCATGTGAGGTGGAATCTCAGCCCTGCCCCTCTTCCCCCATATAGCAAGGAGCTTGCTCATAGCCATGTTGCCTCTGGATTAGCAAAAGACCAGCTAATGTTACCAACCACCACCTAAAGGGAAAAGTGCTCTCTCTGAATTAATTTGGAATGAAGCTCTTGTAAGTAGGACTATTAGTGACTTCAAAAAGTATTACCAGCACTCGGACTATACAGAGAGGTCAAAAGGTCAAATTTCAGCACTCCGCCTCAGAACGGTTACTGACCCTTGAGTTAAACCTTAAAAACAACAAGAAGTCCTGTGGGACTTTATAGACTGAGGCTGTGTCTACACTGGCACAAATATTTGAAATAGCCATGCCAATGGCCGTTTCAAAGATTACTAGTGAGGTGCTGAATTGAATATTCAGTGCCTCATTAGCATTAGGACACTTCCGGCCGCGGCGCTTTGAAAGCACCGCTTTCGAATGCCCAAGGCTCGGCTTGGCTACAGTGGGGTCCTTTTCAAAATGTGCAGGGTCCTTTCGAAAAGACTCCCACGTAGCCGCGCCGAACCGCTGGCGTTTGAAAGCAAAAGTGCCGCAGCCGGAAGCATCCTAATACTAATGAGGTGCTGAATGTTCAATTCCGCGCCTCATTAGTAATCTTCGAAATGGCACAGCCTAACAGATTTTTTTTGGGGCATAAGCTTTCGTGGGGTAAGATCCACTGCATCATATTTCTCTGTTAGTCTACAATGTGCCACAGGACTTCTCCTTGTGTTTGTGGATACAGACTAACACAGCCACCCCTCTGAGACTTGCGTTAAAACCGGAGCACGTATGCAAGAATCAGCCAGCCAAGCACCTGTGAGGGAGGGTGCCTGGCAACACCACAGAGTCCTGGCCCTCCCCGCCCACCGGTAAGTTTGATGGTGAGTAGGGATGGACTCCATGAGTCAACATCTGTGCAGGAATGATAGGTGACACTGTCTCTAAAGCACCTGGGTAGGGCCCAAGGATCCAGAATAAGCTATGGTACATACAGCTGTATCACCAGCTAAACCGCACCCAAGAGGCACTGGGACATAATCTGTTCCAAAAACGCAAGCCTCTCACCAGTGAGTTAATAGAGCTACCAGAAGTACTAGCACCTCCAAGCCACGACAAGGCATGTGCATGACAAACCGTGGAACACATGAGCATATTCAGTACAGCAGCAGATATATAGGTGCACCAGCAATTTCCTCTGATCACGTAAGGAATGGCTTCCCTAGAGCATCTGGCAGAAGAAACTGCTATCTGTACCAAGAAGCCTAAGTTATTCGATCCAGTGGGGGAAGGAGGCAGTAGGAGGGCCTTCCATGCTGAACGGAGCAGCTCTCATAGTCAGGCTGCTGAGAAATAAGTAAGGGGCGGTAGCGAGTGCAGAAATTCACACTGGTCTGCCCATCTCCTACTGTGGAAATCTCACCGGTGGCCATTTCTGTACACCACCAATACCTCAAGTCACCTTTTGGGCTAGTTCCGTTGTATGCTCTGCTCTATGCTCCATTAATTTTCGTGCCCTGTGAATGATCTGGGAGATTGAGAGAATATGTTTTAAAAGTGAGTGAACTGTTTGCTCCATGTTTACTGCTATGGGACCTAATAAGCGCCTCATTGAGAGACCTGCTGTGAGCTGTCACTCATCTCGTCTGTTTGGCAACACAAAAAATTGTCTGGCTTCCGGTTAGCCAGCCAAAAGCACTCCATGGAAATGTCCTGCTTTGAAATGTCTTTATGGTCTACCCATAAAACAAAATGGCTTTCTACACCATAAATGAAAATAAATTAGTGGCGGCAAAACAGCGGCTGAGGAAGAGACAGGAAGTGGCTCTTGTCTCCAATTGCCTAGAGAGTCCTTCACTGGAGGGCTTCCTTCTAGGGTTTGCCACCCTTCTCCTGACATATTAACCCTTTCCCCATGTGGAGTACACTCCCATCACAGCTGTCCTGATCTTAATTTTAAAGACTTTAACATTTAAAGGTCATGAAGACAATCCAGAGTTAAAATTAAGAATAACAATCCTTTTTTGGAAGGGATATTAAGCTATAATCTTCAAGGGCTTAGTTAATTTGTACATGCCTTGCATGCTGGGGGTCCATGCTTATGGCTAGGCCTCCCAGCACTACATCTATGTAAATAAATAATGATGTAGACCAAGATGAGAGCTATTGGTCATGTCTACACTAGCCACAAACTTTGAAATGGCCATGCAAATGGCCATTTCGAAGTTTACTAATGAAGCACTGAAATACATATTCAGCGCCTCATTAGCATGCGGGCAGCCACGGCACTTTGAAATCGATGCGGCTCGCCGTTGCGCGGCTTGTCCAGACAGGGCTCCTGTTCGAAAGCCCTAGGAATAAGGGGACTTCGAAATAGGTGGGGTCCTTTCGAAAAGGAGCCCTGTCTGAACGAGCCGCGCAGCCATTGCATGGCCATTTCGAAGTTTGGGCTAGTGCAGACATAGCCATTGTGGGGGTTGGGGGAGGGACAACTATTCCCATGTCTTCCTACTCTGGAGTGCTTACTTCTTCCTCGGAAGCATCTGGTACTGGCTACTGTCACAGACAAAATACTGGAGTAGGTGGATTATGGGTGAGATTCAGTCTGGAAAATCCTATTTTGAAAAATTACTGTGCAGATAAACTTGCATATATTTGGATGCTTATCTGAATGTGCCAAATTAACAGAGTATGCAAAAAGGGCTGGAACTGCCATAAGAGGATGCATTCTTACAACATCTTCATCATCTTTTGCTTCTGGACCAGAGGGCAATATCAAGTGAAGAAGCTTTTTCATGGCATTTCAGCAGTTGTTGGTCTAGCCTGGGGGGCATAGGAGGAATCACAAAAAGGAAAGATAATTTTCATCACAATAAAAAAAAAACCCAAAACAAAAACAAATAAGAAAAAATTAAAAATCCCAGACTTTTTGCAAACACCAGATAGCTTTACCTGATGTTCTGGGAAAGGTTAATTGGCTCTGGTTTTGTGTGTTTTTAAACTTAACTAGGTTATCCCATCCTTAAGAAGCTAGCCTCAGGGAATCAACATTGTCAAGAAACAGAGAAGGGAGGGTGAGTGGGTAGCAGCTTGAAAATGAGGAAGATTCTCAGCTGTCATGTATTGTAGTGAATAATAATTCATCAGCAGTGGATGCTGGCACATTGGGTTGCAAATCCACATTGAGCTGAAAGATATGAATGGGAGCTGTTTGGTTTCTCCTGATCTCTCATCTATTCTTGTCCCATGGTCAGATGTGTTCCATAACTGGCAATTCATCCTCTCTCTCAAATTCCCTTTCCAAGGATGGCTGGCTACAGTGACAAGTTATTAACTAACAGTTATTTTTGCAGTCAGGGAGCAAGTGCACAGAGCAGGAGGTTTTACTCAAACTCCTCTGCAGAGCTCCACCAATACATTTCAGTCCAGATCTATAGCTCCTTTGCTTTTTAGGTTCTTTCTCCCTGGAAAGTCCTGTCCCTAATTCTTCACCTGCAGCACCCTGCCAGGGTTCTCAAACAGCTCAGTCAATGCACCACGCTCCATATGTACAAACATCCCCTGCTGTTCTAGTCCTGACTTGTCCCCAGCACACTGACAACCCTCCTTCAGTTTGGCTGATGTGACAAAGAATTTGTCTACGCAAAACTTTGTTATGGTGTAACTACACTGTTTATGGGTGTGGGATCCCTCCCCATACAGGATTGAGCTATACCTCTGAAAAAACACCTTTGTATCTATATAACTATATCCACAGTGCTGTGTGTTTGTGTGCGTGTGTGTATGTGTGCAGAACTTTAACTATATACCAGCTTAACTCTGGCACAGCTTTTGAATGTAGACAAGATCTTAATTTGGAAGTGTAGAGCACTGCATAATCCCAGCTGTGACAAACTCTCTACCCCCAACTCCTCTGCTGATCCACCTCAAAAGATACTCTGTCATTCCAATTGAATAGCATGTCGGCATTTTGAAGGGATTTTTATTTTCAATAATATGTTGCTGTGTTCCTCCACTTTCATTTTTAAAATGCAAGTAGAGGAACATATTTCAAACCTCTGACAACCATGACATGATGAAATATTTTCTCTCCTTCCTGCTGATCCTGCTGAGTTCCTCTTCTATGTTTCCCTTCTCATCATTGCAGCTTACTGAGTTATGAGTGTCTCACTAGCAGTGCTACCCATTCCACTCAGTCATGTCCTTCTCCTGTGTTTGTACAGTGATGGCACTGAGCAGCGCTCGCGACATCACTGCTCATCACCTGGGAAGCAATGGTGAGATCACAAAAACTGACCTGTGACCAAACAGAGTGGGGAGCAGCTGAAGAGGTGGCAGTGAGGGACTACGTTTTGTCCCTTTTCCACCTCACCCTTTAGTTTCCAGCCATCCTTTTCTGTTTCCATTAGCTTCATTGAACTGCTTCAGCGCTGCTCAATAGTCCAGACACAAGCAAGCAGTTTGCAGCAGCTGCGCTGCCTATTGCTTTGAACGCACCTAGGCAAACCAGACGGGCTGTGCCTTGTAATTCTCTTCCTAAATGATGAAAATAATACAGCCAAACATGCCACCAAATCTTCCAGCTCTGTCCTGGTACTTCACTGGTTACAATGCAACATCAATGCCAGACAGGTCAGCTTGGGGCACACTGGGACCTGTGGCTTTGGGAGTGTTAGCTCTGCTCAGCAGTCCTGGTGATTTTTTTTACTGGTTCATATTCTACATTGATTGAAGCAAGACTGATTAATAAAGAAGCCTTCATCTTCAGAAGGTGTTGCGCTGTTGAAGCCTGTGGGCTGTGCTGAGTTGCACCAGATGAAGAGCTGGTCCTGTGGTTTTAAAATACTTCTACTGTTCAACATCTGAAAAATACCCACAGCAGATGGGTGGAAGGGGAGAGCGAGGTGATGCTGCTCACATAGAAGGAACTGTATCCCCCCACCTTTATAGGCCTCTTATAGAGTCCCAGAGCCTGGTGCAAGAGGTGCCCTGTGCTTGCAAGTAAAGGTAAACAGGACACTAATATCAGTGACAGACTCATATATCTAAGCCATGATGATGATAGTTGATTCTGTCACTGCAGTGTTCCCTGATACCGATTTGAACTGCAGATAAGCTAAGTGGGGGCGGCATGGCCATCAGGACGAAATTAAAATGTGCTGTACGGGTGGCTGATTTGCTTCCCTGCTGTTGCAGGAGAGAGAGACAGAGAGACAGTCGTCTTCAGTGATCCGAACCACACCTAGCGCACTCAAGCAAACATTCCATTCCATTCCAGGATTTAAATTGTCCCTGATGAGCGCCCTGGCCTTTGTTGAGCCTCCATCTGAAGCAAGGGAAGGATGATGTCTCCCTTCTTTCCTCTCCCTTCCCCTTCTCCATCCACACCGCTTCTTCCTTTTAATCAGGACAAATATATTTTAACTTGCTTGATTAAGTCAGCCAGACAATGTATTCCTAATCTGCAGTGATCAGGTCTCTGAAATGGCAATGGCAAACATACTGTCTCTCTGTCAGACAGAGCAACAAGGGGTTGCTAATGCAGTACCCATTAACAACTTCCTACAGAATGAATTTTCCCTAACTGCTCCTAAAGAGCAGGCACTTGAGGAATGCTGTCTGATATGAATTTATTCTGAATGATCTCTTTTTGCAAAATTGGCAAGCTTCCCAATTTACCCCCCCTCCACATAAATACATACAGTATGAAAAATTAACCCACTTCCTTGTACTTTAAAGGTATTTTGATCTTATCATAACTTATCTTGCTAACTGCCTCTCAATTTTTTCATGGCTCTTTGTAAGTTTTAGTACTCTCTAGTATGCACTTTAATGGAAATCGGTGTCAGTTGAATACCAATCATGTACTTTTCTGTGTGTGTATGTGCATGCATTTGCATTTGTGTTGTGCATTAAATCTGTTTTTGCACGTATGGTGTTTGCTTTTATACAATCTGCATTTAGGACACAAGTGTAGAAATACATGTTGTCTGTGTCTGAATAGTTGTGGACATGTGTAAGGAAATACTCGCAGTGCATGATTGCGTGTCTGAGTTTGTGTTCATATATATTATACACACACACACACACGCACACGTCATGCATATGTGGGTTTGCATACATGTGTATATCCTCTAAGGACCATAGCCTCTGCTTTGACTGATCAGTGGCATAAGAGTGAATGCAGTGGATGAAAGGTGTCATTTAGCCATCTTTGCACTCTGTAGGTCATGACGAATCAGATCTCCAGTGTAAATCTGAGCCCAGCATACATTTAGACCAGCCCCAGGGCTGTTCTAAAACACAGCAGCTCCCAATTGCCATTTTAGCACCCAGTGATTAGTAGGATGTAGAAGCATTTTTCCTAAGCTCATTATAACTATGGCTGGGATGGAGGGTGTCAGACAATATTATACCTCACAAGGATTCCATATTTCAGAGAAAGTCCTGCAGGGGCCAGAAGCACCAGCATTAGAGCTTCCTTGTGTTGTCGGTCTGGTGCAAAGCAGCTAGAGTAGGACTCAGGATCTGGCCCCATGGGCCAGATTTTCAGAAAGTTTCAGCACCTAATTGGTTCAGATTTTTAAAAGGGCTCAGCTCCCTCTAAGCATTAAATATAGGAAAGATTTTCAAAAGTATTCAGTTCCCAGTAGTTGTTGTGACACTTTGGAAAGCACCTGAAATATTACACTCTTCTGAAAATATAGCCACTCATTCTGGTGCCGAGAACAAAGCTCTTTTGAAAATCCTTGCCTGTGCGTCTGCAGGTGTGTATGCACTTTATGTGTGCATGGATGGGATCCTTACTGTATCTGTGCATATGTCTTTGTTTTATAAACAAAAATAATATCTGCAATTAGGTATGCTAAAATAAGGATAATCACATCCTATGTTTTCAGAGCATAAATTGATCTCCATGAGGTTTAGGAAAAAGTTTCCAATATCATGAACAAATGAGTGGGTACATAATAGAGGAGTTTTTCTTTTTTTTCATTTTGTTTTGAACTTTCAGATACCGGACAGTTCAGGAGATGGAATACTGGCCATTATAAACCAACAGCCTGATCTAATTAGACAAATTTTGTATTTCTACTGCAGCATGATATATAGGAATTCATAACTATGCCCTGTCTGAACAATGTGGTAGTGAAGTCTGCTAATACTGACTGATAGGTGCATGTGATTGCATTTCCAGTCAGCTACTGCATGTGCTTCACCATGCCAACAGAAACGATTTTGTGTAAAATGAGTCACACTATATAAAACTGGTATTTTCCTTCTTTTGCATAAGATTCAGTCTAGCAACACAGGCAACTGTGAAAAACCAGTAACTCTATAGCTGAAATTACAGTCGGTGCCAGCAGATACACATTTTTCACAAAAGTGGAAGCACAGTTAATTTAGTAAGGAAAAGTAACATTTCTTTATCCTTTAAACTGTAGTTCTATTTTTGCATTAAATTGTCTTTGCAAAAGCTGCGGTTGGTTAGCTGTTCTTAGTTTTCTCTCTTTTCCCTTAATCTTTTCCCCTTATATTTTATCCTTTCTTCTTTGGTCTTTAACGTAACAGTTAAAATAAGATGAAATACCCCAACCTAGATCAATATAAAATGTATGAGACCTTAGCACAAACACAGGCAATCCCATAATTAAGGTTTTCACAATCGTAACTTGGTAACGTACGTTAGGCCAATCTCTGCTCTCAGTTATATTTGTTCTCTGACCACAATTTGATCCACTCTGTATACAAAGAAGCACACTGAACTGCAAAAACAGCATCTAAAACTGCTACTGTAGATATGTGCCAAGTGGTAGAATTAATATTGCTGTGGAACCTTAATTTATGACTGTTCTGATTTTTGTATTTACACTCTCAACCTAAGTGTTCAATTAATGCTGCTTTTTGTCTTTAGTACACTCTGGGGGCTTGACTCTCATTTAAGTATAATCCAGTTACAATGACAGAGTGGTGTAAAAGAGCTGTATATTGAAATTAGAATTAAAGTAATTAATTACAATAATGGATTTTTAAAATGAAAGGCACTTCTCCAAGAAGGGATCCAGTTCTTTTTGAGCAGAAAGTAATGTGGATTCCTTCTTGTTACCAATCGTAGTTTGTCCATAGACTGAAATTATACCATCGAAACAAAAAAAGCAGTCCAGTAGCACTTTGAAGACTAACAAAATCATTTATTAGGTGATGAGCTTTTGTGGGACAGACCCACTTCTTCATATCGTAGCCATACCAGAACAGACTCAATATTTAAGGCACAGAGAACCAATATTGAGTCTGTTCTGGTCTGGCTATGATCTGAAGAAGTGGGTCTGTCCCACGAAAGCTCATCACCTAATAAATGATTTTGTTAGTCTTCAAAGTGCTACTGGACTGCCTTTTTGTTTTGATAGTATATAGATTAGCACGACTATCTATCTGAAATTATACCAGTTTAGCTAAAGGCATGGCAATGAGTTAGGGCAGTGGTTCTCCAAACTTTGTGGCATCACGCCTACTTTTTGATCTTTAAAAAAACCTCATGATTCCTCACCTCTTCTTTACCATCATCCAACTCTCCTTTTAACAAAAAGTTCAGTTCATACCCCTACATGTCAAAAGGCAAAAAAAAAAAAAATCACATTTTGTGGTACGAAATTTGAAATTAAAAAAAATTTTTATGGCAGTGGTCTCCAATCATTCAACAGCCAAGATCACTTTTTAAATGTCAGGGCAAGCCCCAAGATCCCACCCGTTTCTTGAGGCCCTGCCCTCTCCATTCTCCTCCTGTCCATCCTTTGCTATCCCCAGCCCTTATTCACTCTCACAGGGTTGAGACAGGCGGTCCAGGCTCTGGGGTGGGAATGAGGGATTTGGGTGTGGGAAGGGGTGAAAGGTGCAAGCTCTAGGAGGGAATTTGGATACAGGAAGAGGTGGAGAAGGGGCTGCTGGCTCAGGGAGGGGGCTCCAGGCTGGAGAGTGTTGGGGTCAGGTGGGGTGTTGGGGTCTGCAAAAAAAGGAGGTAGCAACGCCAGTGCAGGCTGTTTCTTGGGGCTGAGGGAATTGATGGGGAGGTCTGGTTACTTCACACCCTCCTGGAATTTCTTCGCACCCCCCAGTTTGGGAACCTAGGAGTTAGGGCTTGTCTACGCTAGAAAGTTAATTTGGATTAAGGGAGGGTGTGAATTTAAAGAGCAATAAGAATGTTCACACATGGAGTTATTCTGGAATATGCTGTAGGAGGGCTGTCACCCTGCTTCAGGAGGATAAAAGGTTAAACCCAGTTCTGGGAGAGGGCTGAGATATGGCACAAGCAGCTGAGGAGGCAATTAGCTGTCAATTAGGGGCCAGTTGGGGCTTAATAAACTGGGGCTTCAGGAGAGAAGACTCTTGTTCCAGCTGTGGTGCAGGAGGGATCTGGCTGCTAGGGAAGCTACAAAAGGTACCTGAGACAAAGTAGTGCTGGTGAAAAGCAGGCAGGGCTGGGTAACTCTAGCCTGATCTCATGCCCAGGGTGCAGAGCCTGAGACCAGGCCTGAGGATACTGGGGCTGCAGGAAGGCAGTCAGGACAGGAGAAGGCAGCAGGTCCACAACCCCTTGCCAATGATGAGTGGCCATTTCAGACTGTAGTTTGCCCCTGAGGTAAGGGGCTAGGTGACAACTGGCAGTGAGTCACTGAAGCAAGATGGGTATAGGGTATTGGGGGTTGCTATGAAGGGAAGACTCCAGAGTGTGAGACACTGCCAAAGGGCAGTGACAAGACTGAAAGGTACTGTGGTTGGAGAGGGATGTGGGTCTGAATGAGTCAGGGAGAACAAATATGTAATAGCGTGTGGGACACTAGCAGGGCGCTCTGCAGGCTGGATGGAGCTAATTCTGGAGTGACCAGCAGAAGGTGCCACATGAATGAATCATTGCATGGTTGCATACCTATTCAGGAATCACTCCATGTATAGATAAATTCTTAAGCCAGGGCAACTTCTGAAGATAGACAGGCCTTGGAGAGTCCACGATTCCTGTTCCCAGTGTGAACAGTGCTGTTGCAACCATCACAACAGCTAAGTGACCTGAAGCCTTGTCTTCAATCCATGTATAATATACAAAGAGGCTTGCTAATTTAACCTGTCTGTGCAAAAAGTGATCAGTTGCCGCTCTGCACCAGGGAACCACAAGATCTCCAGCTCTGGTTAATAGAATGCATGTGGCAAAGGAGGGAACTCTGCCTAGAGGGTGTGAATGAGTCATCTGACATTTCAGGTTGACTGAAGTCATTCTGCTACATTTATTTCTGATCTTGATTTTCTACCACATCTGCAGATTAAACAGAATGAGAAGAAGAAGACTGAAATTATCTGTTAGAATACATATGCAAGACACATAGGAGAGACCAACAAAGGCATGAAACGATGCATGTGTGAGATTAGAAGTGCACCTGTTTGTGTGGGATTGCCAGCGTGTGACTTTAGGGTTGCCTCTGGGTGTGTGAGCAACTGTTTCGTATGTATGTATGACTGAGCATGTCTGAGCCTGGGCATGCTTCTGCGAATTTGCTTAAAAGTCAGCTTCACACATGAGCTGATGAGCTGCATATGGGAATAAGCCAGTTGCAATGATCTGAGTGTGTATATCTGTGATGTGCCCTGTGTGGTTGCATGTGTAAGGACAGGCCTGAGAGACTTTGCATAAGAATTGGCCTGTGTGGGCTTATGTGCTCTGTGCATGCACATGGATGACTGTGAATGGGTGTGTGTATTACTCAGTCCAGGAATACAGGCATTATGGCCTGATGCTTAAAGATGCTTAAGTATCTAACTTGCATTGAAATCTGGGCGCAACTGAACTTTCAGGGGGAATTAACAGTATTTAAAGACTCCCCGGCAAAATATAAAGGACAGACTTTTCAAACCTAAGCTTAGGCTCCTAACTTCATATTTAGAATCCTAAATCAAAGAACCTTGATTTCCTGAGGAGCTTACCCCCTGCAGTTCACACTGATGTCCACTGAAGTGTGGGCATTCAAAACCTCTGAATAAAAGGGGCTTGATTTTCAGGTGCCTAAAGATGGGATTAGGACTCTAGCATGAGGCCCCAGGTTGAAATTCTGGCCAAAAAATTGAACGTGTGCCGATTTTAAAAAGGAGTCAGACAATGTGCACGTGAAGATTTTCTTGAGACGCTGCATAGGAAATAAATTCAATGAGTGGAGGAAGTGAGAGAAAAGATACTTATTTAAGTCCAATCAAAAGGTATGTCACAAGAAGAAGGAAAATATTATTGGGAAGAATAACTCATTGGTGGGGTCCCTGGGCCATCCATTGACTCATTCTCCAAGAGCTTAGAGCGCAGGCAGGTGGGCAGGGTAGAGGTGGTGAGGAGAAGGCAGAGCACTGACAGTTTACCTCAAGCTAGAAACAATCCCATCCATTTTTGCACAGAACTCAGAATGTATTTCTGCCTGCAGTAGTGGTTGCAGGGATGCTGGAACAGACATGAAATGTGCTGTACGAGCAAAGGGAAGCTGTCAGGATAGACTCTTGTTACTTTTAATATCTCCTAGTAACTAATCTCAGCACTGGATGTTAAAACTTAATTATCGTTAAAAGTCTTACTGTTTATTTTCACCAATCCTACAGTTTATTTAATCAGCATTTCATTAAGCCTGCTCAGTGAACTCGGCCTGGTTGTTTTTACTCTTGAGTATAATCATTTTTGCCCAGTGTTGCTGTTTGGGTTCACAGTGCTACAGGGGGATAGTTAAATCTAAAAATAGAAGGGTTTTGATTGAAATTAAGATATACATTCATGCCCTACCTACTGATATTACAATTCATAACCTCCCCTTTCCCCACATCTAACATTGGGTTTAATCTAAATTGACCGTATCCTATTGAATAAAGCTGGTAAAAGGACATGTTCTGTTCATGTTCAGAAAATCTAAAAACTATTTTATTTATTTGGGTGGCAGCAAGAACCAATAATTCATTGTTAGTGCAGACGAGCCAACAAGACTATGCTTGTATTGGCTTTGTAGAACAGATAAAGTGGAGTGAGATGTAAATCTGTTTCCAGTAGATTATCACAATTAGAGAAACGCACAGCCATATTAATAAGTCCAACAGGCACATAAGAACCTTAAAACAGTGGGAATTCTGTATTTCCATCATGCTGGTAATTAAACAGCGGAGTCTCCCCAGAGGGGAGCTTCACACGGCCGTATGCACCTTTCATGAGAACGGAGAGGCAACATGGGAGAGGTAAAATTGGAGGTGTGGATGGAAATGACCAACAGATTCACCCATAGGACAAATCCCAAGGACAAAGAAGGTCTGCTACTTTACCAGCAATAGCGTACTGTGACCCAGCAGTATGAATGCTCTGAGTATTATTGCATTTATAAAGGTAAGATTTCCATCACCCCTCCCCACAGCTCCCTCTATTATAGGAATAAAACCCATTTATTCTTGTTGTCTGTGTGTTCACAAGTGGGTATTTGCAACCTTAATTTTCAAGCCTTGTGTATATGAATTGCAGTAGAGCTTTTAGTTAGGTGATTATATACTATTTCTTAACTAATGCAAGAAAATATCACATTTTTTCTGTGGCTTATGTGTAGTATCTTCTGCTACTCTCTGTGCCAGGGTCCCCTCCAAACAACCTTCCCAATCAAAAAAACCCAAGAAAATAAATCACAGAATTAATGTGAAACTTGCAGCCCATTGCACTCTTGATTCTACTTTTGTGGTATTTCTCTAACCCTCCCCCTATGTTTGGCTTGTCTTTTTTTTTAGACAGCATGATCTTTGGAACATGGACTGTCCACTATTGCTGGAGTGTGCAAAGTGGGGCAGGGGACGCAACCCCCGGGGGGGGGGGGGACATTTTGTAAGGGGGGTGCAGTGCCATTAGCTCTTTCCTGCCCCCTGCATGGCTTCTGCTGCCTTGCTAGCCCTCTGATTTCTTCCATGCAGCCTCTGCCACTGCCGTTACCTTTAGAACATACCCGCCACCGCTGGGCCAGTCAGAATGTAGAGAGGCCCTGAATCAAGCAGTGAGGAAGCTGATGAGTTCCCAGCTTGGTAAGGTGCCTTCCTGGGGTCCTCCCCTTTCAGGGCACCCACCTGGAGTGCCCTAGTTCCTGGTTCCTGAGCATTCCACCCCTTTCCCAAGCATCCCACCCCCTTTTTGAGCGTCCCCCTTGCATCCATTCCTGTGGTCCTCCCACGGGTTGGTGGGGGGGGGGGGGGGGCTCCAGCTAATTGCAGGGCCGAAAAGTGAGGCCTGCCGTAAAAAATTTGCTCACCCCTGCACTGATGCATGGGGTTAGCTCAATGAACCAATGACAATTTACAATGGCTGAAGATTTGCCCCATGTTAGCTGAGAGCTGAGCACAATGGAGTCCCATTCTTGCTCAGTTTGTATGTGCTGCAGTAATAAAAGTAAGAGTCCCTGAATGTCAGTTACATATGAGCAACGAAGGGTCCTGTGGCACCTTATAGACTAACAGAAAAGTTTAGAGCATGAGCTTTCGTGAGTTAACTCACTTCTTCAGATGCTGGTCCTGGAAATCTGCAAGGCCAGGTATAAATAGGCCAGAGCAAGGCTGGGGATAACGAGGTTAGCTCAGTCAGGAAGGCTGAGTTGTATTGTCATCAGTAGATCTGGAGGTGTGAACTCCAAGAGAGTGGAAGCTGCTTTTGTATTTAGCCAGCCATTGACAGTCTTCGTTGAATCCTGAGCTGAGGGTATTGAATTTGCAGATGAATTGTAGCTCAGCAATTTGTCTTTGGAGTCTGGTCTTGAAATTTCTTTGCTGCAGGATAGCTACTTTTAAATCTGCTACTGTGTGTCCTGGGAGATTGAAGTGCTCTCCTATGGGTTTTTGTATATTGCCATTTCTGATGTCTGATTTGTGTGCATTTATTCTTTTACGTAGAGACTGTCCAGTTTGTCCGATGTATATGGCAGAGGGGCATTGCTGGCACGTGATGGCATAAATTACATTGGTAGATGTGCAGCTGAATGAACCCACGATGGTGTGGCTGATCTGGTTAGGTCCTGTAATGATGTTGCTGGTGTGTATATGTGGGCAGAGCTGGCAACGAGGTTTGTTGCATGGATGGGTCCCTGAGATAGAGTGACTGTGGTGCGGTGTATAGTTGCTTGTTAGGATTTGTTTTAGGTTGGCAGGTTGTCTGTGAGCAATGATAGGTCTGCCTCCCAAGGCCTGTGAAAGTGTGGGATCATTGTCCAGGATGGGTTGTATATCCTTGATGATGTGCTGTAGAGGTTTTAGCTGAGGACTGTAGGTGATGGCTAGTGGTGTTCTGTTGGTTTCTCTCTTGGGCTTGTCCTGTAGGAGGAGGCTTCGTGGCACACGTCTGGCTCTGTTGATTTGTTTTCTCACTTCCTCAGGTGGGTATTGCAGTCTCAAGAATGCTTGGTGCAGATCCTGTAGGTGTTTGTCTCTGTCGGAGGGGTTGGAACAAATGCGGTTATATTTATTCCAACCCCTCCGACAGAGACAAACACCTACAGGATCTGCACCAAGCATTCTTGAGACTGCAACACCCACCTGAGGAAGTGAGAAAACAAATCAACAGAGCCAGACGTGTGCCACGAAGCCTCCTGCTACAGGACAAGCCCAAGAGAGAAACCAACAGAACACCACTAGCCATCACCTACAGTCCTCAGCTAAAACCTCTACAGCACATCATCAAGGATCTACAACCCATCCTGGACAATGATCCCACACTTTCACAGGCCTTGGGAGGCAGGCCTATCATTGCTCACAGACAACCTGCCAACCTAAAACAAATCCTAACAAGCAACTATACACCGCACCACAGTCACTCTATCTCAGGGACCCATCCATGCAACAAACCTCGTTGCCAGCTCTGCCCACATATACACACCAGCAACATCATTACAGGACCTAACCAGATCAGCCACACCATCATGGGTTCATTCAGCTGCACATCTACCAATGTAATTTATGCCATCACGTGCCAGCAATGCCCCTCTGCCATATACATCGGACAAACTGGACAGTCTCTACGTAAAAGAATAAATGCACACAAATCAGACATCAGAAATGGCAATATACAAAAACCCGTAGGAGAGCACTTCAATCTCCCAGGACACACAGTAGCAGATTTAAAAGTAGCTATCCTGCAGCAAAGAAATTTCAAGACCAGACTCCAAAGACAAATTGCTGAGCTACAATTCATCTGCAAATTCAATACCCTCAGCTCAGGATTCAACAAAGACTGTCAATGGCTGGCTAAATACAAAAGCAGCTTCCACTCTCTTGGAGTTCACACCTCCAGATCTACTGATGACAATACAACTCAGCCTTCCTGACTGAGCTAACCTCGTTATCCCCAGCCTTGCTCTGGCCTATTTATACCTGGCCTTGCAGATTTCCAGGACCAGCATCTGAAGAAGTGAGTTAACTCACGAAAGCTCATGCTCTAAACTTTTCTGTTAGTCTATAAGGTGCCACAGGACCCTTCGTTGCTGCTACAGATCCAGACTAACACGGCTACCCCTCTGATACTTGAGTTACATATGAGATATGCAATAAATGAGGCAAGTGTTCTGTTCAGTGTGCGCCTTATAAGATACAAGTTACAAGACTAAAAAAACTTGTAGGAAGATTATATTGTATTATTTGAGAACTAGCCTTGAAAGATATAGTTGCATTCTATTATACAGCATATGAGCAAGAGTCTAAAGGGGTCAGCAACTCCCAGCACATGTGCCAAGAGTGGCACGTCAGCTGATTCTCACTGGCGTGTGAGGTGGGAGCTCAGTCCTGCCCCTCCTCCCCCATGCAGCTAGGAGCTTGCTCAAAGCCATGCTGCCTGTGGATTAACAAAAGACCAGCTAATTCTACCAACTATCACCTAAATGGTAAAGCTCTGCATCTTCATTTATGAAAGAAGCTGTTGTAAATAGGACTGTTAGTGACTGTAAAAAGTGTCACCAGCACTTAGACCTTACACAGAGGTCAAAAGGTCAAATTTCAGCATGCTACCTTGGAAAGGTTTCTGACCCTTGAGCTAAAGTTTTGGTTACCATTTCCTGATGTTTGCTTGGGCTTAACCCTCTTTTCATATAATTTTTTTAAATGGAATTTCTTCTGAATTTTTGAAAGAAAAAAAGGAAATTCCAGCATGGGAAACTATTTGATTAGACTCCACCAGATGGCCCTATTTCATCTGCCTTACAAAGTCTGCAGAAAAGAGGCTCCAGAGCTGCAAACTGTAGTAGCTGAGCAGCCTATGCCTGCTAAGATGCATTGCAATTGTGGTAAGGGCTCTGCAGCAAGTTAGTTGCCCATGATGCTATGAAGAAGAGCTCTATGTAAGCGCAAAAGTTTGTTTCTTCCACAAACAGAAGTTGGTCCAATAAAAGATATTATTCTCTCACTCTGTTGCTCTAATATCATGGGACCAATGTAGCTACAACGCCACTGCAAACAAGGGGCTCTCTGAACAAACTAGCAGTGAGTCTTAGAAATGCTGCTTGGTTGAAATTCATCCTTCTGTACAGAACATGGACCATTTAAGTAACATTTAGTGGTACTTCAGTGGCTCCTACCACCAGAGTAAGTTTCATCTAAAAGAAATACTCTTACTGGAAGATCGATGGGGAGGCCATTGATCTTCTAGGTTTTGATTTAATGGATGAAGTGGGGCCACACTAAACCGAATGATCAGGGCTCCACCACTGACCCTGGTGTGCCTTGCAGTCATGAGGAGTAAGGGAAATCAACAGGAGAGTTTCTCTGCTGACTTCCTGCTGTGGGGACAGCTGGAAAAATTGATTTAGTATATGTCGACTTCAGTTATGCAATTCATGTAGCTGGAGCTGAGCATCTTAAATTGGTTTGTTTTTTCCTTGTAGTGTAGACCTGGCCTAAAAACATCCAAAGTATTGCATGTCTGCATCTAGAAGGGAAAAATAACCCCTCCTCCTCTTGCTATACATGGCTCTCTAGTCTCCTTTTTCTTAATATTTCTTCCACCTTCACCTAATCCATCTGCCACAACATGTGGAAAAGTGCAATGGTCAGTTTCAATGTCATTTTTAAAATCTGAAGCTATTTCAAATTAGTTTGATAAGGGAATCTGTGCACAGGCCCACTGACAGGAAGGCCAAGAGAGCAGTTGCCTTCAGGCCCAGAGTTTCAAAGGGGTCAAAGTAGCAGTGGCAGGTGGCTGGAGCCTTTTAATAGCTGCAACAACACCTTTTCATTCAAAAACAGTGTCTATGCAGACACACTACAGCTACGTCTACACATGAAACCTACATCGAATAGCTTATTTCGATGTAGCAACATCGAAATAGGCTATTTCGATGAATAACGTCTACACGTCCTCCAGGGCTGGCAATGTTGACGTTCAACATCGACGTTGCGCAGCACCACATTGAAATAGGCACTACGAGGGAACGTTTACACGCCAAAGTAGCACACATCGAAATAAGGGTGCCAGGCACAGCTGCAGACAGGGTCACAGGGCGGACTCAACAGCAAGCCGCTCCCTTAAAGGGCCCCTCCCAGACACAGTTGCACTAAACAACACAAGATCCACAGAGCCAACAACTGGTTGCAGACCCTGTGCATGCAGCATGGATCCCCAGCTGCAGCAGCAGCAGCCAGAAGCCCTGGGCTAAGGGCTGCTGCCCACGGTGACCATAGAGCCCCGCAGGGGCTGGAGAGAGCGTCTCTCAACCCCTCAGCTGATGGCCACCATGGCGGACCCCGCTATTTCGATGTTGCGGGACGCGGATCGTCTACACGTGCCCTACTTTGACGTTCAACTTCGAAGTAGGGCGCTATTCCCATCCCCTCATGGGGTTAGCGGCTTCGACGTCTCGCCGCCTAATGGCGATGTTAACATCGAAATAGCGCCCAACACGTGTAGCCATGTCGGGCGCTATTTCGAAGTTAGTGCCGCTACTTCGAAGTAGCGTGCACATGTAGACACGGCTTACCAGTCCTAGGCTACGTCTACACGTGCCCCAAACTTCGAAATGGCCATGCAAATGGCCATTTCGAAGTTTACTAATGAAGCGCTGAAATGCATATTCAGCGCTTCATTAGCATGCGGGCGGCAGCGGCGCTTTGAAATTGATGCTTCTTGCTGCCGCACGGCGCGTCCAGACGGGGCTCCTTTTCGAAAGGACACCACCTTCTTCGAAGTCCCCTTATTCCCATCAGCTCATGGGAATAAGGGGACTTGGAAGTAGGCGGGGCCCTTTCGAAAAGGAGCCCGGTTGGGACGGGCCGCGCGGCAGCGAGGCGCGTCAATTTCGAAGCGCCGCTGCCACCCGCATGCTAACGAAGCGCTGAATATGCATTTCAGCGCTTCATTAGTAAAGTTCGAAATGGCCATTTGCATGGCCATTTCGAAGTTTGGGGCACGTGTAGACACGGCCTGTGTGTGTTAGTGTGGAGCTGGTGTGGAGCATCCTCACCCACTTTTCCTCCTAAGCCTCACTGAGGAATGGAGGAGGAGGGCTGGGCTACAAAATGGGGAGTGGGGCATGACACTTGAGGTTTTTGAGGTGGGAACCTTTTAATTGTGCCCCGCCCCTACCAGGAGTTGGTTCTGTCTTCCTGCTTCTCTGGCCGGCTTAGAAGTTTTGCTCACTTTTCTGGGGTGGATGGGGGGCTGCTGCTGCTGCTTCCTTAATGTGAGGCAGGTGGGTGGGTGCAGAAGAGATAACTCGTACTGAGATCAGCTCTCCCAGGAGTCTCCTAGGGAAATGAGTCACAGTGGGTGATGTCTGGCTGAATGGCTGGAACACCTTCATTCAAAAGAGGCACTGTGGCTTAACCATGTAAAAGAAGCAGTGATTGATAAAAAGGCATCTTTTAAAAAGTGGGAGTCAGATCTTAATGAGGAAAATAGAAAGGTGCATAAACACTGCCAAATAAAGTGTAAAAATTTAATAAGAAAAGCCAAGTTTGAAGGAGTTTGAAGAACAGCTCGCAAAAAACTCAAAAAGCAACAACAAAATATTTAAGTACGTCAGAAGCAGGGAGCCTGCTGAACAACCAGTGGACCCCCTAGACTATTGAGATAAAAAAGAAGCACTCAAAGACTGTCAAGTCATTGTGGAGAAACTACATTAATTCTTTGCTTCGGTCTTCACAGCTAAGGGTGTTAGGAAGATTCCCAAACCTGAGCTGTCCTTTGTTAGTGACAAATCTGAGGAATTGTCCAAAACTGAGGTGTCCAAGAGGCAGTTTTGGAATAAACTGACAAACTTAACAGTAACAAGTCCCCAGGACCAGATGGCATTCACCCAAGAATTCTGGAAGAACTCAAATGTGAAATTGCAAAACTATTAACTGTGGTTGTAACCTGTCTTCTAAATCAGCTTCTGTGCCTAATGATGGGAAGATAGCTAATGTAATGCCAATATTTAACAAGGGCTGTAGAGGCAATCCCAGCATTTACAGACCAGTAAGTCTAATGTCAGTACTGGGCAAGCTAGTTGTAACCATAGCAAAGAATAAAATTGTCAGACACATAGAAGAACATAATATGTTGTGCAACAGTCAACATGGTTTCTGAAAGGGAAATCATGTCTTACTAATCTTTTAGAGTTCTTTGAAGGGGTCAACAAACATGTGGACAACGGGACTCCACTAGATACAATGTCCTTAGATTTCCAGAAAGCCTTTGACAAGGTCCTTTTCCCAAGGCTCTTACGTAAATTACGTTGTCATGGGGTAGAAGGGAAGATCCCTTCATGGACAGAGAATTGCCTCAAAGACAGGTAACAAAGGGTAGGAATAAATGGTAAATTTTCAGAATGGAGAGGGGTAACTAGTGGCGTTCCCCAAGGGTCAGTCCTCATACCAATTCTATTCAACTTATTCATAAATGATCTGGAGAAGGGGGTAAACTGTGAGGTGATGAATTTAGCAGATGATACTAAACTGTTCAGACTGGTTAAGACCAAAGCAGATTGTGAAGAACTTCAAAAGGATCTCACAAAACTGAGTAATTGGGCAACAAAATGGCAAATTAAATTCAATGTGGATAAGTGTAAAGTAATGCACACTGGAAAAAAATAACCCTAACTATACCTACACTATGATGGGAGGCTAATTTTGCTACAACTAATCAGGAGCTAGATCTTGGAGTCATTGTGGATGGTTCTCTGGAAACATCCGTGCAGTGTGCAGCGGCAGTCAAAAAACCAAACAGGATGTTAGGGATGATTAAAAAAGGGATAGAGAATAAGACAGAGAGTATCTTATTGCTCTTATATAAAACCATGATACACCCACATCTTGAATACTGCGTACCGATGTGGTCATCTCATCTCAAAAAAGATATATTTCCATTAGAAAAGGTTCAGAAAAGGGCCACTAAAATGATTAGGGGTTTGGAACAGGTTTGCTATGAAGAGAGATTAAAGAAACTAGGACTCTTCATCTTAGAAAATAGCAGACTAAGAGGAAACTAAGCAGGGATATGATAGAGGTATATAAAATTGTGAGTGGTGTGGAGAAAGTGAACAAGGAAAAATTATTTACTTGTTCCCATAATATAAGAACTAGGGGCCACCAAATTAAATTAATGGGCAGCAGGTTTAAAACAAACAAAGGGAAATTCTTCTTCACACAGTGCACAATAAAATGTGGACCTCCTTGCCAGAGGATGCTGTGAAGGCTAGGACTATAACAGGGTTTATAAAAGATCTAGATAAAGTCATGGAGGTTAAGTCCATTAATGGCTATTAGCCAGGATGGATAAGGAATTGTGTTCCCTAGCCTCTGTTTGTCAGAGACTGGAGATGGATTGCAAGAGAGAGATCATTACCTGTTTTGTTAATTCCCTCTGGGCCACCTGGTAATGGCCACTGTTGGCAGATAGGATACTAGGCTAGATGGACCTTTGGTCTGACCCAGTATGGCCATTCTTGTGTAATTTTTGGTGATCTAGCCATACCCTCAGTTTTTCTTATGTTCTCATTATGAGTTGTACTTGTTAATATGCTGAAATTTCTCAGGTCAGGGGGCCTAGTTAAAGCTCCCTTACCTAAGAAATATTTGAGTACTGTGTTATTCTTGCATCAATATTAGGAATAAGGATTTTTCTTTGCTCCCATCTTAACCTGTAAACCTTCTTCATTCTCTGGAAGGATGAGTTGTGATTGTTGTGACTTGCAGTTTCAATGAGGCACTTAAACTCAGGAATTTAGTAGGAATATAGGCTCTGCCCTATCCCCCCATCTCCTCTGCAGTGTTTCACCCCATCTTGGTGCAATGCACTTTTTATTTTTTATAAATGTGTAATACGTTTTAAGATTTTTGTCTTTTTATAATTTTCAAAGTTGTGGGAAATTATGGAGGGAGGGCTGTTAATTTTTAATGACAAAGTTGAGATGCAAAGAGTTCAAGCTTTAAAGCTGTTAAAACACAGAGAAACAAGGTGGGTGAGGTAATATCTTTTCTATTTTGAAACAGCTTTGGTTGGTGAGAGATTAGCCCTTTTGAGCTTCACAGACCAGGAGAAGAGCTCTGAGGTGTTCCAAAGGTTGTCTCTCTCATCAGCCACATTTAGTGAAAATCAAAGATATTATTTCGGGCACTTTGTGGTGCTCATTGAGGCACCAATATGAATACAACAAAACAGCAAAAATCCACTATATCACATGTCAAGATATACAAAATAAATATCGTATTACCAGGCATGATTTGTTGATTTTACTATTAATTCACTCGTCCATTTGTTACAAGCCCAGTTCAGAAGTTTATATAATTGAATTTTAACTCTAACAAGTTCTCAAGCTGCATTTTTCTTACTTTTCCTGTCTGTAGATAATTTAACTATTGCTGATGGAAGTATTTCAGGATTGCTGTGTACTGTGAAGTCAGCTAATTTCTAAATTATTTGGAACCCCCCCCAAACCCTAGATATTTCAAGTGCCTAAGTATCCCCTGGAATGACAGTTAAGGTTGCCTTCTCCAGCCCCACCACAATCTGAAGCCAGGAGTGGTCAGAGGACTGCAGGAAGGCCGTGGGAAAGATGCAGCCCCCATCTATAGCATGGAGCTCGCCACAAGCTGCAGGCTAAGCACTAGGCATAGGGGGCAAGTGCTGCTGCCGCAACGGAGCTGCCAGTGCTTCTTCATAGCAGTACAAACTGTGGACAAAGAAGCTGTTGGTGGGCAAGCGATCCCCCCTCAGATATTTTTTGCCCACTGTTTCATTTCACAATCTGATGCCATTCAAAAACAGCAGCCTGCCTTGTGTGTGTCAGATCTGGTGGCAAATATTTAATTCGGGGTGGGGAACCTTTTTTGGGTTAGGGGCCACAGTCCAGGGTCAGATACAAGTGAGAAGCAAAAACAAAACCCAAAGCAAACAGAACTCTCACTAATGTGGCCCCCAGCTGAGAAGAAGAAATACATTCCCCTCACACACTAGAGCTTTGGAGGGCCCAGGTTAGTAGATTTTGTATGCTCTAGTGCCATGTGGGGAATGGCAAGAGGTTGATGCTCCAGCATGGGCTCCCCAATGCTGGGAGGAAGCCCTGAGGCTTGTGGAGCAGACCTCGGCAAGCCAGGGGCTGCCTCCAGCCCCCCGGCCTTAGGTTCCTCACCCCTGATTTAAGATAAACTCCATTTCCCACGTAGCTCTTAAAGGACTTTGACAAATCCCTTTGCAAGGCGGGGAGACAATAGCCCTGTAATCAGTGGAGCAAGGGACTGAGCACCTTCCATGGGAAATGGGAGGTGGGGGGCCACCATGTCCAGGGTGTGGTGGGCAGAGGCACCAAAATGCCAGTTTGTCCGGGCACCATTTTCCCTAAGGCTTGACTTTGATAATTCTGAAAATCAGCTGCTTCTAAGGTTGAACAAGCATTTTTGTAATTAAGCTTTGCAATGCTAAAATGCATATTTGTGAATGTGGATGAAATAAATGCATTTCTGTATTTTGACTCCTCTATTTAATTTGGTCACTCTTTAGCTTTATAAATGAAGGCTACAACTAGTTAAAGTCCAGATTCGAAATATAAATGCATAGTATCAAAACAAAAAAGCAGTAAAGTAGCACTTTAAAGACTAACAAAATGCTACTTTACTGCTTTTTGTTTTGATAGTATATAGACTTGCACGGCTCTCTCTCTGTTACTATAAATGCATAGTAAGTGTGTATATAACACACACACAAACCATATATACATACACACATAAGCATGTAAATGTGTGTGTGTATATATACACATTAGGTAATGAGTGTGTGTATATATGAAAAAATAATGGAGCCCTGTGATAATTCAGGTGGTTCACCAGATGCTTTAGGATTGCTACATTTTACTCCTGTATACTTGAGTACTCTAAGATGTGACAACTTTGTACTTTTACCCAAGTCGTTTTCCAGAAGGATACTTTGACTTTTACTTAAAAACATTTTTTGCGACGTAACTGTACTTTTACCCAAGTAAATTTTGGGGTAATTCTTCCACCACAGGTCAGGCCCTGCCCCTTCTGCCTTGGTCCCACTCCTTCTGGCCTGCAGAGCCAGGCCCCTCTTCCTTTTTGCCCCAGGACCCACAGGGGCTGTCAGCCCTGCTCTCTGTTCAGCACCTGTCAAAGCCAAAATCTCCAACAGTGGTCATTGCCTTTGGGTACCATATATCTGAGTTGGGCACCGCCATTCGAGGTCACCAGTGGGAGCAGTACGTGCTCAGCACCTCCGATATTCAGCCCCCATGTTTGAGGCTGGTCACCGAAATGTGAGACACCCCAAATCAGTGGCCAATTTTGAAAATGTGGGCTCAGCTGTTGCTGACACTGAGTCAGAAAACATGCTTGTAAAAAATCCCTTTCTGCCCCAAAGCTAAAGAAACAATTTGAAATAAAAATGCACAGGCATTTAACTGGGCTGATATAACAATCAATCATAAATACAGTAATAATAGAAAATAATCTTTCATCTCAACAGGCCTTTAAGCATTTTTACAAATTGTGGATTACACTCAAGTCCTACATATTTTTTGGCACGGATAGGCTGCAAACTCAGACAGCAGTGGTGGAGGCCTTTTTCTTGTCATAGTCCAACATGGAACAGTATCCTCCCGATACCTCTTATGCAAGATTATTCCTGCTAAGGTTACACTGACCAAGCTGGAGAGCAGCTAGAATAGGAAGCATTCATGTTACATGTTGGCCACATCCCCGGACTAATCCCTCCACCTCAGAACAGCCTCTATGGGGCAGCAAGTGACTGACAGAGCATCAGTGTTATTCTCCATGAGAACCTATTTCCCCCCTCTGTGCACATGTCATTTGACCTGTCCATGAAAACCATCCTGTTCTGGGATGGAACACAGCAGCTCTTTAGTAGCATACGGCAGTATAAGAGCAGAAGTAACAAATGCTCATATAGAACTTTAGCTACCTTGTATGCAATTACTTAAATTGAAAGTGGGCCAGGAAAATGGATTAATGATTGTATCCTTATGTGCAGGGCTAAGGAATATTTGATAATCCTAAGCAAGAAAGATGTTGGGGCATTCGGTCCAGGAGATGACTTGGAGGAAAATGTGCTACCTATTGCAAATCCTTAACACCATTTCTTGACGTGCTGGCATTTCCTTGGACATTTCCTCATTCAGGGACTAACCAGCTCTTACCTGATGAACTCACAATGGACTTATTGAGCTAAAGCTTTGATTACCACCATGGTACTTCTCCAAATATCCCCGTAAGTCTCTGGAAAATGCGTAAACCTATAACAGCTCTTCAACCATGTGGAGGCAGTGGGAATTCAGCCACAGACGACATCCCTAGCAACTATTATTGGGCTTGGCAGAATTTATTTTTTCTTTTTCTCTAAGTTTGACAAGTTTTTTAAACAATCCCCATTTTTGTTTATTTTTACACGCACACTTGTGGTAGGTAGGGTTGGGGTTAGGGCAGTGCTAACAGCAGGGCTGCTAAGGGGCCTGGGACACAGGGGTGTAAGGTGTAGGGGAGGCACAGCTATACAGCCCTATGAGCATGAAACGAAGGTTTTCAAATTATAGTGGAGCTCAGGCATTCTGGTCATTTCCTCTCATCTCAGAATATTTTGTAGAATTGAGTTGTAATTTCATTGCCTTCATAATTTGGCCATTCTTAACAAACCTGGTCCTCGGAAGTTAATTGCCTCTAGTTAGATGATGGTTAAATGGCACACAGTGTGGGCCTCTACTCTGCAAAGTAACTTTAAAAAGTTTGCCCCCTTCCCCATACTCAGACTCTTTCAAAAACATCTCAGGCTCATTTTTTTTTAGAAGTATAAATTCTTCTAGAATTCTTCTTCTAGAAAGCAGTGCCTACAGTGCCTCTGCTTCAAAGCCAAGGAGCTGGGCTAAAATCATAGCAAAATTATGCATCCCCCACCTGGCAGGTACTTATCTGCTGTAATTGAGAACACAGCAATAGCTGTACCAGAACAGACATCGGTCCCTCTAACCTGGAAACCCATCTCCATCAGTTACCAGAACCAGAAGTATATGAAAAAGGTTCCGAACACTGGAATCTCTGCTAGCTTTATCATGGGAGATCAGTTTATAAATTACACAGGGGAACAGCCTTTGTAAGCTTTAGTCTAGTTAGTGTCACCACAGGTTCTAGCTATATTCGCATATATGTCTAATACATTTAAAATACTTATTTGAAAGTACTGATATAAAATGTAAAACAAGGCAGTATTGTCTTGTGGTTAAAGAACAAGATCAGGAGTCAAGGCACTTCATTATGTTCCCACCCTGGCTACTGAGTTGCTGCATGTCCTTAGACAAGCCATTTCACTGGTATCTGCCTCAGTTTCCTCATTTGTGAAACCGGAGTATTAATATTTATACTCCTTTGTCAAGCACTGGGAGATTTTAGGATAAAAAAGCGTACATGGTGAGTACAAAGCATTGTTATAATATAGCCTCCACTGGGATGAAGGGGTAAGGGTAATGCAAGCACTAGCTTATGAGGACTGATGAAAAATTAAGCTGGCTGAGCAAAGAAGTTTCCTTTTTATAGCTCTGAAATGTGCTGCAAAATTAAAGATTCTGAAAGAAAGCAAGGGATTTGTGGGGCTGCATATAAATTCATTGGACTGTGTCTGTGGCCGTGCACAGTCTGTCAATCAAGCAAATGATGATGATTATGCTCTACATGCCATTTTAATCAGCTAAAAGTGGGCTCCCATGTTATTTTTTTCTAAAACAACAACCAAAGCCTGGAGAGAAGGAAATATGGGAGAGGAGGACAGTAGTCTTAACTCAGTTAAAAATATCCCAAAATATCAAGAATAGCTAATACTATGTGAATGCCAACACATTTGGCACTGTTCGGGCCATTGCAGCTAGCTTTCAGTGATTACATATGTCAGACATGGACTATGAGGATAGATAGATAAAATCAATGCTTGGATGTGAATCACATGCATCTAAGTCAGTGGGAAAATTCAAGGAAAGGAATGGGAAGAAGAGAAGGAGGATTATTTTCATTCTGTGTGGAAATAACAAAAGAGTTAGAATACACTGCCTCCAGCTAACAGTGGAACAAAAGAAGACAAAGCAGCTGGCTTGGGGGAAAAAGACATTCATACTCTGAATAAAGAGAAAAAAACAAAACAGCAAGACAGAAAACTGAGGGAGTCCTGGACACCGGGAGATATATAAACCTTTGGCTTGGCAGAGATATACTTTTTATTTTATATAGTGGTGTCCCTCAAACAGAATCATTTTATGGAGTAGAGGGCTTGTAGATAAAACGCTGTTAGATTTGGAGTGATTATGGTCTGTCTAGAATCCCCATCCAAATCCTTCATATTTTGCTACTTAAGCAAATGCTGGTAACATTCAGTTGTATGCAATGTTGTTGGTGCCAGGATATTAGGGAGACAAGGTGGGTGAGGTAATATCTTTTATTGGACCAACTTCTGTTTGTGAGAGAGACAAACTTTCAAGCTTACACAGACCTGAAGAAGAGCAATAGAAGTTGATCCAGTTAAAGGTACCTCACCCACTTCATCTCTCTAGTAAGACACAGTGACTAACACTATGATACAAGACGTCTGTTCTTCTGTGCGCCCACAAACTACCTAAAGCCCCTCATCTGGTATGACTGCCAAGGCCGGATTGAAGAAAAGTAGAAACATAAATTAAAATCAGTGTAAATGAAAACTTCAGGTCTTCTTTAGAGGGTCAGAGTCAAGCTTTGCTTTTCTGGCCCTCTATTGTAATAAGGAATGTGCTTTCTTAGCCCCTGCTCCATTTTGTCTTTATCCCACACTATTCATTTACCAGCAGTCTGTCCAATAGGGAAACAGTCCTTTCCAGACACACGTAAATAAGAAAATTACTGCCACCCTTAGTGCTGAAAGACAGTCTGGAATTTTTGCTAATTAACTTTTCTTCTGATGGGAGATGCTGGATTAAAGTTTGGAGGCTGAAGGCCTCCTGCTGTTTCCACAATGGACATCACACATGGGCAAAGTGATATGAACTTTCTCCTCCCCACACTACCACCACCAAAAGCCTCAACCCTGCCCTGGAGGGACAGCATGTGTTAATAAACACAATAGGTAGCACTGACAGCACTCTGAATCTCCCAAGTGCTTTACAAAGATTGACTAATGAATCAGGAGCAAAAGTTGGGGTGCATTTTGAGGGCCAATTCATGCCTTGACTTCTTTGCTGAGATGGCCCCCATTGTCAGTAATGATGTGATGTAAGAACGGGAGTAGGAGCTCCCCAGTTTATGTTGCACAGGATACTAAAAAGAATGGGCATTCTATTTTTGGGGAGCAGTTCAGGAAGGAGTGTCAAAACTCTGGATGCCGGAGGCATCAAGCTCATGGGGAGCCCTGGGCCACCCGGGATGCTCCAGTATAGTGTTTTGTAAAGAACAGTTGTTTGAGCTGCCTTAAAAGGCTATCAATAAAACAACTATTGAGCCTCTGTGGAAGCTAGATGGTGTCTTATCATAGCGCTGACGGAAGAATAGTGCAGGTTTTTTTTTTCCTTCTGATTAAAAGGAAATCTTCTGCCTGCATGTTCCAACACTCTCCACAAATGTATGCAACAGTTTTGAACACGTTCCCATCCCTTTCCAAACTGGCAGGGGTTGAGGTCTGATGGAAGTGTGGCAGAACTGCAAACAAACTGAATCTTGGGCCTTGCTGCTGGGGTGTCATTGGTATAAGCTGGCAGAGGGCCCTGGACTGGTTTGGATTGGCATTGTCTATTGTTAAAGAATTGAAAGCAAATGTTGTCATAGTCACATACCTTTGAGAGCAGGGCAGGCTGAGAAAGTGGCTTGGCTTGGCTTCTAGTTGTTGTACTCCACGCTTGCAGATGCTAAGAGGAAATAAAATGATATTGAACAGCCTGCATTTCATAACAATACAACCAGCCTGTTCTTGTCTTCAGCCAAAGCAGGGCAGATGTTTGGGGAGCCATTCGGGACCACACAAACCCTTTACCCCCTGCATTCTCCTCTCTTCACCATGAAATTCAGCCAATCAGGCAGTCATGTGCAAACCACAAACCACGCAGGAACTCACAGACACGACAGCTCAGAGCCCTGGGCGTGGAGTGTAGTTAACTGAGTGTGGTTTTGTTTTTTTCACTGCCAGCGCTAAACGGATATCATGGGAGTTTTAGTGAATGCTGTTGCAGTCCTGTGCTCTGGCCGCGTTTAATGTATTGTCCTGTGCATCCTATGACCTCTTATTCATTTGGGTTTGAATTTAGAACTGATAGGCCCTGGGTCTCCTTCTTGAACTATGTGGGGTTATTAAAATTTAGGCTGATCTTCTCTCATTCAAGACAACAACATGGCAATGGCATAGCCATGTGCCACCAGCATTTTAATCTGTGGGAGATATCTCTCACCAAAACTTCCCCTTCGAATTGATACCATCCATCATGTGCGTATGTACATGTGAATGAGTGTCTGTCTCTGTTAAAAGAGAGCGAGAGAACTCACAGGCAGTTCTGAGGTGGGGCAATGCACAAAAGGTAGGGGAGGTGGGGCTGGGGGTGGACGAAGAAGCAGAACTGTAAAACCTGTGAAATGAGTGTGACTTGGGATGTGTGTTTCAGCTGTGTGCAGGGGGGTGCAGAGCACTCAGTTCTCGTAAGTGGCAGTGTAGTTGGGGAAACATGTTAATGTATTTAGCAGAGCATTTGTTCAGGCATTGGGGGAGGGGTTAGTGCATTAACTTGGGGTTCTGGGTGAGGGGCTAGAGACCTGGAGGAGGCAGCAGGTTGCTACGGACTCTTCACACCTTCAACTTTCACCTTTGTGTAGGGGAGATACTTAGGGATTTAAAAAGGATAAAAAATTGGAACAATAAAACAAAAACCATAAAAGGGGGTAGGGGGAAGCTTTGCTCTTGACAGTTGAAAATCTTTTGATTGTTGAAATAAAGAGGTGGAACCTAGCAGGGGCTGAGGGCCTGTCAGTCAGATGCTCCTCGCCCCACCATTGAAGAATGTGGCTGGGCTGACCCTCAGCACGATTCTTAGGGGCTGGTAAGGCAGAGGAATAGCTGAATTCTGATTGGATGTGAGGAAGGGGTGTGGCTTGGGAGGTGATTGACAGCCACTTTGAATGCAAGATGGTGGGAGAACAGGGCATAAACATTCTCATTGGAGGAGGACAGGGATAGGCGGGCCTTTGCAGCTGATTGATGGCAGTTTGAATTTTACATCGGAAAACAATGCCTAACCGTCGGTGCTGCTCCCTTTTCCTCAGGTAAGGAGGGCTGGGTGCAAGCTCAGCTGTGTGAACCCTTTGCCCAGGCCTGTGTATGCACAAACACTGCTGCCCTCAGCCAGTTAACCCCCTGGGTCAGTGAGAGTGGGGTGAGGCCTCTCCCTCTTCAGTGCTCATGCTACCCTTGCTGGGTCACCTGCCGGGCCAGAGAGCACAGCGTGCCATGCCGTGCCCTGTTTTTACCTGCAGATGTGTGTGTCGCAGGCGGTGGGGGGGCATCCGCTGCTCAGGAGCCGCCTGGCTCCCCTTCCCTGGGTGTTGCTTGCCTTCACTACCGCCCCCCTCCTGGGCCTTGTTGCTGTAAATGGCCACTGATCACAGAAAACTGGCAGGTCCAGTCCAAGCTTACCCTCCCCAGCTTATGGGGTTGTATTTAGGATTCTGAGGACTCCCCAGGGGGTTGTTTTTGGAGTGGGGAGCCCACCTCAGTCCCTCCCTTCCTGCTCCAAACTGTCCTACTACACGAGCCCAGGCACAGTGCCAGCTGAGTAGTCACCTGTCATAACACCCACTAGCCTGCAAATGGGATTTGTCCTGTCAGTTATGAGCTCCCTTAAATGACAGGTTTAATGGACCCAAAGCCACTTCTGGCTGAACTTCCATAAAAGGCACCTTCTGATGTGTCTGGAAACCAATCATTATTACAGATGGCTGTGGAACCCAAGTAAGGGCTGCCACAGTGAATCATCAGACCCAGGGTCTACCTAGCCCATACCTTGTCTCTGGCAATGACAGAGGAAAGTGAAAGAAACCCCGCAGCTGGCATTTGTGGAATGACCTGACAAAAGGAGACATTTCTCCCTGCTAGTAAGAAGCTTGGCTCAGCGTCTTGAAAGCAGGATTTAAAACCTGTTCATTTTCTGTAGCCCATGAGACAAAAAAAAAAAAATCATTTGGTGAAACTGAAGTAAAATAGCAACGAAGGGTCCTGTGGCACCTTACAGACTAACAGAAAAGTTTTGAGCATGAGCTTTCGTGAGCACAGACTCGCTTCATCAGATGCTGGTCACGGAAATCTCATGACCAGCATCTGATGAAGTGAGTCTGTGCTCATGAAGGCTCATGCTCAAAACTTTTCTGTTAGTCCATAAGGTGCCACAGGACCCTTCGTTGCTGTTACAGATCCAGACTAACACGGCTACCCCTCCGATACTTGAAGTAAAATAATAAACAATGACATTTCAGAGACAGGAGCCCCAGAGTTCTGGATTTCATGCAGCCACTTGTCATGCTTGTGCTTCAGGGCTCGGTTCTAAATGGGAAGTCCTTTTTCAGGGCTCCGCAGCATGTCTCAGAACTTGGCCAAATGGGTTCTCAGAGAGACACATTCAGCCTACCCTCCCAGATGCCAACAGGAGTAAAAGTGCTGTTCTCTTTCAACTCCCAGCCATTCTTGAGTTTGGGAGCAATCAGGCAGATATGAACAAAATTAATCTATGCCTTTCACGTGGTAGCACAGAAACACCATAAATATGGTTGGCTCAGGGAATGCGAAACAGGATGTGAGAACCAAATGTTGATTTCTTGATTAGTAGCACAAAAGACTAGCAATGAGGCACAGTTTCATTTACTTGACATTATGTTTATGACATAAACTGGCGAACAAAAGACAATTCGTGATTCTTAATTATTAATTTCCTGGCTGTATAGTTTAGCTGTAATGTTATTTACAAGAAATGTGCATATCAAGTTTTCAATTTTTAGAAAAGATTTTTAGCAATATATTTGAGGCTAATGATCGGGGTTTAATTATGAATCAATAATAGCTATGTAGATTTAATCAGGTACATTATTCTTTAAGAGAGAGTACTGAATACAAAAATACAAAATTCCATGTATTCTTATACACAATGCTTTCTTTGTAAAAGAGGAGCTGGTGCTCAGACCACTTCCCTCTGCCCCTGCTGGGATCCTGTGTCTGGGGCTCCTGAGGTGCTGGTACTCAGTGCGGACAAGTACGGGCACAAAAAAAAGCACTGGTTAAACATAATATTTATTATGTAGGCCTAGGAGCCTTACATCATGTTGCCCCCAAAGGTTTGATTGTCATGCCCTGAGTCAGCAGTGTGTTGATTTTTGCATTCCCAATGTATTCCTGGACTTTTAATATGAGCAGTAGATTTGTACTGATGCTGCCCATGCTTTTCCTGTTCTGTGAATCGAAAATTCAAGCTGTCACTCTTGAACTTTTCACCATCACTAAATTCAATGATACACATGCCTAGCTTGGAGGTCAGTGACCACCAGGTCAAAATTCATACCAACCCCAAGCAAAGCAAAATGAATGGGGACTAGGCCCAGGAGGACAAAGGCATTGGTGCTAAGTGGTCCACTGCAGAAAGTTGTGATTCCAGTAGTTACCTGTAGTTATCAATTTATGAAAAGAAAAAATAGATCAATATGTATTGCTGCATAACCACTGTCACAGTGCATCTGTGTACCAAAGCAGAGAGATAAAGACACAAAGATAAAAGAGAAATCCTATGGCTGACATTTTTAATAGGTTCATTGAAACATATTATAAAATCAGCTTTTTCTCTGCAGGAGTGAGACAGATAAAAATTGACTCCATTTGAAGCACAAACAAGAAGGAAAGTCAGGTAGTTGTAAACTATGCAGCACCCTCCTCAGACAAATTCTTCTTTCTCTCCAGGTTCCCAGCATTTGCAACTAATGCTTTCTACAATATCTTAATTAAACCGATATATTTTCCATCCAACTTACTTGAAGCTGTGCCCACTTTGATAAAAAGGTTAATTATCTTCCTTAGTTTAAAAATTGAAGAGGTAACGTTTTGATATTTTTCTTCAAATTCATGCCTATCCTTGCGTTAAAAAATCCATCATTGAATGAATCAATCAGAATAGATAATAGTCGGAGTGGACAAGGTCATTCATTGGTGGATGAAGAGAGGAAGAAAGATGGAAAACAAACATATTTGTTATGAATTTTAATATTTTGCCTTTTGTGTGCATAAAATCTGATTACAGATTGTCTCCCTCATTGAGGCTGAGCACTTGTCAGGGCTTGAAATCAATTTGATACATGATCATGACAGCCTTTGCTGGTGACTCAGTGGGGAACTGCACAGAGATCTGCCCACCCTCATGCTAACTAATGAAAAGAAGGGAGGGAGATGGGTTCATTTCAGAAAGCTGTGAACTGACAATTCACAGGCATTGTTCAAATTGTTTGGAGACTGTGTTCCCTATCACTACCTCCACTAAAATACACCCCATGTTATGTATGTAAGCTGTGAAAACCAGGGGAGCCAACAAGATCAGTGTAGAAAAACTTTGGTTTAGCAGAGCAGTGCTCTGGCAAATGGAACCCTGTTTTTTCCTTCCTCTACCCTCCCTCTCCAGGGTGTATGGGCTATCCAGGGAGGGGTAGCACCGCTGGTGTGGGGGACTTGTTGTGTCTCTTCGGGGGCAGTTCATGAACCTTTGATCCCCACCTGGCACTCAGCTCTCACCTGTGACTCAAAGCTGTAGCATGCGCAGCAGCCACACCTCGATAAACCGCTTCGACAGGCGGGCTAAACCAGATGAGGATAGCCAACAGGTCTGAAACCTTCAATGAGATAGGCACTTGCCTATCCCAGCATGCAGAGTTGGCTCCTGTGGACTGGACGGATGAGATCAACAGAGAGATCCAGTGACCAGGAAGGAAGTTCTGCAAC
Source organism: Carettochelys insculpta (assembly GCF_033958435.1). NCBI lineage: Eukaryota > Metazoa > Chordata > Testudines > Carettochelyidae > Carettochelys > Carettochelys insculpta. The sequence goes on along the minus strand of NC_134137.1, from coordinate 282,164,095 downwards.
GCTCTGTGGAGATCGAAGGGCATGACAAGGCACTGAAGATGACATGGCCATCCACTGCAGCCTAGGAAGCCTCCAGCCATGATGACTTTTTGTACCACTGGAACCAAGCTTCTGAGGCTGAGAGCATGGAACTGCCCCATGTGACAGCTTTTCCACTTTGAACATTTTCCCGCACAGGTTCTTTGCACATTCTCGTCTCTCAAATCAGTCTGCTTTATTAGTCTACATCTTCTGTTTACTTCACAGTCCTGCGGCAATGGGGTAAAGGGCAAAGCGACAGGTGGAGGTGACCACTGGAAGTCTTAGTTCCGAACCTGCACATAGGTAGCCTGTGGACTTTGGTCACGTAACTCTGACCAGAGGAGTTCAGTAACATCCCAGGTGACTGAGCAGGCCTTTTTAGGAACAGCACTGCTTCCCCTCAAATGAGGGAGGGGGCTAGAAAAGGTGTCTCAAAAATTTCTTGTCCCAACCAAACTGGCCAGCATGCTGCAGCTGGCAGTTTTACCCTCACAGCAGTCAAATAACAGTGAAAAGAAAGATGATATTTGGAGCATGGAACGTTCGCACCCTCTTGGACTGGAAGAACAATATGAGTCCTGACAGAACGGCCCTCATAGCAAGAGAACTGGCATGCTATAATATTGACATAGCCACCCTGAGTGAGAACAGACTTGCAGAGGAAGGGTCCATCTGTGAACTGAAAGGAGGTTACACCTTCTTCTGGAAAGGCAGACCAGAAGATGAAGACAGAATCCACGGAATGGGACTTGCCATGAAGACATCACTTCTGTGCCAGCTTCCTGACCTACCAACTTGCATCAGTGAGCATTTGATCAAGCTTCGCTTCCCCCTCAACCCCTCTTGCCAAGTTACAGTCGTCAGCACTTATACCCCCACTCCAACAGCAGCAATGAAGCAAAAGAGAATTTCTACAAGAAACTTGACCATCTTGTGAAAGCAACTTCTCCTAGTGACAAACTTCTCCTGTTGGGTGACTTCAGTGCCAGAGTCAGCAAGGACTGTAGGAACTGGAAAGGGTTGCTGGGGCATCACGGCATTGGTGACATGAATGCCAATGGCCTTCTGCTGAGCTTGTGTGCAGAAAATTACCAATACTCTCTTCAGGCAGGCTGATAAATACAAAATCATATGGATGCACCCAAGATCAAAACAGTGGCACCTAACTGACTATGACATCAGTTGCAGGCGAGACATTTGTGATGTTAAGATCTCCATGGCCATGTGGGGACCTGAGTGCTGGACTGATCATTGACTCACCAGATCTGTCCTTATACTGCACATTATACTTCTGCACTGCAAGAAGCTCAAGGTTGTCAGACCCTCCTTCAACATCAGGAAGCTCCAACATACTGGTCATCATGAGTAATTTGCAGCCCATCTTGACAATGTGCTGATGTCCCATGGACCTCTGCCTGAAGACCCAACACAAAAGTGGGACCAGTCTGAAACCATGGTGATGGAATCAGCCAAGTCGACACTAGAACTGAAAAAGAGAGTTCACCAAGACTGGTTTGAAGAAAAGGACAAGACCATCATGAAAGTCTTAGAGGAAAAACATTACGCATTTCTGGTATGGCAAAATGACCAGTCCTCAGTCTCCAAACGTGACTGTTTCAAGCACCTTCAGAGTTTGGGACAGACTGTACTTTGCAAAATGCAAGCTGAGTGGTGAGAGAGAAAAGCTGATGAAGTGCAATACAATGCTGACACCAAGAATGCCAACATGTTTTTCAGTGCTATCAAAGCTGTATATGGACCTTCAAAGCCAAGTACTACACCTCTCCTGTCTGCAGGTGGCATGACCCTCTTGAGGGAGAAGAGCAGCATCAATGATGGGTGGAGAAAGCACTTCAGCGACCTTCTCAACAGGCCTTCCACTGTCGACCATGGGGCCTTAGACCAGATCCTTCTGAAACCCATGATAGACATTCTGGAGCTGTCCCCTACAATTGATGAGGTCAAAAAGGCAATCTGTCAGACCAGCTCTGGCAAAACCCTGGGATGGATGGTATCCCTCCTGAAATTTTCAAGGCAGCAGGACCAGTGTCACTTGAAGCCTTTCACAGCATTTTGATCAGCATCTGGGAAGAAGAAGACTTTCCCAAAGACTTCAGAGATGCCACAGTCATCTCGCTCTTCAAGAACAAGGGCAACACAGCTGACTGTGGAAATTACCAGGGCATCTTCCTTCTCTCTACTTCTGGGAAGATCTTGGCTCGCATCATCCTCAACTGTCTGATCACCAGCATCTCAGAGGAGAACTTACCAGAGGCACAGAGTGATTTCTGCCCAGGCTGCAGCACCATTGACATGATCTTTGCTCTTTGTCAGGTTCAAGAAGAGTGCATACAGCAGAACTTGGATCTATACACCGTCTTTATAGACCAGATCAAGGTGTTTGATACCATCAACAGAGAAGCCCTGTGGATTATCCCATCAAAATTCAGCTGCCCGAGAAGATTCATTAACCTCATATGCCTGTTCCACGATGACATGCCTGGCTTTGTTTTTTCCAAATGGCGAATCCTCAGATCCATTTGAGATATTCAATGGTGTGAAGCAAGGATGTGTGCTGGCCCTGGTGTTATTCAACCTCTTTTTCATGTGCATCCTCAGCCACACAGTTAGGGACATGGACCATGGAGTCTACATAAAGTACAGGCTTGAAGGGTCACTTCTTCTTCGAGTGGTCCCCGTGGGTGCTCAACAGTAGGTGTTGGGCTCGCCCCGGCGCCGCAGATTGGAAAATTTCCAGCAGTCTCCGTCGGGTCGCGCATGCGCCGATGTGTGCTGGTCCTTCGCGTGCTTTTGGTCACGTGCGCGATCCGGTCCCCGCCAGTTTCTTCTCAACCGCCAACAGCTGCAGACGGAATCTGCTCCGGCTCCAATGCCTGAGACAGAAAAAACTGTGTTTATTACTGTTAATAGTTATTAGTTGATAGTTTAGTTATCACTGTTGAAGTTGTTCCACGTTAGATGTGTATATAGTTAAAAAAAAAAAAAGAAGAAGAAAAAGAGAGAAGAACAGAGGCGGCCGCCTTAGGCGGTCTGCTATACTAAAGGCCATGAACGTTATCTGTTCCAGGACTGATTAGCTGTTAAGTGCCCTATTAACATTCAAAGACTTAAACGCCCAGGCAGAGGTATCTTCGCCGGGGTTTAAGAAATGTGAGTCATTCCGCTAGGCCATGCCTGCCTCAGATGGGCATAGCAAGTGCATCCATTTCCTCGGGGAGACCCACATTCCACAAAAGTGTCCTCACTGCTCTAAGCTTACAGCCAGAGCCGGAAAAGACAGGGAAATGAGGCTGAAGATGATTTTATTTGATAAGGCCCTCCAAACTGGACCATCGGAGAAGCCCCATAAAGAGGGGCCTTCAGGTTCGCACAAGAGGAAGGTGGCTTCCCTAACCTCCTCTGTGCAAAAGAAAAAGAAGCTCTCCCCAGCTCGATCCTTATCGGTAACATCCGCGAGCAGAACGAGCGGAGCACAGGGCCCTGACCCGCTGGCTGTTGACAGCGGGAAGACCGCAGCGCACATAGCTGTGCAGGGGCCTCCGACCATTAAGCAGTCAGCACCGAGGGCTCCGCAGGCGCCGGAATCGGTGGCACCAACTCCCATGACACCAAGCCTTGTGGCACCGACGGCACTGGAGCAAGAGTACCCGGCATGGGACCCAACAGTGCTGGAGGAAGCTACCCACGTGGCACCGTGCACAGTGGCACTGAGCGCGGCACCGGCTACGGTGCCGAGCTCCCTGGCACTGGAGGGGGTGGCACCTGCTCCTCAGGGACGGGGAAAAGCAAAGGCCAAAACCCGGCACCACAGCCCATCTCCAGACGTCATCACATTGCCGTTATCGCCTAGCTCACCCCCTGAGATACACTGGGTAGCAACTCCAACAGCCTGCTTCAGACCTCCATCCCTGTTCCTTCAACCACCATCCCTCTCGCTCAGACAACCTTCGCCAATCTCCAGGATGGATCCCTATGAATACTATCACAGAACATCTCCGCCGTTGTCAACGTCATCACGGAGGTCATGCCCTTCTAGGCACCATATGTACACATTCCGATCGTGGTCCAGATCTCCATTACCGGGCCCTTGCCCCTGTTGTCATGGCCGTCCTTACCATACTGAACACCGGCACAGGGGGTCCAGATCCAGGGGTAGATCCCCACCTACACCTCTCCAACACCCCTTCATACAGTCTCACTCTGTGAGAAGAACACAGCCTTCCCAGGCAGAAATTGGTCCAAAGGCCCTGGACCTCCCTTCAGAACCCTCAGAAGAGCAAGCATATGAACAAATTCAGGAACCTGAGGAATTAGAGGAGGTATATCATAGCGACGCCTCCTTGTCCTCCCCAGATGAGGCAGTAGTCCCTGGGGATATCTCCCCCCCGGACGACCTTAAGCAATTCCAAGAGCTGTTCAAGAGGGTAGCACAAACACAGGACATTCAAATAGCAGAGGTGCCAAAAAACATCATAAACTCCTGAAAAATTTGAGACCCCTGGCTTCATCCAAGATTGCCATCCCACTAGATGAAGTGATTATGGAATCAGCCACCAACATATGGCAGACTCCGGCCTCCATCCCACCTACAAATAAGAGGGCGGATAAGAAATACTTTGTTCCAGCCAAGGGCATGGAATTCCTGTTTAGCCACCCCCAGCCACATTCCTTGGTGGTCGAATCATCACAGCGTAGATCCAAGACACCCCAATATAAATCAGGAGGGTCAGATGAAGATGCGAGGAAATTAGACCTGTTCGGCAGGAAGGTCTGTTCCTCCTCTACCTTACTACTGAGAATGGCAAACTATGTGGCACACCTGTCAAACCACAACTTCGACAATTATTCCAGACTTACCTCCCTCATGGATTTCCTTCCAGAGGACAAGAAACCAGTGCTAAAAGTGATCGTCGAGGAGGGCTACGCGGCCTCATGAGCAGGAGTTCAGATTGCCCTGGATGTGGTGGACACGGCAGCATGCTCCACAGCCACAGCAGTGGTAATGCGTAGGGAATCGTGGCTCCAGACGTCCGGTATTCCCAGAGATCTGCAAACAAAAATCGTAGATCTTCCATTTGATAAACAAAAGTTATTTGCAGATTCAACCGACTCGGTCCTACACTCCAGCAAGGACTTGAGAGCCACACTTAGGACCCTTTGCATATATACGCCCCCCGCCCCCCCGTACAGGAGGAAGAAGTTTTACCCTCAGAAAAGGCGCTATGCTTATCAACCACAGCGTACACAATATCAACGGAGCTATGACCAAGGGCGCCACCAACAGCAGCAACAGTATAGGGCCCCCAGACGACATCCCCAGCAGGGTCGCGCACCCGTGGGGCAAGCCCTGAGACAGCAAGTTTGACCGGTATGTTGAGGACTGCAATATCAAGACCATCTCTCAATGCCAATCTCAGCACATGTTCCACCATCGGCTCAAACCGTTCTACTCTCAATGGCAAAACATCACGACAGACAAATGGGTACTGGAAATTATAGCCAAGGGATACACGATCCCCTTCCAATCACTACCACCACCGAAACCTCCCACCCAGTCCTTCTTCAAGGACCCCTCTCACGAGACAAGGTTAAAACAGGAGGTAGACCATCTCATGTTTATAGGGGCAGTGGAGAGAGTACCGGAACAATTCCAAGGGAACGGTTTCTACTCACGATACTTCCTAACAGAGAAGAAGACAGGAGGCTGGAGGCCAATCCTGGACTTACGGGCCCTCAACCGACATTTGCGCAAACAGCATTTCAGGATGATTACAATTGCCTCCATAATCACGGCACTGGATGATGGAGACTGGTTTGCAGCCCTCGACTTACAGGATGCATATTTTCATATAACAATTCACCCGGCACACAGACGTTTTCTCCGCTTCACAGTAGTCAGGGAGCATTTTCAATACAGAATTCTTCCGTTCGGTCTCTCTTCGGCGCCCAGAGTTTTTACCAAAACACTGGCGGTAGTATCAGCTTACCTACACAGGCAGGGTGTGTTCATTTTTCCATACCTGGACAACTGCCTACTGAAAAGGGTCTTGAAAGTAGAGGTCCTACGCATGATACACATCACTACAAACACATTCGCCTTGTTGGGCCTAGTTATCAACCTCTCAAAATCAAAGACTGAGCCCACGCAAAATATAGAGTTCATAGGGGCACGCATAGACTCTATTACATCAAGAGTATACCTGCCCGATGCCCGTTTCTGCACCATCAAATCCCTGGTACAAGTCATGACGTACAGCCCCACAGTGCCAATCCTAACATGTCTACAACTGTTGGGGCACATGGCGACCACTACGTTTGTGGTACAGAATGCCAGGCTGCATATGCAAGGCCTGCAGCATTGGTTGGCAAGCATTTACAAACCAATGTCCATACCATCCACAGGGCAGTATCTCCCACAATGGAGGTGCAAAGGTCACTGGCATGGTGGGCAGATCCCAAGAACTTACTAGTAGGGGTGCCCTTCCACCAACCACAAACTGCCATTTTTCTTACGACAGACGCATCCCACATAGGATGGGGAGCGCACATCGGCAACAAAGTAAGTCAGGGGCTATGGTCCCCCGCAGAAAAGACATTGCACGTAAACATACTAGAGCTCAGAGCAGTGTTCAATGCGTGCAGACGTTTTCGAAAATACCTGCACGGCAAAGTAGTCGGGATAAATACTGACAACACCTCCACCATGTTTTATATCAACTGACAAGGAGGGGCCAGATCCTGTGCGCTATGTGTGGAGGCAGTCCGGTTGTGGAACTGGTGCATTGTCAACAATATAATGCTAAAAGCCTCATACTTACCTGGTGTCCACAACGTGAAGGCAGACCAACTAAGCAGATGCTTTGCGCTCACACACGAGTGGCAGATCCGTTCCGATCTGCTCCGACAAGTATTTCACAAATGGGGGTTTCCCCAAATCGATTTGTTTGCCACTCACAACAACAAGCAATGCCCTCAGTACTGCTCCAGAGCAGGAATAGGACAGGGATCCTTGGAGGACGCCTTCACGGTGCCATGGAAGGGCCCTCTACTCTATGCGTTCCCTCCCACGTCACTCATTCACAAGGTTCTAGAGAAAGCCAGAAGGGAGAGAGCACACATAATACTTATAGTCCCAACCTGGGACAGACAGCAATGGTTTCCTCTGCTTCTGCGCATGTCATGCCGCCCGCCACTCACCCTACCGGTAGTGCCGGACCTTCTCACGCAGGCTCAGGGGTCCATAGTGCACCCACATCTTCAAGGACTCCACCTACAGGCGTGGCTAATCCATGGCTCAGTGCCTTAGACAGCACATGTTCAGAGGGAGTGAAACAAGTGTTGGAGTTCAGTCGAAGGAATTCCACCAGAAGGACTTACGCGCAGAAGTGGAAATGATTTATCTCCTGATGCTCTTCCAAGCAGTTAGGTCCTCTGGACGTTCCTATAACTGTAATCCTAGAATACCTGCTGGAGCTAAAACGAGAGGGACCCTCCCTATCCTCACTAAAGGTCCATCTCGCAGCTATATCAGCATTTCAACACAAAGAGGAAGGGCCAACCATATTCGCCCATCCTATTGTCACATGGTTCCTAAAGGGGCTGGCAATCCTGTACCCCCATCGGAAACTGCTACCACAGTCATGGAGCTTGGACTTGGTCCTCCACACACTGTCGGGACCACCCTTTGAACCATTGGCCACGGTACCCCTCCGGTTACTTACCATGAAAACAACCTTCCTTCTTGCGATTATGTCAGCCCGCAGGGTGAGCAAACTTGCAGCAATAATGGCAACGCCACCCTGCACACTCTTCTCAAAGGAAGCAGTGATCTTACGATTACACCCAGCCTTCATTCCAAAGTTTTCCTCAGAGTTCCACATTAACGAACCAATAGTATTACCCTCATTTTATCCTAAGCCTCACAACTCCAGCAAGGAGGCACGGCTGCACCTACTAGATGTGAGGAGGGCATTGGCCTTTTACATAGACAGAACTAAGCCCTTCCGGAAAACGGACAGACTCCTGGTGTCTCTCGCACCCAGGTCGAAAGGGGAAGGCCTATCCTCACAAAGAATTTCAAATCACATCGTATTCTGCATAAGACTGTGTTATGAGCTTTGTAAGACCCCTCTGCTAGTTCCGCCTAGGGCTCACTCCACCAGAGTGATGGCGGCATCGACAGCCTTCTTCAAAGGAATTGCATTAAAAGACATCTCCAGAGCGGCAACTTGGTCATCTTACGACATCTTCGCCAAGCATTATGCCATGCACCGGGTGTTCGATGAGGATACACGCCTATAGACAGCAGTCCTTTCAAGGGCAAGCTGCACATAAATTGGGTACCCACCTCCTTATTTGGGGTCACTGCTGGGTAGTCACCTACTGTGGAGCAGTCACGGGGACCACTCGAAGAAGAAAGAGAAGTTACTCACCTGTGTAGTAACGATGGTTCTTCGAGATGTGTCCCCATGGGCGCTCCACTACCCACCCGTTCTTCCCCACTTCGGAGCTCTGTTTCGTGTTTTTCAGAAGCATCCAGGGCGGTTGGTCAAGGAACTGGCGGGGACCGGATCGCACACGTGACCGAAAGCGTGTGAAGGACTGGCGCGCATTGGTCCATGCGCGACCCGACGGAGACTGCTGGAAATTTTCCGATCTGCAGTGCCGGGGCGAGCCCGACACCTACTGTGGAGCACCCACGGGGACACATCTCGAAGAACCATTGTTACTACACAGGTGAGTAACTTCTCTTTTTCAACCTTCATCATTTGAATGCTAAAACCATGACGCTTGAGAGGCTCATCCTTGAAGCCCTTTTTGCTGATGACTGCACTTATGGCACACAAGGAATCTGATCTCCAGCTTATTGTCAACAAGTTTGCTGAAGCCACTTGCCTCTTTGGTTTGACCATCAGCCTAGGAAAGACCTGGGTACTGTTTCAGCCTGCTCCAGGATCTGCTGCCCTCCTTGTTTCAAAATCTATTGAAGGAACAGAGTTAAAAACAGTAGATGAGTTCAAGTACTTGGCAGCCAATGATGGCTGCCTTGACAAAGAAATCAATTCCAGGATCTGCCAGGCCACCAGGCAACTAGGACGTCTGAGAGCGTGAGTGTTGAATCAGCACAATATCTGACAGTCGACTAAAATGAAAGTGTACAAGGCTGTAGTCCTGACCAGTCTCCTGTTTGGATGTGAAACCTGGACCTTGTACAGAAAACATGTGAAACTCCTGCAGCACTGCCACACACCTAGCCTGAGGTCAATACTACACATTCAATGGAAGGACAGAGTCACGAACCTGGAAGTCCTTGCAGAGCAGGAACCACCAGCATTGAAGCCATGATTTTGAAAGTGCAGCTTCACTGGACAGGGCACGTCATACAAATGGAGGAGTCAAGAATCCCAGAGGAACTCCTCTATGGTGAACTCTCCCAGGGCAAAAGGAATCAAGGTAGGTCTTGCAGGAGATATAAAGACTGCATAAAGGCCAACCTTGCTCATGGTGGATTAAAGCCAAAGCAGCTAGAGCAGAATGCAGAAGACCGAACGGGCAGGTGTGCTCTTGTACAACACACGTATGACAACTTTGAAGAGCAGTGATGCATACGCCTGATTGATGCTTATGAGAGGAAGAAAGCAATAGCAGCAGCTGCTCTGCAGAGCCAGGACAATTCCCTTGCCCCTACTGTGAATGCCCATGCCGTTCAAGTCTTGGACTCCTCAGCCACATGCGAGTCCACAACCGATGAGCCTGTGCAAGCTTAAAACATCATCGGACATGATGGACCAACAAGACACCCCCTTTCCTATTTAGAGGAGAAGAAGAGAGAAGGGTCACTGCAGAGGGACATGAGACCCTTTCTTTTTGTTTTCTTACCTGCATACACCATCCTAGCAATATAATTTAGCTTCCACCAGCCCATGTCTGAATCTAGTACTGTATTTGAAGTTGGATCTCTTGTATCTGTGTACAAAGTTCTAAATGCAGGGGCACCATACAAGCAACATGAAACCTTGGTTTAACAATGGAGAGTATAGAATCATAGAACACTAGAACTGGAAGGAACCTTAACAGGTCATTGAGTTCAGTCCTCTGCCATCATGGCAGGACCAACATCATCTAGACTATCCCTGATAGATGTCTGTATAATCTGCTCTTAAATATCTCCAGTGATGGAGATGCCATAACCTCCCTAGGCAATTTATTCCAGTGTTTAACCACCCTGACAGGAAGTTTTTACTAATGTCCAACCTAAACCTCCTTTGCTGCAGTTTAAGCCCATAGTTTCTTGTCCCATCCTCAGAGGCCAAGGAAAACAATTTTTCTGTCTCCTCCTTGTAACCCTCTTTAAGGTACTTAAAAACCGCTGTCATGTCCCCTCTAAGTCTTCTCTTTTCTAAACTAAACAAGCCCAGTTCTTTCAGTCTTCCCTCATATCTCATGTTCTCTAGACCTTTAGTCATTCTTGTTGCTCTTCTCTGGACCATCTCCAGTTTCTTCACATCTTTCTTGAAATGTTGTACCCAGAACTGGACACAATACTCCAATGGAGACCTAATCAGCACTAAATAGAGCGGAAAAATGACTTCTCGTGTCTTGGTCACAACACTCCTATTAATGCATCTCAGAATCATGTTTCTTTTTTTGCTACAGCATCACACTGTTGACTCACATTTAGCTTGTGGTCCATTATGACCCCTATATCTCTTTCTGCAGTACTCCTTCGTAGATAGTCGCTTCCCATCCTGTACATATGAAGCTGATTGTTCCTTCCTAAGTGGATGTACTTTGCATTTGTCCTTATTAAATTAGGATATAGACTTAATTAAGTTTGCTGGATAATGCTATGTTCTATTCATTCTTCTACCTCCAGTGTTTAATATTCTTAACACCTAATAATAATGGTCACTAATAACTATATTTAACACTTTCACAGATGAGAGAAGTGACGTAGAAAGAGATTTAGTAACTTGCCCAACATCAGCAAATTAATGACAAGGCATTAGCAAAACAGAGGTGACCTTCCTTCCAGTTTATTGACCCACTACAGTATTTCCTAAGGAAAACCTAAGTATCCCTCTCATTACAGTCTCTCCTTTATGGCCATCAATCATAGCTGCTATACTTCTGGATAGGGACAGGTAAGATGGGTCTCACTTTTGGGGAAGCTTGGTCCAGAAGGTAATGCCTTAGGTGATGCCTTATGATTTCAGTCACAGTGCTGTCCAAGTTTGCTGGCCTGTTAGTGATTAAAAAACTAAGAATTATATTGGCCTACCTCTCTTGCTCCAGAATTTTGATTGGATAACAAGTTATATGTGCTCCTTGTATTGTTCTGTTTGCAGAATCATTGAGGTTTGCAGAGGCGGAGACTAAAAACACATAGGCAGGGACAGCAGCACGGGCATTTCTTACCAACTTTATCAGCTGAGCAAGAATCTATCATCTCTATGGCACTCAGGAGGCACCTGAAGAACTTCATGAAAAATTATTCTGATTCTGAGGTCAAAGTCAGGGAAGCAACCTCTAATGAACCCTGGGGTCCCTCTAGTTCACTAATGTTAGAGATCAGTGACCTGACATACAATACAGCTTCACTTTTAGAGATTATGAACATGATATGGCACAGGATGAATGACCGTGGAAAGAACTGGAGGCATGTGTACAAGTCCCTCATGCTCCTGGATTATCTCATCAAGAATGGATCAAAGAAAGTCATACAGCATTGTCGAGAGGGGCTCTTTAACATTCAGGCATTACAGGACTTTCATTATATAGACGAGGCTGGAAAGGATCAAGGTAAATGTAGCTTGACAAGGTCTGTCAGTTAAAATTAAGAATGTTTTAGGGGGGTGTTATTTAAACTAATTACTGGAGGAAATACAGCAAGTAATTTTTGCTGCACTAAAGGAAAAGTCAGGAAGGGGATAAGGAGGAAGAGTTCACCCCGGTAGCAGAAATAAAAAAGATACGTAAAAATGCTACCATCTCGAGCAAATAGAAAGCCCAGCCCTATTGAAGTTGAAGAGGCCAGAATTTCACCACATGTACCTAATGTTCCATTGAAAGAAGTTTACATGCAAATATAGGTGAGATGGATTGCTTGGAATTGGGAGGAGATTTTCATGCAGTTGCCAGTTCTGACAAATGGCGAGATGAGACTAAGGAAAAGGGTGTCATAATGCTAGCTGAGAAGAAAAACAATGAAATGGGTTCGATTGGAGATATGAGAGTGTTGTGCTTTACACAGAAATTCTCTTGATCGTATATGGAAACCTAAGGGGACAAGATCCCTTGAGGGAGGTTGGGGGGTAGCTCAGTGGTTTGAGCATTGGCCTGCTAAACCCACGGTTGAGAGCTCAATCCTTGAGGCTACCATCTAGGGATTGGGAAAAACAGATGTCAGGGATGGTTCTTGGTCTTGCCAGGAGGGCAGGGGACTGGACTAGATGACCTCCTAAGGTCCCTTCCAGTTCCAGGAGATGTGTATCCCCAATTACATATAAACCTCAGAAGATAAGCATATTAATATGATAGTGCTGTAACTGATATGTGCCTCTCAGGGCATGAAGGATATGTCTAAATGGCAGTTGAGAGGATGCTTCCCAGGGCCAGTAGACAGACACATGTTAGTTCAACTCAAACTATTGTGCTAAAAATAGCAATGTGGCTATGGCAACTCAGGCTATCCATCTGAGCTTGTACCTGGGGGGGACAAGCAGGAGTGTACTTGGACAGGTATCCCATGGCCTCCCATCTGTTTTTAGCATTTTAATTTGAGCGGAGCAGTCTTAACCATTCCAAGAAGCACATATACCCTGCCCTCAGTGGCATGCCAGAGGTGTACCTTGATTAGGACACAAATGCTGAAGCATCTAAATTTTGTAATATCTAGCAATGATACTGTGTAACAAAGGGCTTAATGCAGAAATTCATGGAGGACAGGATTTTCAGTGGCTATTGGCAAGGATGCAAAACCATGCACTGAAGTGTTTTTAGCCTCTGTTTGCCAGGAAGCTGGGAGTGGGTGACAGGGGAGGAATCACTTTGTGATTACCCATTCTGTTCATTTCCTCTGAAGCACCTTTCATTAGCTGCTGCTGGAAGATGGGATACTGGGCTAGATGGACCATTGGTCTGACCCAGTATGACTGGTCCTGTGTTCTTAAGTGTTACAGAGCCAGTAAATAATGGTTACAGTGATACAATTACATTTGTTATTAGGTCAGGATCATGCTAGACAAGTAGATTTTGGGTCAGTATGCCAATGAAATTTATTATATTTAAAGTAAATGCTTGATGTTTGTCTTTGGGCATATTTGCCATCAGAACTCCAGTACACTGGCCCATCTCGGAAACAATGGAAGGAGAGTCAGTTGGAGAACTTGATGGCATAAGAAATTGAGATATGAGGCCTTTTATCTTTATTACCATTGTAATCTGTATGACTCTGGTTGAAATTTGGAACAAGTTGGTAACAAACGAAAGTCCTTTCTGTCCAATATATGTTTAGCAACCTTTGTGAAATAAGTTGGAAGTTGCCAGATTAGTAGAAAAGCATCCATATAACAGAAATAGCCACCTCATTTCATACTAATTCATTCAATGGTCGGCAATCTCAACAGAACAGAGGCCACAATAATAGAGGGTAGGCCATCTTCTAGCCTGAGAAGCAATTCTTCCAGGTTATTATTGATGACATACTGGTGGGGTGGCATAGGAATTTTGTCCTGTCATTCTCCATGATGCATTGGTTGCCCAGCGAAAGAGAGTTTCCCGGTGTTAGGTTTTTATGAATCTGGAAACTTTAATGAAGACTACATCAATTTTAAATAATAAAGCCAACTGAAGTGTACTATAATTAAGAATGAAACATTAATACAATCATGGGAGAGCTAAGTAAAAAGTAAATTAAATTATATATGGGTGTTTGTAGGTCCTAGGGGATAGCATGCTGGACTGGAACTCAGCAGACCTGGTTCAGCCACTGTCCTGCTGGTAACCTCAGGAAAGTCACTTCACCTCCTGAGACATCAGCTTCCCCATCTGTGAAAAGTTGATAATGATACATAGGCCAGGTCTACACTCAAGCTTAAAGTCGATCATAGATAGGTCATTCCAGCTATGGCGATTTCATATCTGGAATCAACTTATCTACAATTGACTTACCTGGCTGACCTCACTGAGGGAGGTCAACCGGAGAGTTTCTCCCAATGGGAGAGTTTACCCCATCAACCTCCCTTACTCCTCACGTGGCTGAGGAATATAGGGGTCGACTGTTGACCCCTGATAGTTCAATTTTGTGGGTCCCCACTAGGCAAGTGAAACTGAACCCTGGCAGGCCAACCCAGACTGGGTTGATCTACCAGGTAGTATATATGTACCCTTACTTTCCTTTGTAAAGTACTTTGAGATCGATGGATGAAAAGCACCACGTAAAAGCTAGGTTATATTAGTACCCTTGTGTTTGGTAAACATTTCCTTTAAAAAACTGTCATATTCACTAGAACAAAACAACAACAAGACCCAATAATAACACAGCTTTTAATGAGAACTAGGGTTATTTACACAGGAGACAAACTTGTTCATCAAGTCAATTTGCTATTGGGGGAACAAATACATGGAGTATAGTATTATGTATAAAACTTATTCCTGATGTGGTGATCCATGAAATTACAGTTAATTTTGTTGAAATGGGCCATTATAATTTTAAACAGAAGCGAAAGAAAATGAGAAAAAGGAGGTAAACTGCTAGGAGCTGAACTTCAAAGACAAGATTAAATTATTACTAAGAATGTAGCACTGCTGGGAGCAGCATGAGCAGGTAGATGAAACTACTGGCCTGGTGGCTCTGAGACCTGATGATGCATCCACCTTGCCATAGTAAATTAGATGAATTATTGGTAGTGATGGGCTTGTCACATTGAACAATTCACGTTCCCATGTGATGTATGTAAAAGTGAATTCCAGCTGATAAAAGCTTAATACAGCTCCTAGTGTCTTTGAAATGCCAACTATTTGTATCTGTCCTGCAGGACAAAATAATCACACCATGGCTCTAAATCATGACACTGCTAAAGCTCAGTTTTCATGTAGCGATGCTGCAGCAGTGCATGATGATGTTGCATCATTTGTTATGGATATGAGAATGAGATTAAATAAATTCAAGATTAGTTAACCATCCTGAAAGACGTGGAGTGTCATGGGAGCCAGGGCCATGAAAACCAGAACTGTCCCATGACTATTAGGATTGCAGTGACCCATGTTCTCTCTAATTTTTTTCCATGCATGGGCAGAATAAATTTTGTTATCTGCACTGACTGCTGTGGCTGTGGGCACTCTGCTAATCATCCGGGCAGCACCTGAATCTCTCCTGTGCAGCCACCCAAGCACTCCACTTAATGAGGAGTACTGGCAGTGACCTCTCACATCTGCCTCAGCCAAGTGCCTCAGTCTCAGCACTGTTTAAATCTATGGCAGTATGCAGGTCAAGTCACAGAAGTTTGCAGTGCCTGAACTCCCCAGTTAATGGAAACAGCATCCTGAAACTATCAGCTGCTAATACAAGAAATAAATAAAGCTGGTCACCCTGCAGAGGAGAATCCCAGAACAGAATTCACTTGGTGGGTGATACAGCCTGGAGATTAGAGCAGCTATCAAATTCAATGTTTGAAACACTTTTGGGGGTAGAGAAGGAAAGTAATATACATTAGTACAACATCTTAATATTGGATTCCGATAATTAGATATGTCTCAGTAAAAAAGATGTGAAAACACAGAAGATACAGAGAACAGCAGCACACCAACGCTTGCTACCTGCCATCAGAGGGATTCTCTCACATGTTATGGCTCCCCACTCAAAACTCCAGAATGAGAGGCAACACTCCTTTGTCCTTCCACCTCCCAGTGTCTACAGTACAAGAGGAATCACCATGATATACAGCCTCTAGTATAGCTACAATATAATGATGTCTCTGTTTGTTTCCCTGATAACTATTTCAAACAGTGAATTTGCTAGGTCTTTGTTTCATTACTGTCTCAACCTCCTGTGAATCTCCTAAGCAGAGACACCAGTTTTATTGAACTGACTCCATTGCAACTAGTAATATTGGGATGTTTTTTTCACACACATGCTAAACACAGTAGATTTTGTTAGAAGAATATCAACAAGTTTGACTTTTTTCCCTCTATAGACAAATTCATTTTGATAGGATAATCATGTTTTTTCTGAGAAAGATCTTTAATATTGGACGTCTTCCAGGGACCCTAGCATTTTTGGGCTTGACAATCTTATTCCAGAAGCTGAAGATATAAGAACATTTCAGCCTCTTTCCTTTTTCCCCTATAATTCACATTGACACCAATACTCCCCTTGTCACTACACACAGCCATAGCCAAATTTTAATGGAAAAGCCCTACATACTTGTGCCAGCCTACAGGTTGACAGTGTTTCTCAGTGCCATGCACATGGACTGTCAGGGCCTAACAGAGAGAATACCCTATTGCTCCCCCTGTCCTCAAAGAGGCAAGGAAGAATTCTGCTTGAATACTTCTCTGACCAAGGAATAGTATCCTGCTAAGAGCATTCAGCCAAAATAGCAGGTTACTACAAAGCTGGTTTGTGGAAGAAATAAAGGGAGCAAAAATTTCAGGAACCATACCCTAAAACCATGCTTCAGGTTATAAACCACACGTGCAATATTTTAACCTCTTGTCAGCTGCTCAAAAAAATCTGCTAAAGACAACTGCTTACTGAAGCTTAGTCTACACTAGTCAATTGCAGATACACAATTCACTGTTCTCACTAAGGAAGGTCGATGGGACAGTTTCTCCTGTTGACATCCCTTATTCCTTGTGATCATGACTACAGGGATCACCTGCTGATCCCTGGTAGGTTGATTTTGCTCTTCCCCACCAGGCGAGTTGATCTTCCAGGTAATGCAGATGTGGCAGTGTGACCTGAGATCTTGCCTTCTTGGCTCCTGGTTCTAAACAGCTCACTGTCTTTAGCCACTTTGCACTTCTCTGTAGCTTCTGGGACCCATGATGTATCCAGTTGGCCATCATAGGATGGTGACTTCCTAACATATTTACTGAATATTTCTTTTCTTTAAAGTAGACCTAATTACTTCAACAGGTTATCATGTGAGAGAAAAATCTAAGCAAGTCAGTGCTGTGATAACAGATGAGAGACTGCTACACAATGAACGTGAGATAGCACGTAGGACGAGGCATCGGACCTCCTATGCAATGTTATTCCCTAAGAAGGCCACTGCCAAGGACTGCTCACCAGTGATGCCTGCCTCTGAGCCCATACCAGAGCTTCCTGAGTCTGTCAAAATTCCCCGTAAGTATTTTAGGATTAAACTGCAAATTTACCTGTGCCAATGCTTTAACCAACTGTTCAAGTGGGGCTTTGCATTAGCAAACTTAAAAGATTACACTGCCAAACATATTGAGGAAAGGCTTAATAGACAAGAGAGGAGGACATGTTTGCAGGAGCAAAATGATGGGTCTTTCTGTACTAGCCTTTCATTTGTCAATCTCAAATGAAGTGGACGTTGGGGTTTTGTGGTAACCTAATCCATATACTAGGGAGCATTTCTCCTTCTCGGACAATCTCCACCCCATTTTGTGTGGCTTGATAGAGTTGATAATCTTTACTCAGGACTGAAATATCAGTGGGTACTGGTGGTAATTTGATAGAAGTGCACAGGGGACACAGAACTGGAATAGCAAAGGGGTGTTGTAGGTCAGCACTGAGGTGCATTAGAAGAGCTGTATGGAGGGTGCAAATACTGGAACTGCAAGAAATGCTGCATGTCTGAGTTCTGGAACAGGCGGAGCAGTGAATCATCTAGGCCGCGTCTACGCGTGCACGCTACTTCAAAGTAGCAGCGCCAACTTCGAAATAGCGCCCGTCACGGCTACATGTGTTGGGCGCTATTTCGAAGTTGAAATTGATGTTAGGCGGCGAGACGTCGAAGCCGCTAACCCCATGAGGGGATGGGAATAGCGCCCTACTTCGAAGTTGAACGTCGAAGTAGGGCACGTGTAGCCGATCCGCGTCCCGCAACATCGAAATAGCAGGGTCCGCCATGGTGGCCATCAGCTGAGGGGTTGAGAGACGCTCTCTCCAGCCGCTGCGGGGCTCTATGGTCACCGTGTGCAGCAGCCCTTAGCCCAGGGCTTCTGGCTGCTGCTGCAGCAGCTGGGGATCCATGCTGCAGGCACAGGGTCTGCAACCAGTTGTCGGCTCTGTGGATCTTGTGTTGTTTAGTGCAACTGTGTCTGGGAGGGGCCCTTTAAGGGAGCAGCTTGCTGTTGAGTCCGCCCTGTGACCCTGTCTGCAGCTGTTCCTGGCACCCTTATTTCGATGTGTGCTACTTTGGTGTGTAGACGTTCCCTCGCAGCGCCTCTTTCGATGTGGTGCTGCCGAACGTCGAAGTTGAACGACGACGTTGCCAGCCCTGGAGGACGTGTAGACGTTATTCGTCGAAATAGCTTATTTTGATGTCGCTACATCGAAATAAGCTATTTCGATGTAGCGTGCACGTGTAGACGTAGCCCTAGAGACTTAAACAGGAAAGGATGCAGTGTATAAGAATTTAGGTGCATTGGAAAAACCAAGTCAAGATAGCAAAACTGGAACAACAGGAATCATGTATTGATACACACTGGCAACAGTGTGGGAGAGGGAGTAGCAGCACATCACTTGTGCAGCATTGTGCTTAACCCTAGACCAGTTTAGGGCAACCTGTCACCCATCAGGGTATTACACTGGTGGGCCATAAGACATTTTTCTTACGTTGACGATCCACAGGCATGGCTCCCTGCAGCTCCCAGTGGCTGTGGTTTGCCATTCCTGGCCAATGGGAGCTGCAGGGACATACCAGCTGCCACATCCTGGGGTTCCTATTGTCCAGGAATGGTGAATTATGGCCACAGGGAGCTGCAGGAGGCCATCCCTGTGCGTGGTCACTGTACATAGAAGGTCTTGCGGCCTGCCACTGGATTACCCTGATAGGTTGTGTCACTGCTGCTCTTGACAGGACAGTCAATCTTGCCGTTTTGAGACCATTAAAATTCATGAGCTGTACAACATATATAGGAAAAAGGAAGAAGCCTATTCTTTGGGAATTGGGCTATGTTTAAAAAAATATTCCTCCAGTGCTCAAGCTGATTAGTCCTTTCAAACTAAACTGTCAGGCAGTATCTACAGTGACAGAACACATGGATAAAGTGAGTCTGCTCTGTTGCGTACTAAACTAATGTGGCTGTATGCCAAGAAAGAGAAAGATGGCCTACAGGTACATTTATTTTCAGAGGTTTGACTCCTGCATTTATCCATATTGTACATGATGAGAATCTGACAAGCATCTAGGCTAGCCACCCACAAGTAAATAAGTCCACATTGAATTTTGTTAAATGATATAAGAAAGTAGTGGAAGACTTGCATAAAATGACAAGACTTTGTCACACATGAGGAGCTCTGAAACAGAGAAGAACAAGAACCACATGACATTTAAATCAAGAGAAGAAAGTAGGGTTAGATAGGCCACACTCAGAAAACCATCATCCAGCATAGTCCATCAAGATCTCAAAGGGAACCCTCAAGGGAAACACAAAAGAGGAAGACCTCAGACAACGTGGAGAAGATCTATGAGACTGAAGGACAACAACTGGGCTACTTATGGGGTCAGCTAGAAGTTTTGTCTGGAGACAGAGTGATATGGAGGAGACTTGTAGATGATCTATGCTCCACTCAGAGTACAAGGGTTTAAGTCAAATAAGGGCAGAGAGAGATGGTCTGTCAGTCCCATGACCCGGGAGCGGTGATGTGTGTGCCCTGCATGGTGGGCCCTGCTGCACATGGACTCCATGATGCCTTGGCGATGGGACTCACCGTTTCCAGGCCCCCCTTCCCAGGGCTCCCCCCCCCGAGGAATGGGGTAGTGAGCAAGGTTGGGGGGAGGTCTGGCCACATGGGGGTCCCTGCATGGGTGGCATGTGAGTTGGGTGTGGCCTGGCCCTCTCCAGGCCTCCCCACCCAACATGGCTGTGGCTCACAGTGCTGTCCATGGGAGCTGGTGCTGCCTGCCACCTGCCAGTGTGCCTGTGTGCCGGGGGTACACCCCTTGATGGTGTGTGTGGGATTTTGCCATCTCCTGGGTGGCTGGCGTACTCCCAGCCCTCCTGCCCCCAGGATGGGCATGACATGTTTGTCACTTGCCAGAGGGTCCCTCAGCAATGTCAGAGGATGCCCAGCTGGAGGTCACCTGGCTGGAGGTCCCTGAAGGGACAGCAATGACCAGGGCCCCATCGGAGGATCGTCCAACTGGGCTTCAGGCTCTGGCTTCAGCCATCTGGGGTGGGTTGTGGATCCCAGCTGGTCCTGGGCCATCTCCTCCACCATCTCTGGTGCCGGCAGAGTCTCCTAGACTGCTGTATCGACAGGGCTGCGGGAGATGGGGGGGCTGTCCTTGTCCACGAGGAGGCCATGCAGCTTCCTGTAGTGGGGGCAGGTGGTTGGCCCTACCCCCGAGCGCCTAGAAGCATCCCTGGCATGCGCATACCCATGGACCTGGCTCCAAGGTGCAGGTGGGTTGTCCGTGGGCAGACATGCTGGTTGCCAGCCAGCTGTAGACAGTGGCGTTCTGCCTCCTCACCACTGACGCTCGCAGGATTTCCTTGTCCTCCCATAGAGCGAGGAGGTCCCACAGCTCAACCTCACTCCATGAGGGTGCCCTCCGCCTGGCAGCTGGGGCGGGCTCCTGGGGCCCCTCTGAGTGCTCTGTCTGAGGGTCATATGGTGGCTGCTCTCAACCATGGTGCGCCCAGTCTCTTTGGAGGGTAGTATGAGGGTATGCAGTGCTGGGTTCGCATACTCCCTGCCAGCATGCTTTCAGCTTCCTGCCATGGGGTTGTTGGGGCTCTCTGCGCCTTTAAGGTGGCCAAACGCAGGGAGCACGGATCTCCGCTAGCTCTGGCCAGGGTGTCTCCACACTCCAGCTGGCTGGTGCCATGGAGGGGCTACAGAGTGTCTACACACACCTTCTTTCAAAAGAAGGTGCTCTTTGTGGTCCGGGAGCAAAAGACGACTTCTAGAAGAAGTGCCATGTTCTTTTGAAAGAAATTCGAAAGAATGCATTTTGTGTGTGAACGCTCTTTGTGTTCTTTTGAAAAAGGGTCTGATTTTCTGAAAGGGCCTGATTTTCTTCTTGGAATGTTTATTTCAGCACAATCATTTTAGTTTAACTGACAAGAATCACAAAACATTCTGATGTTGCTGAATCTGCATTTTTGTTTGAATAAAGTTTCACACACCTGTACATGGGGGTGATTTACAGAGACGCTTGTTAGTTGATCATCCATGTTTGTGAACTGCAGTGGGGAGTCCCATCCAGGCCTTGTCAGTTTTAGGAAAGTTACCACATGGCTCTGGAGTATAAGGGATTGTCCATCGAAAAGCTGCCAGAATAAACAATACTGTATTAACTGGTTTTTTTTTAACCATAAAATCAGGGCATCAAATGAAGGTGTTTTCTCTCAGAGTTCTCTTCCTTTCTCTCTCGTTTTTACACACACAGTCCCACTCCTATTCACGTTGCCATGTGAAATCAGAATACTGAATATGTGTCATCAGAATTTTTTCCATAACAATAAGGGCATTAACTCAAGTAGAGAATTATGATTCATTGCAGCACTAGGTAAGAATTTTTTTTGGATTAATTACTATTAATTAAGCTAAACTTCTTTAAGAGACATAACTGCAGGTGGAAGGGATAGAGGGTCTAATATAAAACCGTCTGAAATGGTAGCAAATAAAATAAAAATATTAATGGCAACATCATTTCATTTTTCTTCTCCTATTTTTCCACGTGTCTCTGAACAAAGTTCTCTTTTAGCAGCTTGTGGTCTTCAAAATTTGTCATTATCTTTTCAGCTGGTCTCTAAACTCCTGTGATGTGCAGCAAACGTCTGCCACGCTGCAGTAATAACATTCCTTTAAAATAATAATTAGAAGGCTTGGTGACAGGGAGGGGATGATGCTGGTACTAGTTTGCTGTGCATTCATTCCTCTCTCGTTTTTCCGTATGTGAGCAGAATGACCCTGCTTCTTGCATTTATTGTACCTGATTAAAAAAGAAGGCATGTTGTACACACAAGGGACATAATATGGAAAGGGACAGGTAAGAATAGGAGGACTGTGCTGAATTTTGACTCTTTCTGGGTTTGTCAATTATCATAGAGAGTTAGAGAAGCTGTTAGTATTCAGTCCCAGTCATTGGCAGGTGGCACGGCGGTTAATGGACCAAATGAGGCTTCAGAGGCATTTTTCTACCTGATAAACTTCAGGAAATTTAACACCTGCATAAAACTTGTTTTGTCTCTTTTGCCAAAGTAATATTTTCTAAAACATTTCTTTCATTGACAGACCTTTTTCCTCAAGCAGCATGTGTGCCACAGCAGAACCAGCCTTTTCAGTTGTCAGGGATAGCAGTAAGGGCCCAGGAAACAGTGGCATCCCAAATCTTTCCTAAGAAGTCATCAGAGGTAAGAGCTACAGGGAACCATGCTACTGGGGAAGGGTGCCTCTGTCAGTCTGTTCTGATCATTATGCTGTTTAGTGCCATGACCCTGAACGGTACGCAGCAGAGAAAACTGCGGGGTGTTTCTAAATTAGGATGTGGTCTCAGAGCCAACGATAGGATTTGTGGGTCCCTGGTCTACTGGAGAAAGGGCAATTATGCTGTCCACTCTCTCCTCCCTCTAGCACAGGGGTTCCCAGACTTTTTGGCTTCATGCCCCCCTTTTGATTTTTGAGAAACCCTCATGCTCCCCGCTACTTCTGTACCATAATTCCACCCCCTTTTGACAAAAAATTCCATTTGTAATTTAAAATGAACACAAAATTTGATATAAAAATGTTATTTGAAATTAAAAATAAGTACAAATAGTTTTTCCAGCCACCTGCCCGCCTGAGCCCTGTGCTGCCAGAGCCGCCCGTCCAAGCTGACCAAGCTCCACACTGCCAGAGCCAACCACCTGCCCGAGCCGCCTGAGCCCTGCAATGCCGGGGCCAGCCGCCCAAGCCCCACAAGCCCTGCAAGCCAGCCTCCCGAACCCCACGAGCCCCCCTTCCTAAGCCCCTCCCCTCCCCCAAAGCCAGACACCCCAGTCCCCAATCTAACCCCGTCCCTCTCCTCCTGCCGTCCCCTCCCCAACCCACACTCACTCCTCTTCGCAAGAGGCAGCTAGCTCCACGTGGGTGTTTGCCAACTGCGTGATTTTTATAGTGGCTGAGCCAGGTTGCCCATGTAAAATGGCAGGGGCTGAGCGCTGGAAACAAAGGCTGACTTTTTCTTTGGGTGGGGGGAACAAAGTGTGGGGGTGGGGTCGCCTCACGCCCCCTCCTGGAATTTCTTCAGCCCCCGCCCCCCAGTTTGGGAAACCGTGATATAGCAAAACCACTGGCAGAGACTGGACATACTTGCTAAGGCCTCTAGAAGTGAGGGTTTCCAGCAATGCCTTGCATTTCTTGTACTAAAGTAAAGGAAAATTCTGGAGCTGCTTTTAAAATTATGTATCAAAAGAAGATCAAAGCTGTCTTCTTAAAATTGACATTAGATGTTTTAAAATGCAGGATGACAAAAAGAACACTGTTATCTTGCTAACATGTAGAAATTAGGGAGAGAACAACCGAGTTTGCATTGAAATCAGTCAGGAAACGTTGGCTCATGAATACCAATTCTTGGTAAATTTAAAATAAGACTTTTTCAGGTAAATAGAATTTTGCTTAAACTTAACTTGCTCTATTTTATTGCAAGATAGTGTCTTAGAATTTCAGATGGAGCTAAACTGAAAAAAATTGCATGCAGCTGAACTGTCTCCACCCCTTTTTACAGACCGCACCCTTCACTTCTGACCTCAGCTCTAAACTTCACACATACTCTCATACCTTCCTTCCCTCCAGCCTGACTTCAGCAGTAGAACTTTCAGGGAACCACAACTCTTGACTCCCATCCACATGGTTTCCAAGTGAGACCCTTAGCCTAGGTGCTACTGCCCACCAAAGTCAAATAAGGAAGCTGCAGCTGGAACCCCACAAACGAGGGCTATATCCACTGACTCAGAAGCATCAGTTGACTAACAGCAGGCTGCTGATTAAACACATTTTACCATGAGGCTTCCTATTCTTCCCGTACGCCTTGTCTGAGCAATTAGGCTGCTGCTGACCAGACTGCTGAGACTAAGGTCCTGCTTCCTTGCCTGGTTCCCACTCCTTATTCCTGTTCCTCATCTTGTTCCTTTTCCTGCTCACTCATCCTAACTCCACTTATTGACTCTGGCTTCTTGACCCTGGGTACACTTCTGGCTCTGGTTTGACCATTGGCATGGCTTTTGTCTCCAGCTGTGATCCTTGGTGTGACTCCTGACCAAGATCTGAGCTGTACTCTGGACTCAGACTATTAATTCAGACTGCCCAAGTTATGGCCCTGATGGTTAGCTCAGACCCTCTGAGTCTCTTCCAGGACTTGCTGCTGAACCCCTAGACCAAGTATGGACATTAGTGGTGCTCCCACCTCATCAATGCTCCAGGGACTTGTAAGTCCACAGGAAGAGGTAACTGTCCTCCAGGCTGAGTATCAGAGACTGAGGGATCAACTATGGTAGGGGCTCTACTAAATTCATCGTCCATTACGGCGAATTTCATGGACATAGGATTTGAAAATTGGTAAATTTCACATTTTCAGCTGTTTAAATCTGAAATTTCATGGTAATGTAATGGTGGGGTTCGGACCCAAAGGGAGACTGATGGTGAGGGTTTCACAAACCTGTTGTAGGGGGCTCATGGAATTGCTAACCTCACTTCTGTACTGGCTTCAGAGCTGGACTCTGAAGACAGCAACCAGAGAGCTTCCTGCAAATGCAGGAGGTTCCAAGAGGTAGAAGTGGGTCTGATCTCTCCTGCGCTGCTGGGAGCACCTTGACTAGGGGCTTCTCACTGCTAGCCCTGACTTGTTCTCTCTTCACACAGCTGCAGAAAGCTCTGCCTCCTCCACCCCATTCCACACACAGCTGCAGGAACCTCAGGTTGCTGCCCTCTCTCAGATAGTGGCCTGCTATAGGGGAAGGCACCCGGAGGTGGGTCTGGTCTGGTTCCCCCGGCCCCTCCTATCGCTAGAGCAGTTTGTAAGGGAGGGACAGATCCTGTCCTTCTCCTGCCCAGTCAGAACTAGGAAGCCCCCTTTGATGGGGCACTCCTAGGAACAAGGAGACATCAGATTTCACTGGAAAGGGTTTATTTTACAGTCCATGATGTGTTTTTCACAACTGTGAAATTGGTAGGGTCCCCAGATATGGTCTCTACATATGGAAGACTGCTCTGTATAGGGACAAGTAGTAGCACTTGGAACAACTGCAGGTACACCCTTATCTTCCCTTATGACACCAGCTTGGGTAACCAGAGTTCCAATACCAGAGACCTAAGATAGTGCCTGTAGCAAGTTTTGTAGGTTGATTATCCAGTGTAGGCTTCTACTTAGATGACAGCACCAGGAATATGCCATGGACCAGATGAAGGTGGAGCCGGTACTTAGCACCAGCATGGTCCTTTTCCCTTCTAGAGCAGGACCGCTCACTGATGACAAGATAGGATTGTTTCCTGCACAAGTTTGTCACCATTTTTGATAATCTGCATGAAGCTCACATGGCAGAGACTGCCTTATATAAATTTTAGCAATATGGGGGTTGGTCCCTTCCTGTGCCTGGTTTAGATGCTTGGTCAGAGACAATGCCTGGGGAATGATGTCATACTCCATCAGCTCAGACTTTGATAAATTAAAGCACAAGCTGGCACAGGAAGACTCTCCTGCCCGGCCTTTATGGATCTGTGTATCAGGATAGACATTGGATTTCATGAACGACAAATGGAATGCAGGAGATGTCTCTATATGTTCCACACTTGCCCACAATTCATCACTCAGACTCAAGGAAGTCTTGCTCTAGTTCAGGGGCCAACAACCTTTCTGAGGTGGAGTGCCGAAATTTGAACATTTGACCTTTATGTAAAGTCCAAGTGCCAATGATATGTTTTAAAGTCACTAATAGTCCTACTTACAACAGCTTCATTAATAAATAAAGATGCAGAGCTTTACTGTTTAGGTGGTGGTTGGTAGCATTAACTGGCCTTTTGTTAAGCCACAGGCTGTATGGCTTTCAGCGAGCTCCCGGCTGCACAGAGAAGGAAGAATGGGGCTGAGCTCTCACCTCACGTGTTGATGAAAACTGGCTCGAGGACCACTCTTGGCATCTGTGCTGGGGATTCCTGACCTCTGTTCTAGTTTATTCCAGGGAGATAGGTATGATGCAATCCCACCTGACTCAGGGCAAGTAAGCATATTAGAAACTAGAAAACCATTTTTTCTACTGTGGAGAAGCAGGACAGGAGGTAACCATTTGCCATGCTAAAATCTTTGCCAGCTCAACAGTGGGAAATAATTATACCCAAGCACAGCTGAGGTCTTGAGCTTGAGCAATCACAATGTTATCATCAACTGGGAGGGTGGCATTCATCCCTACTTCTACCAATTTCTCTGCAGTTGCAGATCCTGCAGGACAAACAGGCCTTTCCTTGCAATGGGCTGTGATTGACTCAGGAATTGGAAATAATTTCATGGATTTCACTATAGCTCAGGTCCTGAGCCTTTCACTAAAACCCCAAACCACCCCAGATGGTGTAGAAACAGTGGACAAGTCAACATCAGTGTTCCATATAAGCTGTGCACTTGTACGGCTGCTCAGGAAAGATTCAGCTGTTGCCCAGCTGATTATCAGAGCACCCACTGGTGTTTGTTTCTACTGGTGGTGCATAGTCATGCGTTGGTGCATAAAAAATTGTTCTGCACATGGATATAAAAATTAGAAGAAAGACTGGTCCCCATTGATACTGGGCCCACTTCCTCAGCAGACCATATCTTTAAAGTTATGAGTGGGGAACAGCAAACGTCCTATATTTCACTCTTATTAAGGTCTGCATCCTACCATGATTTTGAGGGCATCTGGTTTATCTGGCCCCTATACTGTCTGGTCTCAGCCCATTGTCTGTTCCCATTGAGCTTCTCCCAGTTCAAGAACCTGGAATCCAAGTCGGAGAACCCTGACTGAAGAACCCAGAGGCCCATCCACCTGGCGGCATATCTGTTGACTCCAGAAACACCAATTCTACATGACGAAACATGTCTCCCTGTAAAGTACCAAGACTACTGGGACATCTTTGAAACAACAAAATGCATACCTAGTACCTCGCACTGTGACTTAAAATTGTCCAATAAAACTGTGAAACCAGAAAAATTAGCACTCAACATACAGAAACCATACTCTTTCCCCTGTGCATCTGTCTTGTCTTTATTCTGACCAAAAGGCAGGAATTGATAGTGAGTTTGAAGCTGAATGGCAATTGGGGTGACCATGAAACAATAGATTTCCAGGAATGGAGTGAGAACAGAGATAAGGAACTTCAAAAACGCAAACTTCAGCAAACTCAGAGAACTGGTACGTAAGGTCACATTGGAAGAAAATCCAAGGGAAGAAGTTCAGTAGAGTTGGTAGGTCTTCAAGGAGGCAACAATAGAGGCACAACTGCAAACTACTCTGATGCAAAGGAAGACAAGAAAAATCGTAAGAGACCATCACAGCTCCATCACAAGATCTTTAATGACCTGAAAATCAAAATGGAATTAACAGAAAGTAGAAACAATCAAATTGATGAGTACAAAACAACAGCACAACTATGTGGGGACAAAAATCAGAAAGGCTAGCGCACCTGGCAATGGATATAAAAGGCAGTAAGAATAGTTTCCTTAAATATATTAGGGGCAAGAAAAAGACAGAGAAAAGTGTAGGTCCTCTACTTAGTGGGGAAAGAGAGCTAACAACCGGTGACATCAGGTTCCTAATACCTATGTTACTTCAATCTTCAGAAAAAAAAATCCATGTGCTCAGCTTACAGAAGGAGAGACAACCATGAACTCCATGTATTTTTAATGGGTAGATGTGCTGATAGCTAAGAAGGAAGGAAGGAAAAAGTTCCTCAGCCTTTCTTACAAACATGATTCCACAGGCTAGCTGCCATGGGCTTCCTGTTACCTAATTCCTGTGCTGCCGGAGAGCAGCGGAGATGGAAGTGGCCAGAGTGGACAACTGTGGGGCATTGTGGGATACCTAGGGGACACCTCTGGAGACTAATAAAGTCTGTTAAGACATGACATTTCCACATTAGCCTTAATTTGAACTTTTCAATTCAAACTTGATGCTACATTGAGTCGCCTCTCATGGTGTTATAATATCAACCTTAGCACTCCCTAAAACTGACTTAATGGTATTTGCAGTGAAGACAGTGACATTGTAAAATCAACCTAACTCCCTTAAATTCAACTTTATCATGTAGTGTAGACATAGCCTATGTGATTCTAAAGGGCATATTCACTGGCTAGTGCGTGTAATTCCTTGTGCAGTCAGCAGTGGAATATGCTCCAAAAATTCTATGGAATCATGTGATGAAGTGGAATGTAGTCTTTTCTCTGTCTTCCCACCTACCCCTGGCTATTAGTTCTGTGGCTCTAGACAGGCCTTCTCCATTCCAAACAATTTTGTACAGATGTTACCCCCCTGCTTTGCAGAGAGATTTGGAAATGAGATTTTTCATTTTAAAAGCATTATTTTAACATGCCAAATATTCTGCCATCCCCCAGCCAAGCTTCTCTTGTGAAATGTCAGCAGCACTAACCACAGTCCAGCTCTCCCTCTGTTCAGCAAGCTGCTTTCACAGTGGATGATGAAACTTGGCATGGATGAACAGTAAGTCTTATCAGTGGTGCTCATACATGCTGTGTATGAGATGGTATGTGAACTACTGCGCCAAAAGAAAGCACTCTGATTACAAAAGGGAAATTGAGCAGGGTTCATCTCTATGGTTGCTAAGTCGGCACAGACAAAATTTGCACATATTGTGTTTTTTAAAAATAGCTTAATGTAGCTATATATTTCAACCCATTCTCTTTTCCATGCACAGCACACTTGAATTTAGGAAAGCTGTGCTTTCAGACACAGATCCATGCTTTCTCCTTTCTTATGCTGCACACACTTTTATTTAAAAATAATACTTTGCACTTATTTAGGACTTTACAGTTTCTAGTCACTACCAGTTGCTAATTAAACCTGGCAAAGGCCCAGTGGTTTTCATTAAAAATCAATGTTTATCCAGATACTATACTATACAGTGAGCAGTTTTGCTAGAGATAATATGCTTGATTCCTGTCCTAGCAACAGAGAACTACCGTGATTTCCAACAGCACATTTATGTCCAATCACGTCTGGAATTTTTAATGGTGACCGTGGTAAGCAGCAGTGTCCTTATATTACAGATGGGAAATCAGAGGTTTTGTGTAAATGAGAAACAAGCACCCATGCTTCTTTACACCATCGTGGCACAATAAATAAGCCTGAAAGTGGCTTCATGTGTACTTTACTCAACGTTAAGTATTCTTCATACTTCCAGGGCTACATTGAGCAGTCTTACCATAGAATCATAGAATCATAGAAGAGTGGGACTGGAAGGGACCTCGAGAGGCCATCGAGTCCAGCCCCCTGCCCTCATGGCAGGACCAAGCACTTTCTAGACCATCCCTGAAAGCCATCTATCTAACCTCTTCTTAAATATCTCCAGTGATGGAGATTCTACCACCTCCCTTGGCAATTCGTTCCAGTGTTTGATCACCCTGACAGTTAGGAACTTTTTCCTAATGTCCAACCTGAACCTCCCCTGCTGCAATTTAAGTCCATTGCCTCTTGTTCTATCCTCAGAGGCAAGGAAGAACAAGTTCCCTCCCTCTGCCTTATGACACCCTTTTGGATACCTGAAAACTGCTATCATGTCCCCCCTCAGTCTTCTCTTTTCCAAACTAAACAAGCCCAATTCTTTCAGCCTTTCTTCATAGGTCATGTTCTCTAGACCTTTGATCATTCTCGTTGCTCTCCTCTGGACCCTCTCCAATTTCTCCACATCCTTCCTGAACTGCGGTGCACAGAACTGGACACAATACTCCAGCTGAGGCCTACCCAGCGCAGAGTAGAGCGGGAGAATGACTTCTTGTGTCTTGTTCACAACACACCTGTTAATGCATCCTAGAATCATGTTTGCTTTTTTTGCAACAGCATCATACTGTTGACTCATATTTAGCTTGTGGTCCACTATAACCCCTAGATCCCTTTCTGCTGTACTCATTCCTAGGCAGTCCTTTCCCATTCTGTATGTGTGACACTGATTGTTCCTTCCTGAGTGGAGCACTTTGCATTTGTCCTTATTAAACTTCATCCTGTTTGCCTCAGCCCATTTCTCCAGTTTATCCAGATCCTTTTGAATTATGACCCTAACCTCCAAAGAAGTTGCAACCCCTCCCAGCTTGGTATCATCTGCAAACTTAATAAGTGTACTTTCTATGTCAATATCTAAATCGTTAATGAAGATATTGAACAGAACTGGTCCTAAAACAGACCCCTGTGGAATCCCACTAGTTATACTTTTCCAGCAGAATTGAAAACCATTAATAACTACTCTCTGGGTATGGTTATCCAGCCAGTTGTTCACCCACCTTATAGTAGCCCCATCTAAGTTGTATTTGCGTAGTTTATTGATAAGTATATTATGTGAGACCGTGTCAAATGCTTTACTGAAGTCTAGGTATACCACATCCACCGCTTCTCCCTTATATACAAGGCTCGTTATTCTAAATGAGGATCAGCCCTAGCTTTGCTGAACATTGTCACGGACAGAACCTAGATTAGAAGTCAGGAGTTCCTAGTTAATCTGGTCTTGTACTCATATCCCTATGGAGAAGCTTTCTCACAGAGGCCTTGTCTAGACTGGTGAGATTTTTCAGTGCTAGAAGATGAAGATCACTGACACAATGGTGTAAGTAGCCCTCACACTACCCCATCTCACAGCGCATTGATCACAGTCTATACATTCTGTGTGGTCTACTTCCAGCGCACAATCAGAAAGGGGATAAGTTTGCTGGAAAAAACTTATGCAGGCAAGTAGACCACAGCCAGCATGGAGGTAGTTGTATGCTGTTTTCACAGTGATCAGCTTCTCTGATTTTATTCTGATCCTATCATAGACATATATCTAAGGAGGCCATTGTATGATGATTAGGGTGATCATCCATCCCATATTAGGCAGAACAGTCCTGTATTTGGGATGCCGAAAAGGTGCCCCTACTTATTTTTTTAAAAGGGACTAATTGTCACGTATTTGGGTCCTCTCCCACTAACCTTTTCTGGCGGGAGTCACTTCCTCTGACCCTCGGGAAAGCAGGGGAGCATGGGCAGCTGCTGTGTCCCTACCGCTTCCCCGCTGCTCCTGGAAAGGGCCGGCGGCTGCTGTTGCCCTGAGGCTCCGGGGGCGTGCCAGTGGCTGCTGCCTTCTTCCTGGCTCTCAGGGGCTTGGTGGAGCCAAGAGGAGCCGCCCCTCCTCTCCCATATCTCCCTGTCCCATATTTGGGACTGGGAGATATGGACACCCTAATGATGATTGCTTGATGGTGATCACTCATTGCTAAGTCTGATCATCTTCCATGGGAATTGTGGATCCGCAAGTGACCAATAAAGACTATCATTGAACCACAAGTTCTATTACAGTGAGGACAGATGTTTCGAGGTACAGCAGCAAGCTGTTAACTGTGACTGGAAACCAGTCTCTCCTTCCTTTTTTGTCTCTTATCTTCCTCAGCTTGTTAGCGGGGAAGTTGAATATGCAGGGGACCACTGTGTAGGACTTCTCTCCATTTTGACTGATTCTGGGCAAGTGTCTCCCAAGTGTCAGTGTCAATATTGCACTTCTGAGAGTTAGACTTCAGCAAGTCCTTATAATGCTTCTGTTGTCCTTTGTTACAGTACCTTTCTTTCAGCTGAGAGAACAGGACCCGTTTTGGGAGGTGATGGTTTGGCATCTGGACAGCGTCCAGAAAAGGTGCTGATGGATGATCATGGCCTTGATACTGGTAGTTTTTGCCTCTTCCAGAACATGAATGATGGTGCATCTGTCTTCCCATTTGATCTTCACGATCTTGCGGAGGCAGTGTTGGTGATGCTTCTAAAGGACTTGCAAGTGATGTCTGTAGGTTGTCCAGGTTTCAGACCCATACAACAGTGTCGGAAGAATAACTGCTTGATAAACAAGAAGCTTGGGGTATGTTTGAATGTCGTGATCTTCAAAAACCCTGCGCTGTGCATGAGGAAATGCTGCACTGGCACAGTTCAAAGAGTGTTAGATTTCTGCATCAATATCTGCCTTGGATGAGAGATGACTTTCAAGGTAGAGAAAGCGGTTGACATTCTCCAGTACTTCTCTATTGATTTTAATAGATGGAGCATATGGTACCTCATTTGTAGAGGGTGGATAGAGCACTTTGGTCTTCTTGTTGCTGAGCGTGAGACCAAGATAATTATAAGCATAGGCAAAAACATTCGGGATACTTTGAAGATCTTTCTTAGAGTGGGCAAAAACTGCCTTGTCATCAGCATACTGAAGTTCCGTGATAGATATGGTGGAAATCTTACTCTGGGAGCCAGTACTACTTGTACAAAGGATCTTATGGAAATTAAGTTGTCATGGAATAAGAGGGAAAATCCTTTTATGGATTGAAAATTGGTTAAAAGACAGGAAACAGGCTAGGAATAAATGGTAAATTTTCAGAATGGAGAAGTTAACTAGTGGTGTTCCCCAGGGGCCAGTCTGAGGACCAATTCTATTCAACTTGTTCATAAATGATCTGGAGAACGGGGTAAATAGTGAGGTGGCAAAGTTTGCAGACAATACTAAACTGCTCAGGATAGTTAAGACCAGAGCGGACAGTTAAGAACTTCAAAAAGATCTCACAAAACTAAATGATTGGGCAACAAAACGGCAAATGAAATTTAATGTGGGTAAATGTAAAGTAATGCACATTGGAGAAAATAACCCCCCACTATACATACAATACGATGGAGGCTAATATACCTACAACTAATCAGGAAAGAGATCTTGGGGTCATCATGGATAGTTCTCTGTAAACATCCACACAGTGTGCAGCAGAAGTCAAAAAAGCAAAAAGGATGTTAGGAATCATTAATAAGGGGACAGAGAATAATATGGAGAATATCTTATTGCCCTTATATAGAACTATGGTACACCCACGTCTTGAACACTGCATACAGATATGAGCTCCTAATCTCAACAAAGATATATTGGCATTAGAAAAGGTTCAGAAAAGGGCAACTAAAATTATTAGGGGTTTGGAATGGGTCTCATATGAAGAGAGCTTAAAGAAACTAGGATTTTTCGTCTTAGAAAAGAGGAGACTATGCAAGGGGTGGATATGATAGGGGTATATAAAATCATGAGTGGTGTGGAGAAAGCCACCTGGTTCCCAGCTGCCCTGGGCTTGCGGGAGCCTGGAAACTGACCAGCCCATCACGGCTGGTCAGTTTTCTGGCTCCCAGAGTGGCAGGGAGCAGGGAACCAGGTAGCGGCCTGGTTTCCCACACCCCGCCACTCTGGGAGCCTGGCACTACTTCTCCCTGGCTTCCCACAGCAGTGGTGGCTATCTGCCCACATGGCTTCCCCAGCTGGGGGAGTCCAACAGTCAGACAGCCGCAGAGTGGCTTTGAGTTGTGCTTAACTTGAGTTATTGCGAGTTAAGCACAACTTGAAGTCACACATTTTGAGGGTTTACTGTATGGTCATTCTTATGTTCTTATAACAGTTGCTTTCATGTTGTCATGAAGCAGCTTTAGGAGATTGGTATATTTATTTGGACACCCAATCTTCAAAAGTACAATCCAGAGGGCACAACCATTCACTGAATCCAAGACTTTAGAAAGGTCAATGAAAGCCCTATACAGTGGAAAACTGGAATACCTGTGAGGTGCACTTATGAAGTTGGATGATAACATCTCTAATGCCTTTTCTGCTGTACCTATATTCGTGGATCAGCCAGAGCACCAACAGGGGCCATGCCCAAGGGCCTTGGCTGACTGGGCACGCTCAGGCCCTGACTCACTCACCTGGCATTCCTGCAATTTGTCTCACACACCCAGACCACCCCATGCTCCTGCCAGGTGGGAGAGGGGAACCCCCATATTCTACTCAGATCTCCAGCAGGAGTACAAGTTGGGTGGGGAGGAATGAAAGGCACAAGAGGCGGAGAGGGAGCCCATTTGCTGTGGCCCAGGGCCCCATAAGTCCCTCATCTGCCTCTGTATATATCTATGTCAATTTGTTTTGCTGTTGCAGAGGGCTTGCAACTTTTTTTACAATAGAGAAATTTGAAGAGTCCTTGTAATTCAGGTGAGCAGGGAACTGTGGGATAAGAAAGCCAGAAGGCAATGCTGACACAGCTATGTAACAGAGCACAGTGTGTACACAGGGCAAAATTGAAAGCAGAGCAAGGTGGCTAATGTGGACACACTGATGCACTGCTGCTAACAGTGGTGTCATCTTACCAAATCAGTTAAAATAATTAATTTCTCAACAGAGAAATTATGGTTCCACTTACCTTCTACACATTTTTCTAGTAATTTTTCTTACCAGATTCGCTGATTTACTTATTTAGACTTTTATAGAAGCTTTATTCTTTTTCAGCTTTATGCTCCTATTTGAGTGGATCCTTCTGTGAACTCATAATCATCAATTTATGCTATCAGAATAATTTTAACGTCAAATATAACCTGATTCTTACAAAATAAAAACCATCATGAACTTTACCAAACCAAAGCTTTTGGAAAACTCAAGGCCGATCACTTAATGATTTTACCATCATTTTTCATTTTAGTACAGTCCTTGTATTATCTGTGTAAGATGTGAAGCAGAAACAGAGAAATACCGTGAGAAAGTCTTTTCTCACTAATTCTGGTTCTGCTTTGCAGATCTAAGATGTTAGAATCATTATCCAAACTTTTGGGTAGTTACCTGACCTGAACTATGAAGACTTTGGATTTGTCTCAGCTTCTGAGCAGTCTAGATTTTTAAAATAGGTTGTTTCTTTGTTGTGAGAAAAATGAATAGACACATAAACTTGGAGTATTTTTTTAGATTGTTAGATTGTATTCATCTTTATTCCAAGCAAGATCAAAAACAATCTAATGAATAACAATGAACAAATGCAGCAGTGAAGATTACACAAAGCACCACTTTCAGGGCTCTATCAGAATATTTTAGTGTTTAAACTTATGCATCACCAGACAGTGCTTAAACATCTGTGTCTCTGAACCACCCCAAACACATTAAAACTGTAAGATCATATACCTTTCTGTTATTCAGAGTCACTGCCAGTCATAATTACATCTCCTACTCCCAAGGCTGCCAACCTGTGTGGAGTTGCTAAGGCAAGAGTCATTTTAATGTGTTCTAGGAATATATGTCTTTTAATCTTGACTGCACTACAAAACAAACAACATTGCTGAGTATCAGCAACAAAGAGAGCTAAACCAATGTTGAATGTAGTTTACTTTCAAGTTTGCCAAGTACAGACAGCAGAGTTCAGTACTGTTTCATTCCTAGCATCCTGACGTGGGCAACATTATGTTGTTTTAATGTAAGCAAGGCCATAATCCCCTCTTCAGCTCTTTTAAGTACTGCTTTCTTAAGCCTAATCTGTTAAAACAATTAAAAACCTACAGTGATTTTCAACCCTTCCTACAAAGAGAAAAAAAATCTCATATGTTACCTATTTTAATGAAATTCTTTTCCTATCTGTACTAGTTGCCAGTGTGAGACTTCATCGGCAGTCAACTGAGATGTTATAACCACCAATTTTTGGCTTCCCTTTAAGATTAAATAGAATGAAACAAGCTGTGAGTAGCTCTGAGCCAGATCATCAGCTAGTGGAAATAAGCACAGCTCCACTGACTTCCAGGAAGCTCGACCAATTAACCTCAAATGAGGACCTGACCCAACACACCTGGTACTTTAAACCCTGGACTGGGATTGAAGAGATCTTTTCTTAGCCCAGTTTCCCCATCTGAAAAGACAGAATACTAATACCCTACATCACAGTGCTGTTGTAAGACTGCATTATTTAATGTTTGTAAAATATTTTAGCATTCTCAGATGAAAGGTGCTATAAAATTGCAAAGTAGCTGTAGTGAATCAAGCTCTTGGGACGCGCAAAAGAGAATCCTTATGGAAACACAGACCTTTTCAATAATTACAGTGGAACCATACGGCCAGAACATTTCTGCTTGTATCAATTGCCTTTTTTTATAAGTTTACTCTGGGGAAAAGGTCATCCTTTAGCAGACTAGAAGGTGGAAATAAGTTCCTTGATATTTTAAAAGCTGACCAGAAAATCCTGCAAGACCTCATTATGAGGTTCTATGTTTCTTCTATAATGGAAAATCATATCACTGACACCTAAAAGAGAATCGTGAGCTGGATTCTTTATGCTGCTTTAGACATTCATGATGTCAACTTTATTAGGGGAGACACAGCTCCCTGCACTTGGCTCTCAGCATGTAGGTCAGGGGGAGAAGCTGACATTCATTTATATTTGTTTTCAAATGTGCACTCATAATGCCTCATCCTCACCCAGGTAACTATGCAATTAGGGGCTGTCTTAAACATTTTGAAAATATTTCAGTCTGTATTTAATGTCAACTAAAAATCAACCAACCAATTTAGGTAAGTTGCAGTTTTTAACACCCTCCCCGCTTCTTGGTTTTAGTGCAACCTGTAAAGCTTGAGTCTTCACTAAGGTTGTCAGATGTCCCACATTTCCAGGACAAGTCCCATGTCCCACATTTATGCAAAAATGTTCCGCTGGACATTTTTGTGTAAATGGGGGATGCGGGACTTGTCATGGAATTCCCTTCCCCCGGCCAGGGTTCCCATAGCTGGGGCTGCCAGCAGCGTTTGGCATATCCCACAGAGCCTTTTTCAGAATCTGGTGGGTCTAGTCTTCACCACTTGGGGCATTCTGATTATTCACTCCTTAACTGATTATTTCTTTATTCTCTTCTCCACCAGGACTTGATAGTGTTTAGTGAGGATGAGCAGACCCTGGCCTCCGATGCTACTTTGCCACCCCAGTTTCCTGATGAGGGCTCTTCAGATGGAACACCACCAGTGGTGCAGGCAGCTGCCAGCGACTCCTGGAACAGAAGTATGATAGCTAAAGGGCTCTAAAGCTGAGCAGGGACAGAAGTTCTGTATGAATACAGAATCTTTAGCTGAGTGAGTTTTACCAAAATAAGCCCGCTGGGAAGGCATTTGATGTATCTGTTTTATTGTGCAATAACAGCAGATATATGGGGCAAAACTCACATCAGCTTCTGGTTTTGGTGTATGTATCCTGTGCTTCAAAGGAATAATCTATTCCAATGGACAGAGAAAGAATTAATTGAACTGGGCAGATCTAAAAAGGGTTCAGGTTGATTTCAAGCAAACAGCCATAAATGTGGATGCTTATTCTGACTGTCTCCTTTGGCTCCTTCCTTACTTTTAACCCTGTTATATTGATCAGATGCTCCCTGTAGCCTTTCCCTTACAATGGAGTGGCATGCAAGACATAGCTTTTGTGCTTATCCATGGGCATGCTCTGTATGTACATTTTTTCTACACTCTGAACTTTCTGTGCTCTGTGGTGCTCAGAGTGCATTGCTAAGAAGACTAGAATACAGTGGGCATTGGACTCAGGTAGAAGGGCTGTCAGCACAGTAGTCCCTCGAGTTACACAAGGGTTGCGTTCCCACGTACCCTCGCATAATTCGAATTTCACTAAGTCGGAGGGCAGCTTTTTTTCCCGACGGGACATATTCTGCAGCCAGGGAAGCAGCAGGAGCACCTGGAGCTCCTTTCGAAAGTAAGTCCTGGGGTTGGGGAGGGTTAAGCCTGGTGGTAGGTTGGGGCTGTGGGAGGGGGTCGGGGGGCGAAGACTGGGGTGGGTTAGGGCTGCATGGTGGGTGGAGGGGTGGAGTTGAGCCAGAAGCATGCAGCTTTGCGGGGGGGGAGCTGGAGCCACACAGCCCTGTGGGGTGGGGGCGGGTGAGCCAGACCGGTGCATGGAGGGCTGTGAGCTGGAGTCATGCAGGGGGGAGGGGGGTTTGAACTGGGGCTGGGGGAAAGGGTTTGAACCAGGGCTGTGTGGTGGTGGGGCAGCAGGAGATGTTGAAATGGGGATAGGGGGAGCGGGATTTTGAATTGCGCTTAACTCGTGTTAATGCAAGTTAAGTGCACCTCGAAATTGCGCCTTTCAAAGGATTACTGTATTGCTAGATATTAGAGTGTTTAAATGGTAATGTGGAGATTATAGGAAGGAGGGGACGTGTATGGAAAAGGAGTAATTATGAGCCAACTAGGGAAGGGAGTGAAGGAAGAGGCTAAGGCAAGGATCAGCAACCTTTCCGAGGCAGAGTGCTGAAATTTGACCTTTTGACCTCTATGTACGGTCCAAGTGCCCATGATACTTTTTAAGGTCTTTAATAGTCCTACTTACAACAGCTTCATTAATCAATTAATGAAGATGCAGAGCTGTACTGTTTAGATGGTGGTTGGTAGTATTAGCTAGTTTTTGTTAATCCCCAGGCACCATGGCTTTGAGCAAGCCCTAAACTGCATGGGGGAGGAGGGGCAGGGCTGAGCTCCTGCCTCATGTGCTGATGAAAATCAGCTTGCATTCCACTCTTGGCACCCGTGCTAGGCATTGCTGATGCCTAGGCTAGGACACAGGCTGTGTCTACACGTGCCCCAAACTTCGAAATGGCCATGCAAATGGCCATTTCGAAGTTTACTAATGAAGCGCTGAAATGCATATTCAGCGCTTCATTAGCATGCGGGCGGCAGCCGCGCTTCGAAATTGACGCTCCTTGCCGCCGCGCGGCGCGTCCAGACGGGACTCCTTTTCGAAAGGATGCTGCCTACTTCGAAGTCCCCTTATTCCCATGAGCTCATGGGAATAAGGGGACTTCGAAGTAGGCAGGGTCCTTTCGAAAAGGAGCCCCGTCTGGACGCGCCGCGCGGCGGCAAGGAGCGTCAATTTCGAAGCGCGGCTGCCGCCCGTATGCTAATGAAGCGCTGAATATGCATTTCAGCGCTTCATTAGTAAACTTCGAAATGGCCATTTGCATGGCCATTTCGAAGTTTGGGGCACGTGTAGACACAGCCAGAGCTAGTGCTATGGAAGTGGTCTAGAAGAAAGTGAAACTTTTTAGGCTGTGGAGAGAGGAAGACATATGAACAATAAAAAGTTTGCAAGCAAGTCAGAGAAAGGGTTGACATTTAGGAGAGTTAATACTTTTGAGACCCAGATTGTACAGCTCTAGTTTAAGAAGATAGTCTCTGCAATTATCAGAGGAGTAGCTCTGTTAGTCTGTATCTGCAAAAACAATGCCAAGTCCTATGGCACCTAATATAGACTAACATGTTTTTGTAGCATAAGCTTTCGTGGACAAAGACCCACTTTGTCAGATGCATGCTTAAGCTCCAAAAGTCTGTTAGTCATAAAGAGCCAAAGAATTTCTCCTAGTGTCTGCAATGGAGTTATTTGTGTGTTGATTTCTAACAACTGATGCTGGCTTAAGTTATTTTTGTAAGTAGGAGCAATTCAGTTTCTCCACAGGATGGGTTTTATTTTTCTCCCCTCTATTTCTTTAGGATAATGGGCTGAAATCAGCTTCCTTAAGAAGAGTTCATGTGTTCCTGCTGCTATCTCTTCTTCTGCACCTCAAGTGCGAGTTCTGTGACATCACAATTGGATACCATGGAAACAAGTGATGTCACAAGCAGAGAGATAGGGCCTTGGGTGCAAGACATGGGGGCGAGAGAATAATAAGCAGTTGGAATAGATGAACTCTCAAGGAACCAAGATCTTGTTTTCATGCCAATGCTTGTCTCCTTAGTGATACAAAATGAGGGGGAGTGAAATACAGGAAATCTCATAGCTTAGGAGGTGAATTTGGTTTAAGTTTTTCAAGTCTTTCATGATGCTTTAGCAGCTTTTTACATGCTCAGTGAAGACACAAAACTGGAGAGTTAGCATGACTATAAAAGTATATTTAGATATGAGCACAAGAAGCCTATTCAGGTGGAGGAAAACTGTTTGCTTTTACTCCTTGGTCTTCCCAGCCTTTAAAAACATGGGAGAATATGTCACCTCATTATTTGCATTTGGGAAACAGACTATAAATATGCCTTTTTAAAAATCCTATCGTAAAAATGGGTGGAGGGGATAGACTCAAGATGAGGGGATTGGTTTTTTGCTGCTGTGAATGTGGCACTTGAAGTCAGAGCCACCTGGGATAAAAGCTGCACTTCACTGCATGCAGGGGCTTCAGTCTCTCTCTGCGTATCCTCCGGGAGGGTGGGGGGGTGGGATTTATCACCATACCACGTGGCATAGCCTAAAATACTACAGTCAGCCCTATGAATTCTGGAGGAGATGGAAATTCAGCCAATTGCACATTGCTTTAACAAATCTTCATTTTTTAAAAGCATGCAGGTTATGTCTACATTAGCCCCTTCCGAAAGGAAGGGGCATGGTAATGAGCCACATTGGCAGATGCTAACGAGACACTTCCATGAATATGCAGCGCCTCATTAGAATAATATCAGCCCTGTGCGGTTCGAAAATGTCACTTTCGGAACACTGCCGCCTGTGTAGATGGGGATTCTTTTGAAAGGACCTCCTGACTTCAAAAGCCCCTCCTTCCTATTTGGGTTTGCGAAGAAGGGGCTTTCAAAGTCAGGAGGTCTTTTTGAAAGGCCCCCATCTACATGGGCGGCGCATGATTTGAAAGTGGCACTTTCGAACCGCGCACGGCTGGCACTATGCTAATGAGGCACTGCATATTCATGGCAGCACCTTATTAGCATTTGCCGATGTGACTCGTTACCATGCCCCTTCCGAAAGGAAGGGGCTAGTGTAGACATGGTCACACTATAATCTCTCTGTTTTCTAGACTGGTACGTATCTCATCTTAACAGCATAAGCCTTGTCAAATTGGTTGCATCAGACGTGCATGGTACTTGATTTCAAAGACACCAGTATGGCTGAGTGCAAAATGAAACCCAGCCAAAGTGAGGGATTTAAGATATATGGTATTTTTTTAAAGAAAACAGTTCCCTAATTATAATACCCCTTATAGCTCTCTCCTTTCCTCTTGCTATGTTGTTTCAAGCTGTGATCTGCACTGCCACCATTTTAATCTTATTTTTACTAAATAACATAACGCTGGTAAGTATATTTGGAAAGCATGCAGCTCTGAATCTGAGCTTGCCAGGATGTTTGCCAGTTTTGAGTTTCTGGCCTTGACAGGTCCAGGGGAGGTTGTGTGGTGGATTATTATTCTGGTCTTTCCATTCTAGTTTTCAATTAACATTTTTTCCATATGTTCAGTGGAGGCCTACTGTTAGACTGGTGGAGCGGTGTGTAGGGAGAGGTATGTGTGGGGAGCAGAGGGGCCGGACTTGTAGGGATTCTGCTGATGGGGAATGAAGGGCATTTTAAAATAATTATTTATATTGCAGTAACACCATGAGACCCCAGTTAGCACCTCATTATGCTACGTGCCATACACAACTGTAAATGGCACTCCCTGCTCCAAAAAGCTTAACATTCTTAACATATAAGATGCAATGTATGGCTAAAAACAGAAGGGAAAAGCGAGTGAAACGGTTATGATAGCATAATAGTCCTCAGAACAGTGCATGAAAGTTTACATAGCGCTTACCTGTGCTGTCCTGACTATGGCTATCACGTACTTTTCAGTCTCAGTTCTAGGAATGACAGAACAGCAAACACACACACTTCAATCGAATTTAATGTGCTAACTAAGATGTGGAAAGTCAGTACTCAGAATTAGTTCTTCTAGTTGCATAAGCAGACCAAGAATGATTTTGTAGTAGTGCAGTCTAGTAAACACTTTGAGTGTTTTGCACCTCTCAGTTCCATTTCCAGAATTGCTCTGTACCAACTGTGAACAGAGGAAAATTTTAGTTCAATTTTTACAAAGTAGCAGCAACCTGAAATTGGGGCATGCCGCTTAGTTCTAGATAAAGCGACAGCAGTTAAACCACAGTTGAAACCCCAAAGAGAGGGTGGCTCAGAAGTAGAAGCATCTCCAAAGGAACCTGCAGCATTCTCTTTTCAAATAACATAAATGAGATATGACTGCAATCATAGTCACTGAAAACATGACACTTAAGTGACTTCCTATCGCCCTTTCTCTGAGAAACCTAATTTCCTTCTTCTAATTGCTCATTGTAGACAGTGGGTGTCTGTAGTGCACTGCCGTACCGTTCAAGGCAAGCCTTGTCACAATCTCCATTAAAAGCCCGACAACCAAAAACCCCCCAGATACAGAGAAAAATCATCAAAAGAACAAAGCATTCCAGAAAACTCGTAAAAATGTAAAGCCAGTACAGCAAAAAGGAACGGGATTTAACAATGTCCAACAGTTGTGTTTGAACTCGTCTTCCGTATGCTAAGGAGTAATGGGCCAGATCTTCAGCTAGTGTGAGCTTGCATTTTTCCACTGAAGTCAGTGGAGCTCCAACAAATGAAGATTGGGCCAATGTCTTTGTTCTGTAAATTGCTAAAAAATATATTGGTATTGTATCACATTGCTGTTATTGTTAGCCATCTTTTTCAATGAGAAACTGATTATAAAGCAGGGTTTGAAGGTGAGAGACTTCCTGTGAGTGAGTTGACACATAGGTTTGGCCTACACTGAAATAAAACTCTCACAACTGGCCCATGTTAGCTGACAGAGGCATGAACTGTGGGGCTATAAAATAGTGTAAGGTTATTCAGGCTGGAGCCTGGACTCTGGAACCTTTTAACCCTCATGTGGTTCCAGAGCTCAAATGTTTCAGTGGCTGTGGTGGTTATCCCTTGATATGAGTGTGTCTGTTAGGAACAGAAGTTATTGATGAGTCTTAAGATGGCTGAGAAGTCCAAGCTATGATCTAAAGGTTTTTCCACACAAGTGACAGGTGGTTTTTTGGGGAGAGCACAATTTCAGGTTGGGGTACCATATACTTTCCTTCCTCTTCCATTGCTTCTCAGCCTTTTGAGGAAGGTAATTCTCTTCAAAACGGACTGAAGCTTGATGTGTGATGAGATACCATTACAGTGTATTGCCAGCCAGTTCATAACAAAATGTGGAGGCCAGTGCCTCCCTTCTGAAGATGTACCATCCTGGTGTCCTTGTAGCATTTCCTCTCTGCCCTGCAGCTTCTCTTACCATGACTAGGTTGAGAAAGGAGGACTTGATTTGGAAGATGAGTATCCAACATCCATACACAATGGACACTCCACCAAATCTGATGTTCCATAATCTTTGACGCAACACAGGTGGTACTAGCTGCAGAGAGAATGCTGGAACTGGTGCCATAGTCTTCCCAGCTGAGAATCTTCCTAAGGCAGCACTTTTTGTAACTACTCCAGGTGCTAAAGATGAATGTCACCCAGTCTCACACCCATAAAGGAGAGTGAGGGTGACTGCTGCATTGTAGACCAGGATCTTAGTTTCCATCGGCAGATCTCTGTCAATAAAGACCTCATGAAGAAACTTTGAAGGATCTGCCTAGCCTAGCAGATCCTACATTCCAATCTCCATGTTAAGATGCAAACATATCCACTGCAGTTTTATACCTCTGCAGTGCAAGGCCCCTGAGCCCAAGGCGTGGGGTGCCAAAGCCCAGCCTCCGCCCCAAGCCTAAGTGTTTTTGTGTGGCAATTTTTTGGCCCCACATCCCAAGTCAACTGACATGG
The DNA here is from genome assembly GCF_033958435.1 of Carettochelys insculpta. Taxonomy (NCBI): domain Eukaryota; kingdom Metazoa; phylum Chordata; order Testudines; family Carettochelyidae; genus Carettochelys; species Carettochelys insculpta. The sequence goes on along the minus strand of NC_134137.1, from coordinate 282,120,236 downwards.
ACAAGCTGTGGGCATTTTATTGCATGCAGAAATACCCTGTATATGTTTATGTGGGTGGTCTGAAAAGCCTGCCATCGAAAGGAGAAACAGGCTGGTTAGAAAAGAAGCAACTTTCAGTCCTTTCCTTAAATGGTTAGCTGGACAATTATTCTGCAAGTGTTATAGCCCAGCTTGCAGAATTTTCTCATTGTTGTTATCCAGTCAGGCAGCTAATGGTTCAAACCATTTATTTTCTGTTTTCACTACTGCACCACAAGAACTGCATTCTGTTTTATGTAAACTGTAATGGATCTGACTGTTCGCTTTGGGAAAACATTGACTGGAATGTCCTGGAATGGTTTGTTTGCCTGTTTCCAGATGCAAAACAAAGTAAAGAGGAATTAATGGCTGAATCATCAGTCTGACCTCAAATAAAGTCAGCCCCTAGAAATTGCCCTGCCACTGCCTAGGAGTACACTGAGCACCAAAAGGCTGAAAGGATTTTAACCCTCCATCGCTCTGACATTGCTCTGTCAGGACATGCCACTTCTAACCTGGAGCTCCTCTCTTGAGCCCATTAACTAATTACGATGTTAAAAGGAAAACAGGAGAAAGAGTAGAATAATAGCCCTCCCCACATGTGCTGAGAACATGACATGCTCAACCCCTCGATGGGATGGCTCACATGCAGTTCCCAAGCCATGCTCTTCAGCTAAAACTTAGAGCAGCACTGATGGGGTTTTGACTAGGAACAATAAACCCGATGCTCATGCTCTGAGGGAACAAATATTTGAGGATGGGCTTGTCAGTCTAGCAGAAAAAGGTACAGCATTATCCAATGTCTGGAAGTCTAAGCTACACAAATTCAGACTGGGAAAGGGACATACCTTTTTAACAATGAAGGTAACTGCCATTGGAACAACTTATCAAGGGCTGTGGTGGCTTCTCCCCTGGCAGTTTAAAAATCAAGGCCAGATGTTTTTCTGAACGATATCCTGTAGAAATTATAAGTTCTGTGGCCTGTGCTACACAGATGGTCAAATTAGAAGAGTGGTTCCTTCTGGCCTTGTAATCAATGACTCTAGAACATTGGTGGACAACCTGCAGCCTACAAGCTTCACTCATCCCATCAAGATAATTTGATTGTGGACTGTGAGACATTTTGCTGATATCGACTGTTCATAAACACTGCTCCTTGCAGTTTCCAGTGGCCACAGCTCTCTGTTTCTGGACAATGGGAGCTGTAGGAAGTGACACCTTCAGGCAAAGGGGCCACAGGGACATCCTGGCTGCCACTTCCCATAACTCCCATTGGCCACAAACAGAAAACCACAGCAACTGGGAGCTCTATGTGTGGGGGTGTGTGTGTGGAGGAGGGGACAGGGGGAGGAGTGGGGGAGAGCAGTGCTTTTAGACAAGTCAACATCAGCAAAATGCCTTGTGGCCCACACTCAGATTACCCTAATGGGTAGCAGGTTGCCCACCACTGCTCTAGAGGGAATAACAGGATATGAACTTTCATATGCTGAAAAAGCCAGTTAGAGAAAACTGCAAAAGTATTCTAACTGTCCAGGTTTCAGTATTCCCCTATACCAATGGCCTGGGCAGGGTTAATACCTGCAACCCATTTTTTTCTACCAAGACTAAAGGATAGTAATGAAATTGGTGGCATGATAGTGGAGGATAGGTGCAGATGGGATTCATTTAAATTGCACAGTTTAGCTGTCAAGCATGAAAAGGAGAAAGAACAAAGGTAATGGGAAGATGTTGGTTTCCGCTTGACAGGAGTTTGGCTGTTACAACCTGTGCCTTGGAAACAGAAGAATGTTGTTCGTGGATTTTTCTGCTTGTGTCCATAAAGGGGGAGAATTCTTTTTTCCAAGATTAAATTCTGGGGATAGAGAACAACTGTTTACATTTTCAGTTTGATGGGCTACTTGGGCAGTGGGGTGGGGAGCCTGCTTTGTGATGGGTCCTTTGTAAATGAAAACAACCATTAATAACATAGTAGCTCTATTAGCTAAAATGTGGTTAGCAATCCTTATGCTTCAGCTGGAGTGTGTCAGCAATAGTTCCAACCCCATGCACTTCATTGCATAATTTCTAGGAATGTTAGTCATGCTCTGAAGCATTCTCTATTGTCCACTGCTGGACACATCTGAGGAATGAAAGGAACCAATGATTTGATCAGAGTGCAACAACTTATAAGCTCCAGACCACATATAATGCAATATTAAAAAGTTATGGCTCTGATCTGCTTTCATGTGCACAGGTATACATAAGGTATAACAACTAGAGTCAACATTTCCATTAGAGTAAAATTGGTGTTTGTGAGAGAAGAATCAGATCTATACCTATAAATCAAAAATCTGGTGACATGGTGGCCTGTGACTTTGTAACTATGTACTCCTCCATTCTGAGCCTGCTTTAAGTTTACTCAGCCTTTCAAAGAGAGTTTTTTTGGTAAACCCAAGGATACTTTTACAGTGCAAGCACTAAAAACATTAATCCTCTTTGGGCCCCACTGATCACAAGATACAGTTCCTGTACCATGTCTCTTGACTGACACAGGCCGTGTCTACACTGGCCCCAAACTTCGAAATGGCCATGCAAATGGCCATTTCGAAGTTTGCTAATGAAGCGCTGAAATGCATATTCAGTGCTTCATTAGCATGCGGGCGGCCGCGGCACTTCGAAATTGATGCGCCTCGCCGCCGTGCGGCTCGTCCCGACGGGGCTCCTTTTCGATAGGACCCTGCCTACTTCGAAGTCCCCTTATTCCCATCAGCTGATGGGAATAAGGGGACTTCGAAGTAGCCAGGGCCCTTTCAAAAAGGAGCCCCGTCGGGACGAGCCGCACGACGGCGAGGCACGTCAATTTTGAAGTGCCGCGGCCGCCCGCATGCTAATGAAGCGCTGAATATGCATTTCAGTGCTTCATTAGTAAACTTCAAAATGGCCATTTGCGTGGCCATTTCGAAGTTTGGGGCTAGTGTAGACGTAGCCACCCAAGTCCTTAGACTTCCTTATGGAGTGAGGCAGTTTTAAAGAATTAACTGCAGCCTTTGGAAGAAATTCTTCTGGCTTCAAGGAAATAAAAATAACTTTGTGGAGCATTTTCGACTGCAGATAGTGCCAAGAGGAGGAACGAGCAAGCTCTTGGATCTCTCGCCAAAACTACTACAGAGGGATTTGACAGTTTTCAGTGCATTTTGATTTCTTCCTGGAAGCCACCTTTCTTTTGATAATTTTTTCTGTATCTGAGATTTGTACAGCATTCTGTGGTACTAAGCTACTGAATAAGCCTAGTCTGATCATTTCTAGGAAACTGAGCTGCTCATATGTGATTACTATTTAAATAAGACAGTCATTGAGGACTATGGGGGTTGGTCTGCACTGGAGCTATATTAACCTAAGTTACACAACTGCTGCTATGTGAATAACTTACTGCAGTATCTACAATGCACTGTGTCAATGGGAGAAACTCTCCCATTGACTTATGCATCTTGAGCTGGTGGAGTACCGGAGGTGAGGGGAGAGTTATCTGTAGTTGATTTAGAGGGTCACCACTAGACCTACTAAACAACCCTGGTAGATTGAGTGCTGCAGTGCTGATGTCTGGTAAGTGTAGACATACCTTAAATTACCTGAACCAAAATAGATTCAGCTTGAGCAAGATAAATTTGAGCACAATACTGTGACTAGAGATCATAATTGCAGCGTTTGAAGAGAGCACAGTTTGGAGTTGGCTATAACCAGTCACAGGGTAACACTTTGCAATAACAGTGGTGCTGCAGGTCAGGATCAAGCATTGGTGAAGATCTGTGTAGGGCTGCTCTAGAACAGCAAAGTATATTATATAGTCACTGTGAGGCTGGTCACCAGCTACTGCATTGAATACTAGATCGAGCGCTGGAGTGAGACACATGAGGTCTGATTCTGTTCCTGGCTCTGCAAGTGACCTTCCCTGTGATCTAATGCAAATAACTGCCTTCTCCGTGCCTCCATTTCTCCATCTTTAAAATGGGGATAAAGATACTGGCCATCTTTTTAAAGTTCTTTGTGATCTACCAAGGATAAGTACTATATAAGTGACAGCGACTATTCTCATTGAAACCTAGATATTTTGGCTCAGATACAACTGACCTGGGTGGCAGTATAACCCCCTAAGGAAGATATTTCCCGTTTGTGTACTGTTTAATCTGCACCTTCCTTTGTACTGGTTGAAAGTATTCCCAAAGTGAATAGAAATAGAAATCAACATTTAAAAAAATTTGGTATCTAACAGTAGATTCCTACCGCTGTGTTTAAGCATTTAAATAAGTGGGCACAGTTTGCAAAAGTAACCAGTGCCGAGTAGCTCCTGTTCATTTCAATGGAAATCAGCACTCTTCAAAACCAGGTCACTTATTGAGGTGCATAAATTGAGAGTGGCCAGCTGTCCAGATTTTATAGGACTGTTTCCGATATTCAGGGCTTTGGCTTACAGAGGCACCTATTACCCTTTGCCCTGTCCCAATTTTTCACACTTTAGTCATGTAATAATACACTCACTCTGGTTTCTCCATGGTGCATTATAGTGTTAAACTAAGAGTAACAGCAAGGAGCCATCTGAGAAGCGTATTGAAGGCGTTCTTTCTTTTCCTCCATCTTATTAGCTGTGTCTACACTAGCAAGTTCTTTTGAAAGATCCCACAGAGAGTCTACACACAAAGGCTACGTCTACACGTGAAGCCTACATCAAAATAGCTTATTTCGATGTAGTGACATCGAAATAGTCTATTTCGATGAATAACGTCTACACATCCTCCAGGGCCGGCAACGTCGATGTTCAACTTCGACGTTGCGCAGCACCACATCGAAATAGGCGCTGCGAGGGAATGTCTACACGCCAAAGTAGCAGACATCGAAATAGGGATGCCAGGCACAGCTGCAGCCAGGGTCACAGGGCGGACTAGCGCTTCCGGGGCAACAGCTAGCCGCTCCCTTAAAGGGCCCCTCCCAGACACACTCAGCCTGCACAGCACGCGGTCTGAGGAGCCATAGGCACACAGACCCCGGGCGCCGCAGTCATGGACCACCAGCAGCAGCAGCAGCAGCAGCAGCAGCAGCAGCAGCAGCAGCCAGAGGTCCACCCAGCCCTCCCGGCAGGAGCAGGGCTTGCCCTGCTCCATGCCATGCGGGAGGCAGCTGAGCACCTCCTTGCTACCCTGGAGGAGGAGCTGCCCCCAGGGCAGCAGGGCTCAACCCCCAACCCTGCAGCACCCCGCCCTTCCCCCCGCCTCACACGCCGGCAGCTGTGGAGCTACACCACCAGCACCGACTGGTGGGAGCGGCTGGTGCTTGGGGAGTGGGATGACGACCGCTGGCTCAGGAACTTCAGGATGAGCCGGCAGACATTTATGGAGCTGTGCCAGTGGCTCACCCCTGCACTCAGGCACCAGAACACCGCCATGCGGCATGCCCTCACAGTGGAGAAACGGGTCGGCATCACTGTCTGGAAGCTGGCCACTCCCGACAGCTACCGATCCGTGGGACAGCAGTTTGGTGTCGGCAAGGCCGCCGTTGGGGCTGTGTTCATGGAGGTAAGAGAACCCACGGGGGGAGGGCAGGGCAGGGGAGGGGGGCCCGGGCAGAGGAGGGCAGGGGAGGGGAGGGGAGGGGAGGGCCGGGGAGGCCAGGGCGGGGGAGGGCAGAGGAGGGCCGGGCAGGGGAGGGGGGCCCGGGCAGAGGAGGGCAGGGCAGGGCAGGGCTACGCACACCCTGCTCACCCCTCATTGGTGCTGTCCCATGTGCTTTCTCTGCAGGTTGTGCGTGCCATCAACGCCCTGCTCCTGCACAGGCTCGTGAGGCTGGGGGACCCAGATGCCACCATTGCAGCCTTTGCCACCCTAGGCTTCCCCAACTGCTTCGGGGCTCTGGATGGGACTCACATCCCCATCCACGCCCCGCATCACAGTGGAGGACGATACCTGAATCGCAAGGGCTACCATTCTGTCGTCTTCCAGGCCTTGGAGGACAGCCGGGGACGTTTCCAGGACATTTATGTGGGCTGGCCTGGCAGCACCCACGACGCCCGGGTTTTCCAGAACTTGGGCCTGTGCCGCCGGCTGGAGGTGGGGACCTACATCCCCCAGCGGGAGATCCCTCTGGGGGACACCACCATGCCCTTCTGCGTCATCGCAGATGCGGCATACCCCCTCCGGCCGTGGCTCATGCACGCGTACACGGGCCATCTCTCCGCTAGCCAGGAGCGCTTCAACGAGCTCCTGAACCACGCGCGCCAGGTGGTGGAGTGCTCATTTGGCCGCCTGAAGGGACGCTGGAGATCTCTCCTGACCCACCTGGATGCAGGCCCCAACAACATCCCCCTGATTGTGGGTGCCTGCTGCGCCCTGCACAATTTGGTGGAGAGCAAGGGGGAGACCTTTTTCCAGGGCTGGGCTGTGGAGGCCGGCAGGGCCGACGTCCAGCCACCTGCTGCCCCCAGTCGGCAGGTGGACCCCGAAGGGACCCGGGTCCGGGAGGCCGTGCGGGCCCACTTCGATGAAGAGGCCGCGGGGTGAACTCTGCCCAGGTCTCCCACTGCCCACCCCTTCCTCCACCACACTCCTGCCACAACGCCCACACCATGGAGCACCCAACCGCACCCCCCTCCCACTTTTCCTGGACAAATGACAGCACGCACTTGTGGCTGAACTTAAACTTCTTTTTCTTTGAGAACTTTTTTTTTTAACTATAAATATATAAAACAAGAACAAACTGTATACAACATGTGGAAACAAAGTCAGATGTACAAATAAAACAATCGTCACAAACAAGTGTCCTCATTAATAAAAAGAAAACCAGGGAGGATAAAGGGGAGAACTATTTACATGGGGGGGACGGGGCAAACGGGGGCCACAAACAAATAAGTTAAAACTATATATAAGGGGGGGGGCCATGTCCCGGGCCCCTCGCCCCTACAGTCCGGCACTGGGCGTGGGCGGCTGGGAGCCCCGCTGCGGCCGCAGCCCTGTCCTGGGCTGGCTGGGGGTGGGCCGGACCGGAAGATATGCCCGGCAAGTCTCAGCTGGCTCCAGGAGTCCCTCGGCGCTCCGGCCCTCGGCAGTGGGTGGCGGGGCGACGGCGGACGGGACGGCGACGGGCGGAGCAGCTGGTGGTGCGGCTGGTGGAGCAGGCACGGCGGGCGCTGCGGCGGCCGGCGCAGCGTGGGGGGCCAGGTAGTCCACCAGGCGGTTGAAAGTCTCCATGTAGGCCCCCCATGCCTCTTGGCGCCAGGCCAGCGCCCGCTCCTGCAGCTGCAGGTGCTGCTCCGCGACCTCCAGCTGCCGTCGGTGGATGGCCAGCAGCTGGGGGTCCGTCGCTGTCGGCTGGTGGTGGTGCGGGGTCCGCTGTCTAGCCCGCTGTGGGGCTGGTTGGTCCTCGGCCGAGGGGCTGGCCTGGAGCGATGGTCCCGGAGGGCTCTCCGGGACCACTGATGCCTCGCCGGCGCTCTCTTCTGGTCCTTCTGATGGTGCAGGTGCGGGACACAGGAGAGGAGGGGGGGAAGAAGAATGGAGACAGGCGTTAGTGTGGGCCCCAAGCCATGGCCTTTGTCCCCCCAGCCCTGTGCTGCAGGTTCCCCATCCCCGTCCCCGGGAGATGCTGCTGTGATGGATGGGGTTCAGGGGTCCCCCTGCCCTGCACCCCGTCCCCTGGTGGGAGCGACTCTCACTTCACCCCGCAGGGTCTGACAGCAGGAGAGGTTTCTTAGGCCACAGATGCCCAGTTTCTCCCAGGAGTGACAGCACCAGCTGTCGGAAGACACAGTCCTTCCAACCCGTCGTGGGGAGAAGACCCCAAGGGGGGCCCCTCTGGGATGCAGCTTTCCCCCTCCTCAGGCTGGCTGCCTTCCAGCTCTCCCTTCCCCTAGCCTCTACCTGTGGCCCCCGCCCTCCGCCCCCTATTCAAAGCCAGCTCGGTTCCTCCCTCCTCTTTGTTCAGGGCAGAGGTGTCACCTGCCAGCTGTAGCCCCAGGATCCTCCTTTGCCCCTGGGAGCTATTCGGCTCTTGTTGCTCATATGTAGCCTGAGTCTCCCTTTTGCACTCCCCCCACTCCATCACATGCTGCTGCTGCTGCTGTTGCTGCTGCTGCTGCTGCGGGGTGTCCCACCCCCTCCTCCCGGGGGCCCCTTGAGGTTCCGCTCCCCCCTGGCCCGGGGATGGGGCATGGCACTGTTGTGCGGGGTGGGGGGGGGCAGGGGCTGATGCACTGCTGTGAGGGCCATGGCCCTGCTGTCCTTGGGGCCATGGCCATGTGAGCATGTGGGGGGCCCTGGACACATATCTATTACCCCCCGCCCCTCAAGCCCAGGGGTGTACACCAGAGGGGGGTACCTACCTGTCGGTCCGCTCCCACGGTCTGGAGATCCCCGGGGGGCGGAGGCCCGGCTGCTGCTCCGGGATGGCAGGAGGAGGATCTGCAGCCCGGATTCTGCAGAGGAGGAGCCCCCCCCTCCCTCCTCCTGCCGCGATGTCCCGGGGGTGGGCTCCGGGGGGGGCCCCCGGGGTGCGGGGCTTACCTCCAGGGCGGACTCCGGCTGCAGGGCCTGCTGGGGCTCGTCGGCCGAGGTATCAAGGGTGGCCGGAGGGGAGGAGGTGTGCCGGGGGCCCAGGATGTCCCTGAGCTCCCTGTAAAAGGGGCAAGTGACGGGGGCGGCCCCAGATTGGCTGGCCACATCCCAGGCCCGGGAGTAACCCTGCTGCAGCTCCTTACCTTACTCCTGACGTGATCAGGAGTGCGGGCAGGGTGACCCCGGGCAGCCAGGCCGTCGGCCAGCCGAGCGAACGCATCCGCGTTCCGCCTCTTGCTCCCCATTACCTGGAGCACCTCCTCCTCGCTCCAGAGCCCCAGCAGGTCCCGCAGCTCGGCCTCCGTCCAGGAGGGGCCCTGCTGCCGCTTGCCAGCCTGGCTGCCCTTCTGGCTGGGCTGGCTGCCCTGGCTCCCCTTGGGGGGGTCCCTTGGGGGCGCTGGGGGGCTGCCGGGCAGCCATCGCAGCTGGGTGGGTGGCTGAGGAACGTGCAGGCTGGCCGCGTGTCTGGGCTGCCGCCTGCATGTTCCCTCAGCTTCCTGCACAGGAAGGGAGGGGGAGGGGACCTTTAAGGGGCCGCTCCATGTGGCCACCATTGAGCCGAGGGGCTGGAGAGAGCATCTCTCAACCCCTCAGCTGATGGCCGCCATGGAGGACCCGGCAATTTCGATGTTGCGGGACGCGCAACGACTACATGGTCCCTACTTCGACATTGAACGTTGAAGTAGGGTGCTATTCCTATCCCCTCATGGGGTTAGCGACTTCAACGTCTCGCCGCCTAACGTCGAAGTTAACTTCGAAATAGCACCCAACGTGTGTAGCCGTGACGGGCGCTATTTCAAAGTTAGTGCCGCTAGTTCGAAGTTGCGTGCATGTGTAGACACGGCTAAAAAGTGTTCTTTCGAAAGTAATTCAAAAAACTGTGGAGCTTCTTTTGAAATCACTCTTCCTTTCCCGTTTCAAGAACAGTGCCCCCTTTCGAAAGCTTCTTTTGAAAGAAAATTTGTAGATGTTCTGCAGGGCCCTTCTTTCCAAAGAACAGTCTTCATTTTCGATCCCTGGCCTGTTCTTTCAAAGAGCAGATCGCTGTTTTGATCCTCTTTTGTGTATGGATGCAGTCTTTCAAAAGAAGTGCTTTTGGAAGAGGTGTTCTTGAAGGGCTTCTTTCGAAAGATCTCTGTCGTGTAGACATAGCCATTATGGTCTTTGACACTCTGCTTTAGCAATGGGCTCCTACTTCTCATATTGAAAATACTGGGTTCTGTTTTTATTTACTTTGGGAATGTTTTGAAAAGTACAAAAAAAAAACCGAGGATTAAACAGCTCAGACACTTTCACACAAATTTTCAGAGGTTCAGGTAAGCCTATGAGGATTAGAACTGGGTCTCCTACCTCCCAGGAGAACTGTGACAGAACCTTAAAGAAGTGGCAGAATGCACTGCCAGTAAATCAAAAGTGAAAGTAGTAGAAGTCTGAGAAAGAAGCCAGAGTGGTGCTCTGGCATGACTTCAGCCCTGCAAGTCAGAGCTCTAACCATTGGGCTGCAGAGCCACTCTTGCTGTCAGCCAGTGAATTATCTCTACCCAGTGGAACAGAGAGAGACTGAGAACCCCACCCATAAGTACCATATAGCCTAGAGGTCAGGGCACGCTTCTCTGTTCATGCACCGTATAAGGTGGAAAGGGAGTTTAAACGCTGATCTCCCACATTCTGGATGAGTGTGCTAGCCCCTGAGATACTGGCTGTAAAGGGGGACAGCTTAGGTGCCTATTTCCAGGAGAGGGTTCACAGCTGAGAATACCAAGCAGAGACAGTTGCTTAAACCCAGACCAGAAGGAGGCAGCTAACTCCTTTGGAGTGATGGAGAATAGGCTGTAGCTCTTTTGCATTTCCTGCTAGGGAGCTTAGGTGGCTCCCTGCTCAGGTTACTGGCTTTTGTGAATCCCATTTTTAGGTGCCTTACTCTCTCCATATGTTGCACAAGGAGCCTGAGTCTCTAATGTGGGGTAATGAATTCCACTAGGCAGCTAAAAGTTAGAAAGTGCAATGCTCAATGTAGTAGTGCCTATATCCCCCAGCCCAGAGTGCTGTTAGAAGTCGCAGAATTTGGCCAGGAACATATGTGCTCGTTCAACTACCCTATGCTTCCCATCCCCACCAGAGGACTGAATCAAGTGGGTGCTTCAAAGAGCAAAGGCAAAGAGAGCCAACTGAAAATGAACAATGAATTCTGCATTTCCTAGTATTAGATCATCTGTGGGTGTGTTCTGGTTCAGTAAGCTTGTGTACAGGTTACCAGGAGAAAGGTAAATGGAGTGAAAAGCTAACAGGAGAATTGGGAGCCCAATGCCAAAGCAGAGAGTCACAGATCACAATCAGAGGGAGGAAAAGAAAGAGCACCTTCCACACTCTTCTTGGATGGCTCCTTGCCATTACTCTCAGCTTTATGCTGTGTTTCACTGTAATAAAAACTGGAATGCATGTATTATTACATGAGTAAATGACTTCCAGATGTGTTTTCTGCAGAGGCTTTTGTATTGAGAAGGCACTGCCATCTGAACCTCTAACTTTTTTATATTTTTTTCAGAAATACAGGGAAAGGCATAGAAATTTTAGACCTTTCCATTATTAGAACTATACCTCCTCACTTCTTACTTATGAACATACCTCGCACACCCAAACACATACCCCTTTCCCCTGCCCCAACAATTAAAGACCCATCTCTCAAATGTAACATTTAACAAGAGCATACAGCGTCTTTGCTAAAAGGCAGAAGGTATCTACCATTGAATCAGTACATTAAAGTGATTCCAATCTCCCCACTGTATCAACAGTTTAATTTAGCAGGCAGTTAGTGTACTGATCTTTCTATTATCTCAGAGCTCTATTTCCTCTGAGCACCCTAATTACTTGCAGAGGAATGCTTTCATTCACGTATTCTTATACTGCGAGATACATTTCGACTTTTTAAAAATCTCCTTTCACACCTGCTGACTCTCTGCTTTGAAACCCCTAATGCATGCATATGGGCTAACGTGGAAATTGTTCACAGCACTAGCCTCTGGAAATTTAGATCTCTCTAGCAAAACCATGTGGTGGTGCAAGAAGAGTAACGTAGTCTGTACCTGTAACAGGAAAGTGGCAACATCAAGAGAGAGCAATAAAGAAGACATGAGCAGGACAGCACTTTATATCTGGGAGGGGCAGTAGCATGTGGGAATCATGTGTGACTCAGAGCCATAGGCGCTGGAACTAGGGGTCCAGGTGATGCTGCTGCACTCTCTGGCATGAAGTGGTTTCTAATATATAGAGGGTTTACAGTGGGTCAGTGTCTCTCTGGGTCCCCCTGTAAAACTGTTCCAGCACCCTGGGCAGAACCATATTCCAACTGCTGGGAGCATTTCAAGATCCCCTGAAGCAATTTTCCCCAAGCTCCTTCTGGCAAATGCTCAGAGAGAACAGTCTTTGAATTGCACTGGGAGATGATCTTAAAGGAGATAGTAAGAAAAATACAGTGGGGGGGGGAAGTCAAGGAGAAGTGGGGTCTGGGGCAGAGGGTGGATGTTCCTGGCCCTCCCCCAGGCTAGAGGTGGCACAGGGCAGAGCCTCGTGGCCAGTGCCCCCCGTGTCTTTCTTCACCAGTTGCCTCTGCTACATACAATTGCCCTTGTCTAATTGCATTATTTTAGCTTCACTTCTACACCAGAAACATTATGTTTATAAATGTGACAAAATAGCTTTTGGTCCCTTTTCACCAAACATCTGATCTCCACTTCACCACGCAGGCTCTCTCTAGATAGATAGCTTGCACGTGTGCAGGCACATGTTTATCCGTCTTCCCCCCACCCGTCATCAGCCTGTAGAAAATGGAAGTCCACATGAGTTTTGAAAATTTCTTTAGGCCAGTGTTTCCCCAATGGTGTTCTGTGGAACCCCAGGGTTCCGCCCAGTGAAAATAAGGATCCTGTGAGAAAATTCCATTACAACAGCTGCTGACTCCTCCGTGTCTCCCTGCCCTGCCGCCGCTGAAACAGTAGAACTAAATTTAATTGGTTTAATGGCTGGCAGGGCAGCGGGGGTTGGATCTGGCCGCTAAACCAACTGAGTTTAGTTCCATTATTTCAGTGGTGGCAGGGCAGGGAGCTGCAGAGAGCCCCTCACTCATCTTGCTACCCCGTTGGCCACGTCCCTCCAGTGGGTGTGGCTCCGCTCACCCCTGCCAGCAAACACCTCCACGCCAGCCTTCCTTCCCCTGGGCACATGTGGCTGCCCAGCGTAGGCTCCCCAGACAGTGCCACAGATGGGTTAGTCTGAGGGGCCAGTTTGGGGCTGAGGTGGGTCATCATGGTGATGGGAGGGTGCAGGTTTAGGCCTCAGAGGGGTTAAGCCTGGGGATGGGGGATGGGTTTGGGGGGCCAAGGGGAGCAGAGTCTGGGAATGGGGTTCTGTAAAATCCTTCTGCATTTGAAAGGGATATGTTGCTAAATAAAATCGGAAACACTGCTCTAGGCATTAGATGTCTGAAGGCTGCCCTGGAGCCAATGCTGCATTGTTGTCAGCTCTGCTCCTCCAAGGAGGAACCTGTTTGTAATTCTCCCCTCCCCATCTTTGCTGGTGTCTTGGGGAGGCTTTCAGGGAGTCAGGTGTCTCAAAGTTTGTCTTCAGACACTGGACTGCTGATCTCATGCTGAATGCATAACAAAGCAGGGGCTTTGAAAAATTGCTGTGAAACAGGCCATGTTTTTAGCTGAATTAATAGTTATTAACCGTTTTTAAAATAACAGAACTTAACTTTGTAAGGATCTCAATAGTATCTGCCTGTCTCATGCATTCCACTGCTGAGTCACACAGCCATCCTCTCACCAGATTGTCAAGATTACATTTTATGTTTTGGTTCTTAGTTTTCTAATTATACATAAAATGTCCAGGCTTAGCAATTTATGGTTATTTGTAATGGGATGTAATAATCAGAATTTTATATTAGTGTCCTTTTCTCTGAATTATATAAATGGCTTTATGAACATCAGGGAGTTCCAGCTCTGCCACTGACTCAGTGTGTGTAAAATCAGAAAAGTCACTTAATCCCCCTGGGACCCATTAACTTCTCCATGAAAATGAAGATACTGAACTCACACACCTTTATAATATGTGTCAGTTGGAAAGTGCTAAGCATTGTTGTCACCACTGTGACTAATTTGGGCAGCCTGGCCAAGTGTCTGGACTAGAGCACTAGACTGGGCCTGAGGAGAGCAGTAGGCTGGGACTGAGCTCTGGCCTGCTGGGTAACCTTGCGTAAGTCACTTTCTCTCACTGTACCTCAGGTTTCCCAGATGTAAAATGAGGATAATTTACCTCCTTTGTAAAGGACTTTGGGCTCTACTGCTGGAAAATGTTATTTTAGAGTTAGCGGCTATCTTAATATTATTTCTCCCCTCCAAGATGCAGCTCCTTTTCTGTAACATTAGTTTCCCTTTTTACCTTACAGGTGTCTTACCCTGCTCATCACAGAGAAGCCTATCTACTTCACAAAAATGGGGCAGAGGCAGGAGAACAGACAGCACCAGCACAAGTCCTGCTTCCACAGTCACTCTTATTCCTCCTTCAAGGATGCACTCAGAAAACACTCCCTACTTTGCAGAAACTTTGCTTGATCTTCGGTCATCAGTTCCAGAAAAGCCAGGCACACCCAGCCAGCACACCCCAAAGTCAGACTTTCTTCCCTCTAGCAGTGTAGCTTCTGTGGAGACTCTTTACTTCTCTCCTACCTTCAATGTCTTTGATCCTTTGGGGAACAGCGTGGCAAACAGGAAGACTCTGAATCCATCCCCAGCTTCTTCTGAACAATTCCCTGGACCTAGTACAACCACCATACTAAACTTCAATTCCTCCACACCTGGTAGCGTGCAGACATGTAACACAAGTTCCCATCTTTCCCCAAGCCCAGGTGAGTTTGTGCACGCCACTTCTAATGAAAGACAAGGGTCTAATTTGCATTCTGCTTTCTTTGTTACTGCATCTCCCAGTCCGCATCTGCTTTGTAGCCCTTGCAAAACATGTATGCAGTAGTGACAGCACTCAGCTAGGGATGTTCGCCTTTCAGAATTTAAAAGATATTAAGAAAAAAAAAGCTAGCAAAGGCTCCTCTCGTGCTGCAGGCATCCTCGTTGTTGCTTAGAGTGAACGCAACACCAAATGTTCAGAGCTAATTAAAAGGTTAGATTAATATTAGCTAGAAGTTAAATTAAGTACGATCTTTTCTTTAAATGTTGATATTCAATATTAGGTACTCCAGGCCAAGACATAAGTCTAACATAATGAAAGTGGTGACAAGCCTATCTGTTTGACAGAGTCTTTGAAAAAGCTGTAATGTAGTTGTCTGTAATTTAAGTGAATTTAGCGCATAATGCTGGATTATCAGTGCTGGGGTCTGAAATACTCCAGTTAATCACAGAACATATACAGCATAGTCAGAACAAGAGTTTCCCCAGTCCCACCTACATTACTCAACCCTGTCCATACTGGCATTCTATCTCTATGGCCCTTTTCATTGCTGAGTTTCTCTGCTGAGACTGCCAGCAAGAGGGTTTAGTAGTATCAACACCATTACTAGGGTCCGGAGAGAGACCGCAAACTCACTGACCTAAACCATTGAAAAAACACCAGATAGTTGTTAATGATCTGGGATGTATCTGAAATTAGTGATTTAGGCATGAAAGGTTCCTTATCCCATCCTTAGTCTCCTGAGCTCACTTATCCTGTGACTTTTGTATCATACAGCATATGTGTGACACACAAACAAATGAAACCCCTTTTGGTTTCTTCTTGTCTGAGAAGTTCTTTCCAAACAGAAGATGTCATGAGTTAGTAATCTTGTGTTCCCACCCATGGGAGTTTTTGGGTATCAGAAGAAACCACTAAATGAGAAGATGGGATTAGAGAAGGAATAGCTCCCTCCATTCTACGTAAAAGAGTAAATGGACATAAATCAGACAACAGGAATGGTAATGTACAGAAACCTGCGGGAGAGCACTTCAATCTCCCTGAACATTCAATAACAGATTTAAAAGTAGCAGTCCTCAAACAAAGCCATTTCAAAAATCAAATGGAGAGAGAAATCTCTGCGCTGCAATTTATTTGCAAATTTGACACCATCAACCAAGGATTAAACAGAGACTGGGAGTGGCTGGCCCCTTACAAAAGCAGCTTCTCTGCCCTGGATGTTAACAGCTCCACATTAGATTCCGACAATGGACCATCCCCCACTGTCTGATCTGACTTGTTTTTTCCTCTTTTGATGCATACTACTGATAATCAGCCATTTGCAACTTGATTGAATAGACCTTGTCAGCTCTGGCCCTCCCATTTAGTGGGACCCCACTCTTTAAATACCCTTCTGGAAACCCGCCCCCCATGCATCTGATGAAGCTGGTCTTTGCCCACAAAAGCTTATGCTCCAAAGTATCTGTTAGTCTATAAGGTGCCACAGGACTTCTTGCTGTTCCTTCCATTTTAGTCAGTGCTGTGTTCTGAAGGTTCACGTGTCAAGAAATGCTTCTCATTGCTGATAAAGAGACAGTTACTTTGGAAAGTAGCTGTTTTTTAAGTTTAAAATTGGCATTTCTTAGACTTTCCTGCTTAGGTTTCTAGAATGTTGTACACAAAGAATCAGTCTTGTGTCTTGAAAATATAAACAAAAATGCAATCCTTTGGCAATATCTTGAAGTGAATTGCATTAAGCATTATTCCCCTCTTCACCTCATCATCCCTATATTGCGCCAGCTTATTGTTCTGACTAAGGAGGCTGGCTGGCCTCTTGACTTCCAGAGTCCACCCATGCTATTCCAGCATGGTATTCTTTCTTCAACCCTAGGGGCTGTGTGTGCTGCTTGCCAAGTGCTGGAGTCCCTAGCAAGTGAAGGTTGGCTCACCCCTCTGGACTCAGTCTTGCCTGGCAATACATAAACAGTCTAAATCACAGAATCAGATTAATTTTAGCATTCTCTGCATATAATTGTTTTGGGGAGTGTGGAAAGCAAGATAGATTGCATCCTAAGGTGAAAGTGATCTCCTTGAAGAGGACAGAATCTCTATATAAAGAAATTCTATTCCAGTAAAGAGTCACTTCTGCCCAATGAAATGAAATTGATGCTACCAAGGAGAGCCTAAGTATTTTCCGAAGCCAGTTACTCATGGAAACATCAATTACATAGAGCATCTCTTCATGTCAGAAAATGAGCTTTGTTTCTTTAAAGTCTGAGCTGTTTGGTGACACAGTCAGACACCCAAGTATAAGAGGGATAGCTGAGGTAGTGTGTATCTTCCAGGAGGGATAGCTCAGTGGTTCATGCACTGGTCTGCTAAACCTAGGCTTATGAGTTCAATCCTTGTGGAGGCCAGTTAGGGATTGGGGAAGATCATGTCAGGGAAGGTGCTTAGTCCCACCAAGAGGGTAGAGGACTGTACTAGATGACCTCCCACTGTCCCTTCTGGCTCTCAGAAGCCGTGTCTATACGTGCATGCTACTTCGAAGTAGCGGCACTAACTTTGAAATAGTGCCTGTCACGGCTATACGTGCTGGGCGCTATTTCGAAGTTAACTTCGACGTTAGGCGGCGAGACGTCGAAGTTGCTAACCCCGTGAGGGGATAGGAATAGCGCCCTACTTCAACGTTCAACTTCGAAGTAGGGACCGTGTAGTCGTTGCGCGTCCCGCAACTTCGAAATAGCGGGGTCCGCCATGGCGGCCATCAGCTGAGGGGTTGAGAGATGCTCTCTCTCCAGCCCCTGCAGGGCTCTATGGTCACCGTGGGCAGCAGCCCTTAGCCCAGGGCTTCTGGCTGCTGCTGCGGCAGCTGGGGATCCATGCTGCAGGCACAGGGTCTGCAACCAGTTGTCGGCTCTGTGGATCTCGTGTTGTTTAGTGCAACTGTGTCTGGGAGGGGCCCTTTAAGGGAGCGGCTTGCTGTTGAGTCCGCCCTGTGACCCTGTCTGCAGCTGTGCCTGGCACCCTTATTTTGATGTGTGCTACTTTGGCGTGTAAACGTTCCCTCGCAGTGCCTATTTCAATGTGGTGCTGCGCAACGTCAATGTTGAACGTCAACGTTGCCAGCCCTGGAGGACGTGTAGACATTATTCATCGAAATAGCCTATTTCGATGTTGCTACATCGAAATAAGCTATTTCAATGTTGGCTTCACGTGTAGACGTAGCCAGAGAGGTATATCTTCAATTATATTATTCAAAAACAACAAGAAGTCCTGTGACACCTTGTAGACTAACAGATATTTTGGAGCATAAACTTTCGTGGTTAGACTCGCTTTGTCTTTGCCCATGAAAGCTTATGCTCCAAAATATCTGTTCGTCTGTCAGATACCCCAGGACTTTTTCTGATTGTACACAGAGATTCGCGCTCTTCAATTATATACATGTTTCTATTTTAGATAGTGGTATGTAGGTATTATCAAAATATTATCAGTAGCCTGAAGGCAAAAATCTGTTAAAATGTCTCCTTTCAGAGCCTATAGTTATTTGTGTCACTTCATCTTTTTTATTTTTACCCTTCAGGATAAAATAATCGCATCAGATTTGCTTTTTCACATAGGAGGGGGGATCAGAGCACAGCGATGCAATGATATCTGGCATCAGTAAAATGTCACAGAGAAAAGACTGAGTGCTAGGTTGTAGCCAATATTCCCTCTAATTTTTTATGGCCATGTGCTGAATAAATTTTGTTACATGCACCAGTAGGGATGTAAGGTGTCACAGGGGTAGGGCAAGGCGTTCTGTGTGTGAGATGGGGCTCAGGGCCAGGGCAGGGAATTGGGTGGGGTGGGGGGAGAAGTGAGGGCTCTAGCTATGGGTGTGGTCTCTGGGGTGGGGCTGGTGATGAGGGGCTTGGGGGTCAGGCTGCCTAGTGGCTGGGGCAAGAGGACTTCCCTTGTCCTCTTCCCACTGACAGCAGCTCTTGACTTGTTCACATTGCCACTTATCCCCTACCTCTTTCCTTTCTAGGCTCCTGTGGCTATGCACTTGCATAGCCTTTTATAGCCTGCTGCACAGCCCAAGGCTTAGTGGCACCTTAAGTCATGACCCATAATAAAGATCCTTTTTGGCATTCTGGCAGCATAATGAAGACAGAGGTTTTCAAAAAAAGGCAGCTGAGGATTCCTCCAGCTAGCTTTACATAACTGTCTCCTTCTCAGGCCTTAAAGGGGGGAGCAGGTGACACTCTGGTGATCCTCATGTAGTGTAATGAACTCTGGGAGCATTACAAACGTAATGTAGAGCATCCTAGATGCTGCTCTAAGATACTTCAAGGACCAAACAAGTTCTCACCTGGCCCCTAGGAGAGGGAGGATGATTGTGAAGTTGGCATACAGTTACCTTCTCATGTGTCCCAAGGTGTACTGCTTGTGCTCATCTGGGTCGTGTCTACACTAGCCCCAAACTTTGCATGGCCATTTCGAAGTTTACTAATGAAGCGCTGAAATACATATTCAGCGCTTCATCAGCATGCGGGCGGCCGCGGCGCTTCGAAATTGACACGGCTCGCCGCCGCGCGGCTCGTCCTGAGGGGCTCCTTTTCAAAAGGACCCCGCCTGCTTCGAAGTCCCCTTATTCCCATCTGCTCATGGGCGGCCGTGAGCCGCGTCAATTTCGAAGCGCCGCGGCTGCCCGCATGCTAATGAAGCGCTGAATATGCATTTCAGTGCCTCATTAGTAAACTTTGAAACGGCCATTTGCGTGGCCATTTTGAAGTTTGGGGCTAGTGTAGACGTAGCCCTGAAGATTTAATCTTCAGCATAATGTCATTGTAAGGCTGTAGACATGTCAGACCTATACTCTAGTTGCCCTATAAGCTCTGTGCGCTCGGGTCATGTGTGAAAATCAAGAATTGTCCTACAAATTGTGAAATAAGTGATTGTCCCACCTTTGAACTGGACCATTGTGGTCTGCTACAATTTTATTACCAGGCTGGATGTTGTGACAGGTGCTTTTTGGCTTGTAAATCAGAGAAGCGTGAAAGCTGTTTGGGTCTTGTGTCGAGTACAGAATGGGGTCTGAATGACCTGTGTAACGCTTACATTTGCTAAACATCAATCTCAAAGCAACTGAATAGATATTATGGGAAATGTTTCACCCATGGCTGCTCCTGAACATTTGCTACATGTTTGATCAGCCATTATGAGGCTCTGGCTTTTGGCCGCCCATCTCTGTCAGCATTTCTCCATGAACTCGGCTCCTTTCTGTGCCTCTCCTCCCCAAAAGATGAACGCTTCATGGTTCTCCAGTGACAATCACCCTATCCTACAAACTCAACCAACTGCTGAATAAATTCCTCCTCCTTCACCCTTAGGATCAATCACCATGACCTCTTATCAAGTTGCTAAATACTAAAAATAGGCTACAGGAATTGCTGAAGCCCCACAAAATATAGGGTCACCCCAGAATTCACTTCTTCAGAAGACACAATATACAGTCAGATGTGATTTGATTGAAAACGACATTTATTTCCAAATGTTGTGGTGGTGACCTAAGAGATACAGTAGTTATACTGAGCATGAAAGCATATATACCAATGCCAGCGTTGCCAGTTCTTAGCAAAGTGTGGTGTTTTATCTTAAAGCCCTTATTCCTGAGCTATGTCTACACTGGAGCAATCTGTCGACAGAACTTACTGGTGGAAGATGTCTTTCAACAAAACATCTGTTGACAGACCACAGCCACATATGAAAGCAGACTGCTGTGTTGATTCACTCTGTCAACAGAGAGCAGCTGGACTGTCTGGCCGCTGTCTCGACAGAATGGCTGACCAGAAGCACAGCAGACAGGGGAAGTCCTGTCTGTCGAAAGACAATGTTTGAATGTTTGTTTTTCTTAAGCCACTCAAAGGCCTTCATGTAGTGAACAAAGATGGGCCATGACTCTGTCATGTTTATTAGCTTATCTCTTAGATCCACTTCCCCTACCCATTGTCTATTTGTCAGGGTTTGCTGAAAACTCATCATAATTTTTTCCAATCAAAAACTAGGTTTTTGATGAAACAAAAACTGTGCAGGAAGTGTCCACTTTTCTCAAAATATTTTTATTTAATTGGATAATGAAAACATTTTTGATTTTTGGCAGAAATGTTTGGGGTTTTTGATTGCTAAAGCAGAAGAAAATGATCTGTCAAAAGATACAAATTTTCCAAAGCAAACCCTTTTGTGTGCCTACCAGCTCTACTGTTTGCATCTTTTGGCTGTGGCCAGGTCTACACTAGAGGAGAAGAATCGATGGTAGATATGCAGCTCCAGCTTTGTGAATTGCATAGCTGGAGTTAACGTAGCTGACATTGATTTTCTGCACCATCCCAAAGTGACTGTGAGGCATACTAGAGTTGATGGGGACACTCTCAGAATTCTGTTTAGCGTGTCCTACTAGATGCACTAAATCAAACCCTGGAACACTGATTTGCAGACTGTCAGCTCTCACATAAGTATAGCTAAGCCCACAAGCCTTTTAGGCCAAGGGCTGTCATATGTGTCCAGCAGCCAGCACAGAAGGACCCCAGGGCTCATTCTGGTCTTCATGCACTTCTTTATTGTAATTTGCTACAACTAACATTACTTTATGCAAAGACTGTAGAATTTTCGTTGTTTCTCTTTCACATACATTTTAGATTCGACCAGCTCCATGGCAACAACTTCCTCGTTTTCCACCTTTTCCATCTCGTCCCCCGATTCAGTTATTCCAGAGAACATAGTTCCTCCTAAACTTAAGCCTTCCTGTGAACTTTCCAGCTCATCATTACCTCACAAGCGCTCCTCTTCTGTTTGCCTTACTGAACTCAAGGACAGGGTCACACAATCTTTTTCTTGCCATAGACCTCAGGAAGAGGAGAGTAAAAATACTAGCATCCTGA
This sequence comes from Carettochelys insculpta, assembly GCF_033958435.1. Taxonomy (NCBI): domain Eukaryota; kingdom Metazoa; phylum Chordata; order Testudines; family Carettochelyidae; genus Carettochelys; species Carettochelys insculpta. Next base: position 282,098,782 of record NC_134137.1, on the reverse strand, counting down.
ATCTTCTTCCAGATAATTCAAGACGTGGCATTGGTAGAGTGAAGAGTTTTGAGAGCAGAACTCTCCGCATTTTTGGCAGGAGTTGGGGAGCATTTCGTGTGCAGAATGCAGGTCCTGTGGCTAGCCCCAGTCTACCTGCTGCTGGAGGGTCCCCTGAGATGGACACTACCCAGGAAGCCATGGGCACTTTGGAAGAGATAAAAATTGCAGTTTGGGGATTCCGAGAGGACATACGCAATGTGGTCCAAGAGCTGCAAACCATTGGCAGGCAGATGGAAAGCCTGGTGGGGGACATGCAGCATATGAGCAAGTCCTTGGCAGCTTCCCAAACTGCTAAGAATGCCCCATGTCAGAAGTAATTTTCACAATGTCTGTGTCAAACTTCCATGCAGCTTTGTGGTGCCTTGTCCCAACAATATTTCATCTACAGCAACAGCTCTCTTTTTTGGTGTTGAAATAATTACAAATAGAAATGAACATGGCTGTTCTTTTCTTGATGAATAAATAAATAAGTTTAATTTTTGCCTTTTGAGTTTTGTTAACATTTAGACTACACATACCAGGCACTTTACAAAAGTTGGTCTCTCACATGGCAAAAGACAAAGTTTTGTGCATGCGAATCTGCCAGAGATGCGGTTTAATTGTCAGGAATGAAAATAATACGTATCGTGAGGTTCATGCAGGAGAACACACTGGATCCTGTTGCAAACTTGCCTGTCTTAGTGGGAAAAATAGCCGCAGGTGCACCTTGTGAAGTACCACAGACAGAGTACTAGAGGCTCCCAGAGGCAACCCTAGGAAGTAACCTACCAGAAGGTGGTAGATTTACTGACCAAAAGAGATGTAAATTGACTATTCACAGAAACAAAACATTGAAGGGGCAAAATGCACCACTAAATCAACCAGAAAAGAGAAATGAACAGCAGACCTAATATTTACCTCCACAAAATGAAAAAAACCAGACTTATAGCTACCACATGTTCACTACTTTTTCAAGCTGACTGTAAACTCTACCATATATATATATATATTTAATATATATAACTCTCTCTATATATTAAAAGCACTAGACCCCTCTTCCTTCCAAGGCAATGAGGATTTAACCCCTGTCTCCTTCCCCACTCTGTATCTTTCTAAGGGAGAAGGTCAAGCTCACGCACCTCCAATTTTACTTCACAAGGTGGGACCAAGTTAACCTCTCTCTCTTCCTCCCTCAGAAATAGTTCACAGCCTTTGCCCTGGTTTCAGGCCAAAACCTAAATAGTTGGATTGGCTGGTTGCCCTGGAACCCTGCTACTTACAACAGGTCCACTCTAAGAGACGGTGTGCCTAAGGAGTGGCTAGCAACATTAAATGGCGTTCTCAATTAATTCTGCAACTGGTTCAAAGAAAGTTTGCTAGCCCAATTGCCAGAACAAGCCTTCAGCTAAAACTAATAAAAAAAACCCCAAATCTTCTAGTCCAACCCATTCTTGCCAGCAGAACCCTGGCTGTACATGCCCAAAGGCATTAAAATCTGCCTGGAGAACTCAAGATGACTTCAAATCCAATATTTCAGAGGAATATGGAACCAGAGGTGTTGATTGGATGCATCTTTTAGGGGCCACTTATGATGCGGTTTCTCTGGAATCCTAGCTGGAGTTCAAACTTCATACTCTTCATTGGGATCCCCAGAGGAGGATGGTAGTGCTACTTGCCCTTTGTTGGAATTAAATGTGTCCAGTGGTGCAACTGCAGACACTGGGAAGTCTGACTCATAACACTGAGCCTAGAGGGGCAGTGTAGGAGGAGGGATTCAAGCCCTTACTGGAAGGATGTCACATACATGATTCAGTCAGATCATCTGGCTCAGTCCTGCTTAGCTGAATGCAGAAAGTGCTGCAGAACATGATGGTGATAAATCAGGTAGGACATCACAGTAGACCTTCACTTTGCATGGACTCGACTTATGTGTTTTTATATTAATGTGAGTCGAGTCCACAGGGGACCCTGCTTTCTTGTACCCCACCTTGCTGCTTACCCCCATGCTGCCAGCTGGTTCTGGAGCTCCTTAAGAGGCAGCTCCTGCCTTACAGCTGTCTAGAGCTGCAACACCGGGGGCGGAGAGGGACAGGCTCAGCTGGAGCTGCCTGAGACCAAACCACACCGCAGCTGGAGCTGCCCAGGGCTCCAGCACTGTGTTTGGAACTGCCACTGCCTGAGCAGTCTTGGGTCATCTCATACCCCGGCTGGGTGGCAGCAGGGGCACCATGGCTGTTCCGCATGGCTGGTGGCTGGATTAGGAGGTGCCGTACCCTGCCACTAATCCAGCCCCCACCTGCCTGCAGGGGGAACTGGAGCCACTGGCTGGAGCAGAGGCACCAGCTGCCCACTTCCCCAGCCAGGGGAATTGCAGGGATTGCCACCTCCCTCCCCATTTATGTGAAATTTGATATGCAGTACACGGATGTTGCCCAGGACCCAACCTCCACATGAATTGGGGTTTTACTGTATTTTATGCAAGCTAATATTGAACCAGTGGCTTAGCAAGGTATGCGTAAGCCCCTTGCAACTGTAAGAGCAATCTTTTAGATGAGACAAAGAGAGAAGACTGGAATTCTTGCTGCTCCTTATAAAAATAAAGGTCAGTAAAGGTCACCCAGTGTTCTGAACAAAATTCTGCTACCTGCTGCCTACCTATAAAGTACTCTCCTCACAGTTCCTCTTGGAAGAGGTACACTTCACTTCTTGTTGTCTAGTTCCTTTGTGCTGGTAGTGGGGCAGTCGCCCCACTCTGGCAGGAAAAGGGCTAAACTCAGCCCTGAGAGGGGACTGAGGTTGAAAGAGCCATCAGCTGGGGCAATTATGTCTGCAGATAATTAGGGCCCAGCTGGGGCTGTGTAAATAGAGGGCTCCTTGGGGGTTCTTGCATCACCGAAGGGCCTAAATACTCAGACAGGCAAACCTGCTTAATGCCAAACATTGTTTGTCGCAATATTTTCTGACCTTATCCAAGGCTGCCCATTAAATGGGTGACCTTCCTCAGAGCGTGGTGCTTGGCATCACAGGGAGGCGCAGCCAGAGTTGTGATCCTTCCACAATGGCCAGTGAATCAGGGCCAAGCCCTGTGGGAGAGCACATGCTTCACCCTTCAGAAAGGCCTTGCAGTGCCCACTGACTACTCCCAGAGGCATGCTGGCTGAGTCGTGCCTTCAGTCAGGCTGGACAGCGGCTGGGCAGGAGGGAAGGGGACAGTTGCCCCCAGGCCTGGTGTTTCAAAGGGGCCCAGAGTTCTGGCTGATGTGGCTGCCCCTTTGGCAGCAGCAGCAGCTGGAGCTCCTGGCCCCTCTGAAGTGCCACTGCTCTGGCTGTGCATGGCTGTGAGGGTAGTGGAGTGGGGAGGTGGTGGCCAGCACTGAGCTACTGGCAGCACAGAGGCTTAAATGCAGCACAGAGGCTTAAATGCCCACCCCTTCTTCCCTTGGCTCTTCCCCTTCTGGGGTGTGGAGCCAGGGTCCTCTCCCACCTTGCTTTGGGGCCCAGAGCAGCTTCAGCTCCACTGCCTTCAGGCACTTGTACGTGGGCTGAATAGCCTCTCATCATGCTCACTGTGCTGCTCGCACCTCCCTGACTCTCCCTCTGAAAGTCAGAACAGGGCCCTCAGCCTGGGGAGAAGAGACCAGGAGAGGTTAATACAGAGATGTGTGAATACAACAGAACTGGCTGAAGGTTCGGAGGTCACAGAAGGAGAAATATACACAATAACAGAGGTTCATCAATTTGAAAAACTCGGAACTGGAAACAGAAGTGGAAATGCCAATAATAGACTCAATGTGGCTGATTTCAAGTGGCCATTTAAATGCTGCTTGATAAAGGTCTAATGGGAGAATAACTGACTGATGAGGTTTGTTTGGAAGGGAGCATGCAATCATAGAAAGGGTGGACGGACCTAATCATTACGCTCCAGTGGAAGACACAACTGTGGTTAATCAGAACCTGTCTGGTGTTTATGAATATCTTAAAAGCTGCTGTGGGCACACTGCCTCCCCTTCTCTGGGGAGGTGGGCAGAATATTTCTGCCCTGGCTGCTGCTAACAGAAGCTATCTGACTCTCTGTTTTGTGTTTCTAGCAGATTCTGGTAGATTCCTTTACTGAAGATTTACCCAATCATAGATGTGTATAAGATAAATCCAAGTGGAAGTGAGAACCACTGAAAGGTCAGGGAGTGTGAAGATATGACCATCTGTGGAATATGAAGCTGAAGAATGAACAGGGACTGAGAAACCCAACTTGCTTCAAGTCCTTTACTGCCACTCCAAATATCGTATTGGCTCATGTCCTGGCCAGTTTCCAACTTGGGCAAATGCATGCCCTCAGGTTTCAGCTGGGCACACGGCTTTTCATTGATGGTCTTAAACTAAGAGGTTGTGTTTCTGTGTGGTGTTGATCTTTACTCATAGAACTCACTTTTTCTTCAGTTTATGATTTTTGGCAGCATACCTGTATCTTTGAGGAGAAAAATCTAGTACCAACAAGCACAGCTACTTTTTCCAGCTGAACTTTTAGAAATGTAAAAAGCTGAAAATAAAAAGAGAGCTGTAAAGTCACAAAGATAAAAAACTACTTCACCTTGGAATGTTGCAACAAGAAACTTCCCGAGGAGATCCACGTTCCAGCCATTTCCACATGTGTCTCAGGATAACATAAATGCCCTAGAGTCATATCAGGACACACCATAGCCTATGTTCTGATTGCCAGCTTTTAAAGTACTTTTCTTGGCATTCTTTAGGGTTTCCGTCTGTTTATCTTAAGTTCCTGAAAGCTGCAGTGCCTCTCAGCTCTAGACTTGTGTTTCATGCTCTTTGGAACAGATTTATAATTACAGGAGTGCCACAATTGTTCTGAAACAAAAGTTAGTTGCAACTGCAACTCTAGTGTAATAACCTTAATCTTTGAGGTTCACTATTGCCCACTCCTCAAAAAAGCCACTGTGCAGAATTGTGACATGATGGGTGGGGTGTGTTACAGCCATGCTTCAAAAGCTTTATGGTCACCGCTCGTACACACACCCTTACGATTCTAGAGAGGGGGTAGGCACAATCTCTTCTCTTAGCTTCCTTCCTGTTTTCTCTTCCCAACAGCAGAGGGTGAATGTTTCCACTTCTCTAGACTCACCAGCCCTTAGAAAGTAAAAATGGTGGGCGGGGGAGGGCGAGTAATTTAATTTAATAGGGACTCTGGGCTGTCAGGTCTATGCAGCTGACAGCTTGCCGCCCCCAGGTAACACCTTGTGACCCCTGAGGGATGACAACCATCAGTTTGAGAACCCCTGTGATGGGTGGTGGTAGAGAGATGAAAAATATTATTAAACAAAAAGGGATCTTTTATTCTACCTGCAAACATACACAGCTCCAGTAGGTATAGAGATGCGGAGAGCAAAAACCACAGCACTCATATTTTATAAATAAAATACATTGCTTATTTTCAGATTCTCTCCTGATAGTTTAAATACACGTCCAATCATTTTTAAGGGCGACACCAAATGACCATTTCTAGCATCTAGATTAGCTTTGTTTAGATCATTAACATAATTAATTTCATCTAACTCAGACAAATTAGTGTTTCCATGTGGCTCATTAATCTCTGCCTCTTCACCTAAAGAGGCCATGCTTCACGGCACCAATATTATGTAAAACAGCAGCATGCCAGGAATATCTCAGAGTCTGTGCAGGGGCTGAGCATAGCAAATGCACATGGCCTGCTTTTGTCTAGACATGTTAATAGTGTGTTTTGGGTTTTGTAAGAGGCTCAATTTAGATCGCTAACTCCATTGAGATTTGCTGGAATTTCATTCCTACTGAAGTTTGGGGATTAAGAAGTAGGGGTTTATTGGTCATTTTTTCAGAGGAAGACCCTGGAAAAAAGAGGAAGCAAGCACGCGTTTGTGTATGATAATCCTATCACTGCTATTAATTCACTCAGAGAACACAAGAGCCATTTTGCTGATGGACCTTCAAAGGGACCTGGGGGAAAAAAGAGGGATGTGACTCTGTTTCTTCCCAGCTTCTTCAATTTTCCACTCACTTCCTCCTCGGATAAGTGAGCGTGTTTCCCTTGCCAGCCAGGTTGTGTACCCATCACTGGGTAAGGAAGCAGTTATGTGCGGAGCATAGAGTAACTGATTTACCATAAACCAGCCAAGGCTCACACATGTTAGTACTGGGACTGTACCCTGATTATTGCCCTCGATGGCCAGCTACCAGTTTTGCTGCACAAGTACAAACCTTAGAATAGATCAGCCAAGCTGCTATTTGCCTTTGTGTAACATTTGCTTTGTTTGCAAGCCTGACTAAACTGCATGAACGTCAGTTACAGCTTGCTTAGGTAGATCTCTGTGTTAGGTATGTATATGGCCCCATTCCCATTGTGTCTGAGATCCTCTCAATCTGCTAATGCAGGGGTGAGCAAACTTTTTACGTTGGGCCCTACTTTTTATCCCTTTAATTAGCAGGGCCCCACAACCTGTCTAATGTAATCCAAACTGATGGAAATTTTGGTTATGTTCATATGTAAAAAAAAGAAAAGAAACCTTTTGACATGTGTAAGAAAATAAGTCTGTAGAAAGTAAAATCTTCATTGATCGCTATATAAATGTGAATACGCACACATAAAAACAGTAACGTAGTTCAACATTTTAATTAGATGGCCGAGGCTGAGAACCAGCACTGCAGCCCCCACCCCCAGGGGTCTGTCCCCTACTTTGCACACCCCTGTGCTAATGCATATCTCCTCACAACACCCCGCGCAGTAGAGCTGTTGTGGGAATGAATACTGTTACTCCCATTTTAGTCACTTACTAAATGACTGCCAAGGTCACATATGGGAAGTCTCCCCTGCCCTGCCCTGCCCTGCCCTGCCCTGCCAAGAGAAGTAGCCAGAAAGCAGGGCCTCCAGACAGCCAGAGAACATTCTATCTTCTTGAGTTTAATTCCTCTGTTCTGTGCTAATTGGCTGTTGGCTTCAAAATACCCTGTCCCATTCGCTCCTTGTTTCTTCACCTCAGCATCACTCCACACTTGCCCCACCTCCCCTGCCCTGACCCCTTCATGTCCTCTTCCCCCTCCCTGTTTGTCCCGTTTAACCAGTCCTCTCCTGACTAAACCCACATAACACCAATAAACGTATTTAATGTATTACACTGTGGAGCTGACATGCCATTTGCAGCCATCGCATTGTTCATTTAGTGTCCTCTGAAAACCTGCTGATGTGCGGGGAGGGGAAGGGGACAGTTACCCCAGGGCCCAGCAATTCAAAGGGACTTAAGAGTTCCAGCTCCCATGTGCTCTGGTGGAGCTAATGGCTGGGGGATGATGGGCGGGGTGTGCTCCTGGTGGCACTGAGGGCTGTCTTCTTCCATCTCCGCCCCTCGTACCCTCTGCCCTGCCCCTCCCGGGAGCATGGAACCAGCCCCTCCCCCAGCTTGCCCAAGGGCCCACTCTTGGACTGCTCTGGTCCATGCTCCCTGGCGAGTGGTGTTCTAGGTGTAGCCATTGCATCATTCATATACAAGGCTATGATATTTTTTCATGGAGGTTGGGGAAGTCACAGGACATGTTACTTTCAGCATCCTCTGTGAATTCAGCCAGTGGTTGAGAGCTGTGAGGTACCCCCTCCACCCAGTGGGGCACCCGGAGCCCCAGACCACCACAGATGGTGGGGGGATGCCACAGCGCCTGGCCCCCGCTAGCGGTGAGGCTGTAGTTGTTGGCTGCCACAGGCAGCAGGGGTACGTTGGAGATCCTGGTCACAGTGAGCAATGAGAGGACCCCGGAACACCAAGACCCAGAGGGACTGGGGGCTCCCAAAGCTCACCCTCTGTAGGTGGTGTGGGGACCCAGCAACTGAGCTCCCCATTTTTTCATGGATATTTTTGATAAAAGTCATGGACAGGTCATGGTCTCCCATGAATTTCTCTATTGCCTGTGACCTGTCTGAGGCTCTTACTAAAAATATCCGTGACAAAACCTTGACTTCAGTCAATAATCATTCTCATCCCTCCTCTTGGGGAGCATCGAATGTTCTAGTTTGGTGCCCCAGCCACCTTAGTTCCTTCCAGTTGTGAGCATTTCAATGAATTAAGCTTTACTTCAGGGTACTCCTGGATCTGTAGCTAGTTTTTGATTTAGAGTTAGTTCGTTAGTATTTTAGCAGCTAATTAATGGTTTAAGTATTGGTATTCATTTAAGTTAGTTACAAGTCATAATTATCACCATCAACAACGCGTTGATATCTGATACTTCTTTCACTATTTCCTTCCATCTTTCCCTGTCTAGTGTGGAGTGGCTTAGTTTCTGTAGAGTAGCACTGCACCAATCTACTATATCATCTATCCCTTCTCTGTGGGATCTGCCTCTCCTATTCAAACTGTCCGTTATACCAAATACCAGGGTCTTGATTCTTCATTTGTTGTTCATTCTGCATATATGCCTGAATAGTTGTAATTTTCATTGTATAACCTTCTGCAGTAGGTTCTCTTTTGGCTGTATCTTCCTATATAATTCCTCGTCGGTGACTTTCTGCATCCATCCTATTCTCAGGATCTGTTTATAACAACTCCTCTCGAATGCCAATATTCTTCTCTTTGAATCTTTCATTATCGCCCATGTCTCACATCCGTACAACATGGTGCTGAACACACATTGTCAAGACAAGTCAATTTCATTCCTAAGCTAATCGCTTTCCTTTTCCAGATCTTATCCATTGGCTTCAAACTTGCTCTTGCTTTTGCTATTCTAGTTGCTATTTGCTTCTTATAGTCTAGATCCTCATTACGTTGCTCCCCAGATATGTGAACTTCTCTGTGTTCTCTAGTTCAATCCCACCTACACTGATCTTCCTTCCTATTACCTTATCTCCAAATACCATTGTTTTTGTTTTATTGATGTTCATAATCAATCTGTACTGCTTCCCTTCCTCGTTTAGCACCTGCACCAGTTCCACCAGCTTCTCCTCATCTTCCTCAATGATAACTATAACATCCACGAACCACAGGTTGTTCATTCTTTTCCCCTGCACAGATATCCGTTCTACATCTTCCTTGATCTTGTCCATCACTCTCTATAGATACATGATGAAGATACTTGGCAATATCGGAGCTCCTTGTCTCGTACCTCTGCTTGTTCTAAACCAATTTCCCAATTCCCCACATGTTCTCACTGCTGCCTCTGGATTGTCATTGATATCCTTCAACAACCATATCAGTCTGCTATCCACTCCATATGACTCCAGCACCACCCAAGTCACTTTCTGATCTATACTGTCAAATGCCTTTTGAAAATCAATGAAGCTGTGTGAAGAAAAATTTCCTTTTATTAGTTTTGAACCTACTACCCATCAATTTCATTTGGTGTCCCCTAGTTCTTGTATTATGGGAAAAGTTCTGCATAATGTGTCAAAAATAACACAATAAAATCATGCCAGGTTCAATTATTTCAGTATTTTATTTCAAAATACATCTCAGCAAGTATGTCTGTAACAATACAGACCACAAAAGAGTCAGGAAATGTTTTTTGACAAATAGTTTCCTTACTAGGCATATTAATACAGAACTCTGGGAATAAGTCACTTAAACTACAGAACAGAAGTGTATTTCCTGCACCTGTCAGAAGCAATCAAAGCCTCAGTGGAGTCAGTGGTAAGGGAAGACCTGAGGGAAAGGGAAGTGATTGCTTGGAAGGAGGTGGGAAGGGAACCCGAAAGATTGTGGGGTGCATGTGGGAGAAGTAAAAAAACAGTTTTTTTTGGGGGGAAAGAGGGATTTTTAGGGAACTGGGGAGCTTCTCCCACAGAGACCTTGGTTTACTCCAGCTTCTCCCATTAAGTAGGGTGACCCTCCATCCTGTTTCCGCTGGGCCAGCCCCATATTTTGGGCAGCAAGAAGGCGTCCCAATTTATTTTAGAAAAGGGGCTGATTGCCCCATTTTTGGAGCAGTCAGGAGCACACCTGTGCTGCTGCCCCCCAGCTCCCCACAGCTTGTGGGGCCTGGGAGCTGCACCAGTGTGTCTGCTGCCTGTCTCCCCAAGTGGGAGCTGGGAGCCAGACCCAAGCGGCTGCTGCCTGGCTCCTGGCTCCTTGCAGCGTGGGGAAGCCAGGAGCACACCAGCACAGCTGCCACATAGCTCCCCAATGCACGGGGAAGCTGGGAGGAGCACTGGTGTGGCTGCTGCCTCCTTCCCGGTTCCCTGAGGTGTGCAGAGCTGGGAGGCCACCTGCGTGGCTGCCACCCAGTTCCAAGTTACCCAAGGCATGGGGGGCCAGGAGCCTACCCATGCTGCTGCTGCCTCCTGCCTGGTGCCCCAAGGTGTGGGGCAGCCAGGAAGGTCCCACAGGGTGACAGCCCTTGGCAGCTGCAGATGGGAGGCAGCTCCCCCACCCCCCCGTGCGATATTCGGGATAGGAGGATATGGTCACCTGACCGTTAAGTCAGACTCATCTGCCCATATTCCTCTGTATCCCTGCACCCACACCCAGCCACCTCTCCTCCCCTGGACCACAGGTGTCCCTGTGCTGCTCCCTGCATCCTCATGTGGCCCCTCATCTCCTCTCCTATTCAGCCCCTGGCTCAATGCTGTCACTCTGCTAGTTCCTGTTCCGCCACCCCAGGCTGTGCCCCCACTAGCCCTTCTGAGCCAGTCTGAGTAACTCACAGCAGCTCCATGCACCCTACTCTCTCTGTCCCCACCCTTGTATCAACTCACCAAGCCCCATGGGCAGTGGGGTCTAAGAAAGGTAGTCACAGTCCCCTCCCTCTCTATGACTGGATGCTCTGGCCATGAGTCAACTGCCCTCTGTTCATGTGCCACAGCAGTCCCCGGAAGACAAAAGGTGTAACTGCAGTGCTTCCCCTAATAGAATCTATTTTCTGCACAAGCTGGGGGGGAGGGCATAAATCCTGCACATGAACAGTGGTGCATAATTCCCCCAGGAGTCATACTGATATTTGTGCTAGCTCTCATTGAGCTAGTATAAGTGTAAATAGGAGAACAGCTGCAGGGCAGTGCAGGAAGTAATTGTGGGGGCTTATCTGTGTCAGGTATATACCTGCCTGAAATCAGTGGATACATACGTGGCACAGCTTAACCAATGCTCCTACCAGTGCTGCTGTTTGTACTCATGCTTGCTTGATGGGAGCTAACAAAAGTATATGCACACGTGTGGGGGGAACACACCCCTGGCTCATGGTGTAGACATAGCCTTACTAGATATTACTTTGTGTTTGTACAGCACCTGACATAATAGGGCCCAACTCTTGGTTAGCCCTTTGACAATTGGTAATGCCCATGATCATTATTATTATTATGATTAAGTCTATCAAAGAAGGGAGTTAAACATGTTTCCCAAAGCCCACGCTCTAGCCCCTGAGCTCTGAGTCATCCTTTATCCCTTATAAATTCCAGTAGGCTTATAACAGGTTTTCCTATCTACACCAGGGGCTGGGCAGTGCTGACTGAAATCCCCAGTGTAGAAGAGGCTGCATGCACTCCATCAGTGTCGCAAATGGTATCTGATTTATGCAGTACAGTGACCACAAGCAGGAGCTGCAGAAATGCCAATTTCAATTAAAAAAAAAATAGAAGCAAAGATTTATTTTTGGTTATGTGACAGGAGGAAGATTTCAGCTAGTCACAGCCCAGGGAAATCAAATGTTCTCATCTCACCTGGGGACACGGAGGTACTTTTGGATGCTAAACATGACCAGCTGCATCACTCCTTTCCTTCCCAGGCCACCTTGTTCAAATAATGAATACATTTCCCTGCATTTGAACAAAACCTAATTTCACCAGCATTCCCAGGGGTCCCTATACCTTTCAGACACTTTCTCTTGGAAGATCATGTATAATGGGGCCAGATCTTCAGCTGATGTGAACTACCATAGTTTGCTGAATATCTGGCCACTTTTGTCCATTTCTTCTGTAAAATACTATGGACAGTTGTGGTCCTTGACTTATACCAGGGGTCTGCAACCTGCGGCTCTTTAGTTCTTTGTGGCTCCCAACACTATAATCACAAAGTAAAAAAAAAAAAAAAACCCTCCTGATTATGTTTGACAAATGGTGAACATCTACAAACCCAACATATCTGAATAACAAAACATTGGAGAACTCCCCCTTCAATATGTGCAGTGCATCATGGGATATGAAACTGTATCAGTGTTTTGACTGTGTTGCTAATAAAGCCTTGATTTGGAAAAGGAAAAGGAAGCGTGTGGCATTCCTGATGTGAAGGGCAACATGCATTTTAAGAAAGAGCACTGAATTTAAATGTGGAGTAAAATTGGCATAATTCAAGAAGGTTTGTCAGTGAAAGCCAGGAAGACAGTGGTACAAACACAAACACATAAAGTGTGAGGAAATAGAATATGTAAAAACTTTGTGAACAACCTGCATTACAAATCATTGTGTGCTCTTATTAAAATAGGGATTACAAAAAGCATACTTTGATGCTATTTATTAAGGACCATCTTGTATTCACCCACATTGTCAGTCTTGAATTATTGATTTTTTTACTGAATTTGAAAAAATGATTCTTCTTGCTCTTTTGGTTGCTGACACATGACATATACACTACAAATAATAATAATAATAATAATAATAATAATAATAAAAATAATAAATATGCACTTGTGTTGAATCTTCATCATGGGTGAATCAAACTTAATGCCTTTCCCAGAGCTCCTCCCAACACCTCAGATCATTAAAATGGAACACACCTATGTAAATTAATGTAAAACTTCATGGACTTCACATTGACATATTCAAATGAAATGCTAACAGTGAAGAGCCTCCTTGGCTTGGACCAAATCAGCTGACAAAGCTTAAACTTCTGCCTGACTGAGAAGTCATGCCCCAGCAGAACAGATAGTCTGCACTAGATTAACAGGAAATCTGATTAAATTCATCAGGACCGGTCAAAAAATTCAAGAGTTGAAATCTTCTCTTAAACTTCTAACTGGGCCAGAAATCTTCCTGTGCACTAAAATCTTCAGAAGTGCAGCATGAGCTAGGTGGAGTCTATTGACTCCTTGAACCTAAAGCCAAGCAGCTTGGCTAATGGACTTTACAAGCTCCACTGCCTGCATCAGAAGAGTTTATAATTTCCAGTGCAAGTGGCTCTCATCCAGAATTGACAGACTCTGTCAGCCGTGCACATAGCGCTTGTAACCTCCTTCTACCTGAGCAAGTCAGCCAGCAGACCTGAAAGCTCCACCACCTGCAACCGCTCAGTCTGAAGATTGTATGCTCTTGTACCCAGAAAGGTTTGACTGATAGAGCTTATGGGCCCCACCCATGCATCTGTACCCCAACACAGCTTCTGAACTCTGCCACACTTTTAGGGCATGACTTTCAAAAGCACTTAGTATTGGCCTATCTTTGCTCCTACTGATATTCAAGGGGACTAGTGCAATTAGGCTAATACCTGATTCCAACCTTGTCGTCCACTGCTGTGAGTAAAACACTCAAAACTCCATGGCAAATAATGCTTAAATAGCTTCTAGCTTGATCAGAAATCGTGCTTTGCGCTCGTATCTCATCAAAGACACTTGCATAAACCAAGTTTGAAGTTTCTAGGCCAAGCCATTTTTGAGATATCACATGGCCAAGAAGTAGTAGAAGAATTTGCAAAAAAGCAAAGGACACAGTTTATTTTTGAAGCACAGTCTCCCAGACATGGCTTGTTCAGTTTAATTCTAAGTTAGTCAGAAATGTTCTTTAGTAGGCAAAGAACGCACATGGAAAAATGGAAGCACAAAAGACCATTTGGTGGAAGGACTTTAGAGGAGGTCCCAAACCTGCATGCAAAGTTATGGAAAGACTGACAGTATATACCAGGGGTCAGCAACCTTTCTGAGGCACAGTGCCGAAATTTGACCTTTTGTCCTCTACGTACGGTCCAACTACCGGTGATACTTTAAAAAGTCACTAACAGTCCTACTTACAACAGCTGCATTAATAAATAAATGAAGATGTAAAGTTTTACCGTTTAGATGATGATTGGTAGCATTAGCTGGTCTTTTGTTAATTCACAGGTGACGTGGCTCCTGGCTGCCTGGGGGAGGAGGAGTGGGGCGGAGCTCCCGCCTCATGTGCCGATGAAAATCAGCTCACGTGCCACTCTTGGCACCCATGCCAGGGTTTGCTGATCCCTGCTGTATACACTCACACATACTGTTTAGTTATATACACACACTCTGTATAGGAACCTCTTGATTTTATGAACTCTGATTTTTAGAGGACTTTGTTTTATCCAAAATATTGGTGTGTTCCTCAGCCTGAGAGTAGATTATATTCACATACACTCCTGATTTTACAAACTTGCCATTATAGCACCAGTTCTGGGAGCTTGCAAACCATTGTAAAGCTGGGATCTTTCACAAGTCTGCATCTCTAGAAAAAGGGCCAACGCTCCAACTCATCGCAGTGTCTCTATATCACACCGATCTTTATGTATATTTGTATAAATATGTCTATAAGTATACCACTGCTTTTTTATCTGTTTTCTCCCTTTAAGAAAAGGGCTCAGTCTGACATCTATATATTAAAAAATAGAGTTAAGATTAAAGACTTTAGTGTTTACCTTACCATTACTCTGGTTTGCTTTTAATGTCACGAGCGATTCCAATTCATATTTTCGTCTGACCTTGTCCCCATCGATACAGGCCTTACCTTCAGAGGAAAAATATGAAGTACTCTCAGAGGATTCCCCACTTTCAGGGTCACATGGCTTCTAGCAAACTCCATTAGGAAGCCACTTTCAAAGCTCATTATTTGAGACACTTGCCTCTAGACTTATGTGCTAGTTGTTTGACATGCATGCCTCAGTGGGTTCAGGACGTATACTGAATACATGCATAATGATTGCTCCCTTTCATCCTCATGGCACCAGGATGAGTTCTGCTTAGACTCAAGTCACTTCTTGTTATCTTTAGTCCGAGGGCAGATCAGAGTCCTACCTTACTGTGGATCATAGGAAGTTGGTTAGGGAATCCCCATTTCTCCTCCCTTTCATTTCATGGGATAACAGAATGGGTGTAACCAAGTGGCAGAGTCTCCTCCAACTGATGACTGGACTGTTGGAGAGCCTGCGTCATGCATATCCCATACTACTACTGAGACGTGATTTGAGATTGTTCCAGGATCCAGAGGCAATGGATCTATCAGCTTTTGGAAAACTTCTAGCTACCCATTAATATACAGACATCAGTGATACAAAAGTGGATCTTACATCTGCTTTCCTCCAAATGGTCAGTAGTAAAATCTCTTCATTTGGTTTACCAATTAGCGGCGAGCTTCAATGTCTTTTCTTGCCACCAGTCAGAACTTGAGAAGACTTAAGGTTTAGAGATAAGATGAGAAATTTCACTTGTTTTCCTTGGCTCAGAAATTAAATTATTTTGTTAGTCTTTAAAGTGCTACACGACTCCTGGTTTGTTTGGTTCAGAAAGGTGTTCTAGACCAGTAACTCACAACTTTTCTACTCTACTGTGCCCCTGCCAGAGTCAGATTTGTCTTGAGTGTCCCCAAACTTCACAGTACTTAAAAACTAATTGCTTACAAAATCAGATATAAAAATACAAAAGTGTCACAGCCATACTATTGCTGAAAATTTGCTGACATTATCATTTTTACCATACAATTATGAAATAAATCAAGTGGCATATAAATACTGTGCTTATATTTCAGTGTATGGTGTATAACTCAGTATAAACAAGGCATGGCATGAAATTTTAGTTTGTACTGACTTTTCTAGTTCTTTTTACGTAGCTTCGTATAAAAGTAGGCAAGTTGTGATGCCCCCCTCCCCAATGCTTTATGGAAAATGGGTTATGAATATAAATATGTGTGACTCAGATATGCCTTGGACAAACTGTGTTTTGCAACCTATCATTTTTAATGTTATGTCCTGTTGAATCTGTATATCATATTTTGTGCAGGTATCATTCTCGCATGTCAAGTTAGAAATATGAAATGTATATCTGTTTATAGTTTAAATGAGCTAATGAAGGCCGTTACTGGTGTCCCAACACTAACAACTGGGTAACCTGATGTCTTGTAAATGGCTTTATTTGTCTTGTAGGTCTGGGAGTTGATTGGTCTAGAAAGACATGTGACCATGCCACCTGGTGCAGGTTTGCATTTTGGAATTCAGTGGGGGATGATAAAACAAAGGATTCCTGCCCAGGGTGGCAGTCTATTTAAGCAACGGAAATCTTTCAGCTCTTTGTCTTCAGCCTGCTTTGGAAGTTGCCAGACACACACTAATGAGAAAGACAAGTGCTTTACTGGAGACCCAGGTGAGGATAGGATCTTTTCTGACCTGAAGCTTTTACCTGATATAAAAATGGCTATTTAGGGTAAGAACTCAGAAGTAACTAGATTCTTAGCGGAGTAGAATTAGCTATGTATTTTCTCTTTTGTTTCATTGGGTAACTCACTTTGATCTGCTTGATTTTATTTATAACCACTTAAACTCTACTGTTTTGCTTAATACGAGCTCCTTTGTTTATAACTAAGCCCAGTGTAAATTGTTATTACCTGGGGAGGTCTACCACTGTGTGTATCTCTTTTTCTTTGATGAAGGGAGCTTACCTAATGAGCCTTTCCTGTGCCAATCTTTTGCAGAGAGAGACAAATTTATTTGGAGGCTTTGATTCCTGCTGGGGATTGATTTCCTGGGTGTTGTTTCCCAGAGCTGTACCTAGCTAGGGCAGATATATCAGTGTCTGCATTGCTTTGCATGGGTGCTGTAACGCCAGCTTTGTGCCTTGTCTGGGGTAAACCAGAGGATCTGGCTCAGCAGTACAGGATGGTGGGGAGTCCCAGAGAGCATGTGTCAATGGCTTGATCAGCACACCGGGAACATCCCAAGGGGTCTTCTGTGACTGCATCCCACCACACAAGTATCTAGATGAGTTGAGGTACACTCTGGAAGACCTCTGCATACCGTCAAAAATGCAAGTATTCGTCACTGAGACCCATTGCTCCAGAGTGAAACTCATGCATGGCTGAGGGGACCAATCTGTGGTAGAGCAGAAGAATGGTGCAGGCTTGCCTTTGTGACCTAATACGAAGGGAAGGATAGGTGAACGAATTTTCCACGTGCCCAAAAAAAGTCACTCCACTTTCAAATTGAAACTGCCAGTTTGTTGCCCACGTAATCTGGTATCCATCTTCTAGCACTGAACTGTACTGGAAGTGTTATAGGAAAGAGCTCCCCCTCCATAAGGCATCTTGTTACCATCTTGCATTCTTATACGCCACAGGAAAATTTATCTTTCTCATTACATGTCCTCAACAATGACAATCAATAACTCTTGCTATTATTCTGGCCACGGTAGCTCCTGGCATATCTGTATCCATTCCATACCTCATTTTATTTTTTTTTAAAGCAGGGAGTTCAACTATCTCAACAAAGGAGGTTGAACGCTCAGTGATGGGCAATGTGATGTTTTTGAAATGACACTGCCATGCAAAGCAAATGCTCTGCTTTATTAGGACAAAAGGTGGTGAAATACTAACAATATGTTATTGTTAACAGGCAAAATAATTCTCAAGCCTTCCTTAAATCTTTTGTAAGTGCTTACGTTTACTTCAATTATTCCTTGCAACAATGAGTTCTATAAGTGAAATTAAAAGAAAATTATTTTTTGTCATGTTCTCTTAGCCTCCTTGTCCCCTTATTTGATCTTGTAACAGAAAAGTCTTTGAAAGTCAGGCACTTCTTGACAAGCACTGGCATAATTTACATTTTGATAGCACACTTCCAACTGATGGATTCCAAAGCATGCTTTAAACTATTCATAATGCAGCAATCGTTACACCTGGCTCTGTGATAAGGAGCATAGAAATACTACCCAATATCCTTAGGACAGAAAGTGAAGATGAATTTTGAAATTAACAGATTTCAAAGGGAATTTTAGTGGGGTATAATGGAATTACCCCCATTGGATGTGACCAGAACAGCAGTCAGGATTCCTCGTGTTATAAAATGTGCCTTATGATCTTTCATAATGACAAGTGTTTGGTATCTCATGTTGACATTTCATCCAGAAGACAGCACCTCCTGCCATCAAGAACTTGGTTGGGAATTGGGATCAATGATGAACCAAAAAAACAAAAAAGAGTTCCACTTTCCAACTTATCAACCTACCCATACCACTTCCTGCAGTACTTGGTTGTCCCTCAGTGTTCTCTCATCAGATTTATAACTGCTTTTTGCCTTGGGTTGGTGTCTCATTAGATGTCTGACAAAGTGCCATATCTTCTGCTGGTGCAAACTGAAAAATGCTACTGAGGTCAATGGAGCTACATCAGTGTATGCCAGCTGAAAGGATCCTACACATGAGGTTATAAGACATTTTAAAAATTGGATGGCAAGAACCATAAGCAACTTCAAGATTATGCTGTCTTTTCATTATAGATATTAACGTATGGAACAATTCCATCGAAGTAATCAGACACTGGGACTGGGCTGATTTTTTTATCATTTCTGGAACACAGTGCAATATTTCGTCTCTCTTTTCTTTTAATTAAACTTACCTGCCTTAAGCCTACACAAACCTACATCTCTGAAGAGAGCTCTGCTATAATGTAGGCACCAAAGAGTGGTCTTGAATTTGGCCAAATGGTTTGTTGATTTTTTGCTACTAATTCAATTGCTGGAGCTTTAGCTTCAAATTTCTTTTTGTGGCTGCATCATGCAAAATTTCAGGAAGGACAAAAATTATAAAAAACAACAAAGAAAAACACATGAAAAAAAGAAAAAAAAAGAAAAAGCTCATGAAAGCTCATGCTCAAAACTTTTCTGTTAGTCTATAAGGTGCCACAGGACCCTTCGTTGCTGTTAAAGAAAAACACAGATGCTCTCAAAATTGTGTTCAGAACACTTGACTCAACTACAGACAGCAAAGTTGTTTAATAGTATGTCACAAAGATGAAAACTAAGGGAAGGCAAAATATGTGTCTTCAGAACTTTTCATCCCCAAAGTGCTTTAAAGATATATCTATATCAATCGATGTTTATATCTGTAGAGATATACAGCTAGAGATATAAAATCAGTCATCCACCCCTGAAATGTGGTTTAATACTGCGCAGTAAAGCTACAATACTGTTTGGGTGGGGAAGAGAGGGTGCCCCACCCAATAAACCACAGCAGGAAGGCAAAATGGGATTGGAATATGTCTTTGACAGTAAGATTAGCACTTTTATTATTGGGGAAAATTACCTGGGAATTTAATGGATGCAAGTGCAAAAGAGCTCAGGTTTTTGGTTTTTGTTTTTTTTTTCCACAAGAGAACACCACAAAGGTTATGTCATCACTGCAGTTATTTCAGACTCTAGCCTTTGTATAGCTCTTAACCCCACTTCCAGTGAAAATCCTAATCCAGGCAAGCAAGCACAACTGAAAGCATAGTTTGAACCTGGGTTTCACTTCAGCATGGGCAGGCAACCCATCTATTTTGCAGTGAGAACACAGGCTAGTCAAGACCAGGCACTGTTAGTTTTCCAGTTTTATCCTACGATTTCTCCTGGGCTGTGCTTTCTTTTCCAACTTGTCCCTGTTTTTGCACTGCGTATTAATTCCACGTTCCCCTACTATCTGTCTGCTGCATTCACAGCTTTTAGGCAGAGATGCCATTCAAGAAATTCCTCCACCTCTGCTGCCTGTTAGAAGCTGACACCAGCCTTCTGGTACAGCTGGTGTGATATCAGTAAGACCCGTGGAAATACTTACACACAGACGCCCAGGAAGAACACAAAAGGAAAGAAACCATACTCTGCAAATGAATCCATAGAGTGGTCCGCTGTGACATCCTGGAAATCACCCAGATCAGCCATGGGTTCTGTCACCTCCTGCCCTGTAATCATGGGGCACTATGGCTCAGATCCCTGACTGCAGCAGCCTGCCCACAAATATAAGGTCTCACCTGCGACTCCATCAGCCTAGTTATTATTTGCAGGTTGACACGAACAGCCCTTCCTGTCCTGAGCCTCACCAAATCCCTCCTCCCCAAGTTCTCACCTACCAGACACTTGGACTTTTCCACTGTGGGTTGTCGCCCCCGAAGGTGTGAGGCCAGCCTCCCCCCAGCTGGTAGATACCCACACGCCTCACAGTTTGCACGCAAGAGACCTGCTGGGTGGAACAAATAAACAAAAGGTTTATTTAATAGGAAACCACAGGTACAACAGGGGATTTCCCCACTTAGACTCAATGTCTTTACGGTAACTTTCATAGCCTCACTGTTGCGTTCTCCTGGACTGTACAGAGGATCCTTCCTTGAGTCTGGCTTTGTGTCCCTCCCTGTCTGATCGCTCACGGGCCTGCTGTAAGGGGGAGTTGAGCTTTATCAGCACAGTTCTCTATATTCACCAATAGATGCATTCATAGCCTGTACGCGTAGCTCGTAAAGCCGAAGGTTAGAGTTGTACTCGGTATGTTTTACGGCACCCGAACATTGTACACAATCAGTGGATTCACCTGTTTGTTCTTTGTGGTTCAGCCCCCCGTGTTCCGCCCTTGGTTGGTTTGGACCCTGGTTATCACACCCTGCTTGAGGCACCGCTAAGGAGAGATCCTGCTACAAATCTATCCTAGTACATGGGCTGCTACACCACCGTTGCGCATGCAGCCACACAAGCCTGAAACAGCTAGGGCAGTAGTCCCCAAACTTTTTACCTCACCCCCTCCTTCACCCATGTCTGTGCCCCCATCCCACCCCAGAGCCGGTGCCTGGAGAAGAGCCACAGCTCTGGGAGGGAGGATGTGGAGAGGGGCAAGGGTGGGGACTGAGGCTGTAGCCATAGACAGGGCTGGGAGCAGACCCTTGGCTGGGGCTGGCAGCCAGTGCCCTGGGTATTGGACTGGCAGCTGGGCCCAAACCCAGGACAAAGGTGGGTGGTACTCCCTCCCCAGCCCCTGAAGGGGCAGGCTTGAACCCCTGCCAGGCCACCCTGACCATTCCTTGATAGGGGCGCATATCACAATTTAGGGAGCTCTGAGCTAGAGTATTGCAGTAGAGATTCTGTGTTCCTGATAACTCTGCAGTGAAGACATGCCGTAAGTTCACAACAGTCCCAAGGACCACGTTAGGGCACTGAGTCATTCCTATGGAAGAGGGGCCCCTACTGAATCGTCAGTATTAGATCCTGCAACATACGGGTTTCCCTCGGATTTCTTCCATCCAAGCACTGTACTGCTCAGAACTGACATTACTCAGCTGATGCCATCACAATCAGATTTGCACTCACTGGCCCAGTCCCACACAACTGAGTGCCAATAACCCAACTGTTTTCCATATTTAAAATGACATCTGCACACATGGCAGCCACTCAGCCCAGGCAGGTTTGACTGGTTTGAATTCACTTTTGAAAAATAAATACGAATGTGAAGAGGTGCTGAACTCAACGCAGCCAGAATCAAAAAGACGCTGAAACCAAATGGTAGAAACCTCCAACTATTGCTTTGTCTACACTGGCAATTGAGCAGGTGCTTAAAATATCTCCCTCCCTCCTCTGTCCTTCCTCCTCTCCCCCTGCTCTGCCCTTCCTAGGACATAAGCTTTGCCAAGGCAAGTACTAGTGTAAAAAATAAAGCAAACACCACTCATTTTTGCCTGTCTTTTAGTTATATGGCTGTGTTAGCACAGCCATGTGGTTAAAAACTACGTAGTGTAGACATAGCTTGCGTCTTGAGAGAGCTGCTCAGGAGACAATTGTAAGCCCTTGCAATTACAGGAGAAAAAAGGCTTGTATTAAGATACTTTTGTGTGGTCCTCCATCCCTAACTATTCATAAACTCTCCTCATCTTTGCGTTCATTTTCTATGCAATCTCCCTCTGGGCTTTGTATTGAGAGCTTATTGTTGGAATAGGGAGGACACACTTCCAGATACCAGACAGCTTTATCAGAAAGACCCCTCAAGTCACCCAGCCCCTTCCTTCTCCTTCTCTTGTCCCATAATGGCTAATAAATTGTTCCCTGAAACTTATTCTCCAATCTCAGCCTTCGAAAGACTAATCCACACTCTAACAAACTGCTAATCTCCTCCTCATATTCAGGCTCAATTTCTCTTAACTCAGTCCCCTTCCATACTCCCTGTTACATCCAATCATCCCTCCCAGAACAAACTCTTTCCCTCCTTGCTATGTACCTCCTTCAGATCTTGTTGGTGATTACCATACATGCCCTGGAGGAGTTGTTTGGCTAAAGCCTTACATATTTAGTTCTAATCTTTCCTCAAATCAATTCTTATGCCTTTTAGTGCATTTTGTTGCTCTTTGAATTTCCAGAATATATCAGTTTTTGAATTTCCCGAATATATCAGTTTTACAGAAAGCTTGCAGCCCATCAAAGCAGAGAGTGCTGGATGCCGGGTAAGGATCTGAGAGTCAACGTAGACAGCGATATTACCTCAGAGAAGATACCCACCCCCATCTTTGATTGCACACAGAAGGGGAAGCTTATGAATGAGAGAGTAGGAGTTCTGGCTTAGAACATGACAGCTGCTGTTTATCCTGTCAGCACCTTAATCTTCTGGAACTGCAAGGCTTAAGTTGTGGCATGGATCAATTGACCTTCTATTTCATGTAATCTTCCTGTGGACCTGGCTGACAGCGTTAGATAGCCTCATAAAAACCACATCAGTGCAGACCTGGGAGGGACTTTGAGAATTCTTAGGGAGAAAGGAAAGAAATGAATATGTTTCCTTGGCAAACAATATGAACACAGCAACGAAGGGTCCTGTGACACCTTATAGACTAACAGAAAAGTTTTGAGCATGAGCTTTCGTGAGCACAGACTCACTTCATCAGATGCTGGTCTGTGCTCACGAAAGCTCATGCTCAAAACTTTTCTGTTAGTCTATAAGGAGCCACAGGACCCTTCGTTGCTGTTACAGATCCAGACTAACACGGCTACCCCTCCGATACTTACTATGAACACAGAAGTTGCCACAGAGGAACTGACCTTGAGTCCATTTAGTCCAGTGTCCTGTATGACAGTAGCCAGCATCTGATGTATCGGAGGAAGGCATGAGAACCTCAAAGTGGGACAACGTGGGTATGGGTGGTGAGTTCTGTGGGCTTGTGTTGCCTGGGCTCCAGGAGTATTCCTGGGTCAGGGGCCGGCTTCACCAGAGTTCAGGGCTGAATCTCTCCCCTGGCCCCATCTGCTGTCCCAGATGCTCTTCTCTGGTGCACCCCCTGGCCTTGCCTGCTGTCCTTGGGTAATGTAAAATGGCCCCAGCCCCCGCATCACTGTCACCATCAGTACCGCAGAGCTTGAGTGGCTTCCCACTGCTTGTTCCATTCAGCTGGCTGATGTCCCAGAGGCCCTTTGGGGGACAGGTGTCTCCATGCACTGCCCCAGCCTCACATGCCCCTGTGGCCAATGGAAAGCTGCAGAGACAGTGCCTGAAGACAGCAGCATGCAGAGACCCCTGCTCCCACCTAGGACCTGCTGCCAGAGGGGGATGCCCCAGGTAAGCATTGCATTCCCCTCCCTTCCCTTTTCCTGCACCCCACCCCTTCCCATAGCCTGTTCCTGACTCCCTCCTTTCACGCTCCAAACTCCCTCCCACACCCACTCCTGGCAGCTCTCTCCTGTATATATCAAGTGGCATAGGAGGAAAGGCCTTTCAGGCAGGGAGTTCTCAAGGCAGGTCGGGCTTAATGCTTTAAAATGCTACTCATAAGCCAAGAGAAAGCCGGTCCAGATCATAGAGCACTGGTGTTGTGAAGTCCTAGAGAGTTATGCTGCTCACCAAGTGGGGCAGCTGTATTTGGCATTACTTTCCTCTTCCATCTGCATGAAGACAGCACTGTATGTGTAACCCCCGGAGTGCACGGATGATGGGAGCAGGATCTGCATCTGTAAGAAAAGGCTGAAAGACAATCTCCCTGGCCCAGCATAGCTGCAGAAAAGTCATCCTAACCACATCAAGTCCTCATCTAAACACAGCTGTGGTTTTGACCAGAAACCTAAGCGATGAATTCTGGTAATGCACAGCAGGTACAGCCTCTGAGTCGAAGGAGTCAGCATGATCACTAAGCAAGGACTAGCTGCTCCAACTGGATAGGAAAAGATGGAGACAAAACCAGGTATGTAAAAATACTACACAAACACATGCCACACACAAGTAATGTGGCCATAAAACCTTTAAGCCACACCCACAATAGCACATATTCCCTGCAGAAGACACAGTAACAGCTGGCAACTGAAATTCAACAGCAGCTGGCAACTATTCATTTTGTGGGATTGGCTCACTGTTAAAAGTTGTCCATTAGAGGTCACTAGAACCCAATCACAGCATGAGGGAGCCTTTGCCGAGGGGAGAGCAGACCCTTTTGTGGCAGACAAGATCCTAGGAATAAAATCTCAACTCAGAAAACTTTTCTACAGACAGACAGACAAACAAACAAAGGCATTTCTTCATCTTGACCCCAGGCACAAATAGGATAGAAGAATCTTTAAAAGGAGAAGAATGTGCAGAGAAAAATAATGGGCCATCCTTTTGTTGGTGTGCTTTGAAAGAACAGCGTGATATGAGTGCACCTGTATTGGGAGAAAATGTATGTTATTTTTCCCTGTGAGGATCAGTGTGGATTCCCTGGGCATTCCACACAGAGAGCCCAGAAAAGGGATAGGCTCAGTCAGACAAAGGCAATGTCTTAGGCAGTCAGGCAACGTCCAGTTATAAAAACACCCAGCCTGGTGCGATATAAATCTCAGAACCTGCAGGAGTGTAACTGCTTGCCGGCTATGGTGTAGAAATCAACGCTTCCCTCTGCACGTGCTGTGAAAGCAGCAGTTGAGCTGAGGCTGCCTGAGGGCCATCTGAGCCCCTCACCAGCCCTTCCACCACAACAGGCAGAATTAAGAGCACTCCCTACTTGTCTTGATAATCCGGAAAGAAAATAACGGTGTTGTGACACTGCAATGCAGAGCCATGGCATTCATCTCTCCTTGCTGAGGCATGGCGGCAGCAACATCAAGGAGCCAATGCCCAATTTATTTTTACAAAAATGCCACTCCCCGCTTACAGCACATTGTGGCTAAGGGTTCCCCACCACACCCTGTACTTACATTGGATCTCAGCACAGGGGTGGACGTTTCATCTGCTTGCCACATCTTTTCCAGCTCTTCTACCTGATTGATTAGACACTGAAAGATAGGAGGAGAGAGATTTGCCCCTCAGCCCAACAAATTTTGATGGGTCTGTCTGTGTCCTGAAAGTTCCTGGCACACCTGGGCTATGTCTACACGTGCACGCTACATCGAAATAGCTTATTTCAATGTAGAGACATCGAAATAGTCTATTTCGATGAATAACGTCTACACGTCCTGCAGGGCTGGCAACGTCGACGTTCAACTTCAACGTTGGGCAGCACCACATCGAAATAGGCACTGCGAGGGAACGTCTACATGCCAAAGTAGCACACATCGAAATAAGGGTGCCAGGAACAGCTGCAGACAGGGTCACAGGGCGGACTCAACAGCAAGCCGCTCCCTTAAAGGGCCCCTCCCAGACACAGTTGCACAAAACAACACAAGATCCACAGAGCCGACAACTGGTTGCAGACCCTGTGCATGCAGCATGGATCCCCAGCTGTCACAGCAGCAGCCAGAAACCCTGGGCTAAGGGCTGCTGCCCACGGTGACCATAGAGCCCTACAGGGGCTGGAGAGAGAGCGTCTCTCAACCCCTCAGCTGATGGCCGCCATGGAGGACCCCACTATTTCGATGTTGTGGGACACGGATCATCTACACGTGCCCTACTTCGACGTTCAACTTCAAAGTAGGGCGCTATTCCCATCCCCTCATGGGGTTAGCGACTTCGACGTCTCGCCGCCTAACATCGATTTCAACTTTGAAATAGCGCCCAACACGTGTAGCCGTGACGGGCGCTATTTCGAAGTTGGCGCCGCTACTTCGAAGTAGCGTGCACGTGTAGACGCGGCCCTGGAGAGTCCTGGATAGCTCAACATGTCAGGCAGAGGGTTACAAAACAGTGCCTTGCTGAGACACTATGGTATGAAGACAGAAAATGTCCAGGTATAATCTCTCTCTGAGATTATTATGTGCCCCTCAGGATGGCTGCAAATTAGGCTGCAGTTCTTATGTTTGTCCCATTTAGGACCATTTTAGGTTGTGTAGTGGGGCAGCCACTGGGAGGAAGGGGTTAAAACAGGCTGGAGGAGGCCGTCCCAGAGCCCTGACCAATCAGGAAAAGGCTCACAGGGAGCCAGTTGGAGGGCAGCTTGTTGGGACAGCCTTGTTATAAATTGCTGCTTGGCAGAGCAGAGGGCAATTGTGTCCTGACCTGGGAGGCTTCAGGACAGGCTCTCAGTGGGGGAGAAGCACCTGGCAAGAGCAGAGCTGGGCAGGTTCATGGGAGGGACTCCAGTCTGACACAAGGGCGAGGAGAATGTAAAGGGTCATGGGGAAGTGGCCCAGGGAACTCTGCAAGCAGCTAGGGGGAGTGAAGCAGGGCAGGACAAGGCTACCGCGAGAGGTTCCTGGGCTGGGACCCAGAGTGGTGGGTGGGCCTGGGTCCTTCCCTCCCCCCTTAAACGACACCTTGTCACCAGGGCGAGTGGCCTATACAGACGGGGACTTGCCCCTGAGGGAAGGGGCAAGACCTTGGGGTTCAAATTAGACACAATGCATGTGAGACTGAGGACTGGTGACACCCACTCAAGGGGGCAAAAGGCCAGAGTGGCCGGCACAGGCAGAGGATGGTGTCCTGAAGAGGATGTTGCAGTCTGGTGAGTGAGACAAGTCCAAAGACAGACAGTGGGGTGGAGCAACAAGTGGGACACTGGCCAAAAGAGGGTGCCCTGCAGACAGTCAATGCTAATTCCAAAAGTGACCAGCAGCAGGTGCTGTGGCGGTGAAGTCTGACCCCATTAGTCTGTCTGGCTGGTTATTCCCTTTTGTCCTTAAATACGCAACTAGTTCATATGGTCACACCCCTTCTATTTGCTGCAGCGACATCTCTGAATGCTCCCTAGGAATCTCTGTGGAGACAGTGTACAGAGATGGCATGGCGGCTGGGGGGATGAATAGGATACTTGATGACCTACTGATCATTGTCTTTCTCTAGACGAAGCAGGAGGAGAAGCCTGATTTTCATAGCCCACAGCTGCATCACTTTCCTTTTAACTACTCACAATAAATATTTGCAAGGAATTGTGTCTCAGCGATGACATTCTCCTGTAGTGAATTCTGTGCCACTGAAAGGGTCACACTGACAGCTGCCCAGGCCTGTATTTATTCCCAGTGCAGGAAACAGTGCCAGTTTCCTATACACTTCTCTCTGTCCATACACCTCACCCCTGAGCTGCACGGCGTGAAAGGACTTTAGATTCACTCACCTCTTTGCTCCTTGACTTCTCTGGTCTGACTCTTGTTCCCACGTGATAAAAAGTTTTGTGACCCATCCCCCAAATGCTGGCCAGATGCCAACGTTATTTTACACCGACTGCTGCCAAGCAACAGTCTTCAGGCTGGGCTGGACTAACTCAGAGCCCAGGGCTATTAGATTTTGTGGGCGCCCCAGGCTCTAGCTGTTGCCAAAAATGAGGGGTTTGATGTATGGGAGAGGGCTGACATAGGAGGGTGGGTACGGGAGGGGATGTGGGCTCCAATTGGGGGTGTGAGCTCTAAGGTAAGGGTGGGAATGAGGCATCTGAAGTGCAGGAAAGGGGTCAAGGGGTGAGGAAAGCAGGAGGGGACTCAAGTAGCCGTGCAGGATTTGGGAGGGAGCTAGGGTGCTGGAGCAGGCTCAAGGCAGAGGCAGGGGAGGGAGTTAGGCATTTAGGATGCAGGAGGAAGCTCAAGGCTGGGGTAGAGGGTTGGGGTGTAGGGCACTTACCTGGGGCAATTTGCCTTTGGTTGTGGTGAGGAAACAGGTTCCCAGTCACTGTCCCCCCTCAGCTTCCACTGGCCACAATTCCTGGCCAATGGGAGCTGCAGGGGTGGAGCCTCCATGGAAGGGCAGTGCGGGGACAGAGCTTCCCAGCACTCATTTGACGTGGCTCCAGCCTGGGGGTTGGGGGTCAGCGTTTCCTGTAAACTGAATGCTTGGGTGGGTGTCCAGGAGAGATGCGGGTGCCATCCAGCTGATTAGCAGAGTGCCAACAGTTGGCAGCATGTGTTTCTGTTGATGGTGCACATCCACACATGCCTCAGTGCCCATAACAAAATTTATTCTCCCCAGGGATGGAAAAACATTAGAAGGAACTGTGGCAGGGGGCGTGGGAAGAGCAGGCTTGGCAGCATGTGAAGCCACCTCACCCTCTCCCTCAGGAAGGGCTGGCCCAGAACACGAAGGCTTCAGTGGCTGTAGGCTGGGGCCCTGGTTCTGCAACCAGGTTATGACTGTGCATCTCTATTGTCCTCAGCTACAGTTTAACCCTATTCTTAGAGCAGTGTTTCTCAACCTTTTTTTGTAAAGTACCCCTTACCACCAGTATGTACAATTTTCAGACACGCACATTTTTTTCTACCATTTCAACACATTTGTTTAAACAACTTAATTGTAACTGGTTGGTTGGAAGAAATTGCCTATAGCCAATAAACTTGCCGTTGTACTTATGATTGTGCAAAGGGGCTAAATAAAAAAAAATAGATGAATATAAAATGGCAAAAGTTGTATTCATATATATGTTTATGCAAACATGACTGAACAGTGATCAATGAAATTACAAGAAAAATGATAATTAATTTAATATAAATTTCAGCTTGTTTGGACAAAATCAGATGTTCAGACCTAGGTGTCAAACTGCTGAGGAACACAATTCGATCAATGTTGCTCATACGGTTTCCTGTGTACGACCTTCTTCCAAATCTGCAGTTTTATTCTTTGTTTTTACAAAGAATTGGCCCAGTTTAAACCCTTTCAGTTGTAATTATAAACACTGAAGTAAAATTGTACAAATAGCAATGTTATCACTTACCGCAGAAAACAAGCATAATATTCCAGAGACAGGCACTGCCAACTCCCCACTTTAACCCAATCTCCCTCCCCTCCCCCAGAGCCAGGCACACCCCCACCACTGTAATCCAGTGCTGGCAACACACCAGAGCCACCACCGCCACCATTGCCACTGCCATGGATGTCTCCCTCCAAGCACTAGGGAAAGACTTGTGCACAGACCAGCGCACAGTGCTCTTGCTGCACTGAGTATTTTGTTGCTCAAAGAGCCGCATACAGCTTCAGTGTGTGTTCCCCACCCGCCGCCGGACTTCTCTCGCATACCCCTAAGGGTACGTGCACCATGTGTTGAGAAACACTGCCTTAAAGCATAACCAAGCCCTGGGGCCACCCAGCCTCCCTCCTCTAGTGTTTACGGTCAGCAATCCTTCGTCACCATGAGGACCCATGTTGGGTTTATCCACCCCAGTGTGCTTGAGTACTGGCTACTGAGATGTACTTCCTATTTTCTTTCACCCCACAGCATGGCTGCAAAGGAAACCGGGTGCTCAGCTAGGTCCCAGCTTTGTGATGCTTTGCCTCAATTCCCCCATCCCTCCTCTAGCCAACTCTGATGGAGAGGTAAGACTTCAGCATTGCCGTACTTCTTGGGACATAGAAGAGACAGGACTCGGGTGTTGTGAGCTTGAAGGGCACTTTGTTATGGAGGCTTCTGGACACAGGCATGACTTTTAGCTCTCCCAGATTTTCTTGCTCCCAATAAATTGCGCTTCCCAGTATCAATCCTGACCTGGATTAAGCCATTCTGGAGAAAACTGATGAACGCCTTGTATGCAGGAAAGTGGGGTTAAGTGAAAAATGCAAAGTGGAGGCTTCTCAGAGGTAGGACCAATCCAGCTGTCCTAGCCCCATCAGGGAAAGGAAGAGAAAGCTGTGCAGTTGTTTGCAATACCTGTTAAACTTAGGAAAAATAAGAGACTAGAAAAGGGGAGGAACTTCTCAGAGGAGTCTGAGGGGCTAAGATTGGGTGTAGTGGGGTGAAATGAAGCAAAAAGAACCCCGTGTTGCTTCGGCCCTAGTGGCTGGAGCCTTCTCTTCTTTTTTTGGTCACTCCATAACAAGTAGGACGTCTTCATGTCACCCTCGTATTTGTGAGTCTGTTGATGGCTGATCAGACCAATTGTGGAGCCGCAGGTCTTATCACAGAAGGGGTAGTTTGGGAGCTGTTGCAGGGGTGCTGGGCAGTTTTTGACACTCTTTTCTTCTTCTCCGCCTCGCCTCATCTGCATTGCAATGGGACCTCTCAGGTAGTGCCATCCCTTCATGGATTACCGTTCTGGGCAAGGTTCTCCCAAGTGTTGACATTCATGCTGCACTTTTTCATGTGTGTCTTCAGCATGTCCTTATATGTCTTCTGCTGGGCCCCAACACTCCTCTGTCCTTCCTTCACCTCGGATACAGCACCTGAGAATATACTTGGGGGAACTGCACTGCACCAGCTGACATGGGGGAAAGTGATCTGTCAGCTCTTTGTTCTGCCTGTAACTGCTTGGATTATATGTAAGAACTCAAAGGGGAAGGCCAAATAGCTCCTGGAGTGAGCTGGTGATGAGGCCAATCTGTTGTGCAGTATTCGCTGGCTTTTGGGCTTAAAAATCATCATCCCCATGGGCGTCCTCTCTCTAATTAGAATATGGCAGCACAGCCTCTGAGACAAGCAGACAGGCCTCAAGTGTGACCCTGATCCTCCTCACCCCGACTCTCAGCGTAAAACTAATGAGCAGTTCTGCCCGCGCTCCAGTCACCACAGCTGCCACATCTGGCTGTTCTCCTGGTCTCCTGCTGGATCTGAAATCACTGGTGAACAAATCGCTGTTCAGCGGTGAATGATGAGAGGGGCCCTTCTGAGGGTCAGTGGTTTGATTGCAGGTGGTTTTGAGAGGAGATGGTAGGGACATGTGCCAGGTTGGCGGTACCTCTCCAAGCCCACTCCCTTATCCCTTCCTCCTCCGGCCATGTGGAATCAAAGTGTCGGCACACATTAAAGTGGCTTCTCGTTCGATGAGCTGCGTGCAGGCCAGGCGTGAGCTGGAGAAATTACATGAAATGTGACAGGGGAGGACAGAGAGAGAGACCCTTGCAAAATACTTGTGGCTATTTTTAACCAAAGCAGGGTATAAATAAATAAGTGATGAGCTCTCCTGTGGGAAAATTGCACAAAAATTAAATAAAAGAGAGATGCGACTGAGTGCTAGTTTCTAACCTCACCTACGTTCCTGTGAATCCAGAGCAGCTCCCCTGGTGTGGAGCCGCTGAGCTTACCACCTGGCTTGAGGTGAGGGGATTCTATATAGATGCAAAATGTTAGTACACAGGAGGAGGGGTGAAATCTCATTGCTGCTGATGGACGTAAGAGCCTCTCTAATTAGGGTGAACGTAAGAAGCTGTTCAGCTGTTTATGGGTTAAGACAGGTGGGACAAGAAGAGACACTGCCCGAAATGCCAGGGCCAGTCAGGAACTGAGTTACACAAACTGGGGGGTTTCATGGGGACAAATGCAGAGGACTGGCTGGGTCCTGTTTTGGTGGTGTGGTGCATATGCGTGTGTGTGGGTAGCGCATGTGGCCGGGTACAGCTGTAGCCAGAAACACCAGAGAAGGCAGCAGAAAGGCAAGGACAGGCAGAGGAGCACTTGGAGCAGGACTCTGAGAGAACCTCAGAGCATTTTGGATGGAAAAAGGGATTTGAAATGAGAAACAAGGAAACTATTTGGTTTGCTTCTTACTGTATTTAGGGAAGCACAAGGTGCTTTAAATAAATAGGATTGCATCTGACTCCAACATCAGACCCTGAATACTGGCTGACCCCCAGGGGTTCCCAAACTTTTCGGCATTCTACCCCACTTTTGATTTTTGAGAAACCCTCATGCCCCCCTCCCACCTCTTCTTTACCATCGTCCAACCCCTTTAACAAAAAATTCAATTTGTAATTTAAAATAAACAAAAAAAAACTTGTTATAAAATGTTATTTAAGGTTAAAAATAAGCACAAATAGTTTTTCTTGGCCCCTTGTGGGTGCCTGGTGCTGCTGGGGTCTGCCTGAGCCCTGTGCTGCTAGAGTCGCCTGTCTGAGCTGCCCGAGCCCCCGCTGTGGGGTGGGTGCATGTATCTAGGAATGTGTATGCAGGGGAGTACCAGGTGCATAGCATTCAAATCCTTTAGGGTCCCTGGTTTCCCAGGGCTGGTCTCATCTAACACAGATGAAAGCAGGCCTAAATGAGCCCCTGGCAGGTACTGTTTTTAACCAGTCTAGGCTGGGAGGCAGGAAGGAGCATTTGCAGGGTAGGGGCATTCAGTCTTCTGGCTAGAACATAACCAGGCCTATGCACAGGTGGCATCACCTCACCTCTCTCCTCATGCTCCAGAGATCTGCTCCCACTCATTCAAGGAGTAAGTCAAAGGGAAAGCTGCTCTTTAGTTGCCAGACCTTTCCCCCTCTCTGGCTGTTAGCTCCACTAATTCCACTTCTGCAGCCAGGCTGCACAGAGGCTAATGAAGATGTGAGAAACAGGAAAATCCCTGGGGATAACAGTTCAGGGTTATGACAGAAATCTCTCTCTTTCCCTCCCTGCCTTTCCCATTGCCTCTGTCTCCCACTCTTCCCTTCTTCCACTGGGCCAGACTGCAGCCTCAGGCAAAGCCCACCAAGCCTGGCAAAGCCACTCTTCCCTGGTGCCCAGTCACTGCTCCCCACTCGTTGTCTCTTCTGCTGCTGGTAGAGCCGAGGACTCTTCCTAAGGTGCCTTGGTTAGTGTGCCCTGGCCACAACTTTGGAACAAATAAAGGTCTCCAAAGAACCTATCATTAAGGAGTACCGATAGCGCTAACCCGAGTATTGTGGGTGAGGTTATCAGCACGCCGCGAATTGAAGATTAATCTGTAATTAAGAGGAAGTCATATGGTGAAACCACCCGGAATTCATCCAGCTGGAGTTGGCATCTCTAATTATGGGATGGTGTCATGTTCCATTCCCTCCCCTACTGTTACAGAAAACTAGTAAGCGGGGAGGGATTCTCCTCATGACCCACTCCGTTCTGCTGCAGTTAAATTAAACCCCAAGTTCCCAGGCTGCAGCCCTTTGAGTAGATTTAGTTTTGTTGCACTGACTGCCAGTTTTACCCCAAGCCTGCTCAGCCACCCCAGGCTTTGTGAGTTGGTTCCAAGTTGTACACACGCTCAACCAGCTCAGATGGATAGCACCCACTAGTGAGTCTCAAAGCTTCTATTTACAGAGCTCCTCATTACTGGAGGGAGCAGAGGCTCAAGGTGAAAGCCTGGTGAGGATAGCTGTGGGTCTAACTAACACAGAAGTTTTGCAGCCACCCAGAGGAGACCCAGCTGAAAATTCTTAGAAAGGAAGAGAGATATCAGAGGCCAGGTGCAGAGACAATAGGTAGCCTCATTGGACAGGATTGGGAGTTACAGGGTGGAAAAGGGAAGAGAGCTGAGTACTAACCTGTTTCCATCCAGTTTTGGAGCAGGGACCTTCTGCGTGTGAGGCAAACGTGACAACCGCTGCACTACAGAAACTTGGCTTAAGAGAGTTGAGCAGCGGGGAAAGAGTGACTATTTTCTAGCAACTAAGCCCAGGAACCAGTCCCTTGTGGTCAACCGCATCTAGATGCTTGGTACCTGCAAGCAGCATGCAGGGGGATTGCTTCAGTACAAACTCAGAAGCTACACAGTCTCCTTGGGCTTGTTTCCCAATACACCCACCGGATAGGATAACAGGTCACCTCTTCTTGCCTCAGTGATACCCCCTCGCTTTGGGAAAGCATTAGGGAAGGCAGAAGTGGGGTAACACCCCAATACACATCAACTTCAGGAGGTGCCGCAGAAACGCAGGCCCCCAGCCAACTTTGTGCTGCTGCTGCTTTACTCCCGTCACCCTCCACTGTAACACAGCTGACCTTTGCCTACCCTTTCAAGAGGAAATTTCTTTAAAGTCCTTGGACCTTATCTCCCCTTCGATTACAGGATTAAAAGAAAACTGCACCAATGTGACTTGGAGCCTTAAAATATTTTTTAAAAAGAAGTGCGATAAACCCCCGGCCAGCAGCCGTTTTTATTTAGAACTGAATTCATGAATTTTAACCAAACATTGGCATGTTGGGTATGAATGTGTGATTATGCAAAAGCTCCATTATGTCTGTAATGAAAATTAGGTTCTGCCGCTGAGGCTATATTCAGTGATGACATATCTTTATTATTATTATTTTTTAGATGCATGGTCTAAGGTTATGGTTGCTATGGTGATAAGACTGTTACCAGAGGAGGGAGCTAAGGGTAAATATGTGTGCACACATGTGCTTGTGGGGGGTGGGGGTTGCTGGCTGCCAGCCAGCGTTCCCCGGTGCTCTTTTTTCTTCCTTCTACCTACTAAGGGGCAACTGTGACTCTCTTCACCCCTAGGACTAAAATGCGTAGTGCACAGCCGGCTACTTCATTCTCAAAGTCAATTACTATCCAGCTGCCTTTGGAGACTGAAGGTCTCCATTACCCACAGAAGAACAGTGTGGGCAGTGGGCGTGAGGGCTTTCTGGAGGCTGCCTGTCTAGGCAAGAGAGGAGGTCAAATAATGGGGGCCCTGGGATCCTGAGCTGCCCGTTTGGACTGCCCACAGAAACCAGTCAGCATGTTTGTCGAATGGGCTCCTGTCTGCCAGGCAACTGATTTGAGAGGCCCCCTAGCTGCTGTCAGACCTTCCAGGCATGATGAACATCGGGGTTGGAACTGGCAGCCTAGGGCACAGGGGAAAGACTCTGGCTTCCCAATCATTCAGCCCCCTTCTCCTTTTTTCGCTTTTGTTTTGGAGCACTTGGTCCTCCAGGGAGCTGGAGGAAGCCCCAGGTTCCTCACAACTGTCCCTGCAGATGAAGTCTCCCAGAGTATGTACACACAGGGGTAAAAGACTAATGGCATAGCCACAACAGCCCAAGTCAGCTGATTCAGGGTCCTAGAGTGTAGGGGCCGTGGCGCTAAAAGTCTCTGTGCAGATATCTGGTCCCAGGCTGGAGCTCGAACATGAACATCCACACAGATATTTCATCCCCAGCCCCTGAGTCCCATGAGCTGAAGTCAACTGACCCAGGACATCTATGGACTAGGCTCAAAGAAAGAGCTAACCTTTGCTTCTGGCTTTCAGCCCCTGCCATTTTATGTGTCATAAAATGTGTCATCCCTCCCTGCCCAAGCAGACACAGGGCATGTAGGTTCTTCTGCTGGGATGAAAGCATTAATACCAGTACTTCAGAACCAAACTGGTCACCTAGATTAATGGC
This sequence comes from Carettochelys insculpta, assembly GCF_033958435.1. Taxonomy (NCBI): domain Eukaryota; kingdom Metazoa; phylum Chordata; order Testudines; family Carettochelyidae; genus Carettochelys; species Carettochelys insculpta. Next base: position 282,063,465 of record NC_134137.1, on the reverse strand, counting down.
AGCCAACACCAGGTCAGGTGACTTCAGGCACTCCATTTGGTACAGGCTGAGGGAGTGAGCTATGGGGGGATGAATAAAGGGATGGGAGATCCTGGGAGGAGGGGAAGGGGTTTGTTTGAAGAGACCCAGCAAAGAAATAAAGGGAAGGTATTAATTTATTTCAGTGTGGATTTAGTGTTTAAATTAATTCACTCATTGTCATTGTCACCTGCATGTCTCCTTCTGGCAGTTCCCCTTCATCTCAAAGTGGGCTTGGGGAGAAGGACTGGAAGGAGAGCAAGGTGAGGCTCAGGATTAGAGAGACTGAACCTATATTAGTTTCCTCATAAAGTTACTTGGAGACTACAATCAGGTAACCCCCCCACTCTGTTAAGCTAAATCGATGCAGCTCCTGGGCTCTACTAGTATACAAGGAAGGTCTTCTACACCTTTAATCACGCTCATAGCTCTCAAAACTTTCTGCCCATTTAGCAACATTGTTCTTGAATTGTAAACAACAGAGTTGGTATTCCAGCACTGGTCAAACCAGCGCCACATACAGAGGTAAAATAACCTTTCAACTCCTACATGAGAGCTCTCAAATTGTCCAGCCATGGATTGCGTTATCAGTATTGGCCATGGTGTCAGGGGCTGTCCGTACATTATGTAGCACATTTTGTGGTGATTTTTCAAGACCCACCCACCTGTTGTAACTCTTCGTAATGCTGAATCAAAATTAAAAAGGAAAAACAAAAAATTAAGGACTCCCCTCCATCTCCAAAGCATTAGATAATTTGTGTGCAGCATCTCTCACTGGAAACTCATGTACAGCTGATCCACCCTCACTCTGAAATCTTTTTCAGGAGTCACTGTGTTTGTCATAATAGAGCCTCCTTAAAGGCTACATAGGACCTACATTCTTTGGGCCTGAATGCATACATTTACATTTAGCCATATTAAAATGCTTCTTCTTTGCTTGTGCCTGG